>NC_081165.1:3029271-3713520 GCF_012432095.1 Onychostoma macrolepis
CGGTAATGTAAGAATAGCCCAAAGTTTACCTAAAATTAATTCAATAATTTGATTATTTTGACAGAGCTGTTTTTATTTACAGTGTAAGGCTCTAAGGCATCAACTTCCTCACAGACATACAGTATGAAGTCATTTGAGCTGATTGAAACACACAACATAATTCAATCTGCCAGTTGCGTTCCTATTACACCTAACCTTCGCAGCCATACAGCTAGTCTCTTTTAATTATCATCAAAAACCATGACTTGTTGCATGTTTTCAATAAGTGGAAGAAATTTAAAGCATTTCCACTGAGCCACATAAACCGACATGCCGCGAACGTGTGACAGATAGGAAAGACAGAAGTTCAGAGCGGAAGCATATCAATAAAAACTCCAATGATACATTATTAACACGGGCTGCTTTGCAGTGTCAGACTGACGCTGTCCATCTCCAACTTTCCTCGGAGAATCAATTAGGAGATAAACAGCATTGTGTCTTCGGCTGTGGGAGACTGCACTGGCTGTCCATCCGGTTTTCCTGGGGCAAGGAAAATGGACAACAGAGTGGCGTCCATTAGGAATAGAGACAAGTAAAAGTGTTTGTTTGTGTAGTGGTTTAGTGGAGGAGGGTTTGAGGCTAAAAGCATTGCAGTGTTTGAGTGCAGGTGATGCTGACATGCATTAAGTCTTCTATGGTGTTTCTTTAGTAAACTAGCATTGATAATTATTGTCATACTCTACATTAACATCAAATAAACCAGTTTAATATCGTGGTTGAGAAAACCAATTAGAAAATGGCGATAAACGCAGCACATCCCATATTAGTGTGCCAACTTGCTACATGCTTGCCAAATGTAAACCACCTACATTAAGAATAATAAGCTTTAATACTTGCCAGTAAAACTGTAACTATTTATTGAACATTTGTGTCTTTCAATATATTCATGAAATGAAAGCAATAAACCTTATTAATAAGCTTATTGATTTTGCAAACTAATTTAACCTAATCAAAGGCCAACAAAAATATCTACACTGTAAAAAGTGATAAGTTGACTTAACTTAAAAAAATCGAGGAAACCTGTTGCATTAAAATTATTAAGTAAATAATAATAATAAAAAAAAAGTTAAGTGAACTTGACAATTCACTTAACTTATTATTTTTAATTATTATTTACTTAAAAATTTTAAGGCAACAGGTTTCCTCAATTTTTTTAAGATAAGTCAACTTATCACTTTTTACAGTGTAGAGATATAACTTTCATAGATAATTGTAATGACAGTTATAATACATTATAATAAAATTGCAATGCATATAATGCATATGCATAATCATTATAATGCATTGTAACACATTATAAAACACACTTGGGATTTAATGTGTTGAAATGCATTCTTTAAATTTTAATGTTTATTGAGTATTACAATGTATTATAAATATTGTTGCAATGATAAAAACAATGCTGAAAAAATATACTAAATTAAATATTAAAATTGGAGCTGGTGAATCAGCATGCAATTAATTGAAAATGTTTAGCGCAATTTTTTAAACCGATTTTAATATTAAATTCTGACATTTTATACAGAACTTGTACGATTCCTAAACAATATTTGGAATAGGGTGAAACCTTTTACAATGTGTCAAATGTCATAGCACAACATAGCATACTGTTTTTACATATGGGTAAGGGGCATGATTTTTTTAATCTTTTTTTTTTTCAATCCATTATACTAAATGAATGCATTAGATTGGCAGCCCTAATTATCACGCATTAAGAACATCTTTTTAATACATTAAACATGCAGGCTTCACAGAAGGTCAAATAATTCCATCTTCTGCGTATTGTTTAAAGAAAAGCATACATATTTCTGAATTGTTCTTTTTCTTTTTTAATAGAGAGTGCAGTTTCAATCGAACACGATGCCTCGCTGTGTTTCTTTCATCATCGTCCTCTCTAATGACTCAACGACCGCTCAACAATCACTTTTGTACAGCTCTGTCGAAGTTTTAATAGATGAAAAATGAAATCGAGTCTGTGTGACTTTTAATGAGCATTGGCCTGTTATTCCCCTTGTTATCTGGTAATTAGCATATATTAATGTTCAGAGCCACATACCCTGCTAAGTATGTATATATTTGATCAGAGCTTTAAATAACTGCCAATCAAAAACACAGAAATATGAGGCCTGAGAAGGAAAGGCACATGAGAAACAATTTAATAGCCACGGGAGAAAAACTCATTTACAATGGTAATAAGCATCTTCATCTCCCCTCTAAATCAAATGAACGGCTCTCTCAATAAACTTAAGTTAAATGAGTAAAGGACACATAGGGCGCCTGCAGCCAATTGTTAACTACAAGACTGAAACTACTGTAGTTGTCCTTATGTTTAAGGCTGACTATTTTGTGACAAAAAAGCCTCAGAACTTCACCATCTTGCAGCATTTGCACATCAGCGATGCTGTTCTTAGTAAACACACTTATAATGATTTGCGAACTCCACAGTAAATTTCAAACTGAAATATGACCCACCGGTTGTCAGGAGTCCACACTGTCCCAATGTTAAAGAGAGCATCAATGAGTATCATCCAAACTGTAAGAGACCAACAGGACATCAGAGGATTGTGAGGTACTGGGAAGTGGGGCCAAAATAAAAAATTAAAACTGTTCCTTATGCATCTCCAAACAATATTTCAGTCATTGCCTCTTTGTCATCCTTTTTTTTTTTTTCAGTTCACCTTTTCGCTTTCCTAATCAGTGCAAAAACAGCAGCAAGACCATTATTATCTCTGTTATTTGTTGTCCAAAACTCTTGTGTAATTTACCTATGTGCATTACTTGCTATTACTTTGTGAGAACAAATTTTGGGATTGTAACTATAGAATGGACAAAAATATGTAAAAAAAAAAATTATAATAATAATAAATGTCTTTAAATCTGTGTAGGCAGCAAGCTTAAGCCTTTTGTTTGTTTGTTTGTTTGTTTGTTTGTTTTGCACAAAACCTGCATCTTATTCACTAAACACCCATAATCCAGTTTAACCCATCACTATCTGCACTGATTTAGCCAGTCATTGTCATTCTTTTTAGCATCTTTCAGTGTAAATTAGGCATTTCATTTAAAAGATAGATATGTGTGTATATTTTCTAGATATTAGCAACAATTCATCTAATGATGATCAAATAATGGAGAAGAGCATTATAACGTGACATGAATCTAGATGCACTCTGTAGTTGCAGTGATGAAGTAATGCATTTACACAAGACTTGACTGCACTCTATTGAGCGCCATTCATAGACACGTGAACACAGGGGACTGGAGAACACAAGTTCATATGAAGACGCTTTTGCACTCCGCTGCGAACAGAAGTAACATTGACCTGCCAGTTCTGGCTTACAACTCGTATGACTAGAAGACATGTGACCAACAGACAAGCTAAAGGTCAGATTGACCTCTTGACCGAATTCAAAGAAAACAAAGATACAATGGTATATTTTCGGTTCTTGAATTCAGTATTCTGTATCCTCCACAACCAAGCATTCAAACTAGCCAGAAAGATAGGAAATTGCACCATGCAAAAATTATACTTGCCTCTAACTTTTGTTTGTGTGTTTGCTGCATTACCTGATTTGCATATTTGCTTTTAGTGAATCAGGTGGAAAAAAAGCCAGACAATTTCCCCAGAGAGCTATAAAAAGAAATGTTCCACATTAATGACATCACAAGAAGATGCTCTTCATTTGATATGAGCCAAATAGAAAGATCACACGTAATTAGTTACTACAGCAAAGTCTACTTCAGACAATCAGAGTTAGCATTTGAAAAAAACGTTCATGTTCAGCCCACACGCTCTCAAATAACAAAAAAAAAGAAAATGTGCACTGTTTTTCCACATATTTGTTGTCTAAAGTATTTCTTTCATAGCAGGGCCAATTTCATCAGTCTCTGATCACTTTTCATTAACGTTCTGGAATGTGTGAAATTTCAGTGCAGTACGGCTACTGCTACAGTAGCTGTCGAATGAAAAACCAATAGAATCATTAACCTAGATTTGTATGAAAGTTACAAATTAAATCGCAAAAGACTAGTTAAACATGTTTATACTAGTTTGTCTGTATGATCATTTATTTCATGATCCTTTATGTTATGCTCATACTGTCGCATAGTTCTTTTCTTTTTCATACATTTTTTATGAAAAATACTGCAAGCACTCACTGCAAGTTATCAATTTTGCGTGTAAGACTAATCACTTCAATAGCCCAGTCAATGCTGTCGATCATGACCAAAGTCTTAGATAGTCTGACATAAAAGACAGCCCTCTGACTGGGTTAATATCGTAAACATTCGTAAAGGAGAGGGGAAAAAACGCGTAGGTTGCATCAGACGTTAGACACTTATACTTATGTTAGAGCA
Organism: Onychostoma macrolepis; assembly: GCF_012432095.1. Taxonomy (NCBI): domain Eukaryota; kingdom Metazoa; phylum Chordata; class Actinopteri; order Cypriniformes; family Cyprinidae; genus Onychostoma; species Onychostoma macrolepis. Next base: position 3,033,664 of record NC_081165.1, read on the forward strand.
ACTAACATGGAAACAATGGCACCGGCTCCCCCACCCCCTCGCGATGTGAGGCTCTTTGTTGTGACTTGGTCTCGTAAGAACAATATTCTGGGAGCAGCTGTCAGATCTTGGGCCACGGAGGTTCGGTTACAGGGTGGCTGAATGCTCCAGCAGGTCAGTTCTGAGGGGGATTTGATGGGTGGTCACACGGCGGGATTCACATCCACGCAACACCCACAGGAATTTCTGTTCCCCTATCATTCCCGATTCTACGCCCAGCAGCCTCCAGTAGGGGCCCTGAGCTCTGCTTTTGTGCTGATGTCATTTACAGACGCTGCCTCTCAGCGTGGCTAACGCTCAGCAGTGACGGGGAAATCAGACCCCATGAAGAGGATTACTCCTCGCGGTATTGTCCATGCTATAATGCTGGAGATGGGTGTCTGTTATCTACACAACGGCCGCATTTCACCCTGACAGGGACGCCTGGACTCCTTTCATTGTTTTCGCTGTGGAGCGCAACACGACCCCAGATGAGAATGCTAAAAGCAGCGTATCCAAACAGAAGCTGCCCCCTCTGAGCTACACTGGCTGATCTGATGTTGGTGCTATGACACCCACCGCTGTCTCAACACTTCTGTATCACGGTTTAGCTAAGCTGAAGTGACTCTTTTAATAGCTGGTAAATGGAAATTCAATAATCATTGAGTTAACCTCTACTCTTGGCTGTAAACGCCCAATTAAAACACTATTACGTCTAAGCAATACTAATGATGAGTGTTTATTCAAGCTTGCAATGGCACGCAAAGTTTTGGATAGAACAGTAGTCTCTTGTTCGTCCACCGTAGAAAATTTAAATATTAATTCATTGGTTGCACTATGAAATGTGCTATTTTTATATTTCCAAAAGTCAGATTTTATATATATATATATATATATATTTGTAAATGAATGTATATGAATACTTCAATATATGCATGAGATGAGAAACTGTGATGCTGCACAAGTAGAGCATGTTGTTCAGTTTAATTTGGCATTATAAGCTTTGTGCTAAATGAGGTGAAACAAAAACAAAGTGCTTTTTAGAAAAACAGTTTTGATGTGAATACTTCCACATTATCCACTTTTTAATTATTAGTTGTTGTTGTTTTTTTACTTTTTAAAACTGTAGTAAAGAATTTCACATACAACATAATATTAAATGGTAACACGCTATAGTAAAGTGTCCCATTAGTTAATACAGTAACTTTACCAATGCATTTGTTTCATTGTTTATTCCTTTTTGGGTCACACTTTATTTTAAGGTCCAATTCTCACTATTAACTAACTATTAACTACGACTTTTGCCCTAATAAACTCCTAATTTGCTGCTTATTAGTAATTAGTAAGGTAGTTGTTAAGTTTAGATATGGGGTTGAGTTAAAGAATTTTAAATATTGTCATGCAGAATAAGGCATTAATACGTGCTTTATAAATACTAATAAACAGCCAATATGCTAATAATATGCATGCTGTGAATTGGTCCTTAAAATAAAGTATTACCCATTTTTGTTATCGTTAGTCAGTAATAATAGTACTGTTCATTGTTAGTTCATGTTAGCGCAGGTTCATTAAATAATATTAACAGATGCAACTTTTGATTTTAATGTGCTAGTAAATAATACATTTACAAAATGTGAACTAAGATTACTAAATTAAATGCTTCAGAAGTATTTTTCATTCTTAGGTCATGTTAACTAATGTAGTTACTGTAACTAATGTTAATGGTCCCATTCTCACTATTAACTATTAACTATGACTTTTGCCTCAATAAATTTGCTGTTTATTGATCATTAGTAATGTAGATGTTAAGTTTAGTTATGGGGTGGATTAAGGGATCCAAAAAATGGTCATGCAGAATAAGGCATTGATATGTGCTTTATAAGTACTAATAAACAGCCAATATGATAGTAATATGCATGCTAATAAGCAACTAGTGAGAATTTGTCCCAAAAACTAAAGCCTTACCATGTTAACCACTGTAACAAATGAAACCTTATTTTAAAGAGTTACTAGATACATTTTTATTTGTGATTGAGGAGTTTAATGCCTGAAATGAGATTGTGATTGTGAGTTTTCTGATGGCTGACATTTTGGAAATTTCATCTTTTTAGAATACACTGTCATTTAAATTTTATGAATATATAAAGACTGGGGGGGGGTGCACTTTTTTTTTTGTTTGGTTGTGTTTTTATTTGCACAATATAACAAGGAGGCTGGGGACAGGCCAAAAATACATTCAAAAAATAAATAAATACAAATTATGATGTGCTTGTGTGTCTAAGTATAGGCGAGTAAAAGTTGGCACCAGCTATTTATCATCAGTTTTTTATTTAGGGACAAAAACAGCACTAGTTTTGTGCAATTATTCTATATCTATTTGTACAATTATTCTATATGTGCATCTTGGGAAAGTTGCTCTCGGCAACCTCAAGGTTCCCATGGTGATGAGATGTCAGCGAGTGTCAGTACAACCTTGAACCTTGGAAAAGCGGTCGGCACTATATATGTTACGTTCCCTTGGTGACTATTTAAAAGAATTGCACAGCTGACATCGCTTGTTTTAGAAGACGCACATGTGAGTCTTTGACTCCCTATAATGTGGGAATTGTACCACTGCAAGTGTTTAGTGGTTCACAGGTGAGAGATTCACAGCAGGACAAGTGCAGAGGAAAAGACATTTCCGCTTGTTTTGAAGATACATCTGCAGTCATTCAGAGCTTATCACTAAAGCAGATGATGCAGGAACATCTACATTTTATGCCATTTTATGATAAATAAACATTATATTTTCTTTTTAAAGAAACCGAGTTTTTGCATTGATGAATGTGTTGTAGTATTTAGGCCAAATCAATCAGGCAGACATCAGTATTACAGACATCAGACAGCAACCAATCATTATCAAGCCACGTGACTGGGGTGGGACGTGTCAGAAGCAACTGATGAAACCCTTTGTTGGACTGCGTATTTTTCCATACCAGGTTGGAAAAAAAGAAATAATATATTTAAAAATGAATTCTACCCAGAATTTATGTTTATTTAGCTCAAAAACAATTTAATGTTATATTAGTTCATTTTAAAATATAAATCAATGTTAACTAAAACTAATATCACAACATACTTAAAAATAAATGTTAATTGAAATAAAATAAAATTCTCATTTTTATACTAACATGTATTAACATATATGGGAAAAAAACAATTAAAAATTACAAAAACATGACACAAATTGTAAAAGCTAAATCTACAATTAAAGTAAATACAGAACAAATAAAAAAATATATATTAACAAAAACTCTAATAAAAATACATAGTACATTGAATCACCACTTCAGCTGTGTCTTGGCTGCTTTGGTGTGCTTGCATTATTCAAACACAGAGTTGACTGTACAGTACTACAGGGGTGGCCAGTGTTGGTCCTGGAGAGCCATAGTCCTGCACAGTTTTGCTCCAGCCTTGACAAAAATACAGCTGCCTGTAGCTTTCAAGTAACCCTTATGCTGCCTTCATGTGCTCTCAGAATTAACATAAATATGAGTTTCCAAATCAGAAATTAGACATGATCAGCCTCTCAAGTCTTATTTACTACTGGGAATCTCTGAGATCATTTTGATACCAGAGTTTCTGAGTTGGGCAAACCATTAAACATAGTGGATTGGACAACCATTGCTGCTGTCAATGCTATTATTTATTAGTTTTATTCTACATCACTTTGTCTTGTTGCTAAAGTAGTGTATTTAGAACAATCATTTGAAGAATATTGTATGTTTTAGAAACAGTGAAATAAGCATTTGACTGAAATTCCAGAGTCGTCAGCAAGCTATCTAGCGCGGTGAATGTTTATATGATTGGCAACCAATGGGATGCTACATTTTATTCTTTTCAACAACAAAGCACTTGAATGCAAACTTGTAATCACAACTTTATAAATAGGAAATTTCCGATAGCACATGAAGGCAGCATTAGACCTCGATTAGCTGGCTCAGGTGTGTTTGATCAGGGATGGAGCTGAACTCTGCATGACCAACGCTTGCCACCCCTGCTGTATAGTTTCCTTTGCATTTGTAGTCTGTTGCTGCTATTTCTCAGCATAAAATCAACAACTCGACTGACGATTCAGCAGAATGTACAAAGGTGTGCAAAACCATCTGACAAGCATAAATGGCATGACAAGAAATAGTGTGCTAACAAGTTAAAAAAAATGTACCTTTAAGAAGAGAAAAAGAAAAACATTCTGGCTGTTAATTAAGAGCACTAGATAGATAGATAGATAGATAGATAGATAGATAGATAGATAGATAGATAGATAGATAGATAGATAGATAGATAGATAGATAGATAGATAGATAGATAGATAGATAGATAGATAGATAGATAGATAGATAGAAAAGAAAGAAAGAAAGAAAGAAAGAAAGAAAGAGAGAAAGAAAGAAAGAAAGAAAGAAAGAAAGAAAGAAAGAAAGAAAGAAAGAAAGAAAGAAAGAAAGAAAGAAAGAAGGAAGTTTGGGTAAGAAGATGAACTTGTACCTGAATGCTGGAAAGAGAAAGCATTGAGGTACTGTTGACAATCCCACCTCATCCGTGAAACGTGCTGATGATATAGTTATGGTTTTGTTATGTATCACTGTCACTGGAACAGTCACTCTTGTCTGTATTGATGATGTGACTGATGGACTACAGTGAGCAGGAGATGGATTCTGGATAAGAAAAAAAATCATATCTGCTCAGATCAAACCAGATACTTTTACAGCAATTCACTTTGCTGCATTAGAGTGACAGTATATGTAGGCCTCTGTACTATGTAATCATGCATTTTTCAGGCTTATTTTAGATTTATTTTTTCCCCAAACATTAGAACTTGTCCAATTTAATTTTAATTTTTTTCTGACCAAATCAATTTCTATCTTGATTTACAGAAGCCAACAACTAAAGTGTCCTTAATTGTAACAATAGTTCATATACAGCACCCCCACTCAAAAAAACCAACAAAAAAACAAAGTTGTCAGGCATATTTAGAAAAAAAAAAATCATTAGATGCCATTAAAACAAAAAATGACAAAAAAAAAAAAAGATTGTTATTGTTATTGTTATTATTATTATTATTATTATTAAATTATTATTTATTGTAAATGTAATTTCTATTTTAAACATAATTTAAACATTTTTAAATGTAATTTTTTCAATGTTTGAATTTTTACAAAAGTTATTTGAAACATTAAAGCAGACGCATTACATTTAATATGCTTTCTATGTATATAAAATAACGTTTGACACAAAAATAGGATGTCTCCTTATATAAAAATGGTCCGACTGATATACTATAACCATACAAATTTTCTTCCTTGCTTCTGTGAAGAGAGTTAATACATGTGATTGATTGATTGATTGATTGATTGATTTACTTGTACTCTTTTCTAATCTGCACCTCCACAGGCCATAACCATCTCCTCATCTCATTTCTCATGTCTCTCTCTCTCTCTCTCTCTCTCTCTATCTATCTCTCTTTCACTCTCTCTGTTTTATTTCATCACCTTCCCTCATACGAGAGAGTTTTCTCATGAACACTTTTTCACTGTCATTTTATCCCCACATGACCCTGGCCACTTCTGGCACTCATGCTCTTTTTTTAAGCTAATGATGAAATAAGCAAGCGTAATTAAAAAACATATTGAAAATCATCCCAATGTTTCTCTAGGTGACAATGAGAGAGGTGAAGTTATTATACTCTTCCCCTCCTGCAGTGAAGGGGGAAAGGTATGGACACTTAAAACCAGCAAGACATGCCATATTTGTTGTTCTTCTGTTGGTTTTTTAATACGCCTGCGTCTGATTTATTATCTGCTGTAGGTGGGGAGCGTTTTTCTCTGTCAGGGCCTGTTGGTCGGCTGCTCTAGTTCTTTATTGCATCCTCGCGATCATGAGTTCATGAGATTTCACTCTTGCTTCCCAGACTGCGGCGGGTCTCATGTGTTTCCGCCATTCTTTTTTCGTTATTTTATTGCAGCTCTGTTTAAGTGGAATTAATGCAAGCTTCTCAAATCATCTTGTCAGTGGTCTCCACAGACCGACCCATGTTATGAAAAAAGTTTATGCCACTAGTAATACTTAAAAGACTCTGTATAGTTAAAGCAATAGTTCACTCAAAATGAAAATTCTCCCGTCAATCTTTTAAATAATTAATTTTCCGTTTCACAACAGAAATCAAACAGAATTCGAATGGCATGGAAGTTGATTTAAAAAATTGCTTTGCCTTTTAAAAACTTTGGTGAGTTTGGTATCATAAACATCTAAGAGTTGGAAATTTTCATAATGGATGCTATAACCAGATAAAAAATAAGAATTTATATTTCAAACAAGTGCTGAACTTTCTGTTCATCAAAGTAACCTGGAAAAAAGAATCGTGAAAAAAACACTTCCACACTTCATTAATCAGCACAATTGTTTTCAACTAATAACACTAAGAAAATGTTTCTAAGAATGTTTCTTAAGCACCAAATGAGAATATTAGAAGGAATTCTTAAGGACCATTTAACACTGAAAACTGGAGTACTGGCAGCTGAAGAATGAGCTTTGCCATTTCTGGAAATAAAAAACAGGTATAGAACAGTTATTTTAAAGCTGCAATATCTAACTTTTTTTATCTTCCAGTCCATCTCTTTCCAGGCCCTTACCCTAAATCATTATAAGCCTATAATAATTATTTTTATTTGTGAAGTTGTTGAATCTGCTTACTTTTTTCATTGGGCCAGTCGTGTTTAGCTCATATTCGTGAATAATGGAAAGAAGGTCGGGTTACTGCTACAGTATATGCACAACAACTAACCAAAGAGTTGCAAGCAAAATAAAAAGGAAATCGCGTGTTGGCAAGTCCGTTTTTACTGCAGAACTAGGCTACTTTTACACTTTTTTTGCCACGGCGTGTTTTTAAATAACGCACGGTGCGGGTTAAAGCGATCTCCCCAGAACAATATTTTGACCCCCAATGGAGGGTCTGCAGAAAAAAAATTGGGCTTGTTCCACAGATCTGGCAACTTCAGTACATGTAATAAAACAGGAATCAATATACTCTACATAGCATCGCATTAGCTGTGCATTGACTAGTTTCACAAAACAATGTTTATGTTGGTAACAGTTCCAATCTATGAGCCAGTTAATTCTTTAGTTTCCACCATTATAGCCTGATATACCACTCGTTGACTAATGTCAGCATTGTCAAATTTTATTTTAAAACATTATTTTACAAAGGTTGATTTCAACAAGTCCAAACAACAGCTACTTACCTGCTAGTAAGAAATATTTTTCAGATATCCGTCCTTCGTTTTGATGTTATTATTAATGACATTCGCGCTGATTACCTGTAATCATGGGCACAGCAGTGCGTCTCAAGCCATCAGATTCATCTATGCAGAATTGTGAAGCCGTATTTCCAAAACAATATTCCTCAACAAGTAACTTGTAGTTTTATGCTTCACTCACTAGAGGGCTCTTTTACTGTATTTTTTATCAAATAAATGCAGCCTCGATGAACATAAGACTTTTTAAAAAATATTTTAAAAAACCTTATGGACTCCAAACATTTTAACAATACTGTCTGCTTTGATTTGAGAGAAATGTTTTTTTATGTTGGATATCGATTTGGGTAGAAAAGATTTCTTGGGTCACATATAGTGGGTTGTGATTTCTAATATCAATTTCACATGGTCTTTGCATGGTCAACATTTAATTGATTTAACTGAATTGACTTTTAAATACTGTGCACAGAAATTTATGTCTATATAATTCTGATTAGTATTCCCTCGGTTTGTTTGACGCATATCTCAAACCGCCCAACACAACAGAGTCTGGCCGTGTTGCTTTTGAATTTCCAGGCAGGTTAGGTGTGTCAGAGCGCTCATAAAAGCACATCTTGGGCCCTGAAAGCACCCACACTCCACCAGTGAAAATCAACTCAATGTCTTAGCAATTAGCCACAATCTATCTGATTAAGGGATGCATGCTGTGAATAGGAGGAGTCGTGTATTTTAGATCTTGTCGTGCTAATTAGGTTCCTCAGCCCGTAATGGCCATTTTGATAGATGAGAACTGAGCCGTCCTACACCTTGAATGTCAGTATGGCAGCTGAAGTCAAGCTTTTATCTGAATTAGTGTAACAGTAGAGGCTACAGGCACATCTAGACCTTCATTAGCAAGCCGACATACAAATACTCACAATTAGCCTGCAAAGAGGACGAGACATGGTAAGTGAATAAAGCCAACAGAGGAAGTTTCCCTGCAGCCCTAGGGCTGATATTACTCTGGTGTAATTACGATCATTAGCTACGTATTTACTTTTTTTATTAATCAAGTTTCTTTTTTGTCATCAGATTTGTTTGCACTCTTGCAGGCTTTTACCATCAATTTCTTTCTGTATTTCTAGAATGATCTTTTAATTCCAAGGAACTCCAAATCTTCGTGTGCTGACACAATTGCTGGTGGAAATGAAGCTTCACTTATTTAAGTGCTTTATTTAATTAAGCTGCCATTTAGAGTGGTCGATTGTTCACATTATGCAGTAGTCATTCACCATAAAGGCTTTTAACAGTCTTTGTTTATTGTGTCCCTTATTACTAAACATAACAAGGTGTAAGATTATATTAGAGCATAATTGAGCTATAACAGCGGCACTAAGGGGCACTGAGATACACTGATGTTTAAAAGCACAAATTGATGTATATAATGTGATATAATAAAGTAGAGTTTGACTAGACTTCTGAGCTTTATTATCAGTTTTAATGTGTTGTATTAAAATTAGGCATGAATCGCTTGAAATCCAGCAAAGCTAATATATGAGCAGCTGCACTTTGCAGCAATGGATATCAGAAGAAATTAATATTGCCTTGGTCAGGTTTAACTGTATTGCAAATTTGTACTTATTTAAGTGTTAGATAAGTTGATATGTAACCTTTGTAGCTTACCATAAAACTGTTTTTTTTTTTTTTTTTAACTTACTTACTTACTTGCTTACTGAAGAATTCCAGTAATGTAAAATCCAGTAAAATGTCAAATTGGCAGTTTTGCATATCATGCAATTCTGAGAAAAAAAATCTGAATTAAAAGTCGTAATTACCGTTTTTGTTTACTTTATTAAGTGACAGTAACAGGCTTCTATATGTTTCTATATAATCTAAATAATTAATTAATTAATTAAGTAATAATATCCTTTTCCTCCCTAATGCCTAGTACAGTTTTACAGCAGGTATGGGAATTGAATATGACCATTCTTCAATAATTAGCAGAACTCCTCTCCGCTTAGTTGCTTTTTATTAACCAGTAAAACTTGCTGTATACTCTATTTATAGCAAATGTTGTTTTAGCAGTGACCAACAAAATACTGAATCTTGCTGGGAGGAAATAAATGTCTGACTCTTTAAGAGCCTAAATTGCTGTAATATTGGTACAAAGTGACAAGGTCGCATCACAACAAAGGTACAGAAGTGCATATACTGCCCAAGTGTAACTCTTGGGTGCACTTTACACTGCCAGCAAAGGTATTTCTGCCCACCTCCCCCTTTACTTCCTGCAAATGAGAAAGAGATGTAGTCACTCCCCAACTGTGAGTGAGTGGCTGTTGAAATGAGAAATACTCCCAGTCGTCTCTCAGAGACGGACACAGCAGGCCACATGACATCACTTAACGAAAATGCATCGCCTGCCACAAAACAGAACAATTCAGTCAGTGTTAGTTCCCCTGGCAAAACTCAAGAGGTTTACTTTAACATTTGTAGTAGTACTTTGAGGCTTTCGTTGGGATTATAACAAGTGCTTTTGTTGTTTGTTTTCTGCTGTGTTTTTAGTCATTTTAAAAGCAAAATTGCAGCTTGCAGTATGTTCCAAGCAGGGCTTTTTCACTTTAAAAATCTGCATAATTAATGCATAGTTTCAAATGATAAAGTTTAGATTTATATTAATCCTTATGCACTGCTGAGGTCGTGTGCAACCCCAAATGGCATTTGATGAAATTTAAATAAATAAATAAATGTGTGTTCCCTTCATCTAAATGGCATGTGACTTGATGACACTTGCTTACTCTACAAACAAACAAATAATAGTAATAATAATAAATTGGAATTATATCTGGTTGTATGTTTCTATGTTAATGTGACAAAAAAATCTAATAAAATCACTGCAATCAAACACATATAATAATAATAATAATTTTTAAAAAAAGCAATAATAATTATTTTACAATGTCTTAGCAAAAATCCACATTTAAAAAAAAGCCATTGAGTGATACTGAAATATTTTGTTATTTCAATTTTAAAAGTGTTAGTTTTCCAGTAGATGGCATCAATCTTATACTAAATTATGCCACATTTTTCATATTATCACCATAAATGAAACTGTGAAATTTCAATATTCTTTAAAGTGAATTTTGCATAAAATGTTGCATAAAAGCATATATTTAAATTATAAAAAATTTAGGGGGTGTAAAACATAAACCCCTCTAAATCTGTGCAGTAAAACATTAGTAAGTTTGTGATACTAAGTTTCAGTTAACGTTTATTTTATTTCAAGTAATGAATTTATTTATTTATTTATTTATTTATTTTTTATGTTTTAGTTTTAGTGATCATCACGGATCATTGTTAAAATGATCTAGCATTCTCTTTGGATTTAAGGAGGCCCGGTTAAGAATGTTATTAATGGAATGTCAGTTGTCTCATTTGTGCGTGACCCTGAAGTGCGTGCTGTTCAGGCAGAATAGTGAATTTTCTGTTCTGACGTCCTTCAAACTCCCACAAGCTACCATATACGTATCTAGACATCTCCCCCTTTCTTTAGAGCACTCTCTCATTCTAATTCTCCATCTATTTGATGTTACAATGTGACTTCTATAACAGCAACTCTATATAAACATACATTCCAGACGTTACTGTGCGTGTGTGTGTGTGTGTGTGTGTGTGTGTGTGTGTACGTCTGTGAATCTGTGCGTTATGAGCTGACAGAGGGGTGTAACCTGATCCATGAGGTGCTCTTTCCGTGTGCAAATGAAAGTGGGGAGATTTTTTTTCTCTCTCCCTCTCTTTCCTCAGATTCAAGCTCAAACCATCATCCTGTTTGGTATGTGCCAGGTTGTTTCCTCTCATAAGAACTACAAGGTCACAGCAATTTCCCAAAGTCAGAACTGAGGTCAACAATACTCTACCCTCTTATATCATTTTCAGATGGCAAGAAAAACAGGGAGGGACTGTTGGGAGATTGTAGGAAGAGGAATATATAAGAAACTAACAATCTGTGAGTATTATGCAGAATTATACAGAATTTTTGAGAACTGAAATAGTTATTTAATATTAATAGAAAGAGATTATTCTAATTGTAGTATGCAGACACTTTGAAGCTGTTGTAAAATCAATAGCAATTATATTTTTTATTGCGCAATTTCATTATTTTTATTTAAATGTTGAAAAAAGCAAGAATCTAAAAACAAATGATTGCCTTAATTATTACAATGTTATTACATTGTAATTATTAGTGTATTACAATGTGTTTTAACCAGTATAGTCCAATTTCACATTTACAACAGGCATCACAAAAGCCTGCCTTCTTGAATGGCACATTGGTGTTTGGTGATCATTTTAGCTCAGAGGCTTCTGCTAAATCTCAGGCCTTAGAATCAGAATTGAGCTTGTGTGGAGTGAGCGCTTAGATTTATGAACTGAAGATGCTCATCTAAAGCAGCAGCAGTGAGAAATGTCAGGAGGCTTCATTTAAAGGATTACAGCACTAATAAGCAGCCTGATCCTTCAGTCCTTATCTCTCGTCTGGAATGCAGAGTCCAGCTGGTTCTCAGACACTCCTGAAGAGCTGCAGATAATTAACACATTAAGGAAAATTCCTCGATGATCAGCACAGCAAACCTGGAGTGTGGAGACCGTCAGGGTGTTTTGGTGAGAGCTGATGTTCAGCTGGACTTTTTGTTATATCTGAGGTTCTACTGAGAAAAGTACAAGCCCAAATCAAAACAGTCCATCCTTAAGTGTTTTGATATTCTTGTCTCTAGTTATGGTTTGGGTCTCTCTTTCTGAGAAACTGTAAGTTTTTTTGCCGTTTTTAAAAAGTAATAGCACTCTCTTTAACAAGCCACAAAATCTGAGACATACAGTAACATAAACTGTGTAGGACATGTTATGCACTCGAGTTTAATACTTAGGGTTAGTTATTAAAACAGAAGTTCTAGCCCAAAGTTTGAGCTAGAGTAAATGGTGATGCTTGCATTAGTTCATGTGCTATTATTGGCAGCTGAGGTTTTAAAGCTACATTTACCTGCTAAAGTAGTAAATGCATGCATTTTCTTGTGAATTGCATAGGTAAGAATAAGTGCCAAGGGCATAAATTTGAATTTACAAATCAATTATTTGACTTCAGTAAGGAAACAGGAAAATTTGCAGGTGGCAGAATCGCTCTATATTTAGATATTTTATAAATTCCCAAACACATAACTGCTGTTCTGGGTGAGAATATTTTATGGTCAAATTAGCATTTTAGCTCAGTAAATATGTAAGTCCATATTTAAAATACTTTAAACACCCTCCAGTTTCTCTGAAGTTTATTTTATTCAACTTTTATGTTTATGTTTTAAAGATATTTATTTAATTTCTAAAATAAGGCTAAGGGTTTTTTTTTTTTTCCCCCTTGTGTATGTTAATATTATTTAATGGACCTGACATGAACTAACAATGAACATTTGTATTTTTTTTAACTAATGTTAACAAAAATTAATACATACTTTTCAAATGTATTGCTCATTGTTAGGTAATGTTAGTTAATGCATTACCTAATGGCGCCTTATTGTAAAGTGTTATTTTGTATTTTATTTTGTATTTTATTTAATGTTTTGCATTTAATATACTGACACGTACTGGTGTGGGTGACACAAAGAAAATATTTTCAGTGTCTGACAGCATTGCAGAAATATTGTATTCACAAGCTTATTTGTCCTCCATTATTCATTTATTTTCATTTTTTAAGCAATAGTCTGTTACAGAGTATTGTCCATCTAAAACATAGCCACTGTCTGGGGAAAAACTAAATCAAATAACTAAAGTACAATTTTTTCCAGTGTAAAACCATTTTACAGTGGAAAAAGTGACTTATACATCTAATTACAAAATAAACAAATATCTGGACAGTGAATAATTTTATTTGAGTTGAAACTAGCAATGAAAATAGCGTATAAGAAATCTGTTGCTTCGGTCCACTGACCACTGAATGCCATGACTGACCAGTTTCACACAGTATGTGTCTCTGTTAAATGTATCTGCGTACTGTACGAACGGTTCTTTAGCACATGTTAAAGAACTCTGTAAGCAGAATGTGACATGCGTGACAGCCGTGCTAGAGAGCCGAACTCTGAGGGATGGAGGTGGCAGATGGTCAGGGACCGACCCAAGGTCATCTGGCACCGTTACTGTCTGACCGCTGGATTTGAAACCCAGCACTCCTCTCTCTGCCTCTCTGTCTCTCCCTATCCGCACACACACACTTCCAAACTTGTAAACTAGGTCAGAGAAAAGCAGGAACATGGCCCTCCTGTCTTCATTTTAACACATACACGCACACACACACTCACTCCCCACCCTTTATTTTATCCCAGGCTGCTCTTCTGGCTCTTTCGTTCAAGCGTGTGCACACACACAAACACACACACACAGTTTTGCCTTGAACTCACCTAAATGCTTTTGTTTTTGGAAATTGCCCTGGCAGAATCCGAGAGGGAGGTGGGACACAATGTTAATGATCTTCTTCAGGCATGGAAATCCCAGCCACACGGATACAGATGCTGCACATTCATCGGTTCTTGTTTTCCTTTTCTGTGAACGAGCTAAATACAACAACAACAACAAAAAGAAAAAGACAATGTTTCGAAGCTGTTCCACAAAGCTTTGTTGTAAAAAAATATATATAATAATAATAATAATAATGCGGTTTATACTATCACACCTAATCATATAAATCTGATTATCACTGTGACAAAAAAACAACGGCAGTATTGCGTTCCACTGAGTCAATCTGCATTTGCTTTTCTTAGAAACATACCAGGAATATCTAATGACAGCACGTCTCCTGAGACAGAACCTGACACTTTATTGCAGAAGATGTGCGCTCTTCTTATATATTGTTGAAGGTACATTTCCATGAACGCTGCTCCAGTCCTATGAAACGTGAGCTCTCCTCTTTAAAACAAACCAAGGAACAATTTAACATCTGAGCTTTGATGTTGAGGTTGTAGTCTAAAATATTTAAATTTGGCATTCAGAGTGATCCAAACCTTTAAATATACACCACACTTTTTGTTTTTTGGATAATTTTTTGAATGTGAGTTTTTCTGCTTTAAATGTAGTTAACATTTTAACCTGCTCTCATGGCAATTGCTAATTATTTTACACTTCGAATCTGTACGTTTTAATATGATTTGCTTACGCTCCGCTAACGGTTCGGTTTAGAGGTGGACCTTCATGTTTACTATTTGTTAACGATGGATTTCTTATAGAAAATAGTACGTTTCCGTACAACTCGCATTGTACGAATTCTTACAAAATAGTTTTCTCGTAAGATTGAGTTATTACCATCTCCTGCTGGTTTCCCGATGTTTGCGACAGAAATATAGCCCATCTCTGGCCAGATAATGACGTGAAGCCGCATCTTTGGGTACTGATGCTATCTGACTTAATTCCAAAGCAGTAAAGTCATGCATGGAAAAATGTTCCTTTAAATCTAGCCATCTACAAATATCTTTTCTGAAAAGAAGCCATTCAAACAAAACCACATTCATTTCCTGCAGCAGAAATATGCATGTGTCCAGAACACAACACATCTGGAAGTCTTTAAGAACATACATACACATGACACAGTGTTTGAAACGCTCTGCTGAGGTCACTGGGTGCTTTTTCTTCGTCTTTTGTTTCCTTTTGTTATTCTTGTATGGATAGATCTTCTCTCGGCTGCATTTGTTATCATTTCGAACACTCGTAGGTTTTTATGCATCAGCCAGGGCACCCACGAATGCTGGCACACTTAAAAACATTTACCCCATCGCAACAGGGAGGTATCTATACGCAAACACCAATCCCCACAAATGGAGCTTTTCAAGAACCGCAGGTTCAGATGCGTCATGATAAATTTGGGTTGTAGATGAGCACAGGGGTCCTGCACAAGACATCATTTTGTTTGAATGTGTATTCACTGAATCATTCTTGAAAGCAGAGTGACACCTAAAGGCTGTAGCCCTCCCCCATCCACACACACATTTTCCCGTTCCTCCACGGGTCTTCTGCATTCAAGGACACGGTGATTTTGGGTGGAGAAAAGTGATGAGCTTTAACTTTTCTGTATCTGAGAGCTCCGAGCGCTGGTACGGGGCATCAAATTCCTTCCCCCTAATGACTCGCCTCAGGCGGGCTCGAGGTAAAGCGCTGGTTTCATCTCTCGGTAGCTCCATCTGATTGGCCAGCGGGAATAGTCTGCCGCGTGCGTGCATGTTCCCCAGCCAGAGATTGCCACTGCGTAGACTATTGTGTCTGGATAGCAACACTTTTGGCAGTGGCACTTCGAGTTGCAATCAAAATTCACGGTATGCCTATTCAGAGCAGTGCACTATTGATTATATATGTAAATATACAGATATGTGTGGATTTGTTCAGACTTGGCCTTGTGAATGACTGCGGCATTGACATGTTTAATTCAGTCAAAATGTCCAAAGCTCCAGTGGTCAACAACAATGAAGCGTGCGTGAACTGTCAGCGGGTTTTAATTAGCGGGATTACAGACGCACAGCATGTGAGATGGTGATTATTAGAGCCGACAAAGATACACATCGACAAACCCTCCTTTGAACATCCCCGGTCTCCTTTGTGCTTTGACTGGCGTTTCATCACCTGCAAATATTCATCAGCAGGCTGAAGAATAGCTACTGTTAATTCTCACAGAATTCGGGGGGTTATCATTACAGAGGCTAAACGTACCTCAACATTACGGTCATTCCATCGCGTTCATGGGGTCTCGGTTACCCGCGGGTGTTGATTTGGATTGAATTAGGACTTCAATGGGCAGTGAACTTTTTCAATAGGATAGGTCTACGCAAATGTGTGTATGCATGAATAGTCAAGGCATAAGAATTTTGTAAAGTTAAAAACTCATCAGAATGACCTCAACATAATGACTGAAAAAATCTATGGCTAATTGTTGTATGGATAATTTGACACAAGGTTTACAAGTGACTATAAGGTTGTTAGCAAAATGTTTAATTACACAAATGTGACCCTGGACCACAAAACCAGTCATAAGTAGCACGGATATATTTGTAGCAATAGCCAACAATACATTGTATGGGTCGATTTTTATTTTATGCCAAAAATCATTAGGATATCATGTGCCATGAAGATATTTTGCAATTTCCTTCTGTAAATATATCAAAACTTCATTTTTGATTAGTAATATGCATTGCTAAGAACTTCATTTGGACAACTTTAAAGGCGATTTTCTCAATATTTCGATTTTTTTTGCACCCTCAGATTGCAGATTTTCAGATTATTGTATCTCGGCCAAATATTGTCCTATTATCCTAACAAACCATACATCATTGGAAAGCTTATTTATTCAGCTTTCAGATGATGTATGCATCTCAATTTCCAAAAATTGACTCTTATGACTGGTTTTGTGGTCCAGGGACGCAAATGCTTGTTTTCTCTGGAAATAGTTTTGTATGTTAAAATGTAGTCAAATCAAGATTTTTGCCAATTCTCTTGCCAAAATTCAATTCCACAATTATCATTATTTTTGCTATGGTTTAGCTGTGGTTTAAACAACTAACACAAAAAAATTACACCAACATACATTCAAGCATAAGTGAACTGTATAATAAAGAAAGATTTTAGAGCTGTGTTTTCAGAAATGTCAGAAATATATAGTACGCTACCTTTTACATTTTTGTTGTTTCATGCTGTTTAACTAATACAGATTAGATAAACTATTTGTAAGTCTTTAGTGTGGTTTCACTATTAATATCCTTTGTCGAGTTCTCTCAGATTAATTTCAGCGGAAATGATCAGTGCAACACTACATTAATATCCCAGCTTGAATCCAAGAAATGTGAGAAATTTACTGCCCTCTTTTTATCAGTGGAACTAATGGCCTCATATGGTGTCTTTGTGCCATTTTAATTGTTGTCATAAATATTTTGAGTATCTCATCTAAAATATGATATACACTCAAAATGTGCAGATTACAAGCGTGAAAATAGATGGATGTGTTGAACAAAGTTATCACACCAAAAAGAGTCACATTCACTCAAAATTATTTAATAAATGTGTCCCAATGCCTTTTACACAGAAGATTTTGTTATCTTAATGAACAAATTTCACTGTTTGATTTGCACGTGTGCCAGCAAAATTGTTTGCCAGCATTTTCTTTTTTGTTTTATTCATCTGTTCAAAGTCCTCAAATTCAGATGTGAACGAGAAGAAAGCTAATTAACTATCTCATCAGCACGGGATTGGAGTGTTTTCATCGACAGAGAGAAAGAGTCGAGCTGGACGCAGCATTGTTCAATAGAGAGCGGCTGTGTGTGTGTGTGTGTGTGTGTGTGTGTGTGTGAGAGAGAGAGAGAGAGAGAGCACGCAAATCCAAACGTTAAGACTAAAAAGACATTAAATAAAATAAGGTGTGACTCAGATTAAATAAGAGCTATATTAATTATTCTTTTTAATTGTTTATTTTTTATTATTTCTTTTAAAAAGCCTTTTGAAAATATGTTGTATTTTCAATTGTATTGATATTTTACACAGAACAAAAAAAAATTTTTTTTAATATAAAATAATAATAATACTAAAAGCATATACACACAAATACCCACACATGCACACACACACGCTCAGTGTATCTAGTGTGTGCTGGTGTTGTTGATAGTGGTTTATTGTGTGTACCAGGCTTCCAGCTGAGCCAATTTATGACATAAAATCTACCACCACATAATTGTGCATCTGCATATGGAGCTTATGAGGCAAAATTCATTTCATTATTAGGAATACATTTTGCCAGGTGTGCTCTGAGCTGCACAAATAGAGTTTCACACACACACACACACACACACACGCGTGCGTAACCTTGCCTTTTGTCTGTGGAGACACCCACATATTCAGAATTCTCCTCCATCCATAATTTACTCCATTACTGCTTTTAAATGAACCTTTTTAATGCCATAATTTATTTAAAATACATTTATTTAATACTAAGTATAGGCTACTTCAAATTCATTAACATATTAATAGACATATCACTTATATAAAATTATAATTAAACATTATTTGAGGTATTTCTTTATTGGACAATGCACATTTCTTAGAATTAAGTCTAAAATGTGTTTTAATGTCACTATTGATGAGGATTGTATGATCTTTGAATATATCAGTATTTAAATGCAAGATATTTAAAGTGTACCTAATGTATACTTGCAACAGTTCCACTTTAGCACAATCAAATATACTTCAGTATATCTTTATGTTTAAACTTTTTATTAGAACAAACATTATTACAACAAGAAATAAATTATTACACAATACATTTAGTTGGACTTCACGACTACTTCCTCACAATTAAAGTGCATGAAGCACAAAATTAGTTTCCAATTGAGCATACTTCAAGTATACCAGTTTAGTATACTAAAAGCACAATTGTAGTGTATTTTTATTAATCACATAAATATGCAAATGTATTTGTAGTATACGTAGCACCTCATAAATGTATTTAAAATACATTTTAGGTTTTTTTTTTCTTTTCACTATAGGGCTGTGATTGTGATATACTGTTTATATTTCTCATATCACCCAGAGCATGTGCATGTTAGCCCTGATGTGATCTACAGATTACAAATATGATTGCAGGTGGCTGATATAATTAGATATATTTAACTTAATGACAGCAAATAAACATACACAGAATGTTTGAAATTATACATGGTTTCTTGAACGTGTTTAGAATTTTATTTTTGTTTAATTCTTTTGATCAGTCGCATATGGCAGTCAAAGTTTGGCCGATTTATTTGTTTATTTCTTTATCTGTCCAAAAGTAAAAAGGTTGTGTTTTTATTTACATTCATGGCACTCTAGCTTCGATTCAACTTATGTTAAACATTTAAACATGCTTATTTATTTTGGTTATTTCTGTGTGTGTGTGTGTGTGTGTGTGTGTGTGTGTGTGTGTGTGTGTGTGTGTGTGTGTGTGTGCGTGTGCATGTGTGTGTGTGTGTGTGTGTGTGTGTGTGTGTGTGTTTAGGTGGAGATGTCTAAAGAGGAACAGAGAGTTTACAAGAGCTCACAGTAGTCACCACTGCAACAGGATGGATACATAATTAAGTACGGCTTCATCACATTCTCTCCGTTTCTCAGGGATTTATTATTCCCAGCTTTTTTTAATGAATAAGAAAGGATAGGATGAAGATGATCAGGGTTTGATTTACAGAACTGTTGCAGAGAACACCACCATCTGGTTAATACTGGTACTACATCAAAATGCTGCCAAAACACAAGTGCCACCAGTCCGATCACACACACGTGTACATGTGCACGCTAGCTTTGCATCACAGGGCACAGTGGCTCCTCGTTCACACACATCCAGCTGTACGGATTAAACCTGGTTTGCTGATCTTTGCTCTGTTTGGGATTTTGTCATCCTACAGTCTTTTGTGCGGGTTATTCAGAAAGATTACCAAGACATCAGTGAAAACCTCTCGATAATACTTTATTTTAAGGACCAATTCTCACCATTAACTAGATTTATAAGCTATTACTAACATATTGGCTGTTTATAAGTACTTATAAAGCACATATTAATTCCTTATTCTGCATGACCATATTTTAAATCCCTTAATCCTACCCAATACCTAAACTTAACAACTGTCTTACTAAATATTAATAAGAAGCAAAGTAGGAGTCATAGTTAATAGTTAGTTAATAGTGAGAACTGGACCAATCTATCTATCTATCTATCTATCTATCTATCTGTCTATCTGTCTATCTGTCTATCTATGTATCTGTCTGTCTGTCTGTCTGTCTGTCTATTTACTTATTTATGTCATCAACTTGATGAAAATAACATTATATTCCAGATTATATTGCTCAAATTTATGTTCAGAGGTTTGTTCAAATCCCTGACCGTAAAATTATATTTTGGCTCATACTGTCCCACACGGTTGTTTATGACAGGAATGATACCTCAAATCATGCGGCTTGCTGAGAAGAGGTGTTCTAGCACTTTTTATGAGCGGACTTACAATCTCCATCTGGTGAAAATATGATGAACGAGTGGGGAAAAAAATCACATGGACTTTTATTGAGAGAGGCAGCAAAGCCAATTCTGGAAACCAGTAGACTTTTTTGATTTGGACAAGTAAGCACCCACCTAACTACCCAAAACACCTTAGCAACCACACAGCAATCGCCTGGCAAAGAGTTTTGCGCCGCCAAGCACAACTTGCACGCACTTCAGAAAATCAGAAGAAATCTGGTTTCCTGCATAGATGATGATTCATCCTGATTTTGTATTAAAATAGCACAACGGCAGTAAAGTTCAGATGAGAGTTCCAGTTAGCTTTGGTGTTTATGGGCTGGGTGGAGTGGGCGGTTCTGGGTGGAGTTTGTGGGGTGGGATGCGTTTGGGGTTTCAGAGCTAGAGTTCATGCGGTGGATGGAATTGTGGGGTTTTCTGTGACTTCATAGTCATTGAGCATTAGTGATGCCTACACCTGTTTCTGTTCTGTGTGTTTACACTGGAAATGTCTCATTTTATATATCATTTACAGCGAACCAACGAAACATTACCTCAAAGATTTTCAGCCATCGCGCCAATAAAATGGTTCTGGGTGGGTAACTACATTAAATAGTCTTTGGGTGGGTCGTGGAGCTTAGCGGTTAAAGATCTGGGCCAGTAATTGAAAGGTTGTAGGTTCAAACCCCAGAAGGGTTTATTCATGAAATATCACCGTTGTGCCCTTGAGTAAGGCACTTAACCTTGGGCTATGTCAGGAGACTGTTCCTGTAATAATAAGTATGAAATTAATTAGTATTTCTTTCTATATGTCATTTTATCACCAGTGTCGAGAATAGCTAAGATAAATACTACTGATCACATTTTAATAGTGTGACAGTAGCTCAGCTATTATAAATAAATAAATGTTTGTTTGTTTGTTTGTGTTACACAATCTGCAATGTCTTCTCCCTTATAGTGTTGTGAATTCAACTTCATTTTAGAAGAATTGGTTCATTTAGATGGTTCTTTTTAATAAATGATTGACTTATTCATTAGTGTCATCACTCAATAGTTTTCCTAGAGGCCCCTGTGAGGCATTTTATGTTGTTTTAGTAATAAAATAAAAATGTAGTTAAATGTTGCTGTTTATCCTATGCTTATTTATGTGCATTATACCATACGTGTTTCATTTAGTTCAAATTATTGTTTTTGCCCTGATAAATAACTTTATTGAATACTTTTTTTTTAATAACCAACTTAATTGATATTGCTGCCTTAAATAGTTTCACTGTAGCTTCACTGATTATAGTTTAACTACTTTCAGTAGCTCTTAGATTAGTAGGCTGCAGCTTTAAAGTAGCTGTTCATTAAATGAAAACAAATGTTTCTGAGAAAAATAAGCATTTCTATAATGAATTTCCGTCATTTGGTTTTGGAGTTTTGAAACTTTTCTATAGCTCTTTACATCCAGGTGGCCAAGGATTCACGCGTCGTCTGATCTGAGTCTCTCAGCACAGGTGAGGTTACGGCCTAGACAGGAGAGCACAGAGGAATGCTGGTGGCTTGAAATGTTTCCCTCCTGGCCGACTAATTTGCGGGTCTTGTGGCAGTCTGATGCTATAGGAACTGGGCCATTTACACAAAGGTTGCCTGTTCTGTCGTAAGTGATCCATGAACTGGAGAGTTACTGAGATTACAGTCCTGTTCTATCAGCATCGTGCCCTTGAGCAAGACCGAGAACGCCTGAGAACTGACTGCCCGGAGGGAAACATGTTTTAGGTCTTTCTGGACAAAAAGCATATGTAAAAATAATTTACTGTTTGAGTGTTTTTGTTAAAATATTCAAATTATTATTATTATTATTTTTTTTAAATCTATTGTATGAAGAATACATTAAAACTGAATTTATTTGAATTTAAATATGCCTTCTGAATTTATTTTTGCTTTTTCAAATGCCTTTTACAAGTGTTTTTTATTGTTTTAGCTTTGCCCATGTCATAAATTATAAAAATTATTAAAAAAAATAAATAAACAAACATACTGATACTTCTACAACCATTTTACTACAAACTAGTGCTGTCAAACGATTAATCGTGCTTGATCACATCCAATATAAACGTTTTTGTTTACATAATATATGTGTGCGTGTGTGCTGTGTATATGTATTATTTATATATAAATACGCACACAACAGTATATATTTTGAAAATATTTCCATGTATATATTTATATTAATATAATTGATATTATACATAAATATTTTACATATATACATGCATATGTGTGTATTTATATATACATAATAAATATACACAGTACACACACATATGTGACCCTGGACCACAAAACCAGTCTTAAGTCGCTGGGGTATATTTGTAGCAATAGCCAAAAATACATTGTATGGGTTAAAATTATAGATTATTTTTATGCCAAAAATCATTAGGATATTAAGTAAAGATCATGTTCCATGAATATATTTTGTAAATGTCCTACTGTAAATATGTCAAAACTTAATTTTTGATTAGTAATATGCATTGCTAAGAACTTAATTTAGACAACTTTAAAGGCGATTTTCTCAATATTTAGATTTTTTTTGCACCCTCGGATTCCAGATATTCAAATAGTTGTATCTCAGCCAAATTTTGTCTGATCCTAACAACCCATACATCAATGGAAAGCTTATTTATTCAACTTTCAGATGATGTATAAATTTTGACAAAAACAAAAACTTTGATTTTGAATGCGACATTCAATGCGTCATTTGACAGCACTACTACAAACATACTACTACAGCCATTTTAAATATGTATTGTGTAAAATATACCACAAGTAACAATTTTGCCACTAATAAAGTTTTTCTTTTCTTTCTTTCTTTTTTCCAGCACAAAAATGGCAGAATTCTCCTGTGAGCGTCCACTGTCTGACGCGGCAGACAAATGAAATAAACTAGCAAGAGTGTGAAAAGTGTGTTAGAGGAAAGTTTATTTTCTAAACGTCCACTGGGCCAAAAGTGTCCATGGTGGAAGAAACAGCCATTTAACTCGTTTTAATAAAGATCAAATAAAGACAGGAGTAAATTAAGAGGTGAGGATCAAGGAATTTGAGATATGAAGTTTAAACGACTGACATGTTCTGTCAGCTCGTCTAAATTCTTGTTACATGAATCCCGATTCCAGTTGTTTTTCATCCCTTTGATTTTTTTGTTTTCGTGGATCCTGCCAACTGCTCTCTGGATGTCTGGTGGGCTGCTGTGTCTGATTGCTGGATGACAGCTTAACTATTTCTTCAGTTGGGCCGGTCCGTTGGGAATGTTAAGGACCATGAGCACTCCATGGTTTGGAAGTGAACAAAAACTTTCCTTGTAAGCCTGGAAAATGTTTATCATCACACTCGAAGGCTCTGGCTCCCAGTCATGGCTTTCTGCCGCTGATGGAGAAGGTAGTTTGGTATGAAGGAGACAGCTGTAAAGTCTCTTTTAAGAGGAAGCTGTTGTGGGCTACCTCACACCTGTAACATGTCACTCAAGGACTGTCAACACAAATAACGCTCATTAATCATGTTTATAAAACCATTAATCTCACGGCTGGGTGGAGAAAATGTGTTTTTCCTCTGGTAAGCTGAGTAGCTTGATCTGTGTTAATGTATCTCTTAATGATTTTTTAAATTCATCTTGGAGGCCCGGGATAATGGGATATTTCATTAACGTCAAATATAGTCGTGACATTTCATTTATGCTTTATTTAGACTGAAATTTAAAACTTCAAGCATCACAGTTGACATTCTGACATAAGAGAACTAGAGTTTTGAGGCATTTTATCTCCATATGTCATCAGCCAACAGATGCTCAATGCCAAATTTCACAGCTGATAAGATTTATTCACCAAAAGATTATTATTCAACAGATAAGAGCTGAAGTTATGCATATCATGATGCAGAAGTGAATAAGCCATGACAGCGGGGTGATAATAAAATGCAATCAAATGGCATGATTTAAAACTGAATAACTTAAGAAATCTTAGAAACTGCTAAAGAGCATGTTGCAATGGTCTTGCAAAGACTATATAATGCAATACATTATAGGGAAGACTGGGGCTAGTTGTCACACTTTTTACTTTGAATGAAATTTGTCAGGGTGAGTTTAGTCAGCGATTGAACTGTCAGTGCACATTAAGTGGCATATTATATGGTAAAACAACTATGAAAAACATAAATGTAATGCACATAAATATGATTAGAAGTTGTTTTGGCTGACAGTTAATAAAGTGCATATTTAAAACATAAATTTAAAAATATGACATATACCCTTGTCCTAACAACAACGCTATCACAAAAATATAACAGTGGAATTTTATTGTGGAGGACAGAATTCACAAACATTATATTAATCTAAGATGGTTTTAAACAGGATGTCTGAAATCAACATCAGCTCACCAATTGAGCATTTGTGAACCTGGACCACAAAACCAGTCATAAGGTTCCAATTTTTATATATATATATAAAATAAGCTTTCCATTGATGTATGGTTTGTTAGGATAGGACAATGTTTGGCCGAGATAAAATTATTTGAAAATCTGAGAAAATATTGAGAAAATTGCCATTAAAGTTGTCCAAATGAAGTTCTTAGCAATGCATATCACTAATCAAAAATTAAGTTTTGATGTATTTATAGTAGGAAATTTACAAAATATCTTCACGGAACATGACCTTTACTGAATATCCTAATGATGTTTGGCATAACGGAAAAATCTATAATTTTGGCTATTGCTACAAATATACCCCAGAGACTTAAGACTGGTTTTGTGGTCCAGTGTCAGATTTGTGTAATTAGATACTGAGACTAGTCCTCCTGGACTCCTCCAAATAAACAATTGTTATGTTTATAATTATAATGGTTCTAATTTTCATCAGTGTTCAAAGCATTTTTTTTCCTCCAGAATTCTTAGATGAATAGAAAGCTCGAAAGAACAGCATTTACTGTATTTTCGATCAAATAAATGCAGCCTTAGTAAGCATAAGAGACGTCTTTCAAAAACATTTTTTTTAAATCTTAATTATTCTGAAATATTTGACCAGTAGTACATATAAGCAGTCAGAGACACATATTTGTCACTGTATATCTGACTGGCTGATCTTGGGTTAGTTTTATCACCCCTGGCAACAAATGAGGTTAACTCCTCCACTTCCCCTGGATATTGTGTCTTGCCTGTGCAAATGTGTGGCCGAGTGACGGGGAAGAGTAATATTCCTCTGCCTGGATAAATATTTCCCTTCATAATTCAAACCTTATCTCCCGGAGACTCCTGTAAAACAGGAACATCTGCTCTGAAAACTGCCTTGTTTCTCGACGAATGAAGGCTCTGGTCTGTTTTTCCAACATTGTTGTTTATCCTTCAGGATCAAATGAACAGCGCAGTGCTTTAAACATCAACCAGAATGGTTCATTCCTTAATCGCTCATAAACTGCTTTGCTGTTGCATTCGGTTGCTAGTAATCTGTCGCTTAATATTTACAGGCTTTGGTGGCCGTTTCAAGCCAGTGAAGAACGACGTAACTCTAAAGATATGCTGAGATCTGATTAGACCTTGTAAACCGACGTTCCTCATTCACAAAAAGATGTTGGTGGCCTGTTCTCGACCAGAAGACTTTGCTGGAATAACAAATATGGCAGTATGGCTCCTTTCACATGCTGGCTCACGCTGACCCTTCCCAGGACCCACGGAGGCAGGCAGGAAGCCAGCTCAAAGTGAGCCGCTCCTCGCTGCTCAGGTGACCAGGAAATAGCTGGTCAGTGTTTGTGACCATCTGTCCACTGTAGTGCTGCTGAAAAACAGCAGGGCAGCAGGGCTACATAATGAGCGCAGTGTTCACATCATTTGGGTTGATGTTACTTGGCAGCCCGAGACCTTGATACTTCGGGAAAAGCTGCGAACTGGAACATTTCAATCAAAAGGAGAGTAACACTGGTTGTAATTGTAAACGGTGCGGAATGTTTTACCGAAAAGCACTTTCTTTTTACAGTTAGACTGCTGAACTTTGCTGAAGTATATATACACTGCCAGTCAAAAGTAATTATGATTTTTGTTTTGGAAAGGAATCACTTATGCTCACCAAGGCTGCATTCATTTTAAATCCAAAATACAATAAAAACAGTAATATTGTGAAATATTATTACAATTCAAAATAAATGTTTTCTATTTGAGTATAATTTCAAATGTAAGCTTACAAAGCTGTATTTTCAGCATCATTACTCAAGTCTTCAGCATCACATGATCCTTCAGAAATCATTCTAATATGCTGATTTGCAGCTCAATTAATATCAGTATTTATTGATGATCAATTATTAATAATGGTTCTTATTGTTGAAAAAGTCATTTTCTGCTTAATTGTAAACTGTAATACTGCATTTACTTTCAGGATTCTTACTTTTCAGGATTCTTTCATGAATAGAAAGTTTGAAAACAACATTTTTTCTTTTGTAATATTAGTCTTAAGTGGCTGGGGTATATTTGTAGCAATAGCCAAAAATATATTGTATGGGTCAAAATTATCAATTTTTCTTTTATGCCAAAAATCATTAGGATATTAAGTAAAGATCATGCTCCATGAAGATATTTTGTAAACTTCTTACCGTAAATATATCAAAACTTCATTTTTGATTAGTAATATGCCTTGCTAAGAACTTCATTTGGACAACTTTAAAGGCGATTTTCTCAATATTTTGGGGTTTTTTTGCAACCTCAGATTCCAGATTTTCAAATAGTTGTATCTCGGACAAATATTGTCCAATCCTAACAAAGCGTACATCAATCTTATTTATTCAGCTTTCAGGTGATGCATAAATCTCAATTTTGAAAAAATGACACTTAATTGTAACCACTGGTTTTGTGGTCCAGGGTCACAAATGTCTTTTTTGTCACTTCTGGTCAAGTTAATTCCTTGCTGAATAAATGTATTAATTTCTTTCTTTTATATATATATATATATATATATATATATATATATATATATATATATTTATTTATTTTTTTCTAATTATTACTTTATGCAAACTTTATCACGGTTTTCACAAAAACATTAAGCAGAAAACCTGTTTTCAACATTGATAATAATGTTTTTTTTTTTTCTTGAGCAGCAAATCAGCATATTAGAATAATTTCTGAAGGGTCATGTGACACTGAAGACTGGACTAATGATGCTAAAAGTTCAGCTTTGTAAAATAACATTTTAAAAAATACATTAAAATAGAAAAGTGTTGTTTTAAATTGTAATACAATTTCACAGTATTACTGTTTTTACGCATTTTTCATTAAAAAAAATAAAAAAATATTATAAAGCTGTCACTGGGGCGGTAGTTCTTTGTACCTTATTTACCCGTACATATTATCGTTTAAAAGTATTACATATTATTACTTAAAGTATATTAGTACCTTTTAAAAAAACAGTGACAGTTTCATAGGTTTTTTCCTTAAAGTATGTTCCCAGTGTTTTTGTTAATCTGTGCATTTTCACCTCGTAATCTTTAATAAAAATAGCATGTTTTTCCTCTGAAACAATTTCCTTTCTTCTGACATCATATGCAGCCAGGCCATGCAGCCAAATCGCTATTTAGGCATCCATTTATACTATAATTGGTCTGGCTCCATTCTGGTATGGAATGTCCACTTTCAAGATCCAATCAAGGGGAGATTGATATCCCGTTTTACTCGGAAATACATCATATTATGGAACTGAAATTATTTACAAACAGCAATTCATATTGACAATGTAGTGCTTTTTTGAAGCTTCATAGCTCCTGGCCATAATATGTTTTCATGGATCGTCAGGTTATATGTCTAATTTCAAACAAGACTGAGAGGGATAGACATAAAGCCAAGGGAATAGTCTTAGTAGATCATTTTTGATTTTCATAATAATTTTTATTTTATTTAAAAAAATAAAAAAAATAAAAATAAAAACATACATACATAGATTTATGGGAGAGAGCTGAACTTTTTAACATCTCCTTTTGTTTTACAGTGAAAAGTCTTGGAATAACATCAGGGTGTATGTAAATAATGACAGAATTTTCTTTTTTTGTTAAACTAATCATGTAAGAAAGATTTCATTGTCCTGTTCCCAGATTAGCAGCATACTAGTACAAACACGTCAGCAGCTTTTGGCCCAAGAATTCACAAAGTGAGTATAATAATGATTTATTACACTTGCCATCAGTTATGTAAGGTCAGTTGTTCCAAGCTGATAGATTCTTACTCTACAATTTTCCCAACCAGTATTCCCAACAATTCACTGAGCCCTGAAAAAAATAATAAAACAATCCAGTGTCCGCAGAGGTCAGACTGTGGACGTGAGGACGGAGAAGGGAAATGTTTTTCATTTCACTTTAACAGAGCTTGAACTGCACTCTATCTTGTGTTGAAAACACTCTCTCTCATGACCTATCAACATCCCTTGCTCCCTGACACCCCCAGGACATCTTGTGTTCGGGCTTAGCTGACCGTAGCTACAAACAGCCTGTTTACAGAAGGGCCGTTTGTTTTCAGAGCTTGTAGGAGGCACGAGTCAGCAATGGTCAAAGGAGCATGAATCAGTTCAGTACAAAGTTACAGCACTGCATTTGTACACTTTTTTTTTTTTTTTTTTTACACATATAAGCTTTCTCTGTGTTGTATAGTATTCCCCTTTGAATAGTGCTTCCATGAAGATGTTTGACGCTTTTTTTCTCCCTAGAATAGTACAGCATACAGTTATTTATCAGCAATGGAGGCAGAATTGTATGATGTTGTGAAATTAATTAATTATGAAACAAACTCAAGTTTCAGCTGTTCAGCAAATCTACAGAAGACAATAGTGTCAATATTCAACTCAATTTAGTTCAATAATTGCAAAAGCAATCCGTTATGAAACAAACTCAATTTAACAAGTGTCATTATTTGTCTGAAGTCGGTTAAGTGTTGATTCAATAACATTGTTAATGTTGCAAAGTTCATCAATTACAAAACATTCAATTCAGCTATGCAACAGCTCAACAGAAGACAAGTGTCAATAATAAACTCAATTCAGTTTACTAACTGTTGAAGTTTATCAATTAACAAATTCAATTCGCTATGAAGCATACAATCGTCCATCTCAATTCAGTTCAAGTTTTGTTCTCATCTGATACTGTCAAATCGATAATATTGCTGATTATTAACTGATTTTGAAACCCAGTGTTTTCAAACAAACAAGCAGAATTACTGAAGACAAAGACTTTTGTCAAATTATCAGCACTAGAGGTTATTTTTTGACCTAATTTTCAAGGCAAAAGTTCTACACAGCATTTTTATATTGTGGAAACGTAAAAGTTAAGAGAGGTAACGTAAAAGTTCCCTTTTAATACTATGTGAAAGTCAAAAACAAGGATGAAGAAGTTTCTGGAGCTGAACAGGCAGGAACCCTTCACGTGGAGAGACACAAGGCATGAAGGTAATGGGGGCAGGGGGAGCATTGGCAGCAGTGTGAGCCAGAAATGGTGTTTCCAATTGAATTCTTGCAGATATTGGCAGCCGGTGAAGAGACCTGAGAAGAGTAATGTGAGAGAATTTCTGGAGGTTGAAAACAAACAGCATTTTGAAAGCCCTCGAGGGGTTGGGTGGCAGATGCTGGTTGTCCGGCAATATAAAAGTTTCCAGAAAAGACTGGAGCCTGGAGCTTTGTAGAGTAGGTGTTGAGGATGGACCTTATAGTCCTTGTGCTGTGGAGAATGTGGCAGGACCTGGCAGTTGTCATAATGTGGTCCACAAAACAGAGTTGGCCACAACAGACTGAGCTTGAGGTGATGAAAAAAAGAAGTTATCTGATATATGTGGGAACACATACCTATAGTTTGTATACCATACATACAGATGGGCGACAAATTAAAAGAAAACCCAACATAAAGTGTCTTAGTAAGGTGTCGAGCCACCACATGCTGCCAGAACCGCTTCCGTTCCTCTTGGCATTGATTCTACAGTCTCTGGAACACCAGTCAGCCAAAAGATATTCCCTCATTTGTTGTTTTGATGACAGTGGAGAGCACTGTCTAACACTGGTCCAGAATCTCCCACGGGTGTTAAAATGGGCTGAGATGGTGACTGTGAAGGCCATATGATTCACATAAATTTCATACTCATCCAAAAATTCAATGACCACTTGTGCCCTATGCATGGGGCAATATTCATCCTGGAAGAAATCACTCTGATCAAAATATAAATCACCATTAACTGATATCAGAAAACTAAAAACATGCATATGTATTAAATTAAATTAAAAAATAAGGTTTTTAGATACATGTGTGTGTATATGGGAAGTGAAATGCGCTTTTTGGAAACTTAGAATGCCTAAAGATTTGTAGCTTAATTTAGTTTCTAGAGATTGAACTCTTGACATCATTCGGTTCGGTGCCACAGGATATTCTCTGAATACATTTTCTACTTCATATCCAACATGGTGGAATTGATGGTCTTTTTTAAATTACTGTGTCCCACAAGAAAATGTATATATACATTACAAGTAATGGGTAAACAGGTCCCACTTAATTTTAAGGTCCAGGTACATAAAAGATTTACATTTTAGATACTGTTAATACGTCAATATTGCACGTTTTAGTGTCTATACACACTTGGGTAAATGTACGTGTGGTAGAACCGCATCTTACGTAAAATACATATGAATTCTCATGAGATCACATTAGGTCTTCACAGCCTATTAAATTCTATTTCCATAAAAAACAGTGCAGTGAACAATTATTTGTGACAAGAAGTGACATATTTATATGCAACAAATATGCAATGTCACGATGTCAGCTATGTTGAAAACTGTTTCAACAATGTAATGCAAACTAAATCACTTATCTCTGAAGTCGTTCAGTGAGGAATTAAAACTGGGGTGAGAAAGCCAGAGAGAAAGTAAGCAGCTGTCTGACGTTTTTTGACAGAAAGACGTTTGCATTCTCCTGCGGGCATCAGCTCCCTCTTGAGTAAGTCCTATTAAATCCTTTGGCTTCTGCCTCATCACATGGTAGAGAGATAACAGACAGCTTTATTTACCCTACTGATTTCATGCTACATTACTAACACATCTCACCCTTGTCATCCAAAAATTCGGGATGGTTTGGCTTCTCTCCAACATTCTCACCAATCCATTTTTAGAAAGAAAAAAAAAAGTGTAGGAAAGTCTCTATGCAAATATTCAGGGTTTGACAGACAGATGAGAATATAATGTCCTACACACATTTGTCAGGTGATATTTAAGCAAAATCACAAAAAGCAAGAGTGCCGTTGTACTGAATATTGGCACAATCATGCAAATTGACTCTGCTTCTATTCCACACTGCTCACAAACTCTGGCCAGAAATGTCACAAACACAGACAAGCATATGGAAGACCATTTCTGCCACTGAATAAAAAATTTAAAAAGGTAACTGCGACTTTTTATCTCGCAATTCTGAGAAAAAGTAAGAATTGTGTGATGGAAACGCGCAATTCTGAGAAAAAAAATCAATTCTGAGTAAAGTCATAATTGTGATATATAAACTCTTTTTCTCAGAGTGGTAATTCTTACTTTATAACATGCATTTGCAAGTCTGAATTGTGAGATATGAACTAGTAATTGTAAAAAAAAATATTTTTTTCTCGAAATTGTGAGAATTCCCACAATATACTGAGATATAAACTCAGAATTCAATTGTGAGTTAATGGGCCCTATTTTAACAATCTAAGTGCATGGTCTAAAGCGCAAGGCGCAGGTGCACTTAGAGCATGTCTGAATCCACTTTTGCCAGTTTAACAACAGGAAAAACGCACAGCCGGCGCATGATCTAAAAGGGTTGTCACTATTCTCTTAATGAGTATTTTGGGCATAACGCGCAAAAAACCAATCAGAGTCTCATCTCCCATTCCCTTTAAGAGTCAGTTGCACTCGCACCATGGCGGATTCGCTATTCTCCAGAGCTGCTCGTGCGCGAGCAAGGTAGCTTAATTCTGATACATGCAATGACTATCCATTATGACATGTAGGCATTTTTATATTTATGTAGCCTATGCAATAATAATCTTTTACACTGTAATCCTTTAATTTTTAATATTTGGCATATTTGTGTGTTTCTGCGCGTCCCTGTGTGAGTGTACAGTATATGCACGTTGTGGACCCACCTATAGGCACATATTACTAACACGCACTGTAAAAAAACAACAAAAATACTGCGCCATTGACTTTGAGCAGGTTTTAGTTGGTCAATGTCTATTTCAGTTGCCTCAAAATAGCAATGCACCTGAACACACCTCATTTTCAGAACAGCACGCCCATGGGCGCACAAATGGGCACAAATGCATTTGCTATTTAAACAACGTGGCACAGGACGTGAAAATGATAACTGCGGGCTTAAACTAGAAAAAACACTTGCGTCGCACCTGGTGCCGCATTGCACCAGGTGTATGATAGGGCCCGATATCTCACAATTCTGACTCTTTTTTTCTCAATTCTGACTTTTTCTCACAATTGTGAGATTATATCTTGCAATTTTGACTTCTTTTCTCAGAATCGCGAAATAAAAAGTCATAATTACAAGCAACTATCTCTACTTTGGATCAGCTGTTGGAAAATCAAAATAGAGGATATTTAAGTGAGTGATTTAGATGCAAAACTAGTAAAGGTAAATGTGAAACTGGTATTAGGCATGAACATTTTAGGAAAGACATCACGACTTGCCTAATATGAAGGTCACACACACATAAACATTCACACCTGTTAAAGTAATTCACAGTTGTTCACTCATGAATCCCCGACTGGCCCAGTCAGAGCCTCAAATCTTGTGTCTGCAGCAGCCGGTGAGCTCAGATTAACCTGTATTTCTGCCATCCTGTGTAGGAGGAAGAGATTAAATGTTTGGCATGAACTCTAAAGGAGCCGCAGCTCAGATCAATGCAGAAGGGTTACATCAAGTTAATAGAGGACAGACCGAAGAACCCATTGTTTATGTCCTCTTACAGATCAAGATTAATATATTACTCTTGATAAAGCCTATATATATCAAGCACACATTGCGGCCGAAGGCTAAGAACCAGAGAGTAATTTGTCAGTTGAAATGTCGGGGTTCTCATGCATTATTTTCAATATCCATCCATGCCTTGTTAATGGTTTATATACAATTTCTTATTTTAAATATTGTAAACATTTTTAATAAATATTGCATAAAAATAACAATAGTTTATACATTCATTTTTCCCTTATCAGATTGCATTATACTACAGTAAACTGGCATACAAATCACAAATTTGCCATTTGGAATCATATATGTGACCTTGGACCACAAAACCAGTCTTAAGTGTAAATTTTTAGAAATTGAGATTTATACATCATCTGAAAGCTGAATAAATAAGCTTTCCACTGATGTATGGTTTGTTAGGATCGGACAATATTTGGCCGAGAGACAACTATTTGAAAATCTGAAATCTGAGGGTGCAAAAAAATAAAATTATTGAGAAAATCGCCTTTAAAGTTGTCCAAATGAAGTTCTTAGCAATGCATATTACTAATCAAAAATTAAGTTTTGATATATTTACGGTAAGAAATTTACAAAATCAATAATTTTGACCCATACAATGTATTTTTGGCTATTGCTACAAATATACCCCAGCGACCCCAACCTAAGTCTGGTTTTGTGGTCCAGGGTCACATATTAGATCTTCATTGTGCAAGAAAATTGGGACTGAACTGTTCTAAAATGCAGAACATATAGTTTCATATCATTTACTCAAGATTGTGGTCAATCTGAGCATCACTGTCATACATTAAATATTCTGCAGGACAATATTTGGAGAGACATATGGATACCCACACAAACCCACATTACAAGCATCTCCCCTCACTGTGTGAAAATGATAAGACTAGAGCTGCATAAGATGCTAAACAGCAGGATAAGAGGCAGATAACAGCATTATTGTCCAGGCAATCGGTCGGTTCAGGCTTTTGTAGTCAATACCCCTCATGGGTATAGCTTTTGATAAGAATGGTTAGTGGATTATTAATATATTTAGTAAAACACCAGTCATTTTGAAAAGAAAAAGACACATTTGAGAAAAGCCCATTTTTTTAATCGCTTTCCCTCATTGTAAAGAACTGCTCTTGTTCCACTCGCCTCTCTTCTAAAGAAGTATAATCATTTTTGTAATTATAATAATTATAATTATAACCATTACTGTCAATCCACACTTAATTATGTTCAGAAGTGGAGAGTAAATCATGAAACGTTAAAAAGTCGATTGTTCAAAGCCTGTTTTGTCTCATTTGGGACCACGGGGGTTCATAAATATTCCGGGGATTGCTTAGGTCTTGGCATTCCGGTTCCTGGAAACCTCAGAAGAAAAGGCAAGCATAATGAGTCCAGGTCACAGGAGGAATGTATTCGATTACAAATAAAAAACATTTGTTGTGTTGACAATAAGACCCAAAAACATCGGACAGGCTGACAAGACCATTCATTCTCCTCATTAATTGACCACTACAACTCACAGTAGCTGCTCGGCTTTCTAGAAGTTAGTTGCTCGGTGAGAATTGAGCCATCACTGTGGCTGTTTGTAATCTTAAATCAATATCTGCAACTGGATTGAGAGAAGATGGACAGGAGGCAAGCTCTCGCATTCCCACAGAAGACTGAAGGAGAAAAATAACGGAATAAAGTCATCGATGTTAATGAATCCATTTTCATTTAGTGAGCTGTCCTTCACAATGACTGAGGGGGGCAAAGGTAACGGTATGAATCACCACACTTGAATAACACAAGAGTTCTAATTAACCAAGTGCTTTGAATGAGACTGTTGAATACATCAGCACTCGACATGAAAGAGGGAGTCGCGACCGCCAGACAGCTGTTGAGTCCCTGAGCTCAGAACAGCAGTGCAGAGGGGTCTGTCTGCAAAACTGGCTAGAGCAGAGGCAACGATAATCTCCAGAAGGATCCCGGACGAGCCCCCAGTTGGCAGATGGGCTTTTCTTCTGACGCTTACTTAGCTGAGCAGTGGAAATGCCCACACTGTGGTTGGAGTCGGTTTTGTGGCAGCGAGACAGGAAAAAAGCAAACTTCACCATAAGTACTTTCAAATCCCAGAGTGGCAGCATTCAGAATCATACTATTCTTGTTGGCCGTTCACAGGTAATCTGAGGCTTTAAACTCGCACTTTACAGTGCATGAAGGCGTCTATGGCTGTGATCCGTTAAATAGGCACCCAGAGACCTTTATATGTGGGCAATAGAAAGGCTGCAGAGTAGAGGGCTCAAGAGACAGTAATTCTAACATGCCTCTCTTCGCTTGTGACTCCTATGGTGCAATGGAGTACTCTTATTACACAAACCTACTATTTTTACAAAATACAGACTTTAATGAAGAGTATCTACAAAAAGAAAGATATTTTCTGTTTTTGGCCAAAAATAAGATAAAGATCAGTAAACAAAAAAAATATTAAAGGAGAATATATCCCCACCGATGCAAAGAACTACTGATGGAGTATATGGGTATATGACGGAGTATACGATGGAGTACACATTGTTTCGTGTATTTTTTTTTATTATATCCTCACTCTTTGAGTAGACCTTTACTGTATTAAGAGAATATCAAAATATTTTGTGACTTAATATCTCCTAGCCTGTAAAGAGCTAATCTGCGGTTCCTTCTACACTGGCATGACATGACAATACTATCGTTCACAGTATAATCAATGGAGCTGTCCAAACTGTAAATGTCTGATATGCTCTTTTGTGGAAAATGCCTTTAGTTGACAGACACCTTTTGACAAGCACCACTCATGTTCTGTTCATTTTAGACAACTATAGAGTGCTGCAGTGATGACACACGTTTTGTAAGCCAACCTAGAATTTAACATCACCCTTGTTCCTTCGACAAAAACCCAATAGGATTTTTCCATTGGCTTTTGGATCATTACACAAAATAGACCAACAATAGTTTACAACAGAGCGTGATTATAAATGATAGAGTTTACAATAGAGCATGAAAAACAACAGAGCACAATTACAAACACAAAAAAAGCTGTGAAAGTGACTAGTTAGTAGATGAGTTTTCTTGTTTGGTGTGATGATGAACCTCTGTAGTGTCAGGCTTGTGTTGTGTTTTGTTCCCCATGTGCTCCCTCATGTGCCCATATATGGATTTTCCTGTTCCTGTCTTTATTAGTTAATTTGTGTCCAGCTGTGTTTGTTAATTGTCTCGTTTAGTTTGATTATTTAAACCGTGTTTCTATGAGTCTAATGTTTGGTATTGAACGTCAATGTTGTGTTCCTGTGTGTCTCTGCATGTCCTGTGTTCCCTGTTTGATTTGGATGATTAAAAGACTGTTGTTTTGGAAGTTTACCTCTTGTCTCCGTGTTCCTTTGTTTGCCACAGAGCTCAAACGTGACGTAGTCCTGGTTTGCCAATTGTTAGCAAATGCCTTTTTCAAAACAAGTGAAGGTTAATCACAAGTGGTATTACTGATGCATTTTATGTTGTAGAATAAAGTGTGAAAATATCTTGAGATTTTCACCACAGGCCAAGGCAAAAAACAAACTGACTTTAGAAGTGCTAAGATACTAACTTGCTTCTGAATTTTGCTGTTTGAACAAGTGTGTGTGCAAACCAGATGAGTTATTACCAAGTAGCAGGTAGTTGGCCTGAAAGAGAAAAAAAGGCCATAAAATAAGACATTCATGCAAACTTCTGCTATAGCTCCTATTGTAGCAATGCAGAGAATGCATTTGTTCAGTGCTGAAATGCAGTCAGAGAATTATCAGGAATTCTTTTAATTCTTTGTAGGTTGACCTAAAGAGAAGACATTGTTGCTCTGTGGTGCTTTCAGAAAAGTTGCTTTCCTGGTTCAACGTCAAATTCTCATTGAACCAATAGCCAGAGTTGGAGATGGAACTACCTTTTGGAACAATCAAAACAGACAGGTCATGTTCAAATGATCAGTAGAAATGTTTGTGAAGTGTAATAGGAAACATGTTTTTGCAATTTCATTAGGTGCTACTAACACAATTATACACAAAGTTCACAGAAACAAGAATTTGCAACTCTTATTTTCAAATCAGTTTGACTTTATGCAACTGAACAGCAATGCAGTGTGGTAACCACCAATGGAAATGCAGACAATTGCGCTCACGTGATTTATCCCCTGATACAGTTGAATACTGCAGTAAAGCAGGAGTAACTACAAGCAAACAACAGTGCAGCAACTTCACAACCTCCAGCAATTAAATCACTGTCAGTGATTTAAAGCACCTTAACTGAGGACAGCAAAACTATTGACGCTAGCAAAACAGTTAGGACAAAGGCAAGAAACTCTGCAAAATGTACTGACTTTAATCAAAACTCACATCAAGTGTCAGCTGTTGACACTTTCATTTCTTTGATTCAAGAATCACACGGACGTGTCAACACGTGTTTCTATCTCAATGCTTCTCTCTGCTGTTGCTAAGTAACACCGTCACGGTCTTTCTTTTGTTGTACGAGACAAGGAGTTTTACAGTGTAGTTTTTAGTTTTCAAGAATGACCTTAGGTTAGATCAAAACATGACAAGGTTATGCTCTGGAATCTCACGCGAGACTGTGTGGAATGACATGAAGTGTCATGCTGTGGAAGTGTATGTGTGGTGTGTGGAAGGTACCTTGTGTTAAGAAACCCTCAGGAGATGGAACAGAAGTCAAAAAGGTCAGACGCCTCTCAACGAGATTCTCAAATAGAATTCTGGAGACGGTTTAGATGTTTTAAGCCTTTTATTGCTATTAAAAACCATTCTCCTGAATGAAAATCCAGGCAAAAATTATATTTGGCATTGTGACGTGATGGTACGTTGGGCAAAATGACCTGTAATGGTCTGATGAATAAATGTTGGGTTATCGCTGTTTTCAGTGGGAGTTACATAGATGGCTGTCAGAACAGTGTCACTACAGTTTCTCTTACTTACCAAAACAAGAAAACCCGACAGCCGAGGTTTTTAAACAGCACATTCTGAACAGAAAATCCCATGAATTATATAAAATGATAAATACTGCCAACAGTCACATAGCTCCTCAATAACACACTGCTGGTTGTGAGTAGTC
Source organism: Onychostoma macrolepis (assembly GCF_012432095.1). NCBI lineage: Eukaryota > Metazoa > Chordata > Actinopteri > Cypriniformes > Cyprinidae > Onychostoma > Onychostoma macrolepis. Next base: position 3,072,066 of record NC_081165.1, read on the forward strand.
TTGGCACAGCGTGGTTTGAGCTGGCACATCCAGGTCACCTTTACTAAAACACTACATGAACATTTATCCTAATTAGATCCAAAGCAAAGCTCTGCAATTAGCACTTATTACAGTACTTTCATAAAAGGTTATTCCGTTCATAAACTTCACTGCATACATTGGTAATGCCATGGATTAAATGAACAAGTGTGTTTAAAACAAATGCTAAATTAGATGTAAACACAGACATTTTAATAAAATAAATAACATAAATTAATTCAAGTATCTTCAAGATGCAGCCATCCAAGTTTTAGCACATTGAGCTCATTGACAATTTACCAAACATACTCTACCAGCGCAATATTAAAAATCCCTTTCATCAGCACTGCACATCAGACAGCCCAGACGCTGAGGTTCATATTTGCATTCTACACAATATGGCTCATAAAAGTTATGCAAAAGAGACTTGCGTCCCTTAAAAGTTGATCTGTTAGTTCAGAACAGGCAACTATAGTCTAGTATAACGTAAAGCATTTACTCCAAACAGTAAGCAGTTTTAATTCCTAACACTATAATACTCATAAAACCCTAGACCTAACCTAACCCTAACCCTGACTCCAATTCGAACACTTAACTCCTTAACACTAACTCCTTCCCTTTCTAAATCGTTCTTAGGGGGCATTTACGCAGGACACATCCCAGTTGCACTTTTCATCTACATTGGAAAAATCTTAGGATGTGAGCTTGTCAATTGCATGTAACTCAACTTTACATTGTGTTGTCCTTCCTGACTGCATGCGACAACACTTTATGCCTCTTTTTTTTTTTCAAGATTACTTTTCATGAATAGATCAAACTGATTGGTCAATGGAATGAAACGTTCACAAGGTCACAAATGCCTGATGTTATACTCAAATCTTAGGCCGTTGCAACACATAACGCTTTTTTTCCCTCTCGCCATTAACATTTTTCAAGCGCCTTGAAAAGTTAAAAGCTCTTTGAGATCCTGTGTGAACGGCCCCATATTATTAAAATTTTAATTCTGAGAAGAATTTAAAATAGACCAAATGAGCTAAAATATAAAGTGAATATTAAGAAAGCTGCATCATGTTACATATTAATGGATAAAATGATTTAGGGATAAACTGAAAATTAAACTGAAAGAAATAACACCATGGTCAAAGCAAAAAAAAAAAAGTGAACATGACTTGATTCCATGACACAGAAACATTCACTGGAATCCACTGAATAATTTGTAGAGTCTGGAAAATAACTTCATAATGTTCTTCATCTTTACAAGCATCCTAAAGGAGATAGCAATGCAGCTGATATTTTACAGCGGACAGGAGGCAGGGACTGCTCGATCATATGCATTTGATGCATTAACAATGCAGGTGGGCAGATCCCCTTAAATATGCTGCTGGAGTTTGTGGAGGTCCCAGACGTTATGCCCTTAGGTCTGGATATCTCAAGTCTGGATATGGTCTCCCCCAGCAGGTGTCGGAGTCCAGTGGCCATCAGAAGTGACCCATCCGTGCAGTAAAGACGCTGCGGGGGCGAGTGGAGGACGCCGAGCGGCTGAAGCTAGACGACGGCCACTTGATGATGAACTGGGAGGTGACTGGCAGCAGATACCTACACAGACGGAGAGAGGAATCAGAAATGGGGGTTGGATGCCAGACTCAAAGGCAGGATTAGACGCACAAAGGTCACCTAAAGAGATCAGGCACTTTTCCTCTCTCTCTCCGCTTCCAATCCTCCTCCAGCTGATGCTTTAGATTCCCGTCCCCTCTGCTGACCCTCACGTTTACACTGTGCCGTTTTTAACAATGAGTGACACGAGTGGCTGGACGTGACTTGTTTTAACAGATAAGAACTTGTTTAATGCGCAGGATGTTCTGAGACAGGATAACAGGTTAGATAATTAGGGCCTACACGCAGACAAGGAGGGTAACCAGCCTGGACAGCTGACGACCCGCACTATCTAATTGCAGAACAGCTTAATTATAATTCCACTCGAAACAAGGCAATTTAAACTGTTAATTAATTAAATAAAACAGTGACAATAAAAAAAAAAAAAAAGTTGTGCTAAATAAGCTGTATACACTAATACACTCAAACGATTTTTGAACAAACAGCTGCGGAAGTCTTTTTTTTATTTTGGTAGTGGTAAAATGTTTTTGGGGCAATGACAAATAAGGATGTCTGAGATGATAAAAAAAGAAATGTCTTTTAGAAATATAGTTGATATGTTTCTAGTAGTTAAGCATAAACTCAAGTTCTTTATAAGTTTACTATGTTTTTGTAAAACTTTAGATTTATGTCTGTAAAAACTGTTGTAATCAATCATAAATATCTTAATCATTATTTATGAGGCTGTACAGGTGTCCTCTCTGTAATACATGTATTTTGGCTTTTTTGTAACATGGAAAAAAAAAAAAGATTCTCTGCATGTTGGTTGAACCATAGAGGACTTTGATTTGGCAAACAAATATTTTTTCAATCATTAATATTTATCATACTTTTATACATACATACAGTACATACATAAAAATAAACGATTTAAAAGGATATTTCACCCAAAAATGACAATTCTGTCATCATTTACTAACCCTCATACTGTTCCAAATATGCCTTTCTTTCTTCTGCTGAACACAATAGAAGATATTTTGAAGAATATCGGTATGTTGGTCTCCATTGACTTCCTTTAGATTTTTTTTTTCCTATCCATGTTCAACAAAAGAAAGAAACTCATAAAGGTTTGAAACAACTTTTACATTGTCATTTTTGGGTGAACTATCACAGCCTAGTAAAGTATTTTTTTAAGAAATTCAGTTTATATATATATACTGTATATATATAAAACAATTAAAAAATGAGCGTAGTTGTGTATTCAAATCATTGATGTATGAACAGATATTTATTTTAAATAAAATGCATTTAAAAAATAAACAACAGTAGGAGTGTCACATCTCTTTAATTAAATCACATAAAGTGGCTTTGTATGAATGCAACACTGTAGTTATAACAGTGATACATAATACCAGTACAAATTGGGACCGTTTCTTATCTAACGAAAGAAGATTTGTTCTAAAGCCCTTGCTGCAGAAAGTCAGGGCCAAGAGACGTTGGAAGAATCAAATTAACTTTTATAAGAGAATGTCCTTGAAACTACTCATGATACTGCACTAGGCATGTGTTTGCGATGCATTTACTCCAATCGGCGATGAGTAATAAGAAACACAGATGTCCTGCATTATGTGTTACGGATCATAAAACTCTGGACAACGATGAATATCGATAAATATATCCAATGCACATTCCAATGCACCATTCACTTGATGCACACATGATGTTTCCCTACGTTCCTTTCATTAAAGCTTTAAAAATCAGACCCGACTCTTTGGTTCTTCCCTCCGGGAACTCCAGACAGGTGAATTCTCAGGAAATGGTTTTGGGTTGGGGTTGAGCCTCATTACCATATTTTTCACTACAGACTGCTGAGTTTGGTCAACAAAAGGAAATGTCAAAGGAATATGAAATTCAAATATGAACATATATGGAGGTGGGCCTTTCTGGCTCTGAAGAATTCCCTGTAAGGAAGTCTCATCCATGAGAGAGCTCCATCACTCAGGGTCCAATCAGGCTGCAGGCAGTGTTTAATTGGACCTCTGTGAGGATTCCTCCAGGTCTTTGGCTTTTGATCATTGAGCAGTTCTTGGAAAAACCTGCCAGTGCAAAGCCCTAGAGAACCGCCAGCTGTCTAACCTTCGAACGTGTGTGTGCTTTACTAATTACACACAATCGCTCAGAGATCTGCACATATCTCACGTCTGTTTGCTTGTTTAAAGCCTACACTCTATCACCCAACTGCCACACGCCGCAAAAAACTCTGAGAGAGAACTTTTAGACACTTTGAGAGAAAATTGAGACTTCCTTATTCACCAAATATCATATTACAGTTCTCAAAAGTTAAGAAAGGCTTCCGTAGTTTTACATAAAAATCCTCACAAAACTTTCCGTGGCATCTTATGCAAACGTGCTGTTGCACAACCATGAAAGTGTCCTGTTTTCATTCATTCTAAAAATTATTGTGTAGGTTGCTATTACATTTCATGACTAAACACTGAATTCTAATGATTTCTTGACCAGAGTTGGTAGTAATACCTTTCACTAGGGTAACCATACGTCTTCTTTTTCCCAGACATATCCTCTTTTTGGACCTAAAAAAAATGTGTCCAGCCAGGATTTCAAAATCGCCCAAAATGTCCGCGATTCAGCTTTTGAATTCTAGTCGCCATTCATTGCCTGCGTTTTTGTATTAAAGCCCTGCGCGGGACTGTTTTCTTAATCCTGCTCCCGCTGAATTTCTGACCATTGCCACCTGCTCACGCAAACATTCTAATATTACATATAATTTTTGCGCATCAGGGAGCTGCTATCAATATGCGGAGTATTTAAATCGCTTTGGATGCAGCTCGTGTTGGATGCAGGGTTGCCAAATCCACATATTTTGCATGGAATTTTAAACTGTTGTGGCAGGTTGATTTGCATTTGACTGAAATGCTTGTATTGAAACATTTTGCATTCTACCTATGATAAAACTGTTGTAGATGTTATGTTTTGTGAAGGATGGCCACTGGTAAGCCTTTTAGCTGTGTTTATGATCATCTGCATAACGGTGACTGTAAAATATGTATTTTAGGTATGTAAATGAGTTTTGATATGGAACATGGTCATTGCGCTAATTTGGGGGTTACTTTAAATTAATTAGTTACTTTTAACACAATAATGTAACTTTTTAAGTTTTAAAGTTTGTAAAGTTTTGCACAACTTTGTGTTTATGATAGGTAAATCATGTACTGTATCTCCAAAATCTAACAAATTTCCAAAAATAAAAAACAAAATGTACTGTAGCTTGGGACTTTTTGGATTCTATTCATCTGAAATTGATTGGATGGTAAAAAATTGGCGTTCCATATATATAACAGATGGTTAGAGAAGGGGTATAAAAATAAAAGGACTTTGGTGATATCAAATGAAAAGTAAAGTTTTTTTTTCAGAGACAGAGCTTTGATTTCGTGTTGACTTAGGGGTATATGTCACTTGACCTCTTCTGTTTCTACCAAGAGAGAGGACAGTCACCTGATGGATCTGAACAAGGAAGGAAGGGAGGCGATGGAGTAAGAAGCAAGGATGAGACTGTTACCCAGGCATCATTTTCCTAACGAGGCAAAGCAGATGCTGGCTGATTGAAAAATAACGGATCCCCAAGGGCCGTTCCAGCAATGAGTCGTCAATGAGGCATGTCCTGAGAGAACACAAGTGTGAGAAGAGAGCGGATATTGGCTGGGATGGAGAGTGGAGAGGAAATCGAAAATGACTAGCTGGTCTCTCCATGGAAATCCAGCAAAAAAACCCCAAAAAAACAAGCAAGCAGGTGGACAAAGGTTGGTGGCCGAAGATCAGACATACTGAGATACTGCGGGAACGACTGTGATCCAAAACCAAAATATACAGCCCAGGGGGATGGAATGAGAGGATGAGAGACGTCCAGCAAACACGGCAGTCAACAAGTCAGGGTCGAAAGACGGAATCCAAACTAAATCATTCTGCATGATTCTACATTCCCAAGTCCTTAAACTTATGCAGGTTATGAAATGCAAGTAAACTCTGTCAAAAGTTTAAAACTCAAGTAAAAAAATCATACAATGTCTGCATAAGCATGTCAAAAAGGTAAGTGGATTACACTGAGCTGATCAGCCCTAACGCTGATTTATATGTAATTTTTACGTTTTTCTTTTTTTTTTTTCTTTAGTATATTGTACTTTTGCATTAAAAAATACTTTATTTGCTTTAATGTTAAAATAAATAGAATAGTAAGGCTTGTTTTTATATAATATATTGTATTTTAGGTGACGTTTATACTTAAAATATGAATAAAAATAAAAATAAATAGTTTTTAATATAATAATAGTTAGCAATGGTAAATGTGACCGTATTTTAAGAATTAGTGTGATGTATTGTAGTGATTTGTAATTCTTGAGTATATATATTTGTATAGTGTTATATCTGTATAAACTCCTCTTTACATATAAATACCACTTCAGTTTGCAGTTTCTGTTCCACCTTTCCAGTGTAAAGATCTCCTAACAAACCTGATTCAGCTACATTTGCAGAACTCTAAGAACTGAATTGAACATGTCAAATACAAGGTGATGAGAACCAAATTGTGGGTGGGTTAATTAAACATCAGAAATCCAGTAAACGTGGAGCTAATTTACCTTCTTCCTAACGAACTGAACGAATGAAAAGTATTTGCTTTGAATGCACATTGAATGCACAAAGTGGTAAAGAACATTTATCAGCTTGAAAATGTGGAACACTTTCCTGTAAACAGTCAGAAATTGTGAGTATAGTGCAATATTAATTATGCCAGACTGAGTTTTGTGAATCAAGTGTAATCTCCTGCATTACGGGCAAAATTTACATAGAAAGGGGAATGTTTGCACTGAAAAGACTTTAAATATTGACTTTAAATTAATTAATTTAAATACAATTGTTTGTCCTGAAATACTGCATGGAAATATTTTTATTTATTTTTTTTTTAATTCCCCTATTGTGACATCATATAAAAACAACAAACAGTTAGCAAACTTGATATTTGCATGTAAAATTATTATAGCCAGTGCCACATGTTACATTTCAGTATTTTTCAATATTTTATGGAAGGGGAAATAATGTATAAAATTTTTGCTGTCATTAGAAACAAAAGTGAGCATTGCCATAGAAACAAAATGTGTGACTGTGTCTGAGCAAGAGGACAATTTAGCCTAGAATCTCTGTTTTGTCATCTCATAATTGCCGTAAATTCAACGTGACATGAATGCAGTATCTGTAGATTTTAGTCCCAGAGTTTGCAAGTTTTAGATACTTTAAATGAGGTTGCATGATGCAATGAATCACTTCATTTTCTTTCGTTATTGAACTTTCATATTAAATGCCGTTCTGCAGTGTTAACTGTACTAATGGTGACATGAGTGTCAGTACGTTCTTTTAGCAGCGTGATCATGAGTGCTTGAGGAAGTGACTATACCTTGTGTCGTCCCAGTCTGGGCTAAGTCCACTGAGAGAACCACGGGAGTCAGCCACAAACTTGTAGACTACAAGCAGACAGTCTCTACACAACTGTACGACACGCTGGCAGCACCTCAGCTCCTGCGCGGTCACCACCTCACTGCTCTTACTGAAAACACTCTCCCATGATGACCTGCTGAAGGAAAATACACACATAAATGGTGGGTGGCACCAACATATATAACATGGTATGCCTAATGCTTCATTTAATTATATTATCTTTTTATTTTAGGTCTTGATGGACACAGACCAAAATATAAGAAACTTAATAAAAACAAAAAAAATCACCTAAAATAAGATTCAAAACATTAAAAAAATTGAATGGTTGCAGTGTTGTGTGGCAACTGTAAACTCCGCTTAAACCTCTTAATAATAACTTAATATTCAACACAATTCGATGTTTTTCATCATTCTTCTACATAATGCATTAATACAATAACATGAATCAGTTCTACCCACTGACACAAATATCTGTCCAAATATATATATATCTGCTCATGTGAACAAATTATGTTTGAGTTACTTAGTTAATTCAAGTACAACCAATGCATTATTAAATCATGTAAATCCAACACCCTTTTCTTGTATATGATCTTTATAACAAATAATCTGTGTTTTTGTCTTTCCGAGAAAAAAAATATTTTTGATTAATATTAAATCAAAATTTAAGATTTGAACCAAATCATAAACATAATTTAAGACAAATAAATTTGGCTGTAACAAATTAGATTTTTTAGTTGGTCCACTCTATAATTTTTTCAGCGAAGGATGTTGACATATTTTCATTGGAAAATCAGACAAAATTCTGATTAGGGAACAATTTTTTTACTTTATATTTTACTTTCTTATAAACCACTCTATAGAGACAATATAAGCCAGCTTTTACAACGATATACACTGCTGGAACAAACCATGAGGAAAGTTAAAAGGTTTGATTCTCTTCATGTTCTTCATGTTGAAGAAAGAAACACTAAAAAGTCTTTTCTCTTTAAAGCCTTGGTGGAGGAGATGAGGTTTCATTGTAGAGATGATGAAATGTAACTTCTAGGGATCTGAATTGTGCATTACAGGCAGGGAAGCTCTACAGTGCTCTCCCACTGCTATCTCCTTGCCGTGCTAACGGCTCACGGGCCACCTTCACACGTCAGTCCCTGATTAAACAGAAGCAGCATGGGTCGCTGGCACTGCCTCTAATCCCCTAGAGCTGTGTTCGCTCTCATCAACTCCAAATGGTCTAAACCTGGCTATATAACATCCTTCACTCTGTGGCAATTACAAGAGTGATTGGGCCACACAAAGCCCCTGAGAAGTGCTCACAATGACTAGAGGGAGGAAGGCGGTCAATAAGAAGGTGTCCCCGCTGTTTGCGCTCAGAGCTGATAAAATCGCAGCATGTAAGGCTCTATGTGTATTATAACAGCAAGCGTGTATGCTTCTATGTGCGACTCTCTAAGGAAGTAAAATCTATATAAAGACTCACGATTGAGTCAATAAAGACAAAACAGAGACCATTTTTCTCATGGCCGGGGTTATGTTCTATCTAAATGTCTTTTTACATTAAACGCTCTTCCCAATCCATTTTATGTGACATTTACTAGTCAAATAATTAATGAATGAAGGACATTTAAAACCAGACATGACAGCTTATTATTCTCTGTAGAGCTGGAGAAGCTCTTGCCAATTTACACACTACTGTGGCAATATTTTAAGAAGCCTTACCACTAAATTTACTGTATTTTTGGCAAAATATATATTTCTGACATACAATTAGGCAATATCACAATGTTTTGATTTGGTAAATCACAGTCATATTCTGACTGACAGTACGATTGCTGGTTTACGATTGCTTTTACGCAACAGTTCAATAAACAAGGAGTTATGTTAAAATATTTTTTTTTTAAATAAATAAATAAAAAAGACAACCCATTTTATTCTTTGAAATGATGTGCTAGAAGTGCAAATTTATAAAGTGAATGCAAATAGATTTCATTGTATTGTAGTGCTGTCAAACGATTAATCACGAGTAATCACATCCAAAATAAACGTTTTTGTTTACATACTATATGTATGTGTACTGTGTTTATTTATTATGTATATATAAATACAGCATATATTTTGAAAATATTTGCATGTATATACATTTATGTATTTATATTAAGATATTTTATAGTATATATAAATATATTTCATATATAAACATAGCATATTTCTTAAATATATCTTAAATATATACAGGCATGTGTTTGCATTTATATATACATAATAAATATACAGAGTACACACTCATATATTATGTAAACAAAAACTTTTATTTTGTGTGTGATTAATCGCGATTAATCGTTTGACAGCACTATTCTAATGTCATGTTCACTTTTAAGGCAAAATAAAAGTCTCTTACCCAGAGCTGGAGAGGCAGTTCCAGAGCCCCTGACCGTGACTCCACAGCAGACGGTTAAACACACGGTTGAAAAGGCGATAAAGACGTAGACTCTCCACATCCGGTTCACTCCAAATTCTCTGAAGCACTGAGCGGATGTTGGTACGGACAATATCCAAAACCTGAAATAATCAGATGAATAAAATTGGCTAAAAATACCACAGAAAGTAGTACACAATGTTCACACAGAATATCTCGCAGCGACAGAATTAACGTAAATACCATACTTTTACACAGAAAAAAGCAAAAACTCAAAATCCCACTGATGTTTATAGTAGATTAAAAAGCATAGTTATGAATACAGTAACACAGTTTAAATATTTATTTTGAAACAAAAAAAATGCAGGAACTTCTGGGCAGAATATTCAATTGAATCAGTGAATCATTTATTGAAATGAATCGTCCTAATGAACCAACTTGCTAAAATGAATCAGACTTCCCAAAGATACTGGAGGGGTATGGATTGTGAACAGTAAAATTCAGAAGAAGAGTAATGGCATGAGTCTCAGCGAGTTTCCGCCAATCTTCCTCTTCCCTCTCCAGCTCCCTCAGTTATTCTGCTCGTCGACATCTGTGATGTGACTTTCAACAATATGCCTGATTTAATGGCCCCGTATGAGACATGTTAACTCTATTCTGATTGATCCCTCAAACTTCGGCTGATAATCAGCTTGTGGAACGAGACAATCCCTCATTATATCAGTCTGTCATGCCCACTCTTCAACGTCCACCCTACTGTGTCAAATCAAAACACCTGTAACCTGCTGTAACCACCTGTCGTTCACTACTGTAATAGTGCTGAAATTGAGTGCCTTTGAACTGTTTCAATTTGTTGCATCATGTATTCTGTTAAGGCAGATCCAAATGGCATTTTTTAAGACCATCCACCATACACTTTGGTCACCTGAGACTCTGAAAAACTCCAACTTATCAAAAAATCATTGAGTGTTTAGTGTTTCACCTTGTGTAACTCCATGCATATTAAGTCCACTCACCTTCCTTTGTTTTGTGGCATCTAACTTCACCAGCCAGTAAGACGCCACTTTTGGTTTATGGTATTTCCAGTTGTTCAGAATCTAAAGGGTGAAACAACATTCATTTTATTATTGTAATATGCATTTCTATCCATCATCTATCTATCTATCTATCTATCTGTTTGCTGCAGGCATCTTTCTTTTATTTTACAAACACAAGGACCTTGAATAAGAACAGCCCATACACATAGGTTCTCTCCCCACATATTAATTTTTAACATTTTGGAACATGGATCTGAATGTTTGAATATATTTACATTTACATTATCAATAAAATATACCCACTCTCCTCATTGAATCCCGGTGGCACAGCACACACCAGTGAACGCTGCTTCTAGTGAATACATTCTCGTACACGCCACTAAAACGAGTAGATGAACTATGTCCATGTTTTGAGTGTGAGATGATGGCATAAATATGGTCATATTTATCATTTATCTTCCTTATCATTAATAACTCATTTAGACTGTGAATTAGACCAAAAACACTGAAAAATATTAATTACAAACATTTACAGGAAATGCTCTCAAAATTTGATAGTTATTCAAATACCGTTTTATTTTCATTTTTTCACCAAAGTGTCAGAGAAACGAGATGCTTAACCTTCAAAATGTTGATCGTCAATCTCAGGAGGTCAAACTAAATATTATATGAGTTGTTTTTTTGTATTTTTTCGATTTTTGTGCTTCTGTTCCCAACATCTGTCACATGTCTAAATACAGATTGATTGAATAGGAGTCGGCTAGTTTGGGACTAAACGTTGGTTCCCCACCATGCATGTGAAGCTGAAAGGTTTACCTTTCGTAGCAATTTATAGTTTTGTAATGTCTTTTTAATCAGTCTGCACAGGCATTTGCTTTATAAGTATTGTTAGGATATAGCAGGAAAAACTTAAACTTATAAACTAGTCTACAGCTATATCAGTTAGTGCTCTTTCTTTGTACATTGCCAGGCTTTTTAACAATGCATCATTTAGTGGCTACATCATTCTACTAACTACAAGTAATCTTTCATTAATTTGCAACCACATATCAACTAACTCTCATTAGAGTATTGGTAGACTGTTAGGTTAGGGTTAGTACAATAGGTCTAAAAGTCTTCTGCTGAATACAATACACAACCCATCATTCATTCTTTTTCTTTCTTTCTTTCAATGAAAGAAATGTGAATTTTATGTGTTGGACATAGGGTTAGGGTTAGCTTTTGGTCCATTACACCCTAACTCTGCGCTATATTGATAAGTATTTTTCTTCCTGTTTCATTTTCAGTTGTCATTATATAATATGGTGCAACATATTCCCATCCTTTAGCTTTTTAATTTAATAAAAAGTTGGTACAGCCATGTGACTCTCAAACTGTAATACAGTATATGTGTATATGCAAAACGTATATATGAAATATAGGATATACTGTCGAAAGATGTTGCATCATTTCTTCACTAGATAATGCCTGAATGCTAAGATGAATGTAGTGACAACATACCAGAGTGAAGGGTAATGGACTTTTCACAGGCTGTGCTGATGAGTTTCCAAAGTTATTAACATCACAGTTCCAGCAAAGTTATTTTTATATTTACATTTTGAAATGAATTAATGTACAGTGCATTTATAACTATATTTTGTGTTATATTACCTTTGCATTAAATTACATAAAATGCCTCAGGTTACGTATGTAACGCTGCGGTGCGTCCGAAAATGCTAGGGGAACTCCTCCAGCGTGAGCGGCTCTGAATATCGTGTGCAATCTATCCAATGGATGGGCGAGGGGTGTAATGACCAGCTGGTATAAAAGCACGTGGGGTGAAACCGGCGTCAGCTTCTAGGAATTAAGCAAGCGCTGGCAGGGATGGCCTCGAGACGCAGCATCTTGTTCCCTCGAGGGACCAGGATTACATACGTAAACTGAGGCGTTCCTCTTCAGGAACTCGAGCTGCGTCCGAAAACACTAGGGGAACGAGATACCCACGCCGCCAGGCTTCCAAGTCCCTGCCCAGTGTGTATCAAAGGCAAGAAAACGGAAGAGCCTAGAGTAGCCCGTATGTCAAGGCCATAAAATCTGACAAAGGTAAGGGGTGTAGACCATCCCGCAGCGTTGCAAATGTCCTGTATCCTGTAGAGGACTCATAAGCAATGTTAATGGCATCCACAATCCACCGACTGAGGGTCTGCTTTGTAGCAGGCAGACCCCTCTTAGGGGGACCGTAGCATACTAGCAATTGGTCCGCCCTTCTCCACATGGCAGCTCTGTGGACATATGCGTCCAGTGCTCGCACTGGACACATACAGTTATGCTTTTGCTGGTTAGGCTACCGAAAGGGAGGAGAACAGAAGGCCTGCAGTACGACTGGCCATGGTGCTGAGGAGGGGACCTTCGGAACATACCCTGTTCTAGGGTATAGAAAGGCTTTGGCCATGCCGGGCGCAAAGTCCAAGTGAGTAGGGGCCACTGAGAGGGCCTGAAGATCCCCAACTCTCTTGAGGGAAGATATCGCCAGAAGGTAAGTGACCTTCAGAGTGAGATAGCGATCAGAAATCTCCTCAATAGGCTCGAAGGGAGGCCTACAGAGAGCTTCGAGCACCACAGCCAGGTCCCAAGGAGGAATACGAGACCGTACTGGGGGCCTTAGCCTCAGTGGACCGCGGAGGAAACATGTAACCAGGGGGTGTCTGTCCACTGACTGTCCACCAAGAGAGGCTTGGTAGGCCGATATTGCCACCACACAAACCTTCAAGGTGGAGTGGGTCAACCCTGTGGAGAGTCGGGCCTGCAGGAACTCCAGAACTGTACCAATCGGGCAGTTGACTGGGTCGAGCTGGCGGTCTCTGCACCATGAAGTGAAAAGTTTCCACTTCAAGGCGTACAGTTTCCTTGTTGAGGGAGCTCTGGATTGGAGGATGGTCTCAACAACCTCGGTTGAGAGACCGGAAGCTATGAGCTGTGCCCCCTCAGGGGCCACACCCACAACTTCTATAGCTCCGGGCGGGGGTGAAAGATTGTGCCCCCTGCCTGTGAGAGGAGATCGCTCCTGACAGGAATCTCCCATGGGGAGCCGTCGAGGAGAGAAATCAGGTCCGAGAAACCAAGCTCGGCCCGGCCAGAACGGCGCTACCAGTAGTAGACTGACCTCGTCCCGGCGCACTCTCGCCAGATCTCCCGGGAACAGAGCGATTGGGGGAAAGGCGTACAGACCCATTGGAGCTGGATGAGTCAGAGAGTACCAGAGGGGACATTGCGCTGTTTCTTGAGTCGCAAAGAGGTCCACCTGAGCCTGGCCAAACACTCTCCAGATCTGCTTCACCACCTCTGGGTGAAGCATCCATTACCCGGGCCTCGGCCCCTGTCTCGACAGGATGTCTGCTCCCATATTGAGGTGCCAAGGAATATAAACCGCCCTCAGCGAGCGGAACTTCCCTTGGGTCCACACAAGGATCTGGTGCGCCAGCCTGTACAGGGGGCGCGAACGCAGACCTCCTTGGTGGCTGATATAAGAGACCACAGCTGTGTTGTCGGTACGCACCAACACATGGTAATCTCTCAGGTCCGGGATAAAGTGTTTCAGAGCTCGAAACACGGCCAGGATCTCCAGACAATTGATATGCCAAGTGAGATGGCAACCACTCCACAGACTGCGGGCAGGGTGGCCACTCATGACCGCACCCCAATCGGTGAGGTCCGTCGCTAGAGTTACGCGGCTACAAGGAGCTCCCAGCACCGGGCCCTGAGACAAGAACCAGGGTTGTCTCCACATGTCTAAGGCACGTAGGCACCACCGCATGACCTTGATCATGCGAAGCGTGAAACCCTGATCTTGAGCCACCACTGTAGGGGTCTCATGTACAGCAGGCCAAGAGGTATCACGTTGGACGCAGCTGCCATCAGACCCAGCAGTCTCTGAAACTGCTTTACAGTGAGTGACCGGCCTTATCTCACTCTCGCGACTACAGTGAGGATCGACTCGATCCGAGCAGGTGACATACGTGCCTGCATCGTGGTCGAATCCCACATCACGCCCAGACAAGTGGTTCTCTGAGCCGGAGAGAGCACACTTTTCTTGGCGTTCAGTCTTAGCCCCAGCACTTCCATATGAGCGAGAACAACATCTCGATGTCAAACCGCCATCTGCTCTGATTGAGCTAAAATCAACCAATCGTCGATGTAATTGAGTATGTGGATGTCTTGCAGCCACAACTGAGCTAACGCAGCATCCACACACTTCGTGATGTTCTGGGGTGAGAGTGCTAGGCCGAAGGGAAGAACCCGATATTGGTAAGCTTCGCCCCCGAAAGCAAACCTCAGGAACTTCCTGTGAGTGGGAAGGATGGATACATGGAAATATGCGTCTTTCAGATTGATCGTGACAAACCAGTCCTCGGATCTGATCTGAGACACAACCTGTTTGAGTGTAAGCATCCTGAACTTCAGTCTCATGACTGAGCGGTTCAATTGATGCAGATCTAAAATGGGACGCAACCCTCCATCCTTCTTTGGAACTATGAAGTACCGGCTGTAGAACCCGGATTCTCTTTCGTGAGGAGGGACCACCTCGATGGCCTCCTTCCTCAAGAGAGTATCTACTTCTCGTTCCATTACCAGAGCCTGCTCGGGGCCCACCAGAGTGGGATTCACCCCGTTGAATCGAGGCGGAAGAGAAGCGAACTGGATTCTGTAGCCTCTGTCTCTACAGTATGCAGGACCCACCGAGACACATTCGGCAGTAGTTTCCACGCTGCCAAATAGTCTACTAAGGGAACCAGTCTCTTGAGACTGGGCTCTGGTGTAATCAGAGATGGCCTAACTAGCTGCTCTAGAGACCCCCGAAACTTTTGCTCTTCCCTGTACGAGGAGCTGGTACATGGCTGGGGCTGCTCCCGTCCAGCAGCCACCTGAGCTGAAGAGCAGCGAGGCAGGAACCGCTGTAATGCCGCCGCTTGTTTACGGGCCTCGTGGCACCTGTCGACAAACAGGCCAGAAGGCGCAAACAGGGCATCCAGGAGGAAGACCCTGTCCTTCTCTCTGATGTCGGACAGGGTCAACCACAGATGCCTCTCTGCTGCCACCAGGGCTGCCATAGACCGACCGCCCAATAGCACGGGCGGTCCCCTTGGTGGCGCGGAGATCCAAATCAGTGGTTCGCCTGAGCTCCGTGATGTCATCGGAGCTCATCCCCTCTCGCTCATCTAGCTCTTTAAGCAGGTCAGCCTGCTATGCCTGCAACACCAACATAGTGTACAGGCACGCGCCAGCCTGACCCGCTGCCACGTACCCACCAGTGCTGAAGATGTACGCAGCGGCTTGGAAGGCAAGGACAGAGCCTTTAGAGACGACGCAGCGTCGGGGGACAGATAGCTCGTGAGCGTCTGTTCCACCCGAGGCATCGCTCTATAAACGCAATCGTTCAATCCCCCCACATTACCATAGTAATCTGAAGAGGGGATGAAGATGTGGGCCGAAAAAGGTCTTGCCCACAATCTCGACACTACGGTGTGGAAATCAGGGAAGAACGGCAGGCTCCCTTTTGGAGGTGATCACTTCGCTCGCAGAAAGTGTTCATCCAGTCTGCTTGTCTGCGGTTCAGCTTGCTCCTCGGCCGGCCAGTTGATTTTTAACTTGGCCACAGCACGAGTCATCACCTACAACAGCTCCTCATACTGGGGCAACTGAGGGGGTGGAGCCTCGGCCAGGGAGTAGTAACCGCAGAGCGGGCTTCCGATCTCGGAGAACAGTCACCGAATCTGATGGGTGGGGAAGGAGATAGGGTCTCGCCCGTCTCCATTCCCCCCAACGGATCCACTTGCGAACCCCACGAGCGCCAACGTCGCTCCGCCTCAGCGGCAGCGGGACCGGCACCGTGGGGAACGCTGGTGAAGACTCCTCTCTCATCGAAGAGAGCCTTCTGGGAGCGGAGCACGTGCATTGGCAAATATTCGCAATGCGGACAGCCGGCGCCCTCGAGTGCCGACTGTGCGTGCTCCGCTCCCAAGCAGAACGCGCACAAGCTGTGTGTGTCACCTGCAGTGATGTAACACTTGCAGGGAGGAACACACAGCTTGTACTGAGTGCTTACAATGTCTCTTAGACATTTTATGGAGCTTATGGGACAGACAACACCAAATAAGACTCACAACAGATTGAATAGAAAATACACACACAGAGAGCTTGCTGAATGACAAAAAGCTGACACCGGTTTCACCGCACGTGCTTTTATACCAGCTGGTCATTACGTAACCCCGTCCGTGATGTCTCGCCCATCCATTGGCTAGATTGCACACGATATTCAGAGCCGCTCACGCTGGAGGCATTCCCCTAGCGTTTTCGGACGCAGCTCGAGTTCCTAAAGAGGAACTGTGTTTCTAATACAACAACTGAGGGAGTGACAGTAAATTTGACATCATTCTTTCCTCTGATCAACATGATAAATCTCCCTATATTATTTTCTCTTTTGTAAAGTCATATAAATACTATCTTGGATATTTTCTTTTTTCTAATAGAGCAAATGGTCATGCAAAATTTTTTTGCAGTTTCCATTCATCAAGTGAGTTTTGCAACAGGAATATTGCAAAAGTAGTAGCGAAAATGAAGGCACTTAGATTGTACTGTAAGGTTGTCCTGTAAGATTTGAGAGGTTGTAAATGCCGACCAGCAGCCGTGAAACTAAAACAAATGCAAAAGTAAATATATAATACACCTTTGTTTCTATCTTTATGTGAAACTATTTCGCTGCAGCTGTGTTTTGACATTCAACATTCAGCTTTTCACATCAGAGCTGTAAGTGTCAATTTTAACTTACAGATATTTATTGTACAAGTTCTCAAAATTCAAATTTAAAAGCTTTCAGGTTTGGCTATACTTTTACCTTTACAGGGGTCTGGGTGATTTCAGACATTCAGTGTGTTTAAAACTAGCTACTTTTCATGCTAGGTTAATTTTATGTTAGATAAGAGTTTACCTAACACACCTAATAGTGTGCCTCTAATGGATTAAAATAAAATAATTACCAAAGTGTACCGTATTCATGGAAGGCGCCAATTACAATTTCACAGCTCCAGTAATAGAGCGGCATCAGTTCAATTGTGCTTCTCCTGCTAAATGCTGTGTTTCCATAATTGTTAATGTGCAAATGTACGCCAGATCTATCGGCGTGAAAGTGATGGTGTAAATGAATGCTGGAAAGTGTCTTAAACAGGTGCTGCCGGCCAGCTGTGTTTCTGCGCAGACAGCTAATGGATCTCATTAAGCATACAGGTGGACGGCTAATGACTCTACATACAACGAGAGACGCTGCGAACGGCTCGGACGTCCTCAAATGAGTTCGGGGAATGAGGGGAACAGAGCAGCCGGTGCGCCTGCCCTGACCGAGCGCTTTCTCTCAGCTGCGTGTCTCACCTCATCCAACACGGCCTCGGCCTCCTCCTCGCTCTTCCCCGGGTAACGAATCCTCATCTCCCCGAGCGCAGCCAGCGTCTGCTGCATCAGCTCGGCCTCCTGCTCTTTACTCAGCGGGGTCTCCCCCTGCACCCGCACATGCAAAGAACCAACACAATAAAGATGAATTATTGAGCGGGACGTCTTTTCTCTGCAGTCATCAGGTTTGTTTCGGCCATCGCAGCAGTGCGTTCATATGGCACCTGACTGCTCACTGTGAGAAGAAAAACAGTGATCTTTACTTTCTAGAAATAAGGTTTCATAAAAAATTTTTTTAAAAGGACTAAATATAGTCTACAGACGCATATCAGAGTCTGAGACCTTAAACGAAGAGTCTCAAGAACACATCAAGGTAATGTCATCCCAAAATCAAACGAAAGAAGAAATGATTTCATGCCCCCTCATATTTTCATTTCAGTAATGCAAAAAAAGTATTTGAGTATTTGCTTTATTTACATTTTTTAAAGTATGTATACGTCATATATATAAATATATATATTAGTGCTGTCAAATGATTAATCATTATTAATCACATTCAAAATAAAGGTTTTTGTAAAGCCAAAATAAAGGTTCATCCAATCTATTCATGTCCAACATACTATTTAAAACTCCTGAATTGACCAAAACACCAACAAAGTTACACCAACAAAAATAAATATTAGGGTTAGATCAGACAACAATAGCTGACAACTGCAGGTTACCAGTTTTAGTGTTGAATATAAATTCCAAATTGTCTTCCAATGAATTATGTATATATATTTTTAGGAAAAAACAGCCAGGTGTCCAGCATGCAGTACATAGGAACTCCTTTTAATACTGCTAAAAATAATGAATGAAGCTGGTTGCTTTTTTGAAATCTTGATATTTACATTTTTCATAGTTTTGTATGTTTTTACTATTATTCTAAAATGTGAAAAATAGTAATACTGAAGAATCTGTCAATTTTGACGAGTACACTATGATGGACATGTTTTCCTGAGATTTATCATACTCGAGGCTTCATATACTGAGCAAAAACTTATGCTTATGGAGTCTTATCAGAGTCCTACAAACACAGCACAAAATCCAAGTATTAGAAGAGTTTTGAGGAAAGAGCACAAATCCTAATTAACCAGGTTCCATTATTAGAAAATGAAGCCTTATTAACTTGATGATCATGCAGTCTATATGCAATTACTCTGAAAAGAGCATGTAGCTTTAGTAGTCCGTCTTGCTAAACACAATCTAAAGTCTTATTAAACAGAGCATAAGAGTGTGTGCTGTTTTTTCTGATTAATATTCCTTAATGAGAGTTTGAACAAGGGGGAGTGCTGGTATTCACGAGATGAATGTGCCCGTAAATACAGGCCCAATTTAGCTTCACACTCCCAATATTTTCCACAATATGACTGATTTTCCTCTCCAAGGTGTGCCCAGAGAGAGTGAAAGAACAAGAGTGGATATGAGAATGAGAAGGAACGATCAGAGTCTGAAAACACACCGTGACTGATTATGTTTTTGTGCGTGTGTTGAATCTCTATTGTTTGATGGATTAGAATGACTCAGGACAGCGATGGGAAAATAAAAATGATATTTGTCATTTTTACAGGTGGTGTGTTGCCAGATCTTCTCTAAATCAGCCATCTTTGTGAACATCTGTTCAGATTCTCTAGAGGACATCTAGGGTAAAGAAAAAGATAGATGTGTCTGTGTAGATATAGTCTATGTTCAGGATGAAATACTAGTGTAATGCTTACTCCATGCTGCACAGACAGTCTGCAGTAGTGTCTATAGCAGTATCCAAAATAACTCATTTCCACTTATTTCCCATCCAATACATTATGTAGCTTTTGCTTTTTAGAAAGCATTTTGTGTGTGTGTGTGGGGGGCATTATTATTTTGCCAATTTCATGTAAAAAATTACGATTAATCACGATTAATCGCATCCAATATTAAAAAGTTTTTGTTTACATAATATGTGTGTGCACTGTGTATATTTATTATGTATATATAAATACACACACATGCATGTATATATTTAAAAAATATATGTTATGTTTATATATTTATTTATAATATAAATTATATACATGTAAATATTTTCAAAATATATGCATGCAAATGTGTGTATTTATATATACATAATAAATATACACAGAACACACACACACACATATATTATGCAAATGAAAACTTTTATTTTGAATGTGATTAATCGTTTGACAGCACTAGTAAAAATCTTTGGTCAGTCCAATTATAGTAGTCAACATTTGAAGTGGATCAAAACCTTCCATCAAAGTTGTCCTAAAACCTAAAACCAAAATACGTTCTTGTCTTAGGACAACTTTAATGAACTTTTGTGATCCACTTCAAATGTTGACTACTGTGTATACTGAATCACTGCAAACATGTAACCATGTGAAAGAGAGGTTGATGGGGAAAAAAAAAAAAAAAAGAAAAAAAAAGAAAGAAATACCAGGTCACACTTTTTCCCCAAAATCAAAACAAGAAAATGAATTGGTAATTGTAAAGTAATTGTAGTCTCTCGGTGCTGATTCTAATTAGAATTCTTATTTCTGATATATATAATCTTTAAATGAGCATATATTAATGGCAAGAAGCACTACCATGATATAGTACAATAATATAATATGTATCATATCTTTTTCACTGTGAATTGAGAATTTGAAAACGTGCTTATAACTGTCATGAATATAAAGTCACAGTACAAGAATCTAAAAACTCTCATTATCTAAAAACTCTAAATCTAATTTCCATTATGCAAAATATACTTTATGTTTCCCTTTTTCTGATTTCTTGGGGTGTAAATTAAGCTGGAACTGGAACTTCCTGTTCATTCATCAAGCTGGAAATGAAAGGTCAGGTCATTGCCTTGCGGGATACTTAATTCCACATACAGTAGTGTGCACTGGTTGTATATTGCAAATTCAGACAAATGCAATCTTTTGACCAGGTAATCAATGCATATGGAATTTCAGGGCACATTCTGCATGAATAGAACGAGCAATATCGTAATTTGTGAATATTCCCTGTGTGTGATAGAGAGAAATCCGATACTTGCCGTATTGGGGTGAATGGCACCTAGACTGCTGCTGTGTGGAACTCTGTTTGTAGAACTGTTGCGACTGAGCGAATGGGAGCGGCATGCCGTGTGGGGTCGAATCGGGGTCATCTGCGTCATGGTGGCTGCTGTTTGAGCGGCCGCAGTCGATGCATTAGCCATGTGAGTGGCTGGTTTTGGCCGTCTGGTCTCATTGGTAGGTGACTGCGCAGTCAGAGAGGATATGGAGCGCGGACAGGACATGGAGCGGCGGATGAGCCCGGAAAGATTGGGCGAGGAGGAAGGACCTCGCATTGGTTTAGGGGCAGGTTTCCAATGCACACGACCTAAAACAAAGAACCAAAGCACTTGACTTCAATTTAAAACACACTCACACACACACACACCCTCTTGGAAATTAAGTCTAGCATCTGAAATCTAATGACCAACAAAAAAGGTTTTAATTAATCACTTCACCATGTGATCATCCTGCAGGCCTGAGTGGCTGTCAGGTTTCCAACTCAGGCCAGCCAGTGAATTGAAACACACATACAGACAAATCTACGAATTTGAATGACCTCCAGTTTGTGAGCTAGCCAGCGGCATCACCGCTTCATCCGTGAATCTTGAGGGAAGAAGTTGCCAAATGCGGTATTATAGCAGCTTAGCTCAGACTATCGCAGATGGCCTCGGGGTAGTGTGGGGCAAAGGGGGCAAACAATGTCACCCCAGAATGGCCCAAAGCCCCCTCCGGCAGCAACCCAATCACCAGCGACCCCTCGCACACCAAATAAACCTGTCAGCTTGTTTTGTCCCTCTTTCAGTGGCTAATGGAAAAGGCATGGCTTCAACTGTGTCAGGCCCGGATAATCAATATACTGCACAATCTATGGCACTTTCCAAAAATAGGGTACAAACTAGTGCTCCATTACTGAACTATAGACTATATAAACAAAATGATCATAGTATGATACTTTGGCCTGTCCTACCCCAGTTTGACACTTTCTGAATCTAGTACCGTCTTGCCTGTTCCCAATAATTAAACAAAATCATGATATAAGCTGTTAAACTAATTGTTAAAATCATTTTGGAAAAAGTCATGTTAATTACCAGAAACATTATATTTAGCTGTGTCCCACATTTTGTGGAGAAGCCTGTACGTGATTTCCCTCCCATTAAAAATATTGCATAAAACTGTGAAACTCAAGTTAAGTAAATGGTATCATTGATTTTAAATCATTCAATTATTTAAATTGTAGTTATTTAATTTTGGCTTAAATATTGCAATGTAATTTAAATTGGTTTGTTAATTGTTTATAGCAAGACAAAGATTAAGTTCCACACATGATAGTTTTAAAATGTTTTTAGACATTTCTTCAATTTATGTAACAAGGTTGCAAAAATGGCAACCCTCTGTTTAAAAAATAAGCAATAACAATAAATAAAGTGGACAAAAAATTTCTTAAGGTTTAGCAACTCCTTTCATGACCATTTATTGAAAAAGAAAAAAAATCTAGTAATCTCAAGCCTTTTAGAACCATATTTGTGAAAAACATCACTTGGAGGAATAGTGAGCGCAGCTTTAAAAACATCTATATAGAGTATACAGTATATATAAAGACTATGCGTAGGATGCTGGACCCTGAGGAACACTCTGCTTCTAAAAAGAACTCTACTTTAAAACAAACATTTTTCGAGGCTTGTTTGCACAGTTTTCAAGGTACGCCAGAAGTGCTCCTCTGAACTTCTCCCCAACCTGTGCTTTCCTCAAGCTAAGCGTCCAGTCTCCCTTTAAACCAGCGGACTGAAACATCAGAAAAGCTCATTAAAGCTGCAGCGCATGAGAGCCGAGGGACCTCTCACGACATCACCTGCCGCAGTCAGCCAGTCAAATTAAGAGCCACTGCACTGGGCCAGCGAATACTGTGACCCTAATTAAAAAAGATGGATTTTCTCTGTTTCATGTATTAATTAGGTAAACAAATGCATTATAGTAGATTTACATCTGTAATTTAGCTCAGGCTCGGCGAATGGCACTGAAGATTTAATGCGTCTGGCTAGACAAAAGGCTGCTTAAAAGTTTAAGCCATAAGCAGCTCTTGCAGTCATCTGGAAACCATCGAGGGACAGATAGCACCTATAAAAGCAGTTCAGCAGCAGAACGTCCCAGAACCTCCCAGTCTACCCTAATAGTCCCAGCCCACAGGTGATAAATAGCTTTTCCACTGAACAGACCCCTAAAACCTGCTGGTCTCGAAGTAGGAACAGATAACGTTAGGGGTTCAGTAGTAAGATCATGTCAAGTAGAGTTCTCAAAACAACAACTCAGTCCAGCAACACTGACGCAAAACAAAACTAGATCATCCCATTACAATCATTAAAATTTTCTACCATGTGAAGTGTGTTCAAACGATAAAAAATTAAGTAATTTTATTTGCAATGCTCTGTAAACTGATTGCAATCAATGTAACTTCTGACAGCTGCATCAAAATCAGTTTGTCATGGTAAAAGATATCGATTTTTTTTTAGGGAGGGGGATGCTAAATATTTTTGTTTTCAAAACTAAAATATTTGTGCATTTCTTTTTCAAATTAATTTATTATTGTAAAAGTGTCAGTAAGATTTTTCCAAAAATAAAATAAAATAAAAAATACAAACTTGTTTGATGTAAGGATAAATTACACTGATCAAAGGTGACAGTAAAGACTGCTTTGCCGTCACAAGAATAAATTACATTTTTTTAATATATTTTATCGGGGTGACCCCTAATAGTCGAAGATTCGATGCTTCGATATGCTCCCAAACTCACAGTCGAATATTTGCTGAGGAGTTATGATCATGCCATTTTGGCTATATGGGGGGTGCTCAAATGTCTGATTTCACATAGAACTACCGGTTTTCTCCCAATAAGTTAATATACAGCCTATTAAGATAATGCTGTAAATAAGAAACATTAAATAAATATTTTAACGCGCGTGAATAAATCCAACCACCCCTATAGATTTAAGTTTCACTTTCCATAATCCGTGACCGACAGAGGAGCATCTTGGCATCTTTTAACAAGACTCAAACTGACACAGGCAGAGTGAAAGACTGGATTTTTTCAATCAGGTAGGGTACAATAATGTCAAAACATTTCAGCCAGGTTATATATATCATGTATATATTATTTATCTCATATAAGATGCATTTGGTTGAGTTGCACTGCAGTAAAGTGCTTCATTGTAGTGCTACGGTGATTATCTCTTCCGTGTGCGAGCTGGACAAACAACAATGCAGAATATTAATAACTATGACTGGGACTGTCATATACATAACATTATAATGAGAACACGATTATAATAAAATGCTGTGAATTTTTTTTGGAGTTTAGCTGCCGTGTTTCTGCACATTGTTGCGTGAAGAAAGCGTCCACAAAAGGAGTTCATTCAGAGCCGCACAGACACGTTCACTTCTGCATTCGGGGCATTTTGTGCAGATAGTCTATAAATCGTAATATTAACGCTATGTTGTATAAATAACGAACCGTATTCTATGTGAGATAAATGAGTTAAATCCCATTGATTAAAGACCTGCTATCATATGCTTCATTCTACTGGTCATCTTCAATGTGCGCAGCTCAAAACAGAAATGCAGAACATTAATAACTACTGTCATATACATAACGTTATAAAGAGAGCACTATTGTAAACGATGTTGTGAATTATTAGGGTTTCACTAACGTTTAATATTAACTATCTTTTAATCAAAACATAAAACATTATTAACCCCGTTTGTATCTTCGAGGTGTCCGTTACACATTTTCCCTGCGTGTTAACGTCAGTAATTATGACTGTCGAATGTCTGACTTGACTCTTGGTAATGTATTTTGCACCTCGCCCCCAAACATATGATTCGACTATCAGTCGACTATCGGCAAGATTCGAAAATTCCGATTTGACTTTGTAAATCCTTAGTCGGGGACACCGCTAATATTTTATAATTGTAAACAGTTATTTTAAATATTTCACAATATTACTGTTTTTGACTGAAGTTTGGTCAGCATAAGCAAAAACATTCAAAAACATAAAAAAAAAAAAATTCGTACCAACCTTACATTAAAAAAATAAAAACTTTGTAAATAAAGCAAAACTTAGCATATGGTTTCACTGGTAGGGTTCCAGAACCATTTTGAGAAAAAAAGAACCAGTGCCTTTTCTGAGGAAAAAGGCTAATAGAGGCTCCCAGGCCTCTTCCTTTGACAGGCCCAAGGAAAGAACTCACTGGAGCGTTCGGGGCGATTGAGTTTCTCTTGCGTGATGCTGCTGCTCTCATCTTCTCCATCAGCGTCGGAACCAGAGCTGCTGTCGCTGCAGCTGGCCGAAGAGTCCTCAGGCTCCCTGTGCCCTCTGGGCGTCGGGCTGCTCTCAGGCATGGATGACAGGACCTACAGACAAACAATCACATAAACACACCCGCAGGGAGAGATGATGAGAGAAGATCCTAGAAAAATGTCAGTTCCTGAGCTTCCACCCCGAGTCCAATTAACGCTTGCAACTGACGGCAGAATGGAAGGGCGGCAGTGATACACGCCTGACGCACCAAGTCTTGATTAATGTCACTGCAGAAACATGTTCATTTGTTTTGGAACACACACATTGCATGTCAGGGGAACTAATCTATTATGTCCTTCAAGAAGTATTGAACAAAGAATCGAATATCTGTCCGACACTTGGGAAGTACTGACTATTAGCCTTCTGAATGCACTAATTTCACCTTTTCAACTCCAATTTGGCTCAAACGTCTAAATGAACACTTTGGACATAATCTCTAACAGAGTTTTGAAAGAATTCTGAGAGATCCTGCTCTCCTTGGCTTTTTTAAGAGGAACCGCTTGTGACTATTTCAGTTGCTTAATTTCTGTCTAGTCAGATTATTCCAGATGGCCCTGAAATGGCACTGTTAGAGTGTTCCAATGCATCAGAGCAGATACTGCTGAAATGAAACCTACATTCTGCTAAGTCAAAAGTGAACCAATTACTATTATTTCATGCCATACAGTGTCTGTAACTGTCTGTAACATCTCTATGAGGGCATGTCATGAAAATTCATCATGAAATCTCATGCCTGGTTCATAATTCATCTTAAACATAGAAAGGGAATTATACTTTGCATAAAAATATGCTATTTTCAATAGGTTGTGAAGGCAAAAACCCATTCATTTTCTCCATGGATACATAGAATGGTAAGAAAACTTTCAAGACAGACTTATCATGAGCAGAGTATAAGCTCTGTCAAAACACTCCATTTACTGTCGTGTAGTTACTGTGTTTTGCCTTTGTTGGGCCACGAGTCAGTGTGGTTTCACCAATCAGAGAACCGTCAGAGTGGCAAAAAAGCGCAGCGGTGACCACCAACTCCCATGAAACACTTGCAAAGACGTAATCGAATTAAGTCTCACAACATTCTCAAACTAATTATATACTTGCAAAACATTTGAAGTATACTATTTTTCATACTTCCTTTATAATCAATGACTTATTTTCAGTAGTATTGCATCATCATACATTTTTGATTGGATTAAGTCATAATGCATACAAAATTCATTGTCTCTTACAAGAGGTCTTCCTTTATAAAAGTAGAATCTCACAGATTTGCATTCCTGTAGCTCAAATGGGTTCCAATGGGTTTGATTCCCAGGGAATGGATGAACTAAAAAGATCTATACCTTGAATGAAAAAAGTTTTAAATATTAAAAAAAAAAAAATTTCTGCTTCAGGTCTGGTTCAGGGCTGGCCCATTTTCATGGCTTAGAACTCTTTACTGACAAACTTTTTAAAGGGGTCATATGATGTTGCTAAAAAGAACATTATTTTGTGTATTTGGTGTAATGCAATGTGTTTACGTGGTTCGAGGTTCAAAAAACACATTATTTTCCACATACTGTACATTATTGTTGCTCCTCTATGCTCCGCCTTTCTGTAACGCGTCGATTTTTACAAAGCTCATCGTTCTGAGAAGCGAGGTGTGATCTGATTGGCCAGCTATCCAGTGCGTTGTGATTGGCCGAATACCTCAAGCGTGTGACGGAAATGTTACGCCCCTTCCCGTATTGTGATACCGTGCCCCGGTGCGACAAGACAAAAACAATAAAACCCATTATAAACGAGGCATTTGTTGCATTCAGTGAGGACATAATTGCTGATTATAATGACTCATACGCGGTTGCACCACGCTGCGTAAACATCACACCATGTCTGCATTTGTGATCTTAGAAACGCCAAACAAGCACTACTCTACACTGCTCAAAACTCGCGTTTAAATAGTCAGTAGCAAATTCTTTAAATATCAAAACGTACTTACAGGCTGTGAGTCAGAAGCACCAGACTGTGCGACGTTGGAATTGCCCCACTTTATAGTGTTCACATCACAGACATTCATAGTGTTCACATTGTAGGCTAACGTTACTCTCTCCCAGGTTCAGGAAAAAATTGTTCCTGAAACAGTCCTCCGTAAAATGCGCTGCACACACTCCAATATTTGCGTTGTACTGTTCTGGAACAGTGTTGTAAATATAACTTAACCACTGATTTCTAGTTGTGTACTCATTTGGAAGGCCAAACAAAGTACTTTCGCTTTCGCAACGAAACACACAGCGTCTCCACGACATGGTGGCGGCAACAATAACACTACAACAAGAATAAAAGTTACACCTTCTTTCTTTGCGTATACGTTTGAGCGGTGTTATGCAAATCTTCCCACACCATGACGTAGACATGTGGGGGCGTGTTTGAATGAGCCGTTTTAGGAAGGCGTGGCTCAAATCTCTTTGGATTTGAGACTTTAATCTTTGCAACTTTACAGATCTCATATATGCACAAAAAGCTTGTAACACTCCAAAGAGAAAGGAAAACATGAAATCGCATCATATGACCCCTTTAAAAGAGAAAATTAATGAGAAAAATATGAAACCAATGACACCAAAAATACATATATTCAGTATACTCAATTGTCCATTATTGTAATTTGTTGTACTAACTTAAAGTTATCAAACACTAAATTCTAAATTAAATATAGATGAATCTTTAAAGCTACAAAGTTATTGATTTCCTTTTTTTTTTTTGTTGTTCTTTGATTAACAGACATCACATCAGCTGGGTTATTAGCTTATTTGGCTGCTATTACTTTAAGAGCTGCCGCTGCTGAACGTGACTTTAATTCGCACTTTAATATGAAATGATACAGGCTACAGCGCATGCGCTACGAGCACAGTATAATGGCTGACAGAACAGGAAAATTTTTATTGACATATGGCCTGACAACATCTCATCTGACCACGGTTCACTGTTGTTCTACTGAAGCTCCTTATCACGTGTACTGTTTTCTGCACTCGTTTGACTAGCGCCTGGCACTGAGGCGAAGTGGAGTGTGCGTCTGAAAATTCTCCTGTTTGATGTGGTCGTAAAGACGTTATGCATCTAAATAAACACAATTCTTGTCGAGACAAAATAGACTGAAGCAGCAGTCGTGAGTGGGGTGGCCAACCCTATTTCCGCCCCTGCATTAACTGCATTAAATATTTTTAACGCCGTTAAATTGGAAAAACATTAATGTTAAGACAGCACTAGTTTGTATATACAATATATATGCCTTGTACATTATACTATATACCTTAGGTCCTTTCTGTTTGGAGGTTTTTCCCATCAGTTTCTCATCATCCAGTTCACACTGCTCCAGGAGGTCTAGGATATCTTCCTCCTGCAGAACAAGTCACAAACAACCTTTTTTAACCTTTTCATGTGGTTATGCACTTAGATGAATACATTTTTGCACCTCACTTGTGATTTTACTGCATGACAAAAGAAAATAAGTGAAGTACAAGTTCTCAAAATTCACAATCTCTCCTTGTTTTGTGACTGAGAGTATATGAGAGAGTTAAGAGAGCATTTTTCATTTAAGCTTCAGGAGTTTTAGTAAGTATGATTCATTTTCATGAATCAGTTTATAGGTGATTATTTTTATCTAAATCTATCAGTTTGCATATGGATTACAGGTGCATCTCAATAAATTAGAATGTCGTGGAAAAGTTCATTTATTTCAGTAATTCAACTCAAATTTTGAAACTCGTGTATTAAATCAATTCAATGCACACAGACTGAAGTAGTTTAAGTCTTTGGTTCTTTTAATTGTGATGATTTTGGCTCACATTTAACAAAAACCCACCAATTCACTCAACAAATTAGAATATGGTGACATGCCAATCAGCTAATCAACTCAAAACACCTGCAAAGGTTTCCTGAGCCTTCAAAATGGTCTCTCGGTTTGGTTCACTAGGCTACACAATCATGGGGAAGACTGCTGATCTGACAGTTGTCCAGAAGACAATCATTGACACCCTTCACAAGGAGGGTAAGCCACAAACATTCATTGCCAAAAAAGCTGGGTGTTCACAGAGTGCTGTATCCAAGCATGTTAACAGAAAGTTGAGTGGAAGGAAAAAGTGTGGAAGAAAAAGATGCACAACCAACCGAGAGAACCGCAGCCTTATGAGGATTGTCAAGCAAAATCGATTCAAGTATTTGGCTGAACTTCACAAGGAATGGACTGAGGCTGGGGTCAAGGCATCAAGAGCCACCACACACAGACGTGTCAAGGAATTTGGCTCCTGTTGTCGTATTCCTCTTGTTAAGCCACTCCTGAACCACAGACAACGACAGAGGCATCTTACCTGGGCTAAGGAGAAGAAGATCTGGACTGTTGCCCAGTGGTCCAAAATCCTCTTTTCAGATGAGAGCAAGTTTTGTATTTCATTTGGAAACCAAGGTCCTAGAGTCTGGAGGAAGGGTGAAGAAGCTCATAGCCCAAGTTGCTTGAAGTCCAGTGTTAAGTTTCCACAGTCTATGATGATTTGGGGTGCAATGTCATCTGCTGGTGTTGGTCCATTGTGTTTTTTGAAAACCAAAGTCACTGCACCCGTTTACCAAGAAATTTTGGAGCACTTCATGCTTCCTTCTGCTGACCATCTTTTTAAAGATGCTGATTTCATTTTCCAGCAGGATTTGGCACCTGCCCACACTGCCAAAAGCACCAAAAGTTGGTTAAATGACCATGGTTTTGGTGTGCTTGACTGGCCAGCAAACTCACCAGACCTGAACCCCATAGAGAATATATGGGGTATTGTCAAGAGGAAAATGAGAAACAAGAAACCAAAAAATGCATATGAGCTGAAGGCCACTGTCAAAGAAACCTAGGCTTCCATACCACCTCAGCAGTGCTACAAACTGATCACCTCCATGCCACGCCAAATTGAGGCAGTAATTAAAGCAAAAGGAGCCCCTGCCAAGTATTGCCAACAATTCACTAAAAATGTTTTTTTTATTGGTCTTATGAAGTATTCTAATTTGTTGAGATAGTGAATTGGTGGGTTTTTGTTAAATGTGAGCCAAAATCATCACAATTAAAAGAACCGAAGACTTAAATTACTACACGAGTTTCACAATTTGAGTTGAATTACTGAAATAAAACTTTTCCACGACATTCTAATTTATTGAGATGCATATATATATATTGATTATATATATTGATTATTTATAACCAAATGTAAAATTAATATTTATATCGAATTACCTTCAGTGATTGTTTGGTTGAAATAATGGATGTTCTAACTGAACCTTCTCAAGTGATATTAAATGCATAAATATCTAAATTAAATATCAACAAAAAAAAGTAGTATATTATCAACATATAATTGTTTTAGCTATTTTCCTAACATATACCAGCTCATTCTTAGTAAAATCAGGAACAAACACATAATGTAATTTTAGTGAGGTCTCTTAATTCCAAAATATTTTAAACACATTATTATCTTGTCTAAACTATGAGTAATCAAACGGAGTAATTTCTGGAAAAAAATCTACATCAAAACAGCACGTTGCATGACACCTAAAAAATTTCTTGGCATAAATCAAAGCCATGTGTTTAGCCCAGGTTCAGGAATCCATCTGGAATATGAATCAACCTCATTCTTTCTTACAAGTCACTCTATTTGAACCACACTTTGAGTTTAGCACATCATAATCTATGTAGAATTTCTTCTTGTCATATCTTTCAAATAAAGCACTCTGTTGTTGACTTTGAAGTATGGGGTCACTGTACAGTTCACATGAGAAAAGCGCTCATGACATTTAAAGACTCCAAAATTACAGTTTCCTGGTATTACAAATTACACACAACCAATTCTTTTTCCATTATATTTTAAGAATTACAGCCAATGGTTCAGGCAAGCAACACCAGCTAATTCAAACACTGTAAAACTCATTATCAGTATGATTCAGTATGATTAATAATACTGACTCCAATTATAGTATAACACTTTTCATAAAAAAGTGTCAATGAATCTAGCAGTCTTTAAATTATGTATTCCACTTCCACAACAGTGGCACATTCATGCTGACTGCTGCTTGGGCTTCCTGCAGATTCCTTTACGATACCCTGGAGTTTATTCGAGTCTTCCTGAAACTCAGCTTGCACTCTCCTCTTGGGATGAATTGGATGGGACAGAACAGCTTGGACAGACTGCCAGAAGTCTGAAACAATTATTACATACAATAGTGGACTTAAAATATCTTGGAAATGGCTTTAAAGCCCTTTTCGACTCTACAACTTTTCTTCTGGAGGGGGCTCAAGCAGTTCTTTTGATATTGCCATGGTGTTCTTAAATGCTGATCGACCAGATGTGTTGTTTTTTTTTTTAGGTTTATATAAGGTGTCACCTTTCTTCTTGTCATTTAATTTACACTTGATTCAACCTAATTGATGTATTTTATTATAATTTGAATAGGTACTTGATGTAATCAAAAATAAAATATATTTTCTTGTATCTATTAACACTGCTTAAATGCCAATCCAGTTTCTGTGTGTCCTAATATGTAACACTTTTAATCTTTTTATTAATTTTTCTTTTTTTTTTTACCTATAACATAGATAATACAGATTTTTTTTTTCTTTCTTCATTATTTTTTTTTTCATTACTAACTCGGAACAGTTGTACCAAACAATAGTTTTATTGATAATTATCCATTAAAAAAATAAAAAAATAAATCACAGAACAGGTGTTTTTAATTTAATTATATTCAATAACATTAAAATAACAGCATAAAAAATAACATAAATAACATAATAATAGCTGTATAACAAACAATAAAAGTATTTGGGTGAAGACTGAATCATCACAGTCTCAAGAATTTGATCAATAATGTTCTGAATTCGCTTCAACATATTTTCTTTTTTCTTTCTTTTTTTTCTCAAAACCGTAAGACTCTGATGTTTCTCCATTACAAATGTCGCATGCTCTTCAAGCAGAAACATTATCCCAGCTGTAACTCAATAAGCTAGGCATTGATCTGTTGTTCTGGCTCAGATGGAGGGAGATTTTAAGTGCATTAAAATCTGTTCTTTTGCTCATCGCCGCCTTCCATTCTTCCCCAAACACAGTGTTAGACTCATTGTTCAGGCAGTCAGTGAAGAGAAAAAAAGGCCAGAAAAACCTCACACTCTGACTGCAGGTGACGAGTCAATATTTGCCAGTGTTTGCTACCGTTAGATTGTTATGAAATTAGTTTTTGTTGCTTTGATTTGGGTGCAAACTCACAAAGTCGATTTTGGGATTATTTTGTGTGACAGGGCACAGACGTGAGGACATTTTTGAACAATTTTGAGGCAGGTGTGCATCTAATACAGAGGACGCATTTCTAACAAGAGTTTTCATTTTGTTATCGTGCGTTACAATAAGTGGCAATCAGGTGCTGGAACTTGCCATTGTTAATGTTTTACCGAGAGCTTGTTGCAGTTGTGGAAAGCAAGTAAACAACAGAGCAATGTTCTCTCCTGCCACAGCTTTTCTATCTATTCACAGCTGATGTATTCTAGAGGAATCGCAAAACAGATGTAAACAAATACATCACCATTCGCATTTTACATTGACTGATGTACAGAAGAAATGTTGGTATTAACATAAAATGTTATTTTCTGGATGGAATAAAACCATCTGGTCACACTCAAAGCAAAAATATTACCACTAGAGGAAGTTATTGAGTTTAAATAAAAACAACTCTGATTTCAGTTTCTTTTATTGTGGCTTAGATTTTCTTAATATATTAATAATAATTTATTAAATAATAATAATTTACTAATCATCCTGTGGCTGCCTGAGACCCACTCCACTAGAGTAATGGGTCATTATTAAAGGGACAGTTTACACCAAAATTTAAATTCTGTCATTATTTAATCACTCGCATGTCGTTTCAAACATGTAAGACTTCTGTTCATCTTCAGAACACAAATGAAGATATTTTTAATATTATCTTATCATTAAACAAAACTTTCACACAAATAAATTACTAGACAAAATTAAATTAAATTAAAAAAGACATACCGTATATTTTATTTCCACTTTTATTTTATGTGAGCTATTCCATGTATTTATGTATGTCATGTATAAGTCCATGTATTTATCTATGATCTACAAAAAACTAGGACATTAAGTGTCAGATATATGCAGTTATGCTACTGGAATTTATTGTTTACCTTACTCACATGTATTTAGGACATTATTATTATCATTATTATTATTATCATAGGACACACTATTTCCCTGTTTAATACTGTAAAGCTGCTTTGACACAATTTGCATTGTAAAAAGCACTATATAAATAATGGTGACTTGACTTGACATTTCTAGACATTTTTTTTAGTAATTAAAAGTAATAAAAGTAATTTAAAATTAAATTATCTAAATCTATCTTATCATCAGCAGACCTGTTCCCACAAAATGTTTTACACAATATCACCTAACAATAGTATGAATACGAATTTTTTAATGACGTTGTTTAGTTTTTCGTGACCATTTTTCCACCCTCTCTGTGACCCTTGGCATTAAACGGGACATTTTTTGCTGCTGTGCTTTTAAGATGTAAATGCGTCTTTGCATGTGAAATGAGTAACAGTGCTTTGCTGCGAGCTGTGAGCTTTCTTTTGGGTCCAGTATAGTTTGTGTGCTGCCCTATCTTTCAAAAACAGCCTTTCTGCACCACCTGCATTAAATTGTGACAGCTAAAAAAACAATCCAAGCTGAATGTGTATGTTTATTTCACTTGAGAATGTTTATTTTGCTTCAAAATCTCGACCAATATTCACTGCCATTTAAAGCTTGGAAAAGCCAGGATATTTTTTAGTATACCTCCAATTGTATTTGTCTGAAAGAGGAAAGTCTTATACACCTAGGATAGCTTGAGTCTGAGTAAATCATGGGGTAATTTTCATTTTTGGGTAAACTATCCCTTTAAGAATATACAAAGCGACAAGTGCTACATGCAGTTTACTCGTGTTGGTAGTTCTTCTAGTGTTTAGGAGTAATAGTATTTATCCTGCTTTCTCCCTTTTACTTAAACATGATGGAGTAGGTCAAGTTTCCAAACATCAAATAGGTACTTTTGACATGTAAATTTGGCCAGTGATTGTAATCCAATGATTCTCGAACAAGCCATTTTGGCAGCAATAGTAAGTACATAGTGAAGAGTAATGTGATTACTGTTTAGACAGAGTAATTAGTAAAGAATTCCCCTGAAAAACTAGAAAAGTAATTAGCAATTAGTAATGACTTATTTTGAGTAACTTTCTTAACCCTTTGTAAATTTGTGAGAGGTAGCCAGGCCCTAGACTAATGTTAAAGGCTCAGGGTTGCTGAAAAACATGCGAAATTAACAAACTGACAGACAGGAAGGTCAAAGACCACATGGCAATGGCACAAACTCTGGCTCTTGAATCTTTCCCAAATAAGCCAGACACCAGCGCCGTAGGAAACGGCTCACGAGCTCCCCTGCCATATCAGCAGACGGCTCCCGGCTCAAAACTACAACCTGCCTAACAACCACCTCCATTCAAACTAATGCGCAACCCCACTCCAAAGTCAGATTTCAGATTCCATCAATGTGAGCTATGAGGACAAACCCTTCCAACAATATGCCACATTCATATGCATGGGTACACAGATCCGGCCTTGAAAATCCCCGTAAAATGAACATCCAGAGGTTTCAGAGAGGTTGCACAGCACAATAATGAACTCCAGCTGAATAGAACCTTAGAACAGAGGCTTTCATAAAAAAGAGAAACTGCTTAGAAATGCAGTAGGGCAATTTGTATATAAAGCAGTGCTGTCAAACGATTAATCGTGATTAATCGCATGCAAAAACATTTTTTTTACATAACATATATGAGTGTACTGTTTATATTTATTATGTATATATAAATACAAACATATGTATGTATATATTCAAGAAAAAAAGTGTTATGTTTATTAAAAATATTTACATATAATATAAATTATATATTACATGTATAAATATATACATGTAAATATTTTCAAAATATATACTGTATGTGTGTGTATTTATATATACATAATAAATATACACAGTACACACACATATATTATGTAAACAAAAACTTTTATTTTGGATGCGATTAATTGTGATTAATCATTTGACAGCACTAATATTAAGCTAATAAAGCTTTTAAAGGGCTTTTTAGCCCTTAATTTACAGAGAAGAAGGTCAGGGGAAAAAATGTAGATGGAAAAATCTCTATACATGTTCTTTGTGCATTCTTTGTTCTTCTGGGGCAATATATTGCACAACAAAAAGTTGTTATCGTGACAGGCCTATTGACTACAGTTAAACTATCATAATTTATGAGTAACTGTTAGTTTGAAAAGCAACATCTTCCAAATAGATTTCTCAACACTACCTATAGATTGTCTAGATTTTTTTATATGGCCTTCACAGTCAGTCAATGGGCTAGATTTATCATCTACTAGGCAAAAAGTCTCAGAGCTTATAGTAATAGCAACCTCTCCTCAACAAGCCACACGCTTTTTGAGGTATCATTCATGTCCGTAGCTCAAATGGTTTGTTTAAATCCCTAACCCTATGAATGAGCAATAGCAATGCTGATGGTTACCTTTAACTGCAATAATGAAAACCAGATGGCCACAACAAGAGTTAGGAAGTAAAATACACTTCCACATTTCTTATTTTAAATGCAAAAGAGCAAGCAGAAGAAGAAGTAGTAGGGGGGAGAGAAAGAAGGAAAAAGAGCAAAAGATTGTTCGGTTGCGTCTCAGGTACATGCCTTCATTCGTTTCAGTGGATTATTCATTTCCTTTTGAAGTGAAGCTGCTCGCCCAGCGAGGAATGTCTGAAAGGCAGCTGAAAGGAGACTCTCATATTTCTCCAAGAGCAGCTTGTCATCTGGGGGGTAAATACGTCTGTACGGAGAGAGGGAGAGAGAGAGAGTTTTATCTGATTATCTGATTTAACAGCCTGGCCTGCCTGCTTTTCTAATCACTTAAACAAACCTCAATCGTTCTTTTCACACATGCATTTGTCCATTAATGCTGTGTATATACTAATGATTAATAAACTTGTCTTTATATTAGACGTTAAGACTAAACAAAAGCCAGAGACGTGTAAACCTTTGTCTATATCTGTGTGATGGATCTTCAGATCAGCGCCATATTGAGTCGAGGAGATAATCAAAACCAGCAACTGGCTGAGCTTCAGGACCCAGATTTTATGTTAGACATCTGATGGCGACCTGCTGCTACGGTACCAAAATTATGCAAACAAAACCCTGAAATGTATTAATATTACTGACAACACAATATATTCTTACAGTATGTATTAATCTTTATTAACATTAGTTAAGAAAAACACAGGTCCATTAAATAATATCACTAGATACAACTTTTGATCGAAAATAATGTAATGTACTAAATGTTGAATAAATGTGGGATAGGGATAAAAAAGGGCTAGTTCACCCCAAAATTAAAATTCTGTCATTAACTACTCACCCTCGTGTCATTCCAAACTCGTAAGACCTTCGTTCATCTTCGGAACACAAATTAAGATATTTTTGACTAAATCTGAGCACTCTCTGACCCTCCGTAACAGCAACGCAACTGCAACGTTCCCAGGCCCAGAAACGTAGTAAGGACATCAGTAAAACAATCCATGTGACATCAGTGGCTCAACTTCAATTTTGCGACTACTTCAACTTCTACTTCAACTACTTTTTGTGCACAAAGAAAAGAAAAATAACAATTTATTCAACAATTCTACTCCCTGAGTTACCATCTTCCGCCATTTTGGGGAGTACCCAAGAACGTAATCAACGTAAACAGCATTGTTACCGTAAGGAGGAAAGTGCGCACATGAACGCAATCGGCGTAATCAGCGTTGTTTGCGCTTAGGGGAAAGTATGCGTATGCATTGTGATACTCTCCAAAATGACGGAAGACGGTAACTCGGGGGAGAAGAATTGTTGAATAAATTTTTCTTTTTCTTTTTGCGCAAAAAAGTATTCTCGTAGCTTTGCAAAATTGAAGTTGAGTCACTGATGTCACATGGACTGTTTTACTGATGACCTTACTACGTTTCGGGACCTGGGAATATTACAGTTGCGTTACTGTATATGGAGGGTCAGAGAGCTCTCAGATTTTATCAAAAATATATCAATTTGTGTTCCGAAGATGAACGAAGATCTTACAGGTTTGGAACGACATGAAGCTGAATAATTAATGACAGAATTTTCATTTTGGGGCGAACTAACCCTTTCACTAAGATTAATAAATGTTTTATAAGTATTTTTCATTGTTAGTTTATGTTGTATAAATAACATTAGCAGGAGCTGGTTGCATAAACGTTAAG
Organism: Onychostoma macrolepis; assembly: GCF_012432095.1. NCBI lineage: Eukaryota > Metazoa > Chordata > Actinopteri > Cypriniformes > Cyprinidae > Onychostoma > Onychostoma macrolepis. Next base: position 3,109,857 of record NC_081165.1, read on the forward strand.
ACTGTGTCTTAAAAAGTACCAGTTTGGATTAAACAGATAATGGGATAAATGTTGTATTAGTATTAGTTATTTAAGAGGTGACAAATGTATCTGTGCAAAAATACCATACAGTTTGACTGGATAGCTACTGACATCAACAACAAAGTATGTGCAAAGTGTTTTGCCTCCCTTTAAAAGTTGATAATGTAGAGTCAAGATGAACTTGTACCATCCCTGAAGTGGTTTATTTAGAAATAATGATTGTCAGAATACAAGAATTATCCTGCTTATTATACTGACTACTTAAAAAATAAATAAATCAAGAATATTTAAATGCAGAATGCAGCATTTACCAATCAGCATCAAGTATTTCAGAAAACTGTCTAATAAGACTGTTTATTTTGGTATCATAACTTCACACAATTATATAGTTAGCTGCATTTTTTATTTTGCATTCAGTCCCAGAGAAGCACTGACCAAAATAATGGTGGCAACTCAATCTAAATAAACAGTGAAGGTGCAGCGAGCTACATATTTCCACATTTCAGCCTAATAAACTAAAACACACTTGGCGTGTGACATTTAAAAAGGCTCTGTTGGATTCTGGCTTCAGCGTAATCAAAAGCTCAAGTAAATGTAAATGTTCAGATCAGACAATAAACCGCCCCAAATCCATTAAGAGCTACAAGCATGATGGACAAACTTATGTGGGAGAAGTAATCTAGTAAGAGTAAGTGGGCTTAGTCTTCGGCATATGGCACATGTTGAAATCTGGGTCTGACCCACAAACCTCAAACACTTTTTTTTCATGTTTCAGCATCTTTTGGGGTGTTTTTATTTAGAGTTGAACAGAACAGCAGTTACAGACATAGGCATAAAATGACCTATTTAGGAAAAGGCATTCGTTTCGTATTCCTCCTCTGAGGCTCTGACGTGGAGGCTCCGTATTAAGAAGCGATTTGTTGCAATTACAAAGTAACAGCATTTTTTTTCTGAGTGAAAAATCGCAGCAAGATGCTAAATGTTGCAAATTCTCTATGAAGAAGCCACCCTCTATGGTAAATACAAAGGGTTAGTCAAGATGCTTGTGTAATGAGGTCAGGTTAATCAAGTCTTAATGGCAGGTCTTCGTCTGGAAGATCTTAGTGTCTGATTTTGAATGTAACAAATGACAAAAGTAATAAAAGCAAGAAGCATTTGGCTGCTGACGCATCTGGCTTCTTTACAAAACATTAGCAGTCATTAAAGTAGTGACCTGGAGTCATTTAATGTTCTGAAGCAAGCAATCTCTGACAGATATAGATAAAAATACTGACAACTTTTGGTCCTTCTAGACCAGCGCTCTCAAATCAGCAGTCATAAGTGAGGTAGAAAAGTAATTTTATCCTGCAAATAAATTTGAATTTAATTACAAATTTTCTATAATGTTGTCTATAATTTACTTTGGCCTTCTATGTGGGTCAAAGACGAGACACCCCATTTTGATGTCCATATCGAATTAAAATTTACAGAAGTGATTTTATATACAAAGAAAGCATATTAAATGCAAGTAAATGTCTGCTTTAATGTTTCAAATAACTTTTGTGAAAATAAAATGGCAAAATATGGGTGAAATTATGTTCCATCATCATTCAGCATAACAGATATATTTATGTAAAAATAAAACAACATACTTATTCAGGCCTGTACTTAATAAAATATATAAAATAAAAGTGATCCTACTAGATTTTGTAATGTTTTAATTGATTTAAAACTAAAAACAAAAACAAAAAAAACACACATGACAAATGGGCAAAATCTAGTGGTTTGAAGGATAGTGGCAAAATTTGGTAAAGATTTAAAATTACAATTAATTAGGTTTTGGGGCCTGAACTGTCATCCGTAAATAGAGTCTACTTCTAAAAATGCAAGATTTTTTTTTTTTTCTGTTATATGAACTATTGTTACACTGAATGACATTCTGTAAATCATGGTAAAAATGTATGACAGACATTATTTTTTGCTAAGAAAAATAAATAAACAAACAGGACACAATCTAACATATGGGATTATTTTAAAGCTGTATTAAACTATAAATGTTTGAAAACCCCTTTTCATCTTTCACCTAAGTATGCATGTCTGTATAAATATTTTTTTTTATTTTTACAGGAATAAAGCACAAATGTAATGTTTTCACTTATATTAATGAACAGAATGTTACCAAAACACTGGATTCCAACATGCTTTGGTGCCTTATTATCCCCCTTTTCTGCCTACGAAGGCAGAATATTTCAAGTTTCAGAAACAACTCTTGTCCTTGTTTTGTCCTCACATGAGAGCCTAAGAAATTGTTTCATACTGTCACATCCCAAACCAAGCCACAAGAGACCCCACAGGTGTAAGCGGGCGTTCTTACAGGATAACAATCGTCAAAGCGGCTTCCCTACCTGTAGTTCCCCAGGTGGCGCTTTTCGTGCTCGTCCCTGGAGACCTGCTTGCGGACTTGGGCCAGTCTTTCTTTCTGAAAACACAACACAAGTGAATAAGGGGTGAGAAGCAGGTAGAACAACAAAGAAATAAAGCCCTGTTTCTGTTAGTGCTATACTGCAGTGTAATTTGGCCACCCAAAACCCAATAACAATGGCACCGAATGACTCGTTTCCCATATTACGAGGCACCTTAATGAAGTCTGAGAGTTAGCGGGCGCAAATAACATCCTCTCCTCTACACTTGTTAATACAGGGAGCCCATTCATAATTCATATAGATTTAACTCCCACTGTACCATTTTAATACATCAAAAACTATAATTGTGGAAAGGTCAGCTGGTCAATTTGCAGTGGCGCAGCAGGGTGTCTTCTATAATAGTCACTGATCTCTGCTAAATGCTGGTACAGGCATATTCGCTCAGCCCCCAAACCCCAAATCTCACTCTTCTTTTGCGTCTAGCTTTGCCCTTTGAAAATACCACCTACCTGCAGTCATCTCAACCTCATTCATCTCTTCATATAATAAAAAGTTGATCGAAAGACCAATCAAGAACTGGTGCACAAAGCACCTTCTACTTACTGAACTTCCTGCAAAACGTGCTTTTTTCTGTACATATAAGGAATATGAATATTTAAATATATATATATTTTTTTGGTTTTGGGGGGTTTGCCACTTTTTATCAGTGTTGGGAGTAACGCAAGTTATATAATCAGATTACTTTTTCGAGTGACTTACTTTTACTTACTTATTACTTTTAAATTTACGACAAAGTATCAGAGTTACTTTTTCCAAATAAGTAATGCAAGTTATTTTGTTTTCCCATTTATTCACTGACAGCTCTTCTGTCCTCATGTTGAGAGAAATTGGGAGTGAGGTGCTTTTATAACTTTTGGGGTTTTTAATTAAAAAACAAATAATCAAGCCTAGCCCAGGTGGGAAAAAAAATTATAATAAAAAATAAATAACGGTAAAGTAAAAAGTAACTAAGTAATGCAATTAGTTACTTGGAGTAACACGATATTGCAATGCATTACTTTTAAAGTGTCCCTAGTATGGATTTTTGAAAATTGCCTTTCATGGCATGCAGTGAGTAACACAGCTCTAAGTGAATGAAAACATGCTGCAAAGTTTTAAATCTGAAAGTGCACTGTGTATAAAGTTATTGTCTCTCAAAAGAAAGAATCGACTCTGAATCATTGAAACAAGTCGTTTTTAAAACGAATCCCAAGACATTTCATGTTGACGTCAACATGAAACATTAGCATATTGCCCGCCCACTTGGTCTTTTCACGTTGGTCTGAATGAAAATGCTAATTCATTCTTTACCACTAAAAATAGTGGTTTCCCTGGTAATGCTGTACTTAAAGCAGCACTGTGCTCACAAACGCTGCTTTATCGGGCATTACAGGCGAGATGAAATGAAAGTGAGACCAATGGATCCAGTCACCACAGATTAACGTCACGCAAAGGAGGGGTTTGGAAAAATTAATCGCTGAGTGAATCGTTTGGGAGTCGTTGAGCAAAGTAAGGTAAAAAATAAATGCATATTATAAGACAATGAAAGTGTTTTTTGACCTTCCATGTATGTCAACCTGATGTTGGGGACTCCCAAAACCAAAACGTGAACTTTTCATTACCCATAATAGGGGCACTTTAAAAGCAACTCCCCTACCCCAACACTGCTTTTTGTTGATGGAGAAATAAGACAAAATAGGTGAGATCTGAATCTTCTTTTTCCACATGAGCACCAAGCCTCAACAAGTTTGGAGCAAGTGCACAAACTGCTAATCCATGGCTCCAACACCAATTATTTTGCCTCATTACTTGAACATGACCTAATAAAATGCTGCTTTCTAATTGCTAAACAGGCCTCACCAGCTCTTCTCTCCTGCGCTCCAGTAGGTGACGTTGTCTTTCCCATTCCGATGATCCGGCCGTCAGTTTCCGCATTGATCCCTGTCCATACAGTCGTCGCTGGGCTTCCGCCTTCTGCTGGGCCAAATTCCGTCGTTTATCACTCGCTCTGGGTAAAACAAAATAAATAAAATAAAAGGAAATGCTCAGTAATAGCACTCAAAGTAGCCCAAACTCCCAGCCGAAATCCTGACAGACTCCGAGACTCCATACATCACTCGCCTTGACAGCATTCAGCACTTCAAGATTTCATCGCTCACTGGCCCTTCAAATTTGCTGTTGTAAGTGGCCACTCAGGGTCAGTGGGCTCCTGAACCACTGGGGACCCTCTCGTTTTATTGATACGACTTTCACACTTCTGAGTTCTTGTCGCTGAGTTATTGGTTTTGTCCTACCACTGCTGGGGAAATAACACAGGAGTCGCTTTGATATGTTACTGGTAAGAACTCAGCTGGATCAGTTGGGACGCAGTAAACGTCTGTGGAGACTTTCAAGAAAATCACTGCGACAGAATGGCAGCAATGCATCCTGAAATCTGATCCACTGCTGGATTGAGTTTGTCTGCTGTTGTTTCCTGCTCTAGGACCATTGTTGGGCCACTCTGGTATATTTAGGACAAAAAGTGGACCTGGGATTTGAAGGCCAGGTCTATGATAATCAATCACAGGAAACCTTGTGTACTGACATACAACTACACGCACAGGCAATCACACAAACTTAAGAAGTGTGCACAAGCAAACATACACAACATAAAACACACAATCCTCAAACATAAACACACCATTTAGGTTAAATACAATACAATCATAGAAAACAGTTTGAAAAATGAGTATTACCCTCAATATTTACAGAAATACACAAACTGAAACATACAACTGAAGTGTATTGGGTGATTATACAGCACAGTAATAAACATTAAAAAATAATACACAATTAGATCAAAATTATAGCCATAAAACCATATTATGAGCCAGAGTTACTAACGGTTTGCACCAGTGCAAACCCTCTTTTGGCATTAAAAAACTACTGTCCTAAAGATGCGCTGTAAAAATTAGCAATAAAAGGTGTGGACACACTTATTTTCACGGCTGGCATTATGCATTTGTAGGAGTGTCCCTTTCAGATGCAAAATTTACGGGAGAAGATTATTTAAATGAATCACGCAACACAATTAACAAGATTTGCGCTAGTCAATTTACTGGTATTTGCGCCATTATTTACCCAGATGCTCAGGCTAGGTTTACACGACAATGATGTAGTCAAAAACTGAAAAGTTTTTTAAAAGTTTCACGTATACACAACAACGTTTTCAAAAACGATTTGCGTTTTACACAAATTTTACAGTTTTACACGTACCCGTGAAAACTGCTAAAACGCTGTATTACATATGCCAGGCCAGTAGTTGGTGCTGTCACCTTGTTAGTAAACAGTATCTGTGGGGAAGTGATGATTAGCTCTTTGAGGGCAGGAGTTCCGTCACTAAAATCACCACACCGACTGTTGCTGTACTCCTCATTTATAGCGATGGCAGCTTTAGCTGTGTTAGCAAACTCTTGAGCAGCAACACTACCGTGTACTCCGCCATTGTTGTGCATGTTTGTTCGCACTTGACTTTAAAATCGACACGTACTGCGCATGTCTACATACCTAACACGTACTACGCACACACATGACGTCACCGTTTTCAAAGATTCCCATATTGGGTGTTTACATGGAAACGATGATGGTGGCGTTTTCAAAAACTTGCACTTTGCACCCATTTTCAAAATTATGCGTTTTCAGTCCCCAAAACGCCGTTGTGGTGTAAACGAACAGGCCAAACGCATAAAAAGTTTCCCGTTTTTGGCTGAAAACGTTGTTGTGTAAACAGCCCCTTATTTGCACTGCTCTTGGTAGATTGTGTTGGTCATTATGGAAATGATCTGACTGTGTCTGTATTTTAATGTGTGCCTTGTAAGTAAATCAACCGCAGAACTTACCACTACCATTATGCGATTGCGCTCTAATTTGCCCTTTGTTTAGTAAATCTGGCCCTAAATCTCTAGACTAGTGGGATTTAATCATTTGCTCACCTTACTATGTCTATAACTTTCAACACATCTCACAACCATTTCAAGTCATTGACTTGGAAATTCACATGATATCTCTGCTAGTGACACCACAGAGGAAAGAGACATACTGTACTTTAAGTAAAGCGCTTTTGTATACTTATCCACCTAGCAAAGTAGTCACACTGTTCAGCCAAATAAGCGGAAAGACCGAATAAATTGTACCGAACAATGATGTGACGCGATCAATAGAGGGGCACACTAATGCAGCAAACATGTCTGCAGTGTGAAAGCAGCATTTGAAACTGTCCAAGAAAGATGCAAAAATCATTACAAGCACCGACAGCGAGAGACTGTTTAGCACTGCATCGCATGTCTCCAATGAGAAGTGGAAGGGGCGGTTGTTGCTGGTTATTAACCATTTTTATTTTTTTTTAAGGCATGTGACAGTGCGATACGTGCGACAAACATCATTTATAAATCTGCTGTTGTCAACAAAAAGCACTGAGGACTTCCTGCGAGTTACTGCCAAAATAAAAGCTGAAAAAGCAACAACTCCATCAACATTCATAAATGTTAGTATTGTAATTTTACTGTTGTTTTGTAAAATAAAATAAAAAAGTAAGACAATAATAATGATAATAATAATTACAACAGCTACATAATAATTAATAATTAATACATTTATCATAACATTCACACATAGTGTTCAAATTGGGATCTGGGCTGCATGAAAAATACATGCCTGATTCAAGAAGGGGGTCTCAAAAATGGCCAATGTCCCTACTTTGTTTTACAAATATCGTGTAACTAGAACTTCACAATAAAGTCATCCACCAACTCATCCACCAAGAACACTTCTTTAAACTCACACCAATGCAGCAGTTCCAAAAAAAACAAAAAACACAAGTGACATTGTTTTATGTTAGTTTGTTAAGGTTTCCAATCACAAAACAATTGATACGTTGTTCAAAATTAAGAACAGTATTGTGACATTTTGTGGTTGTCGAATCTTGGTTGAATTTGTCCTTAGTTAACAAACCTGTATAAGCTGATTTCATACATCTACTAAAAATCGGAATCAGTTACATTAAAGTCACTGCAAAAATGGCTCAGTTCTGTGAAAAGTTCAAAAGGTTGGTCTGGCACTATTAGTTTGAAGATGTCACTTGTTTTGATAGTTTATCATGTAAACCTGTGACCTTTAGATATCTTTAAGTGTGGCTTAAGTGTCCAAAAATTCATCTTCCAAATCAAACAGCAGCAGTAAAACCAAGTGCATGAGGACCCATCAAAGAACTTCTTAGTGGAGATCAAGGAATCAATATTTTCTAAAACACTTAAGACTGGTGGACAGCTGGGAATGGAGAGTGAGATTTCTGATTAACTCTTTCTTTCTCTTTCTAATGGGACTCTGGAGAGAGTATTGCTTCATACCTGATGTTGAGCAGTTTCAGGGTGTTGAGCAAAGCCCCCTTCTTCACATCGTAATCAATCTTTTGATCTGTCCCAAAACTCGGGGCACGATTGATCTGTAGAGGGAAGAAAAAGAGAGATGGTTTTGTTTTCATATTGTTTTCTTTTATGATTTCATCAAAAACCTGAAGCAATATTCATCTTTTAAAGAGGACTGAGAAGCCACATAGAAGCAGTCACCCATTATTGAAATCTCAGGGCATCAGCTCTCATAAAAACTACATCTGGTTTAGTGTCCCATTAACCACATGCCGTTGATGTCGAGAACAATATAGAGTGGCTCCAAGTCTTCTGAAACTATATGACAGCTTTGTGTTAGAAACCGAAATGTACATCATTATTCACTCAGAATTTGACTTCACAAGGAACTGCTGAGACCTGATCATTTAGTCAATTACTCAGGAACCCGTTCAGTCTGATTTGTGAATGTATCATTGTGAACCACCCTAAAAAAAATTATGGTCTCGATTTAGGCAACACTGTTACTTCGAACCAAGAAGAGGTAGGGCAGATATCACGATTTTCATTAAATATTGAATTAGATTTTGAACACAAAACTATTGTATGGTTTTAGATGACTTGGAATATGGTACACATGCTTTATGTCATGTTTTTGTATCATTTTTGAAGTCTGAAAGCTTCATTGTCTGCTCATTGTAAATCTTCAAATATCATTCCCCAGAAACAGGTTTCGAACAACATGAGGGTGAGTAAATGATGACCTCTATGGAGTGAAGCACTGCATGCTGGTCAAGCGAGACTGAAGTTCAAACAAATTCAACTTTGATCTTGTTTGCTGCTGAGCTTTCAATGCGCAGCCAGTGATTACCAGACAATTGACATGACATATCAGTGCATAGGTGGTGCCATTAAATCAAAAAATGGAAGCCTGCATGTCTAGATACATTTGAGTTGTGTGACACAAAGTCAAAGGCACATCATAAAAAGAGAAAAGATGCGCTCCATAGACAAATTTGGAGTAGACGTCGCAGGAACGTCAGTTGCAGCTGCGCGCACATTGTGGTGGCAGAAAAACACTGCTAACAAGTAGAGGGAAACAGGTCAAATCCACGGAAAAAGAGAAAAAATGTATTGTTGTTCCTTGTGATGTCAGAATCGGAATGCAAATCATTTTTATAGAATAATGTCATCAAAGATGCCATTTGAAGCTAAACGCAGACATTTAAACAGACAGGATATGGATGGAACCTGCTATGATCAACCTACTTTTTAATGCGTAAATTTGATTTAAACAATAGGTCTGCACAATATTCACATACGCAATTTATAGGGGGCATATTGTATTAGCCCTACAGCTACAGCATGAAATACTATTTAAACCTATAACATTTCACATAATATTTACCTATTTTACCTCACAATTCTGAACTTCTTCTCTCAAATACAAGTTTATCTATCATAGTAACAATTTTAAATAACTCCATTTAACTCAACAATTGTGAGTTTGTCAATTTTGAGGGGGAAAAGATTGCAGAAGTGCAGGATATAAACTCATGATTCTGAGCCGATACCAGAATTGTGAGATATAATCTCAGAATTGCTAGAAAAAAAGTTAGAATTTTGAAATATAAACTCAAAATTACTGTTTTTTTATTCTATTATTCCATGGCTTAGACTGCTGCTTCAAAACTGTCATTTTCTGCCACCAGATAGGCTCCGCCCACAAATTGGTCTATAAAATTTTTAAATCATGACCACTAAAGGCTGCGTGTTTCTTGGCTAGATTGTTACGTGACAAAAAAGTATCTGTTGTTGTTTTTTAAATATGAAGTCTGAATGTGACAAAGACATTAAGCAAGTGTGATCAGCCAGGCAACAAACCAACTAGTCCATTATGCTGAATGATGCTGGTAGACGCCACCACTTGAATGGCACAATCTTTTCTTATCTCGCATGAGGAATCTATTCAAGCGCGGCCACTCCGTGGATCTCTGACAAGCTTACTGGGAAACAAGTCATCACTAAATGCAAATATATCCTGTGAGCCCTTACAGTTTGTCATTACCCAGTGTGATGATCAGGCATTTACATTTTAAATGTATCAGATCAGCTTTGGTTCGCTTTGGCCGGAATAATAGCACAATCTAAACACATGAAAACCATAGCTTTGCATGCTGGTTTACATATTTGTTTGAATTAAATCATTTATAACTATTCAGAATCATTTGAGCAGTTAATTGGAGATAATTGAGCAATAGAATGTCTTTCCGTGCATTAGTATAATCTGTCACATTCCTGCCAACACAAGCTAATTCATCAGATGCCAGAGTTATTTTCTCTGTGGAACTGAAAAAAGAACTGCACAGGAAATGAGATCAGCTCATGATATCTGCACAATCGCTGTGATGTATGGTAATATTCATTCATAACGTTCATGCTCAGTGCTGCAGTATTTGTAACCAGAAGCTGACCAGAAACTCAATCTTTTGTTGTTTGTATTGTTGCACGAAGCAAAAGAAAACCTCAAATACAAATAAAATTTAAAAAAGTGACTGCACTAAAATTTGAATGTATGACCATTAGCAAGGAGTCTATATATCAGGCGCTTTAATCTTTATGGGTAACTAACTTTTATCTATTTTTTTCTTTTCAGTTTTGTAATAATAAATACCCTGCTATATTTTAGTTTAAGAAACATACACTACCAAAGTTTGGAATAATTTAAATTTGTTCATGTTTTTGAAATAAGTCTCTCATGATCACCTAAGATGCATTTATTTGATCAAAAATACACTATAAAGAGTAATATTGTGAATTATTATTATTACAATTTTTTTAAAAATACAAACATTTCCTGTGATGGCAAAGCTGAATTTACTCCAGTCTTCAGTGTCACATGATCCTTCAAAAATCATTCTAATATGTTGATTTGTGGAAACGGGGGACACTGCAATTGAAAATATTTAAAAATAATAATAATAATAATTAATACTTTTAATCAGAAAGGAGATGTTAAACTGACCAAAAGTGACAGTAAAGACATTTATAATGTACAAAAGATGTCTATCTCAATAAATGCTGATTTCTATATATTTCAAATAAGTTCTTTTGAACTTTCTATTCATCAAAGGATCCAAAAAAATGCATCATGGTTTCCACAAAAATATTAAGATGCAAAAACATTGACAATGATAATAATAATAAGAAGAACCGAATAAATAATAACTGAGTACAGATAATAACTGAGAATATTAATAAATCAGCACATTAGAATGATTTCTAAAGACTAATGGCTGCTGAAAATCCACCTTTGCCATCACAGGAATAAATTACATTTTAAAATAATTTTTCAGAAATAAAACGGTTATTTTAAATATAATTTCACAATATCACTGTTTTTACAGCATTTTTGATCAATAAATGCAGCCTTGGTAAGACTTCTTTCAAAACAATTATAAAATCTTAATGATTCCAATCTTCTGACCCGTTGTGTGCCAAAACTAACTGTGCTATTAATAGACCTTAAGCAAGAAAGACTAGAAAATAATATCAAATTTTATACAAGAAGTCAAGAGTGTTACAGTGGTTGGAGGCAACTCTAACACTTGAAAAATAAATAATATGAATCATCTGTATCTCAAACAGAGCACACCTCGAAGGAATAATATTATTGCTTTTTTATTTTTTATTATTTACTGAATAGATTTCTCCTTCATGTGGTACTATTATTTTAGCTGTCAGAAATCATATGTTTATGATATCAAATATATTGATTATCCGATACGTCGACTAGACACTTTGGTAAAATAATGCTTAGTACACATTTTATATATAATATGTGACCCTGGACCACAAAACCAGACTTAAGTCGCTGGGGTATATTTGTAGCAACAGCCAAAAATACATTGTATGGGTCAAAATTATCATTTTTTCTTTTATGCCAAAAATCATTAGGATATTAAGTAAAGATCGTAAATTTCTTACCATAAATATATAAAAACTTAATTTTTGATTAGTAATATGCATTGCTAAGAACTTCATTTGGACAACTTTAAAGGCGATTTTCTCAATATTTGGATTTTTTTGCACCCTCAGATTCCAGATTTTCAAATAGTTGTATCTCAGCCAAATATTGTCCGATCCTAACAAACCATACATCAATGGAAAGCTTATTTATTCCGATTTCAGATGATGAATAAATCTCAATTTCGGAAAATTGACACTTAAGACTGGTTTTGTGGTCCAGGGTCGCATATGGTATATAAACTTTCAACCTTTTGTCAACAGCCCACATCTTTACCTCTTTTGTATACAAAGGTCATTCATAACTTTTAAAGGAATATATTTGGAATGACATGAGGGTGAGTAAACGGTGGCAGAATTTTGGGAGAACTGTTCCTTTAGCTACCAAATCCATTTATCAGCAGGTAAGTCTCCTGGAGGGTTTTCTTCACCTCAGATAATAATAATAATAATAATACGCTCTTTTGTATTCCGCCCATGACAAACAACAGCAAAAGCATTCGCTTGCTCCGATACGGCAAAAATGAGTTTTGGGTACAGTTTGCACATTACAGTGTGTAAGACACACAGCATTAGTGCTTCAGCGTCAGCACGGACAAACGGTTGGAGAAAGATGGCAGCCACAGAGAGAGATGACAGCAGACACAGCCGCCCCTCGCTGGGCTCTTAATAGAGCTGCCCCGCTCAGATGTTAATCTCTCTCAGAAAGGTGATCGCTTAGGAGAGGACCGTAAGATAATATTTACATCACAACTGAGCGGTGCAGGGGGGTTTGGTGGGAGGGGCGGCTAACGGTGGACTGAATCAATGAATTTACTGTATCAGCCGTAACCTTAGCAGCAGTAGCTGATCCGGCTCACGCTTTCTTAGCTCTCCAAGCTGGGCCACGTCACCCCTCGCTGGGTAGATGCCCCGCAGATGGCCCGTTTCACAAAGCAACAAAGACGCCTCATCAAGATCCGCCACGCAGGAGTCCCGCAGATTTAGGATGTCAGCCATGTTTTCGGGCTTTTTCTTCACAATTCAACACCTTTTGACAATAATCGTTCTGACGCAAGTAGATTTTACAAAAGCTCCTCGACGCCATCAAAAGATATTACTGATTTTTAATTTACACACCTTCTTTGTGCTTTTACTGAGACTTGTGGTGCAAACGTGGTGTCACACTACAGGGAATCCAGCTGTTTTGAGATTAATGAATCTCTGTAGAGACCCCCGAAAATCTGAATTATGGCTTTGCGTCTTGTCTTTTAGCACTGGATGCTAGTGCAGACTTAAAAGTTGACCAAATATAAGTTCAAATATAGCACATGCACACATTTCAAATTTACAGCCTTTTCCTTCTCTTTTAATAAAAAAATTATGTTGCGAGAAATTTTTGGAAAAACATTTTGTTGGATACATTAATATACATTAACTGAAGCAAAATGAAATATAAAAATTGGTAACACTTTATTTTAATGACCAGTTCTCACATTAACTAGCATGCTATCTACTACTAACTATTAATAAGCGGCAAATTAGGAGTTTATTAAGGCAAAAAGTTGAGTGTCCAAAAAGTTAAACTTATTTTATTGTAGCTAGTTGCCAATGCAACATTTCTCATTTTTGTTTAAAATAACTAAATAAACCAAGACTAAAAAAATTATTCAATTCTTCAAGTCTTAAGTCACTGGGGTATATTTGTAGCAATTGCCAAAAATACATTGTATGGGTCACAATTATAAATTTTTTTATATATTAAGTAAAGATCATGTTCCATGAAGATATTTTGTAAATGTCCTTCCGTAAATATGTCAAAACTTAAAGGGATACTCCACCCCAAAATGAAATTAATTAATTGTCATTAATCACTTACCCCCATGTCGTTCCAAACCCGTAAAAGCTTTGTTCGTCCTCAGAACACAATTTAAGATATTTTGGATCAAAACCGGGAGGCTTGTGACTGTCCCATTGACTGTCAAGGCACAGAAAAGTATAAAAAACATTGCCAAAATAGTCCAAAATAGTTACTGATGACAGAGAATAGCGTACGCACTTTGCATCCATCGGATGCTCTCCAAAATGGCGCTATGCTGACACAGAGAGACAGAGAGGATACGAATTGTTGAATAAATGTCGTTATTTTTATTTTCTTTGCGTACAAAAAGCATTCTCATCGCTTTATAAAATTCAGATTGAACCACTGATGGCAGATGGACTATTTTGACGATGTCTTTCATACTTTTCTGGGCCTTCACAGTGTTAATTACTTGGTAATCAATGGGACAGTCACAAGCCTCCCGGTATTCATCCAAAATATCTTAAATTGTGTTCCAAGGACGAACAAAGCTTTTACGGGTTTGGAACGACATGGGGGTAAGTGATTAATGACAACATTTTCATTTTGGGGTGGAGTAACTAAGAACTTCGTTTGGACAACTTTAAAGGCGATTTTCTCAATATTTATTAATATACTTGTATCTCAGCCAAATATTGTCCTATCCTAACAAACCACACATCAATGGAAAGCTTATTTATTCTGGTTTTGTGGTCCGGGGTCACAAATAATACTAATAATAAAATGACAAAAACCAAATAAAATAAAAAAAATTACAATTAAGTCAAATTAAAATGAGAATTCAAGCAAAATCTCTAATACTATTTAAAAATGCCAAAATAACACTGGGCTGAACGATCTACCATGGTCTGTATCTCATTGTTTCCTGAACACTCACTCCATCTGCTATTGGTCAGGCAAACAGCCAAGACGCTGCATAAGCCAACACTGCTGTGTTTAAACTTTTAGGAGAAATGGCACACTTGCAGTTGTCTCTTTAACATACGAAAAATTGCATGCATCTTTGAAACCCAATACACATTTTCTCAAGTGTCATAGGTTTTTCAATTACATTCAGAGAGGTTTAAAAAAAAAAAAAAAAGTTTTGCACATAAAACGAAATACTATACTGATTTTTGGTCATAGTTAATCAAGTTAAATCAATACACTTAATTTCCCTCAGTTTTTGTGAAAACAACTCATGCAATTTAGTAACCTCAAGTAACCTCTAAGTTTTGGTGTATTCATGGCCTGACAGTAATCCAAGAAACCACAGCGAGGGGATTATGATTCCAGTGTGTAATCATTCCAGTGAATATTATGCATTTGAATTACGTTTACTTAGATTTTAATTATTTGACTTCATGTTGTATGTATTGCATTAAAAAAAAAAAAAACTATGAAAGATTTCTGGTGAGAAAATAAAGAGTACATTCATGAACTCTTTAAATGTGCTTTAAATGTTCAGGTGTGATAAAAAATCTCTGGGATAGAAACATAAAAGTGAGAACTGTTTTAAATAATCTGTGATATTTGAAATGATGCAAAGTGCACGATGCATTACTATGCAGCAGTACTGAACACGCCATCCCATGCATACGGGATAAACAACAACATCAGGATAAACAAAACAACACTTGCTCGAATCCTCAGCGCGCTGTACACGCAGGAATACTGATCTGGGTTCTGCTAATGGAGCAGCTGCGGAGAGAGACGTGTGGATCGCATTTCACATCCTTATCAATCACCGTTTTGTTCTTTTGTCGCATTTGGAGAGGCTGCTTCCAGCGGCGAAACCCAATCAGTGTTTCCGTGCGTGTTCAGGGCCAGCCGCTGACCTGACCCCCTATCAGAGATTCCCAAACACACACAGACTGTCATACTTCTTAAAATAAACACTTAGGTGATGGAGAGATTTATTTTAGAGCATGAAACAGGCCTTTACTTTGTTTTTGTTTCTTGTTTTTTTCTGTGAGACTGCATTAAAAATGCTAAGTAATTTAGTTTGTTCAGATACAGACAGATGAATGGATCGCTGTAATCATTTTTTAATAAACCTGAAAAGAGCAGGACTACAGAGCAACACTGCCACCTAGAGTTTCCACTCACTGAACCACAGCTTTTATGACTTAATTAAGAGCATAAAAATCAAATAGAGAAGTGTGACGACTAATGCACACTCGGAAAATCAAATGTAGCCCAACAGTGAATGTGTTAGATACGTATGGGTACATGTATGGAAAAGCAGGCTTCTCATATCATGACGCATGTGTTGCATAATTTATGGTCATCCTTTGAGGAATCTTAAGGAAGTTGGCAGTTTTAAAATTCTGTTTCATGCATGAATTCCTAATGCTCAAAACCAAATGCATAGTGGTTAAAAAAATAAATAAATAAAAGCATTTGGTAGAATTTCAAAATATTTTTTTTAAAGAGCTTTTAAAGTTCTTCTTCCATTTTTTATGTTCTTCAAAAAAAATAAAATATAATAAAGTATCTTCATTATGTGCTGTCATAAACTCTAAAATGGCCTGAACAACAAATTTAAATTAAAAGGATGGTTAACCCAAAAATGACAGATCCTGTTGTTGCTGTGTTTATTACAAACAGAACACAAAATAGAACAATTCATAGTATCCCAAAAAAATTTAAAAAGTCTGTTTCTCACACAAAACTATCACATGATTTCACAAAACACCAAACTGTCCTTGAATGACAACAGCAGCAGTGTAACCATTATTTAAACAAAAAAAAAAATTATTTTTGTATTACATGAAAAAATAACAGCGTACGAGTTTGGAATGACATGAAGAAGAGTAAATAATCAAAGAAAAAAAATGTATTCCTCATGACTTAAAGATTTCTTGGAAATTCAAAAATAATGTTAAAAAGAATACCGCAAGAGAAGTGTTAGATAAGACGAACGTGCTTTCGAACATCTTGGGTGTGCAGACGAGCTCTTAAAGCTCTACTTGACCCGCGCTTGGCAAACACTTGACAAGCACTTCCTGTCCCTGGATGCTTGCTGCTTCTCTAATGATTGTCAGAAAACCGACTGCCTCAAGGACACAACCTTCACGAGAGCTAAACATAAAATGAAGTCAATTTGTTTTATTTTTTTTTTCTCTACCTTGTCTTTATTGCAGGTACAGTCTCTACAATAACACTGAACCCACAGAATCAGAGAGACAGAACAGAAGATTGTTTAAGATCACTGCTAGTGCATTTCTGTTAGTGAGAATGGACCTAAAATACAACCAGCATCAGTGTGAGTGTGAGCGGGGGACAGTAGCTATACTTTGTGTATATACATTTGTCCACTGAAAAGAGCGGACACACTTTAAAAAAGAATTCACACATAAAGCAAACTTTTCTTTATCCTAAAAATGCTAAAAGTTTTCTTTTAGGGGTACAGTAAGTTAAAAGAAGTACGTATTTTACACATTTAGTTTCAGTTTTAAATTACAAACAAAAAACGTATATATTTTACATATCAATAGATTACATATGTCTCTAAATTACGAATATTTTTCACTTTAATATATTCCACATTATGGAAAAAAAATTATGAGCGACATTTTAAACAAAGAATTAAAACACTTTGTCTTCCAGACTAGCACATTACGCTAGAGTAAATACCCTTCACCTTTTTCAGCATCAGCACATGTATGAAATTCCATTGCTACATGAATAATATTAATAATCAATATTTATCTTCGTTTACCCAGCATCTTAAATGGATTTTTATTTTTGCGCTTTCAAATCAAATGTCTAATTTATTGCACTTTACACAATACACACTGCTTCAAAGCAACTTTACAAAATATAATGTTAATATTTCTTGCTATATTCATGTCGCATTTAGCAGATCACAGCTTGGTGACAATACAAGCAATCAAGCAGTTATACAGTATACTGTACTATACTATATACTGTATGTATGTGTATATATATATATATATATATATATATATATATATATATATATATATATATATATATATATATATATATATATATATATGTATAATATATCCAACTTTATATATAGAGCTGTGCAAAATATAGCTTGTAATGATCACACAGCTGAACTTTTCTATACAGTATATATTGCTTCACGTGAGTATAATTCTATGTAAATTAGAATGTACTATATCCAACTTTTAATATATCGCTGGGTGATAATACAGTTTAAAATATTTCAACAGTTAAGTCGAGCAATTTGGTTGAGATTTGCTATAAAATACATACAGTGTCGCTTAACGTGCTTATCACTGTGTATTGTGGGATGGCCTTCTTAATGAGGGATACATGCAATGCTGCATTTAACTCTAGAAAAGTAGGCAGCATAATGTTGCCACTTACATTTTGAAACCTCTGCCTTGTCTTAAAATGCTTTCTAGGTAGGCAGCTCACCAAGTTTTGGAAAATAAAATGCATGCATGCAGACACTAGTCTACTAACAGAGAAGCCATGTTTCCTCTCTCTCTCTCTCTCTGTCTGTCGCTGTGCCTTTGCATTATTCGTCATGCCAGCTTAACGGCTCCAGTGTGAGCAGTTTCTGGAAAGAAAAGAGGGGGGAAAGACAGAGATGGCCCAGGGGGGGAGTGATATCAATGTTGCGCCACAGCATTTGACTAATGGCTATTCAAGTCCCTCAGATGCTTCTGTCTGACCTGTGGAGTGGACGAACCTTCCCAGCAGCCCTGTGAACGAGCAGCGCCCAGATTAACATGTTAATGATGCGCTCTGCTGAAGACGTGGACAATGGTGCCTCACCACGTCTAGCGGATGATGTGAGGCGAGCTAAAGAGAGTGAGGTTTCTCCGGTTTCCATGTTTGTGTTCCTGCTCGTATCAATGGCTCAAATGTTTTGAATGTCAATGGAAGGAGAATAAAACCCGCAGAGAAGATAAAATCAGTACAAAAGCCTCAGAACATTAGCTGTTCGGCCAGAGCTAAAGTGCTTTTGCAGCCTGCAGTGTGTGTGTGTGTGTGTGTGTGTGTGTGGATGTGTTTGAGTGAACGTGAGCCATCTTAGCTGTATGTGTTCAAATGTGTGTTAAGTATTTATTTAGCCAATTTGTGTTTTTGAAGGCGCATATGTGTTTAACATTGTGTGCTTGAAATTGTGTGTTAGATCCATTTAGTCACTGCATTTGAGTGTTGTTTGAGTTGTTTTAGTGTACTGGTTTTTGTGGTTTACGGGGACAAAATCTGTATAATAACATGGGTATGACAGAGGTATTACAATTTGAAGGTGGTTTATGAGGACACTGCCTATGTCCCCGTAAAAAACAAAACACTTAAAAAACATACTAAATGGTGTTTTTTTTTTAATCTAAAAATGCAGACAGTCTCCTGTAAGGGGTAGGGTTAGGTGTAGGGTTGGTGTAGGGTTGGTGTAGGGCAATAGCACATACAGTTTGTACAGTATAAAAACCATTACGCCTATGGAGAGTCCCCGTAAACCACTAAAACAAACATGTGTGTGTGTGTGTGTGTGTGTGTGTGTGTGTGTGTGTGTTAATTATGAGATGTATTTGTATTACAGTTTGCATTAGAATGCTGTCGTGTATTTGAGTATGCTGGTTTTGTGTAGCAATTGAGCAACTGATGTTTATTTGAGCTGAGGTCCTTTAAAAACACAAGTTTTAGAGCTCTCAGTAAGAGCTGTGTGTGAGAAAGAGCTGTCAGTTTAGAGGTATTGTAAAACCCCAGCTGACATTTCAGCCTCATTTGCAAATAAGAGGAAAAGGAAACTGCAAATAAAATGAAAAACATTTGATAAGCGGTGAAGAAAAAGGAGAATATGACATTTCTCTGTCAGAGTAAGAGGTTACATTTCACTTTTTTGTTGCCACTGCGGCAGACACTAAAGTGTCTTGATAAAAGAATCATAAGACCTGCGGATGCACTGAAAACTGAATAAATTATAATTGTAGATCAATCATAACAATTTCAGCTTCAAAGAAATAAATTTTATAGAATATCTGATAAGGGTTAGCCATCAAAACTGAAATTAAATAGAGGACGATGGAGGAAGTTGAAAGAATACCGTAGCGGACAATTCCCAATATTTATCCACTAAGATTACGACAGTCAGCTTTGAAACTTTCATAAGAGAACAGACAGCAGACATCACACCTCCTGCCTCTCTCCGTCAGACGCTGCAGTGTGGATATGTGTCTTGACTAATCACTCGAAATCGGAAATAAATGTTCGCTCAGTAAATGTAGCGTGAAAAAGAAACAGCTTTTTTTCCCCCTCAGTGAGGAGCTTGTGGGATGTTAATTGATGGGAGTTTGTGGCGGCTGCTAGTAGCACTGAGGGATCATTATCACTGGGGCTGAACGACTGCATCTACCGCCACAGTTTGTGTTCTCCTCCCAAAACCTGCAAAGAGACACGAACAGTGCCGGAGAACTGACGGCGAATGTCCGTCTACGCTAGACGTTCCTAAAACCTGCAACAAACTTTCACAATGACTTGACTCAAAACAACAGGGGTTGAGGGAATCCACTTTTATCCACATACATTGAGCTATGGTGCTCGTGTGGGACATAGAAGTTCAAATATAGCCTGCAACCTTATCCAATTGCATAAAATTCAGAAAAAATGCCACGTACTGTAAGAAGTTCCTACTTCTTTGGATTAAAATCCAGTCTGCAACCTGAATCTATTACCTTAATATAATATCTCCTCCTCTCAATTAAACATTTTAGCATCTCAAAGCCCAAAGAATAAAGTAAAAAAAAAAAAATGAAAGAAACTTCCCTAATGACTTCTCAAATGTTTGTCTATAAAAAGCTGCAAAAGTTCAAATAAAAAGACAATGCCAGATAAATTCTTCAGTGACTCGCCTCAAAACAAAATTAAAAGCCACAATCTTTTCTTTACCCCTCAAAAAAATAATAAATCTAGCCCAAAACCTAATCCTAATACCTTAAAAATATCTCCTCTCTAAAGTATCTCAATTAAAAAGTGGTTAAAGAGAGAGAGAAAGGAAAAAAGAAAAGAAAATCTGAACCATGACACAAACTTCCCCAATGATTTGACTTAAAATAATAATAAAAGACTTTGTTTTACTTTTCTTTCGGAGCCATGGCTTAGCAGTAACCACATATGCACCATACTCTTGTGGTGCTCACATGGGAGTTGTAGGTTTGAATCCAGTTTTTAATTCCCTTAATAAAATCCCCTTTCTAATGTGTCTATCAAAAAAGTGCCAGTGTCAAAAAGCCCGAAAATAAAATGTGAAAAATTTCCAGTTTCTAATAAAAGATCAAATTATTCGGAGGATTTAACCAAAAAATAAATAAATAAAATAATAATAATAATAATAATCCCAAGGCATGTCACATTCTAGAATGGGTTAGTAAGATGGAAGCTGCAGCCAGAAGTTTGGGTTAAAAGATTTAGGTCATGCTTTAACTGCCACACAGAAGTGTAGGCGATCCAGAAAACCTGACATGGAACTTTCTGGGCTAGCAAACGGCACGTTACCCCACATGTACGCGCGCCAGCATTCCTGCATCCTAACCGTCTTAACTCACAGTCCTGACCTACATTTCTGCAGCGTGTCTGTCAAACAGAGGAAAGAGGGGAGAGAGTCTGCTCTTGCTCTGGTGTAAGCAAACTCAGCCCGGTGTTTATGCTGAACGTCGGTGGTGAATACGCTGCTATTTAAGCATTTATCCTTGCTGTTGTGCAAGAACCCCACTTCAGATGTTAAAACACACAAGGTGGCCATTTCCTCAAGCCAAAAAAGTGTTCAAAAATCGGCAGGGCTGCCAATATAACATAGAAAACTCTATTATATAAATATAACGCTTTTTAAAAAGCATGTATTTAATCATGACCCTTGGCCAGTCTGCAGTCAACATCAAAATCACTTTTACTGAGCAAAAATGTCAAATGAGCAGAAAAAGAACTGTTCACACAGGACATATCCATGTACCCAAACAGTCAGAAACACTTTTCACCTGACACACCATCGTAAAAACATGGCCTGAGGTATCATGGGAAAATACTGCAGACAAAACACAAAAACATGCAAACAGGCTCTATGTCTGACAGACTGATAATAATTGCAGAATGGATTGCTGTGGTCAGCTTATTGTTCAGTGATATCAAAACCAAACAAAGAATATTTTGACTTATTACAGCTTAGATTACAAATTCTATATCTTCATTAGTCTTCCCCTTTGGCGTGTGATCAACCTTGTTGGTTGTTTAAATGTAAAAAATGATGCTTAAATACCTTATAATGCTAAATATGAAAAAAGGGTTAACAAAATATGTACATAATTAGTAAAAAAATGAAAGACGTTTTTTATAGAAGTGAGCACATTTATTTGATTAAATATACAGTAAAAACAGTAATACTGCAAAATATTAGGGTTCTTATATTAAATATAATGGTTCTATTACATATTAAATATAATTATTACTATCAATGTTGAAAACTGTTTTTGCTGCTTCAAATTTTATAAATCGTGATACATTTTTCAGGATTCTTCAATGAATAGAAAGTTATTTCTATTATTATCAGCAGTTATTTGAAATAGAAATCTTTTGTAACATTATAATTGTCACTTTTGATCAATGTAATGCTGATCATGTTGAACAAAAAATATGAAAGGTAGTGTATCACAGGTTCCACAAAAACATTAAGCAGCAAAAACGGTTTTCAATATTTATAATAATAATAATAATAAAACAGTGTTTCTTGAGCACCAAATCAGCATATCAGAATGATTCTGAAGGATCATGTGACACTGAAGACTGGAGTAATTCAGCTTTGCATTTTAAAATATATTCAAATAAAAAAAACAGTTATTTAAAATTGTAATAATACATCATATCACAATGATATACTGGTTTAACTGTATTTTTGATCAAATTCATACAACGTGAAGGTGAAGAGATTTCTTTCAAAAGCATTACAAAATCGTAACTAATTCAAACGTTTGACGTCAATGCTGAAACAACATTGTGATACCAACACTGATTCTTCTTGTAAAATAGAAACAAAATTCAACAGATTCAGCCTTGATCCATGATAATGACTCACCCGTGAATAAAGGTTTAAATGCCGGAGGAGTTAGAAATGTTCAGTGTCTTTACAATTCACCAAAAATGATAGTTGCTATACATTTTTTAAATGTTTTTAATTATGCAATAACCATAACAAACACATGGTGAAGCGGCATAGTCAGCACAATCACTTTATGTTTGTTCAGTTAAAAGATGCACATGCTGGGAACGGCTGGAAAATGTTGTTTAGATGACTGTCATCCAACATTACAGAACACCACAGCAAAAGGAAATGAAAATGAAAAACAGAACAAAAAAAAAAAGCCAAACCCCAGAATCTGAGGAACCAACTGTTTTCAAACACACAAACAACTGCCTCTTTAGATCATCTTTCAGTGGGAGTCCCTCATTTAGCTGAATTACATGGAATGTTTTGCCTTAAATGGTGAAAAGTTGAACAAAAGGACGCAAAACCCAAGACATCTTGAGCAAGACCAAGGCGAATGCATCTTATTCCCATTTCCACAAAATTAAACTGGGTAAATCAGGGATGTCCAGCAATCATTCCGCTCTATATCTTTGTTACAAAACCTGCTGAGCTGCCTATCTAGACAGCACTTTAAGGCCTCATAGGCATACAGCTGATGTGAGGCCAGCTCTGAAAGATAAGCAGAAATACTGCACTTCTAAGATATATAAGATACCAATTCTACAGGAATACTGCATGTATCCTTTATAAATTAGACAATACCTGAATTCACTGCAACGCGCTCAGTAAAAAAATTATTTCAAGATGGTAGATAACATTGATTCAGTAACAAAAAACATTGATAAAAAATAGTTTTGTTAAAACATTAGCAGTTTATCCAATATTAATGTGTGCCATGTGTGTACCTTTAAGTTTATTAGCGTAAAAGCCAACATATTTAGTGCTAACAAACCAGATGTTCCTACAATACAGCGTTACATTTACAATACAATACAACACAATTCTAGATCTTAGGTCAATTATCAATTTTTGCTTTTATTATGCAATTAAAACATTTTAAAGGGATCATGACATGGATTTTTTTAATTATTTTTAAATGTTCCCTGAAGTTTACTTTATAGTGTTAATAAAGTTTTTTCACAAAAAACAAATAAATATTTGGAAAAATGTATATTTTCAATCCTCACTCTGACCTTCTTTCTAAAACGACCTGTTTTAAGGGGCGGGTCCTTTTAGTCCTCTCAGTAAAGCCACTAGAAGGCAAGCCTGCAACCATTAGCCGTTTTTTTAATGGATGTCAATGGAGGAGAGGCTTTACTACGCTGAATAAACAGCTTTTTAGAGGAAACGGCTTATCATTTAATGAATCGACAGCCTATCTGCTAATCTTCAACATGTTTTACTAAACAATACTTTTGGATTGAACTATTTTTAGAGTTTACCACGAATCCTTCTGATATCTGTACAAAGACGTGATCGAGCTGTTTAAACCAAACGCGTCAAAATGAACGTTCTTTCACTCCATTTTTCGTATTGATGACAGACTCAAATGTCATCTAAATGCTCATCTGTATACTGTATCCAGTGTAGACAAGATAGCGACAGTGATTGTAATTTCTATTTGCTTTTTTTGCTTGTAATTTCGTTAGGCGACTGGATGCCAGCGGGCGGGGCCTATGGTGAGAAGATGACTATTCGTCGATGTCTTGCTCTGGAGGCAGTGTATATGCAAATGTTTGTGCCCAGGTGATGTACCTCAGATTAGACTGAATAAATACATGCTTTTTGTATAATGATAAGGGTGTTTTAAGCTATGAAACTTGCAGGATGTTATTATATTCCTCACATCCTCATTTTCATTCCTGTCAAAAGTCTATCAGTAATTGAGATGTTTTTTTTATTTTATTTCGTCAACAAAAATTTGAATTAAAACGTACCATTGACCAAAATATGACAAGATAAACGTACATAGTATATAGCATATGCAAATGGCCTTTCTACTTTCTACAAGTGAGGACACTCAAATGTGAACTGCATACTGTATATCAAGTGTGGCGGATCAAAAAGTGAAATGATTGAGGACAGAAGGTGAAAACAGACCTCTAGCAGCCAGGGTTTGAGTTTGCGGTCCAGGATTATGTCAAATCCAAGAACTTCAAAGCAGACGCTGGCGCTCCCTGGTGGCTGGCCCGGGCGGCACATGCGGTAGGCGTGGAGCACATGTGGTTCGGCCACTATCAGGGTCTTCACCACCAGCTCCTGCGAACACATGCACAAAACACGCATTTGTTATATAAGACCACACAACAAATTTAAACAACTCCAATCAGTGCATTGAAAATTGAATGTTGTGAATTGAATTGCTCCAATCACAAGAAATGCATGACATTGTGTTAACTCTCAGTGAGGACATGCTCGTGAAATCTCATTGCATGTGCAAACAGCCCGTATGAGGGACTCATTAACATCCCAGCTCCCTGAAGAGACATGATAGGTCAAAGACTGACAGCACGCTACGCGAAGACAGGGGCAGATCGTAGGAAGACAGGAACAGACGGCCTGTATCAGCTGCTGTACACTCTTATCAGAGGTCTGGCAGGCCGGCGGTCTCCCTGCATGATTAAACAGAGGCTGTGTTGAAGTATGAGGGGCAGATAACCGGCGGGACGTTTGCTGAGCGTCCCGTGGACCCCAAACGTGCAGTTCCGGAGAAGCAGGTTAGATCCCAGCATGCATCCTCCACAGAGAAGAGAAAGAAGTGTGTGTGTGTGTGTGTGTGTGTGTTTGTCCTCAGCTGAACTGAAAATGTTCATGCATATCTGTTCTGACATATAAATGAGAATTTAACATTAGTTATCAGTAGAGTCTGATTCTGATTCGGAGAAATTACTTCAATAAATAAGGACAGCTTGCGGGCCAATAAAGAGGCACTGGATTACAGAGAAGATGCACACTGGGTAAAATGTAACACTTGTGAATGCTTGGCAAAGGAGTCAATAAATACAGTGCAATGAGTGGATGAGCTCTCCATTTGAAAAGATGAAAGAATTACAATTAGATCAAAAGAGAGAAGTGGACAACAAGGAGGATGAAACAGAGGAAAGATAAGGGCAGAGCTGTCACACTGGTAACACTCTGACAGGAAACAGATTTGTTTTTTAAAGGAAAATTTGATACAATTGAGAAACTGGAGCCAGGGATTAATGTAGGGCTGCGTGAGCTATCGAATTCTGAAAAATACGGCAAATCTCGATAAGATAAGGGTCGTGATATGCATTGCGATATGAAATTAAAGCCATTAATCTGTAGTTAATGGAAATGTGGAGAAAAGACTGGGTGTGCAATGTCTTTTGATACGTGTGTGAACCGATGACATCGTATGCATAAAGAAAAGCATGAAAACATTTTTAGACGTTTTACAATTTTTGTAGAACTTCTATTAACTTCACACATTGCTCATGGCACGGGAAGCTAAAAATTCCAATTACATAATCTTTCATTGTGTCTCATTATCGAACATTGTATCATGTAGCCCTAGATTGAAAGTTATTGAAGAAGCAATAGAAATAAAAACAACTCACTGAAACATCGCCCCAGAATTTGGCCACGTCGTAATCGTTGGTTCGAAGGAACTCTGTGAACCAACCAATAGAGCGCTTGCTGCCTTTGTCCACGGTTTCATCTCGCTCAAAGTTCTCGTTGTGTTTATTTACGGAGTAGTTGGTCAAGTGCATGTAGAGCTGGTTCTGAGGAAAAGAATAAAGGTCCATAAGAGCGTACAACCATTATTATAAGAATTGTCACATTTATGGTCTAAATAATTGATAGTTTACAATGAAAACATTTACATAAGAATATTTTATGAATTATGGCTTGCACATTATGGCCTGTCATGCGAATCTCGTCAGTAAAGCCGGTTCTGGGATTAGTAGCAAATCTTCTTCACGTGCTTTCAGATGGAACGGCATTTAATACAGAGCCGTAGATCACTTACAATCTACACAATATCGCGTTCATAATCGAATGCGATTCAACTGTGATTATGAACACAATATTGCGTGGATTGTAAGTGATCTACGGTATTGATTTACTACTAATCACAGAACCGGCTTTACTGACGAGATGCGCATGACAACCGCATGCGATTTATCATGCAGCCCTACTATGAATATATGTAATGCGGCATTTTACACAATTTTTTTAACGAAGATTTATGCATACTTCATAATGTGACAACTTGACAACATGCTAACCCAGGTGAAAAACAAGTGCACTTCCATAATGTACTTAAAGGGCTCTATTTCGCGCACTAATTTTGTACTCAATATACTAAAAATGATCCTTTAGTACTTCTTAAGATAAACTTAAGATCATCTAAGTGTACTCAACTGTGCTATTTTGAGACACCATGAATATGAACTAAAGGATCATTTTTAGTATATTAAGTACAAAATTAGTGCGCGAAAATAGAGCACTTTAAGTACATTATGGAAGTGTACTTGTTTTTCACCTGGGAAAATGTATTATGTAACAATACACTCAATATTCACCACAATTACAATTACATATGGTATTTACTCTTACTAATGTCTATTATCTCAAGTACGTAGAAGAGCGTTAAAGTCAATATGAAACAGCATTTGCAATTGCTTGAATCCATCGGGAATTGACTGGACTGTGTCTATAAAAGTGTCTATATGTCTACCCAGTTTTATAGAGTGGAGGATTCTGCTTAGTTTATTTTGATGTTGTGTTGACTGTCCATTTACTACATAGAATTAACATTTTCATGTCATTTACATGTTATTATATGCAAACTCACCAAGTTGGACTCGTTTGGTGTGTGGTATTTCTCTGTACCCATTCGCACCAGGCCGTCGTTGTAGAGGAAGACACGTAGTGGATCACAGGAAGTAACAAGAATGTAGAATCTCAGGTCAAACTTGTAGCCCTCCATGAGGAAGGGCTTGTCTAAGTATTCCTGCACAATGAAGTGATCCTGGACCGGGAGCTTTTCACAATTGCGAATCAGAGATATCCTGGGAAAAAATGGATAAGATTCAGCGCACATCCCAAAAATGTGCTGCATATTTTATTGTTGGTTAAAAATCCAAAGCAGAGAGCGAGTTTATTAAGGTGCTGTCTCTATCGCTGGTCCCTGGACCCTGACTAGGCCCAGGTTAATAGGACCAGACGTCTTGGTCTGTTTCAAGCCCTGCCATCATTTATTTCCTTTGGTTCTGAGCTTGAACAGATCTCCAGCTCTTGGCTGTTATAGTATACAGACGACGATGCGTTTACCAGTACCAAACACATGAATAAGTGAAGCTTGGATGTTTAACAAACAAAGGGGCCTTAGAAAAACCAGCTTTGACGGTAAAATATACGGCCATTGGTCTGCATTAACCTAATTGGTTGCATGTTTCTTTTCGTCCGGTTTCCATGTGACCTCAGAGTTTACCTGAGACGTCAACTTTCCAAAGACCACAAGCTGCTGAAGGAGGGCTCGATCATCACAGTTCATTTGTTAGCTATGTCAGCTGATAAATATTGCAAAAGAATTTGTTTGCTTGGTCTTGCTGCAATTAGATGCAGAGGTTCAGGACAATTAAAACACAGCTGAATGTTCTCTAGAACTACGTTGTTACGAAAGATTCTCCTGTGACTCGTGATACATTTGACTCATTTACGGTTGTTTGTTTAGTACGAGAACAAAATTGCAGAAAATGACCAAACAAGAACAAGGGCCACAAAAAGACCAATGCAACAGTGAGTTGCTCCATTTGCTCAATTAAAACAATTAAAAATGATTTACCGTGATTGAGTCTCATTTCTACTAGCATAATAAGTGGCTCTTGAGGGGTTTCCAGGATTTATTACACTTCAGATGCATTCTGTTTTCAATAAGAAATGCCACATCTATCGCTAAAAGGTGTTTTGTTTAATATATAAACATTTAATTTATAATTAAAAATTAAATATTAATTGCTTCTGCTATTGTGAAGGGAGTTCAGAGTATGAGAATTTGGTGCTCAGCCAAAAGCAGCACACCAGCCAATCTTCCTTATCTCCACCGTATTGGCACACAGTCTAGTCCTGTGCTTGGCGTCCGCTGGCTCAGGTGTGTGTTTAGCGTCCAGTAGCTTGTGTTGTGTTATGTTGTAGAGGATAATGGGGTTGTTTGAATTGCATGACATGATTGATGAGGGCTGATGGCAGGTAATCAAAACCCACTTTGGCTGACTGTTTAATTTGGCACCAGTGGGGATCTCGTCTTTTAGCCCTCCACAGTTTTTAACAAGCCTCTTCTTAGACACAAACAATATTCATTTAGTTTTCGGCCTGAAAAATAAATTACGTAGGAAGATATAACTTAATTTCCTGCGTCACGCTACGCTTTTTCAAATTTAATCTCCAGCCTAGCAGACGATCTTCTTTCACTTGTTAAATGCACCACAATAACTCAACCTTTGATGACTTCTCATTTTAATAAGTACCGGCTTGCTGTAGCGTATGACCATAGAAATATTAATTTATGAACAGATAAAAGGCAGTCATAAATAAATCTAGTGCCCCATCTGCTGCTGTACACGTTCAGCTTAGGTATAAGGGTTGGTGTTAGGGTTATTACTTTAGTTTCAAATTTACTATAAGAATTAGTGCTTGCGGTGGCACAATATTATTTACATGAGTAGGACACAGTAGAACGATACTCCTATCAACCAATCTCAACCCCAGCGCTAATTCAACAAAGAGATCTAGAGAGGGGTTTCAAAGAGAAATGACTTGCCTTAACCGACTTTGCCATTACCCTCTGCTTATCAGTCAGATATAATTATTCATAACCGAACATTTTACTTTTTTAGTTTTAGTGGGAAAACTATTGTTAATTCACATAAGTCTAACCACAAAAGTTCAAATATTTCAATGCACCCGAAGATCAAATACACATATGGTTGGAACTCCATGCAGCTCCTGTACAAGTTTCAGCTATGAATGAATAACTTCTGGGCCCGTATTCACAAAACATTTTAAGGCTACAAGTAGCTCATAACTCGCTGATTTAGGAGAAAATCTTAAAAATAATGGTCCTCCTAAATTTTTGCTCTAAGAGTATTTCACAAAGCAACCCTAACCTAATCCTAACCACAAACTATCCTAAAAACGGCAATCTGCCTTGGAATATAAACATTTAATGATAATATGCTTTTAAAAAAGTATATTGCTTTAATCGCGGGGGTATTATGACTGTTGTAGAACTTGTCGGGGACAATTTTCCTTTGATTCCCTATATCCATGCTTTCATTAACCAGTTGGGCAAGAAGTAATAGCTCTTCTTGCGTCCAGTTTGGTTTTCTTTTACGTCAGCCATGATTATTCCACTCTGTTAATCAAAAGGCTGTTTATATGCATATTCACTAATTGTTTACGAGAGGTATACATGTAAGAGGCTGACAGTTAGCTGAACATATACGTGTTTAATTAGTGACTCTTAGCCTGCATTTTAAAATATTTATTTGAATGTGGCAATTAACATTTTTATTTTTAAACCTTTATTTGAATACGGCAACATAAAATCGTGCTCTACAATATTTCTATGTATTAATCTCTGACAGAGCCTGTCCCTATTAGCCAATCACTGTGGGCTTAGTTAGTAAGCATGCTGACATAGCAACGAGGTCATCTTATCTTAAGACTTCTCTCTATTCTTTAGTAAAAGTTTGTCTCAGCAACTTTGTGAATTGGTTTTAAGAGAAAACTCTTAGCTACAAACTTTTACTGCTATTTAGGAGAACTCTTAGTGGTGAGATAAAATGTTTTGTGAATACAGGGTCTGTCAGGCATAGAAAATTTTGAAATGGCAAAATTTTACTGGGAAATCTTTGCCACTTTTGTAGTAGTATGCTGCCCATGGAAAAATGACAAATAACCTCCATTTTGAGAAATATTCCAGAACAACACCGTAAAACAGGATGCGCAATTTCCAGTCTGCTGTAACTTACCCGTGGCCCATGGCTCCATTCGCAGGCTTAACGATGAACGTTTTCTGCTTGCGTTTTCGTTTCAACTCCTTTACATAATTCTGGAACTGCGTGCACTCGGCTGGGAAGATCCAGGTTTTGGGGATGAAGCTATATTCCTGAGGCTGACTTTTAATCATTCTAAGGAAAGAAAGTGGAGTATTAAAATTAACGAAAACAAAGAGCTTAAGTCAACTTTCCTTGGCTGGAGGGCAGCTGTAATCAGTCATGTATCTTATATGGTATCAGGTTTTCAAACTCACTTGGCCATGTTCCTTGCCAAGCAGTCTTTCCGACAGATCTCACCCATTCCTGGGAAATGGTTTATCCTCTGAGGAAAATAATCACACTGTTAGAGGGCACTCGGTTATTCACCTTTGCGAGGAAAAACACAACATTAGAGCCCAAGTCTTGAACTGAGACTATAATATTTTGACATTTATGTCCAATTACAGACTCAAAACAAAAGGTGGTTGTCAGACCTTTCTTAACCCCTATTTAGTTCCCCACATTGTTTTTAATTTAAAACTAAAAAAGACGATCAATTTTGACTCTAAGGGCCAAGGTAATTGGTTCTGCATCAGAGCCCATGTAGTTGTAGGTACTGACAGATGAATGAATTGCTTTGAATGCAAAGAGGAAGGGAGGGGGTGGAGAGTTTTTCTGTATTCTTTGAGCAAATGAGGCTGAACAGGGCCATTAATTTGACTCATATGACCTGTAGCTTGGCAGCCGAGCCAATCACAGGAAAGCAAGAAAAAAACTGTAGGTGTGAAAGCACAGCATGCTTATCCAAAAATAAAAGTAACCAAACACAACTTTATGAAAAGTGTTATATGAAGCAAAGCATCTAAGCCAATTATTTGGGGCATTTTTCTTTGCAACTGTAATCTTGTGATACGTGACAGGAAATATTAGTCAGACATGCAGAGTTGCTTTCTGAAAGCAAGCCCTAACACAGTGTTATACTGAATGTAAATGTCATTTGTTTCAAATATGAAAGACAGATTGATATCTTGGGGCAAAAGTTTTTGCAATTGCGAATTTAGAGTTTACTTTGATCTTTTACTCATCCTCATGTCATTCCCTATTAAAATTCTGAAAATAAATGGAGAAAATGTGAAGTATGGTCATGCTGCTGCAGATGCAACAGACTGCTTCTGATGCTGAAATATCTGATATTGATAACATAGTTTAATCGTGATTTATTGAGGGTTTTCGAAAGGTAGCCATCTTAATTAAGTATTTGCCGTGTATGTTATGTTGTCTGTTTGAATGTTTTATTATTTTGTATTTGTGTCAATTCAAACACTAAGCTGCCTCCTGAGATACATTGTTTTAGAGCAATTTTAAGACAGCATGGAGTATATCCTTTACAAGAAATGCAAAGATAGCAGACTATGTGTGAGACAATGTGAGAGAATGACTGATTTGGTAAACTTATGTGTCATTTGATTTCTGCAATGCATTAATAAAAAGAATATTCAGTGTAATTAAAAACAATTACACAATATTTTTGTTTGATGTGCATAAGAAGACACACAGTATTTGAGTGATGTGCTGTTAGCTTAGCAACATGCTAACATAAGACTGCTTTGAATCTGATGTTAGTAAGTACATAAACAGAGAGTTTGGCATCTACAGACTTTCTGCCAGGGTGGGATGCTTTTGTGGCATGGATAACAAACCGGGCACAAATTTATTTGTAGGAGTAGGTGGACAACTTGTCACAAATGAATGGGAGTCAATGCCTGTATCAAAAAAATGCTTTTCAATAGAGCACTCTACTACAAACGTGTATAAGATGATAAGTTTTTCACCTAGTTTAAGCAAAATTAAAGTTTGTATTGCTGGTTTGACATAAGGTATTAAAAAAAAGCTTTATTCAAAAGCTGAAAAATCTCAGGTAAGAAGCCAACAATGCACGTCTGAATCCATTGATCATGACACATCCTGTCTACTGAGATATCCACATCTGATCAATTTTTGAAGCCAGCATAAATGTATTCTTCCCTGCCTATGATCTCACTATCCTGTGCATTCAATTCTATGTCAGTTGACCTAAAAAAAAGGCATCTGAAAGCTGCATTTGGTGTTCAGTTTGTGTGTACATACTGTATATGTTTTTGAACAACTGATTTAATTTTTAGCAAGAAATTATTATTGTGAATGAATGAATGAAGAATTTATAAAGTGCTTTTATTGTGTATTGCTATACACCCAAAGTGCTTTACAATCATGTGGGGGGTCTCTCCTCAACCACCACCAGTGTGCAGCATCCACTTGGATGATGCGACGGCAGCCACAGGACAACGGCGCCAGTGCGCTCACCACACACCAGCTACAGGTGGAGAGGAGAGAGAGATAGAGCCAATCAAGTGGATGGGGATTATTAGGAGGCCATGATTGATAAGGTCCAGTGGAGGGAATCTGGCCAGGACACCGGGGTTACACCCCTAATCTTTACGATGACTGCCATGGGATTTTTAATGACCACAGAGAATCAGGACCTCGGTTTAACGTCTCATCCGAAAGACGGTGCTTTTTTACAGTATAGTGTCCCTGTCACTATACTGGGGCGTTAGGACCCACACAGACCACAGGGTGAGCACCCCCTGCTGGCCTCACTAACACCTCTACCAACAGCTACCTAGTTTTCCCAGGAGGTCTCCCATCCAGGTACTGACCAGGCTCAGCCCTGCTTAGCTTCCATGGGCAACCGGTCTTGGGCTGCAGGGTGATATGGCTGTGGACTATTGTATAAATATTTGCTTAATTATCGCAAACAATCTCTCTATTTTTGTTGTAGATCATTACACACTTAAAAAGGTTACTGAACTGACTTCCCTTAACAGGACTTTATTTCAAATCTCTTCCTGACAAATTTGCTGATCTCAAGTGACCTCAGTTGATGGTTTACTACTGTACTGTACTTTAGCCATGAAGGTTATATACAGTACATTACGTGATTTCTGTTGATTAAACCACAAATCCCTGTGAAGGGTTTTAGGAAAATTAGTAAAAGCCATGGTAAAGATCACATCTCTTAAAGGCATGGCAAATAAAAAAAGACTTTAGCAACATGTTTGTTTTTAACTTTTTTCACTTTCTTTCTTTATTTGAACTGAAAGAAAAATCACAATACCTGATAGTTCCTGAGCTCAGCGATTTTCTCATGTTGCACGGCAGAGTCGTTCCAGATGAGATTGGCCATCTCATCATCATCTCTGGCTTTATGAAAGATCATCTCCTCAATGACAATACGAACTGCAAATAAATCAAATTAGTTTTCTTTAATATGCATTGACAATACTGGATCATATTTCTGTTTCCATGACTAAATGGACACAAACAACTGACTTAATTAGCAGAATCCTAATTCTTTTTTTGAAATAAAAACTCATGCTTTAACAATAATTATGCTTGACTTATGCTTTTGCTTCAACCCAAATGCTTTAAGAAAATTATGTCTGCATTACATTATCTTTCCAAGAAGCGTTACACAGTTGTAGCAACTGGTAATGTTATGACCGTGATGTTGATTTTTTCATAAACATCACCATTACTGGATAAAACTAAATCAGTGTGGCTTACACTGAAATCCAGTTAAACCAAAGCTTAAAAACTGCCCATGCCTGTTAAATAACTATATGATTGTTAATTAAGGGAATTACTCTAAAGCAGGGGTCACCAGACACGGTCCTGGAGGGCCGGTGTCCTGCAGAGTTTAGCTCCAACCCTAATCAAACACACCTGAAGCAGCTAATCAATGTCTTACTATACTTGAAACTTCCAGGGAGGTGTGTTGAGGCAAGTTGGAGCGAAACTCTCCAGGACACAGGGCCTCCAGGATCAAGTTTGGTGACCCCTGCTCTAAAGCATTACACTTACAATAAATTCAAATATGGGAGGTTTCAAAATCTTACTCAATTAGAAGTATCCCAAACACGTACATGTATTAAAAAAATAATAATAATAATTCATTGTATTTTCTACTATTTCTTTGGAATACTAAATTAAGTATTTACATGTAAAAAAGTAAACTTTCTTTCTTAGCTTTAGAAGCCAAGAGACAGCGTAGATTAAAAAATAAATAAATAAAAATAGGTTTGCCGTACAAACTGTTAATTTAAATCAATCCCTGAAAGAAAACCCTTTAGGGGCTGTTTACACAGAACATGTCTTTGCATTCCGGGGAACAAGGGAACAAATTCTTATAGTTTGAATTGTTTTACCCACAAAATATATATGTTTTGTGGGAAGTTGAACAAGAACAGTTTTCTTGTCATGCTCTGACAGAAAAGAGTTTCACCTACACTGAAAAACTGAATATCAAAGCCCTTGAATATCAAAGCACTTCTTAAAATGTGTGAAACCCTTGAACGTACACCACAATATGAATTAATAAAAATAAATAAATCAACTAAACAATAACATTTATAATAACAATAACATTTGCACATATCTTGTACTCAG
Source organism: Onychostoma macrolepis (assembly GCF_012432095.1). NCBI lineage: Eukaryota > Metazoa > Chordata > Actinopteri > Cypriniformes > Cyprinidae > Onychostoma > Onychostoma macrolepis. The sequence continues at coordinate 3,145,070 of NC_081165.1, forward strand.
AATGCTAGCTTTGTTAGCACTGTACGTGTAATTGAGTGTATTAGTCGCACATGGGCTAGGTAAAGTGTGTTGCTCAGTAAACAAGAGAATGCTAAAATAATCAGACAGACAATATGTTGAGCTTTAAATTCATATATTTACAACCCGAATTCCGGAAATGTTGGGACATTTTTTAAATTTGAAAAAATTAAAACTAAAAAACTTTCAAATCACATGAACCAATATTTTATTCACAATAGAACATAGAGAACATAGCAAATGTTTAAACGGATAAATTTTACACTTTTATCCTCTAAATGAGTTCATTTCAAATTTGATTCCTGCTACAGGTCTCAAAAAAGTTGGCATGGGGGCAACAAAGGGCTGAAAAAGCAAGAATATTTGAAAAGATTCAGCTGGGAGAACATCTAGCAACTAATTAAGTTAACTGACATCAGGTCTGTAACATGATTAGCTATAAAAGGGATGTCTTAGAGAGGCAGAATCTCTCAGAAGTAAAGATGGGCAGAGGCTCTCCAATCTGTGAAAGAGTGCGTAAAAAGATTGTGGAATACTTTAAAAACAATGTTCCTCAACTACAAATTGCAAAGGCTTTGCAAATCTCATCATCTACAGTGCATAACATCATCAAACGATTCAGAGAAACTGGAGAAATCTCTGTGCGTAAGGGACAAGGCCAAAGACCTTTGTTGGATGCCCGTGGTCTTCGGGCCCTCAGACGACACTGCATCACTCATCGGCATGATTCTGTCATTGACATTACTAAATGGACCCAGGAATACTTCCAGAAACCACTGTCGGTAAACACAATCCGCCGTGCCATCTGCAGATGCCAACTAAAGCTCTATCATGCAAAAAGGAAGCCATATGTGAACATGGTCCAGAAGCGCCGTCATGTCCTGTGGGCCAAGGCTCATTTAAAATGGACTGTTTCAAAGTGGAAAAGTGTTCTATGGTCAGACGAGTCCAAATTTGACATTCTTGTTGGAAATCACGGACGCCGTGTCCTCCGGGCTAAAGAGGAGGGAGACCTTCCAGCGCGTCATCAGCATTCAGTTCAAAAGCCAGCATCTCTGATGGTATGGGGGTGCAGCTTGCATATTTTGGAAAGCACTATGAATGCTGAAAGGTATATAAAGGTTTTAGAGCAACATATGCTCCCCTCCAGACGACGTCTATTTCAGGGAAGGCCTTGTGTATTTCAGCATGACAATGCAAAACCACATACTGCAGCTATTACAACAGCATGGCTTCGTAGTAGAAGAGTTTGGGTGCTGAATTGGCCTGCCTGCAGTCCAGATCTTTCACCTATAGAGAACATCTGGCATATCATTAAACGAAAAATACGTCAAAGACGACCACGAACTCTTCAGCAGCTGGAAATCTACATCAGGGACCAAATTCCAACACCAAAAGTCCAGAAACTCATAACCTCGATGCCCAGACGTCTTCAAACTGTTTTGAATGAAGAGGAGATGCTACACCATGGTAAACATGCGCCCATCCCAACTATTTTGAGACCTGTAGCAGGCATCAAATTTGAAATGAGCTCATTTTGTGCATAAAATTGTAAAATTTCTCAGTTTAAACATTTTTTATGTTATGTTCTATTGTGAATAAAATATTGGCTCATGATTTGAAAGTCTTTTAGATTTTATTTTATTCAAATTTAAAAAACGTCCCAACATTTCCGGAATTCGGGCTGTAAGTCATATATGAGATGCACTGAATATGTGTGGTGAATATAGGATTTTGTATGTCATACATGGTTTATTCAAGCGTTAATGAGTTATAGGGTGCATGTATAATGGTTTACATGTCTTACTAAAATGTTTCCTGACTAAAAAAGGCACTTAAAGTACTTGGAAAGTAAATGATGTCAATTTCAGCAGGGTTGTGTGTGTGTGTGTGTGTGTGTGTGTGTGTGTGTGTGTATACTGGTATTCCCTATGTTATGGAGACCAAATGTCCCCACAACGATAGTAATACTAGTAAATTTGTCCTTGTGGGGGCATTTTTGGTCTTTTGGCAAGTTTTTTAAAAATCTAAAAATTCTGAACGTTTTGCGTGAGGGGTAGGAAACACAATTTTCACAGTATTAAAACTATTACATCTACGGAGAGTCCCCAGAAAACATGGAAACCCAACGTACGTGTGTGTGTGTATGTGTTTTGTTTCTTCCTTTCATCTTTAGTCTTCTTTTTCAAGAGAGAATGCAGTTCTATTGAGTCTCTGGATAAACAATTGTCTGTGTTCTGTATGAATGTCCCCTTGCATCAGCAAATTTTACATAAATAATAGAATGTTTTTCCTACCAATCTCATATTTTGTTCCAGCAACGTTGGCTGTGATGAAACCCTTCTTCTTCTTCTTGGTGTGGACCTTCCTTTTTACTCCATTCTGATTTGACAGTGTCGGTGGCATGTTCATGGGGGACGTTCCTTGATCGTCTGTGGAATATTTAGCAACTGACCATTTACTAAGGTTATTGTCACCGTTGTGGTCACACTTTATTTTAAGGCCCAATTCCCACAATTAACAAACCATTAACTATGACTTTTGCCTCAATAAACTCCTAATTTGCTGTATATTAATAGTCAGTACGGTAGTTGTTAAGTTTAGGTATTGGGTAAGATTAGGGATGTAGAATATGGTCATGAAGAATATGTGCTTTATAAGTACTAATAAACAGTCGATATATTAATAATAGGCATGCTAATAAGCAACTAGTTAATAGTGAGAATTGGTCCCGATACTTAAGTGTTACCAATGTTTTTGATATATTTTACACTTTAGTATTAAGAAACACCCTTCAACACCTACTAGAATGTCTACTTCAACAAAGAGGGTGGGCATTAGGGATGTTCTTATAACAATAAGAATGTTTCGCCAACAGAGAAACAAAGATAACAGTGTGCTAAGCAGAGTTTCTTACAGAGCTTTGTGTTTTCTGTTCTTAAATCACTCTCCCTGGAGGAAATTTAAAGGAAGCATACTGTATGTCTCAAGATCAATGCGCTATCAGAAGCTCTCTTCTCAGCTTACTCAGAGTACAGCTGTGCTTATACCTGCAGTCGTGAATGGACAGCGAATATTCAACTATTTGTGAACACCCCTAGTGGGCATATAGAGTGGGCTCTGGTTTTCTGGATGGACTTTTGGGGTCACTGTTGTCAAACTGTTATATCAAACTTACCTCCATCATAGGGGGGTGAGGGCATATCTCAAACAGCTGACCTCTCAATACCCAGCCTCAGAGACTTATGAGGCACGGTTTGGCACCAGTCTACTTCCTCCTCGCTGTCTTTGTGGCAACAGTTTTAGGAGGTGGCACTATCATCTGTCCACTTAGATCACGTGGCAGAGGACGGGGCGAAGGTCAGTTGTAGACCGTATACCCTGAAGGAAAGAGGTCAGGGCTTCTCCACGGAACCACAGATGGGCAGATAGACAAGGTGTCTGAGCAAGAGAGAAAGAGAAACAGCAAGATTGGTAATGTCAGACAAAGAAGAAGCGCTGGAGGGAACTGCACAGTCTGGCCAAACGGTTGCTGTGTCACTCAAACCTATCAGCGCCGCTGACAGCAGGTTTCACCTCACTGATCAGCTCTTACCGCCTGACGGGGGCTTCGGCAGATGAGGGTCTGTCTGCTGCTTGTCAAGTAAACGCAACATTAGCACCGCTGCATCATCAGTCTGTGAGATTTCTCCATGTTTAACATTCTAATGTTCACTTTACACGTCTGTAATCTGTCACACAGCAATGCACACGTCTAACAGCTAGTGTTCTACGATATACCAATACTAGAAAGGTATTGATACCTTGCAGGTAAAAACGGTGTGATTCCTCATTTTATTACTACCGATACTTTAAGTAAGAAACCATTTTAAGAAGAGTTGTGATAAAGTGATAAAGAAATATACACTAGTTACATTCAACAAAATTTCCAAAAACAGCACATTTCCCATTAAAGCACTGTATTGTTTTTGCCAAAATGCATGTGATCTATGATGTCCAAAGCTATGTTCACCTTTAAAAAAAAACCGTGTGAGTGCTTATATCTGGGGCCAGTTGCATAAACTTAGCCTCTATGTTAAGACTGTGTTTTGAGAACTAGTCTGACCAACTAGCCAAGGGGTAATCAGTATTATTTTTTGGATACAACTTAGACTAATCTACATTTTTATGTAACTGAATTTTAAAAAATGATATCCAGTCTTAAAGCAACAAATTGGCTGACTAACTTTTAAGACTAGTCTTAACCTTTTATGCAACCGGCCCCTGGTTCAAAAGGAGTGAGTCCCAGCACAGCTTCACTTACTCTAATACAATATCACAATTTTATATGAAGCCCAAATGAACTTTGCATATGAAATATAGTTATAGGCATAGTTAAAATAGACAGAATAGATTAGATAAAGACAGATAAATAAGAGATTAGATAATTATAGATTAGAGATAAAGTAATTTTATTACTTTTTGTTTTCAATTTGTGTACTGTAATCAGTACTGTAATCACTTTCAATTTGTGTAAATCACTATTATTTAAAATAAAATAAAACAAAATAAAATAAAGAATCAGTTGCAGTTCTCGCTCTGTCCCAAGCACACACATTTACTATTAATATTTCTTTCTTTCTTTCTTTTTTTTTAAAGAAAATGTTCAAATAGCAGGGCAGGAACACCATGGTCAATGGGGAAATTTCAGGGTTTTTTTAATTAAATAAAACAAAGAACTATAAGTTCCATGTTGGGTCTTCTATTGTTGAATTACTTTTCCTGTTGTTTTAGGTTTTTGCTGTTGTATCAGTTCAGTATTTGTCAGGTGTTGTATCGAAGTCATATTTTTTGTAAATTGTGACAACACCACTAACAGCATAACAGGTCCAAAAACGAATGCAGAACTAACATCACACTCAACAACAAAGCAGTATTTTCTTTTGACAGAAGGATGACAAATGATATCTAAGGCTGGCTGATATACTTATTATTCATCACATATTTATGATGGCTTTGCTACAAACAAGTTAGTTAGATTCACTTCCATGAATCAGTTCAAATTCAATCATTCTTTTGAGCACTCAAAAATATCCAAATTGTGTAGCCTAACAAAATGGTTTAGTAAATGTATGTAGGTAAATATTACTATATATATATATATATATTCAGTGTTATTTTTAAAAATAAATAAATAAATAAAATGAAAAACAATGTTTAACTATTTCTTAATGTAATGTCTTTTAAAAATCTTCCTTTTGTCTTTTGATTGTGAAAAGCAGCGGTTCTTAATCCTGGTCCTCGCGTCCCCCCACCCCCACCCGCTCTGAACACGGTACACAGTTCATTCATGGACTTCTCTTCTAATGAACTGGTGATTTGAATCAGATGTGTTAAACAAGAGAGACATGCAAAAATAGCAACGGCTGGTCAAAATGAAGGGGAAAAAACTACATCCCCCCAGCCCTACACATAACTCAAGCAACGATGGTGACCTGCTGCAAATATCTCTCATAACTTAACTTAAATGACAATAAATGAACATTCATTCTAATATACAACCTTGCAAGTGATGTCTTCACAAATCAGGATTCGGGATATCTTAAAATATGTTTAGGAATTAGTACCTTTTTACACAACAAGAGGGTATATAGATTAAAAATATTTTAAAAAATTACAATATGCAAACATCTTTACAATGTGTCTGTGCTGATTGCAATGTAAGTGACTTTGGATAAAAACATACCATGTGGATACATGTACATGAAATGCTCTGAAAAATGGTGCAATAGTACTCGAAAAGGTTTATATTCTGAAAAAAATTTTTTTGCTTTATTTAGCTTTCTTTGTCAAGTTTTTTGTAAATACATATTTTTTTTATTAAATGTTCCTGATATTAATTAAATGTTCAGCTATTTTAAGTGTTGCTTTATGGCAACCCAGATGGCAAAATATAATACAACACTGACTTCTGGTGGTGTGTTTGTAAAGTGCATTGCAAATACTGATTCCACACAAATGGACATATAAAAGACATATAAACAGATCACAGTTTAAGAATAAAACAAGGAACAAAACAAAATGGTTGATTTATAGATTCCAACTACAAATAGAGATTTTAAGGGGAACTATTTAGTCTCACCATGTTTACACAAGGACTGTATTACCAGTGTCTCATCTGCCTCTCCTGTGACCACTTGTGAGTGAATTTTGAGAAGAGGGTCACTGATTTTGTGACTACAAACATCACATAGTAGTTCAGTGCTTTTCTGTAGTTGTTTATTCAAATACACCAGATATGCTTCCAAATTTTAATTTCACCGCAAACATGCCGTTTAACTGTTGTACTCGAGAATCTGTATAAAGTAAACTTCATGATCTGAGTCACTGCTAGATTGGCAGGTTGTGCCCTACAGGTGGTCCTCTGATGTTGTCCCGGACATGATAAGATCACAAAGCATTTTGATCCCATTTACACCTACACTGATTTACAACAGCTTCAAACTCGACTCATCCAGTCATATTTATCATGTAATATCGCTTTGAGTATTTTATTTTAAACTCTATTCTATTCTCTAAAGCTATTTTGTACTGATACCATGTTTATTATTCGTTTATAATTTTGGTTTGATTCAATGAAGTTATGGAGTTATGGAATGTCTCTATGAATATCAAAGTCTAAATATGATACGACGTACAGTGTTTCTCATTCTTATAAGTACTGTAGCACTGGGGCATCTGATTCATACAAGTCACAGTCGGTTTTTACATCTTTTATAGTAAAACATTGGATTAAATTAAATGCTGCTGTTCATTGCTATGTTTTTAATTTAGTTCAATTGTTTAATTATTAATTATATCATTGGACAGTTATATAGATATAAAGATATTGCCCTCTTAAATAACTTCAGTGTAAACCTCGTTTTCGATCAGACCGATTATTAATGTTTTATTTTAGGGTTCTGAGAGTGTTTTTTTTTAACTAATTAGTTGGTTGTGACTGGATGCTGAAGACTTTTCTTCAACATTGTTTTATCTCCCTAAAGTCCCTTTACTGACAGAAGGGAAAGTAAATACACCTTGTATGAAATGTCATATGTCCAAGTTGTTCATTTATTTGCTTCAGTGCTTGATTCAGAAAGGTTAAGTCTCTGGGCTCTGACTCACCCTTCAAAAGTTTGGTCTCCGCAAAGGGACGACCCATGAACTGCAAACCTACAAGAAAATCCTGTCACCATTGTGTTCCTGAGATTAGCTCAGTGCAAAACACTGCAAAGAAATATTTGCATAAAAAGCATCTGCTTTATCAATACAATTTCCAAATTATGAAATACTAATGCAATTAGAACAGTCGCTAAAAGAGACATTCAGGCAATTTATGAAGCTACAGTCAATCTGTTACAGCACAAGACAGCAACACAATGACAGGCAGGCGTGTGTTTGATGAATGAGTGCTTGAGTAATCTCCTGCTATCATGCATCACCCTGACAGCTCCACCACCCACAATCCACTCACTATTTATTTCCTCTGAGACGTCGCATCACCTCTCTCAGCTGTAGAGGGAGTCAGAGAGCACACACTATTTCTTTTTCTATCTCACATTTGCTTTCGCTTTTCTATTTTAAACCTATCGTGTACGGTACAGTGTACGGTTTATTTCTGAACTGCTGCAATAAGTGCAAGATTGCATAATGCTGCTTCACGTTCATCTGTTTTAGAGAACATTTTGTTCACTTTAGCACCACTCAGTGGATATTTCACTTCATAACTTCATGGCATACTAACTTAAAGTCTAAATCAGGGGGAAAAAATAGACTCAGATTATGTTTACTTTTGTTTTTAAATGATTATTTCTTTAATACAATTTTTACAAGCAAGTGGCATTGTAGTACAGGTACACGAGTCCAGACAAGACCGGACCAAGAACAAATTTTTTATGAATAATCAAGACCAGCTTATTCAAGACCAAGTCCAAATGCTTCTGTGGACTAATGCTATTACTATCAAACTTCTCTTTCAGTTTACAGTTTTTACACTCACTAGAACACAGTTTTAAATACTTAGGTCACTTTTTCAAAACTCTTCACAGTTATCCTTCAGCTTTTTCAACATTCGCACAGCAGTGAATTTCACATTCAAAATGCACTAAAACTACCAAAACACCAGGTTATATGCAGTTTTTTATGATGTAAGGTGGTGCAACTGTATCTAATATATTGTGTATTTGATATAATCCCCATTTACAATATTGTTTAATTGTATTTTCTTCTAAAAATGCTGTAAAATAGAATATTTATTTAATCAATGACTTCTGATGTGCTCTTTTAACATGTTTTACTTGTTTACTTGTTTTGCATGACTTTTATCAGTTTGTTTTGATAATATAACTGTATTGTGAATAATAATTGTGAATAATTGTGAATATAATTGTGAATAATATATGCAACTATGCAGTTGAGTTGAATTTCTTACAGTAAGAATATTGCAAACCCAATATACTCAAAGCATGCTTCACATTAAACACTATAAAGTAGATCATAATGAGTTTTATGTGAATCAGTTGCAGTGTCAGGTGCTGACAGAGTGCTTGTGCTGTGAGATGGTGCGCCCAGTGCATAATTTGCTCAAAAAATGTTATATTTATAAGTAGGAGTGTGCGATATATATCGTCTGTGATAATATCGTAATTGTTGTTTTAAAGATGTGCGATTTGACATTATCGAGTATTTTGCAAATCCATTCAAAACACTGCTACAGAGTGCACGCGTACATTACATGAAGTCTAGAATAGTGCGCGTGCTCATTTAGAGTGCGTTCTTTCGCTGCATGATTCAGTCTGAATACATTTATAATGATCACAAAATTCAAGATATTGGGACAGAAAATGTATATATTTATATAATTTCATGTAGTTAATCAATATCACACAAAGAGTGCTGTTTTTTTTCTCCAAAAATTGCCATGACTACAAATGAAATATTGATTTTTTTACAAAAATTCCAAAAACAAGAAGTCAGTTAAGAGTTTTTGCTCTACTTCGGCAACAAAAATAATTACAAACACAGTCACAACGCTGTTTTTTGTCTCTGACCAACATGATGGTGTTTCGTTCCTGAATGAATCACCTGTTTAAATGATTCGGTTCAATCGCAATGAGTCACTTATTAACAGGGACTTGCTGCCACCTTCTGGCGGTTTTAATTTCACATTTAAAGTTTCTTTTTATTACTTAAATCATTTCAAATAACAGTATTCAACGTTTTATGTTTAATATATCAAAACATTATTTATGCATTTGTAATTGCAGATTAAATGCATTCATGTCCTGCACTAAACAGTAGTGTGTAAATGCATATAAATGCCACTTCAGATGCAGCTTCTGTGTTTTCTCTGCATTGCAAAGATGAATTTTATTGATACTGATGTCATTTTCTTGGTAACAGCTCAAATGTCTTATTATTATTATGTCTTATTAAAATCAATTTAAACTTATTGGAAAAAATGATATCGGTGTGAACTGACCACCACACAGAATATGAAGAATATAAAAAACTTTAGGGGTCAGCTGTCCACGGTAGTCCTTAAGATACCAGCACAATAACACACTCAGCAAAATATCGTCTAATTATCGTTATCGATTAAATCCAAGAAAATATAAAGATTTTTTTTTATTTCAATATCGCACACCCCAATTTATAAGTAACTGTCCACAGGATTATTGTAACGTAATGAGAACATTTTTAAAGGCATATTTCACCCAAAAAATGAAAATTCTGTCATTAATCACTCACCCTCATGTTGTTCCAAACCCGTAAGACCTTAGAGCTTTCTGACCCTACATAGACAGCAACGCAACTAAAATGTTCCAAGGCCCAGAAACGTAGTAAGGAGGACATCTGTAAAATGGTCCATGTGACATCAGTGGTTTAACCATAATTTTATGAAGATACGAGAATACATTTTGTGCGCAAAGAAAACAAAAATAGCAACTTTATTCAACAATTCTTCTCCTCCCTGCACCGTCTGGCGCTATTAATGAGAGTATCACAACGCATGCGTGTGGTGCTGCTGATTTAGAACACACATGAGCTGCGCCTTGTTTACGAGCAGAGGAACATGGACTATTTTACTGATGTCCTTACTACATTTCTGGGCCTAGGAAAATTTCAGTTGCATTGCTGTCTATGCAGGGTCAGAAAGCTCTCGGATTGTATCAAAAACATATTAATTTGTGTTCCAAAGATGAACAAAGTTCTTATGGGTTTGGAATGAGATGAGGATGAATAATTCATGACTGAATTTTCATTTTTGGGTGAACTATCTCTTTAAATGTGCGCTCTTGCATTGGTCTACAGGTAACTCAAGAGGGCAGAGTCACAGTACCTTCAAATTTCTGAATCAATAAACCAAAGGTGTTGTTATTCTGATCTGCAAATTTACTATAAACAGACTGACTATAACAAACTTGCTTAGCAGGATTATTTGCAAACTGTTGTATCACCATGACAATGCATGACCTCAAAGAAAAAACTGACCATAAAAGAAGACATTTACACTCATTGACCCTTCATAAAGACCCTTAGTTAATGTTACTATGCCCGACAAGACGTGGAGCTGTCACCCAGGGGCGGACTGGCCATCGGGAGCACCGGCCCGCTGCCCTACATATTTTTGTTGTTGTTGTTTTTGTTGCCTGCCGAATGTACTAAAGTGATTATTTCCGAATAAAAAATTTACAAATTTTAAAAAAAGAATTAAAATAATAAATCATGAATCGGTTAGTCTTGGCTGGCATCCGCGCGTCCGCCAGAAGGATGCGACTCATGCGAGACTCGAGAATGGAGTGGAAGCGATCAGGTGGAGCAGAGAGGCAAAACTGTCCTGTTCAGGACTTCAAGTGCTGACACTTTTTATTTACATCTGTAAACAGACTAGTGTACTTTTGGTGTATTGTAGTTTTGTATTTGTTTACCTATTTAAACATTAGACTGCTAGCAAAAGTTAGCAATAGCGGTCAATTAATTACTGCAAAATTACCAACAGGACATAATTACTATTGTAAAGCATAGGAATTTAGCAGACAAATATTCACATCGTTTTATAACAGGTTTAGAGGGAGCTAAGGCAGACAACAACACAACGAAAATTAACATAGTTGCTATAGTTAAACCATGGTAACCACAAATTAACAATGGTTTTACACTATGTAGTTCACCATGGTATTTGTAGTAAAACTCTGGTTATACAATTGGTAATCAGTCTGCCAAAAACATGGTTACTTTTACCATAGGCCTAATAATACCATGGTTAATTTCCCTTATAGCACAAAATATGACCCATGATAATGCAAAAACATGTTCAGTGTTATAAAGATATATTCAGGATGTAGCTATTATTGTACCAATTTTGACATTTAGGTAAGATAAAACAATAACATATGGTCCTAATGTAATACTTATTTTTTTCTAAAATAAAAGTATACTATGTGCAAACAAATTATAATGATGTGGTTGTTTTGCAACAAGGAGATGTTGATGAAAAAAGTAAACATACACATAAGAGAGAGAGAGATGACAGGGAAAATGAAAGTGGAAGTTCAAGTGATAATGAGGATGGTCATACAAAAAATATTGTTGTCCGTGGTTTCAAATTTTGTTATGGGTTTATGGGATGGCCTGGATGAGTGTGAGATTTCCCGGCCTGAAATTTTGTCCCAGTCCGCCCCTGTGTCACACCACGTTCTCACGCAGTGAAAAATACATTGCACTGACAGACAAGACAGAGCAGGTTACTTTAGGCATGAAACAAAGTCTCAGCTTTAAACTTTTGTCATTTTTAAAGAAATTCCAACAATAAATACAATTTTTGGCTCTTTAATGTGTTGTGTAGCACCTCAGTTCAAGCGGCAAGTGAACCGATCATCTCTTTCTCGTTACTAGTTATATAATGTAGCACGAAATAAACATGAACATCAGAAGGTATCTTGTTTCAAACGAAAGACTTGTTTTTAAAAGACGTCCACCAACGTTAATCTACTCTCCTGTCTGGTTTGTTTAATGGACAAAAATGGCAGATTCAGCGTTTATGATTGGTCAGACCGCCTGTCAATCAAACTCCCTGTGAAGGGTCAATTGATCTTGGTCTATAACTCCAAGGGCCCTATCATACACCCGGCGCAATGCGGCGCAAGGCGAGGCACAAGTGTTTATGCTAGTTTCAGCCCGACGCAGTTCTCAGTTTCCCTTCCTGCATCGCGTTGTTAGCAAATGCATAGCAAATGCATTTGCACCCATTTGTGCACAAACATGCCAAATTATTACAAATAATTTTTAATCGTAAACCGTCGTTAAACTAGCAAAAGTGGATTTGGACACCCCCTGAGTGCACTTGCGCCGTGCGCTTTGGACCGTGGGCTTAGATCATTAAAATAGGGCCCCAAGACTGTGACATTACCAAAATCTTTACCGCAATATCAGTAATTTTCAACAAAAATATACATAGTAACCCAAGTAAAATGTAAAGGAACAACATCACAATATGGTCATTTTGCCTGAAATCAGGGAAGTTGCTTATTGAAGTTAAAGCCATTTCTTTTATTTCTCAACATTGTCACTAATAACTGCTAATTATATTTGGAAAATGTTAAACTCACTTCAGACTCCTCATCTCAGCAGTTTACAAGAAGGGATTAATTCGAAAGCTGTTTTGTAAATGCTTTTTGAACACTACCAAGCATCGTACAATTACTGTTGCACTTTGTGTATGCATTTCAAATATGAATAGTTGGACACTTTTATTACTGAAATGCTGGAATTTGTTTACAAGAATGATATTATGTCACTACTCCACTTCAGTGAGTGGGAGCTGTTAAGAAGAAAAAGAAAAAAAGGAGAACAAAATCACATAACCTTCTGAAATTATTTTTAAAATAGCCTACATTTTTTAAATATTTATTATATAATGTAGGGTTTACACAACTACAGTAATCATTCAACAAGCAGCCAGGTCAAATATAACTTAAATACTAGTTTGCTACAGTAGTTACTAGTTTAACTTAATTCTGCTTATTTCCCCTTTTTTTTTTTTTTAATGGGGAAAGATAACCGATCATATCTTCATTTGATGCTTTTTGAGAATTGTTCACTCTTTCTCAGAACTAACCTGACTATTACCCAAATCCCTGTGTGCCACACTATCATATTTTCATTAAAACTTTTAGCGAATTGCTTACTCTCACACAGAACAAAACCAACCAATATTTAAATCTCCTAATTACATTTGAGTCACTGCAGCAATAATACATACTGTATGTTGACAACACTATAAATGCAACATAGCTAGATCTAAATCTGGAGGATCACTCTTATCATCGTTATGTATCATCATACCCCACAGCTCTAAAACTTGGCTCTATGGCAAAGCACCCTTCGTGCTTCTTTGAAATGGTGTGTACTGTGAAAAGTGCTTAAACTTGACTTTTGTACTTGTGTAAAGTATGCTTTGGGCATTTTCACACAAACACATTTCACACTTCTGTAAAGGCTGCTATACACTACACTTCCAATTTTCCCCCGATTTACAGTCTGGAAGAGTTGACGCTAGTTGCCCAAAGAGTGAGTCTGCAGATTTTGACAGATTTCATAGAAAATCGCATAGTTTATGATGGTCACAGACCATCACAGATTTTTTCGCTTCAGACTTTGATTGCACCCAGTTGGAGGATATCAAACACGTTTGATATTTTGAGCTGATTTTCATTTGTCACGCTGTAACATGGCGCTCAGTTCTTTGTGAGTTTGATTGTGATCGGAACAACTTTAAAATCTGCTAATGTAAGATCCTCAGTTAATTTACTGTATAACTGCCAGTATTCCTCTGTGACTGTTACAAAGTCGGTAAGTGTATGACGCCTAGGGTTTTAAAATCTGTTCAGATTTTAAAAGTCGTGAAGTGTGTTCCAGCCTTAAGAGACATCGCTGACAGAGGTTCTCTGTGCCACAGCGTACATATTCTACTAACTGATAATGCATTTCCCTGGCTAAATATTACATTTAAATTTTGGAATGCTATTTTCTACCATTTGGTCCGAGAGAGGTTGATGAAGGAAGAGGTTCAAATATTGGAACTAATTGGCGTATAAATAGTACGCCAAATAAAAGCAAAAACTTGTGGTATTGATACGCAAAAATTGACTTTGGCGTGCATATGATACGCAGTTTTCGCGTGCATATGATACGAAATTTGTTGCAGTACATATGATACACAGTTTTTGCAAACATTTATTTTTTTATTTTTTTATTATCAATACCATCGTATCAATACCACGAGTTTTTGTTTTTATTTGGCGTACTATTTATACGCACTTTCGTGAGATCTGGTTGGAGCCATTTGTGCCTCCATTCAGACAGCATATCAACCAAACTTGGTCCTTAAATTTGAAAACTCCTCTCAAGCACAGCAAGACTTGTTTCTGCCTACACAAACACTGAGAACTTTTGACAGGAAATCAAAAACCATGGCATGTCAGTTAAAGAAAAATGAATTTAGACTTCTGTTAATCATTCATAAAAAAAAGTACCTCACAAATCAAGATTCTGTATGCATCTGAGACAACATCTCAATACTCTAATAACAAGCTCATTCTTAAACTGGAATGGAAAAAGAATACAGACTTTTTATTGTATGGTCTTGTTGTTGTTTTTTTGCATATGGTCTTGACTGGCATAAACAAACAATTTGTACAAGGTCTGCATGATATATGAAAATAAAAGTGGAATTATGACATGGCTTAGTGTGATAATCAAATAACAAAGGCTGCAATGTAATTAAATATACTTGCTGCATAGATCTCAGAGCGGCTCGGTTCATAGAAAATCCTGCTTATTATGAACTCAATTTCTGCATGAGCTGTGAGTTTGAGATGCTTATAACCTGCATATGTGCAGCACTTATTTCACCACATTTGTATTGAGAAGCGTTTATGAACCTGTTACCAACAGAGGAGAAGACATAAATATTAGTATTGCAGTTTTACAGTTGTACTATAAAATAAAATCATTATTATTTGCATTAAAAAGTTCAACAAATTATTAGAAATTAGAAAATTTATTAAAATGACTCAACTAATTAGGGTGATGTTAATGTATTTTTACTGCATATCTGTCTCTCTTCCAGTTCAGAACAGGATGATATGCACCCATATACTATTACATTACGCATTTCAACAGTTTGAAAACATTGAAGGACAAATTGTTCAATAAAACCCTTATTGATTTACTATTGATGCTTAAAAAAATAAGGTTACTTAATTAATCAACCAAATAATTTGTCGATTTACCAAAATAACCAATAATGATTGCTTGAAAACTGCCTATTCCAAGACTTCCATTAAAGTTTAGTATAATTTACTCTATATAAAAGACTCAAACCCCAGATAAAGCATATGTGTGAAGTCACACTAAGCGTGGGGTGTTAAGTTTTGTGTAAGTTTCTAAAATTAGGAACAGCTCTTAGACATAGGCCTATATGTCTCCTTGGCAACATAATAACACACCAGTTTTACTTACAGCATGCGAAAAAGACAGCACCATAAATCTCCAAAGCTCCTACTCTGAACAATACATAACAAAAACAAAGGTATTGAAACAATGAACCAATGCGCAAACAACATCAATCCATCCCAGAAATAATTCTCTAACATCAACAGAGGAATTCGGTGACGTAATCTTCTTAAATCACTGGTCTGTTACAGCACTAAACTCATGGCACCCAAATGTTATATGAGGTGTACTGCTAAGAAGGATAGATCCTGTGGCATGGGGTGGATAAATGTACAGATTCATACTGTAGATACATCCTGCTCCTGGTTTTTGCTGATCTGGCTCATGTGTACCAGTTAATTCATGTTAACTACTGTATGTGATGGAAGTGCTGGCCTTTGTGTAGTAGGCCGTATTTAATGAGGATGTCCAGATCTGCATCCAAACACCTGCTTTTCTCCTTTAATTCTCCTTTTCCTGTCTTCATAATAACTCACAGTTAAAAACAGGTTACTTTGCGCTGTCATGTGATTCATTTGCCACTGAATTCCCTGCAAGATCCCCTGATGCAAGGAGGCCCAGATGATAATAAAACACCAGTGCTGCATTGCCAGGATTTATGAAGCTCTTCAACTAAACTACTCATCGAAAATTAATAACTTATAAATAATGCTTATGTTATGGTGCATGTTATTAAAGTGAAAAATTATCATTAATTATAAAAGGCAGATGCGGATGCGATGAGAGACGCGCCGCATCCTGACACAAGACATCCTGATGGCTTACTCCCACTGAACTCAAGCCATTGAATAATTATTTGTCAGTAACATTGTTATTATTTTGTATAAACTATGTAACAGCAGTGAACAGATCAATGATGATAAAAATGAGAAGGTTTTGAGTGAATTACCTATACACAGGCTCCAGCCTCTGTCTGCGATGCTGTCGCTGTTGTTCTTTCTTTTCTGTCTCTTTGTGTATAAGTCTTATTTTTGGCCGTAATGCATATTATTTCATTTTAACATGTCATTTAAAGGTTTGGTGTTAAATGAAATCCCTCAATCTGCTCTGTACGTTGTCCAGTTACCGCAAGTGTACGATGAAGATGGACCGATCCATTGCTCAAATAGGGGCGTGTGGACTGCATACTGTTTACACAGTACTAATAACACAATATAATTTAACCACAATTTGTCAGTTTGTATTTCATATAGAGTCTATAAAAATTACTGTTTATTTCTAAACAGTAGATTAAGAGGCATGTGGTGAGTGACCATAATTACCATAAAATGGTGAAAGACCATAATTACCCACTCTGAAATACATGGACTCTTCCGGAGCGCACGGACTCTTAGCAACAAACCAATGTTTCCATCCGGGTTCTTATTCCAGATGACTAATAATAAAAGGCTAATAATAAATATTACATATATTTCCTATTTCTAAAGCAATAAATAATCTTATTTTCTTCTTTTTCGGTGTTATTTTATGAATATAAACCAGCATTGTTGAATATGTTCAGCATTGCTGACTATGTGTATAGATCACAACTAAAAGATGAATAAAAATCACAGTTGGCCTACATAAACTACAGTCGCACTTTACTTCATATGTTACTTCATACTTCAAATGTTTTTTTTTTGTTGTTGTTTGTATTATATATATTTAAACTTTAATATTAAACATATTAAGCATTGATTAAATGGTAGTGTCGTTTGTTGTAACATCACTGTTTAAAAAAGACGATTCACTCATTTGGCCATTAACGTAGATGGATGTTTTACTAAAATACAGTAGGCTACTAAGAATTTCTGTTTCATCACTGAAGTTTATTCGTTTCATCACTGATGTTTATTTCGTCTTTTCTCCGCTTGATGGCGCTGCGACTTAACATGCCTTCTCTATTATTTTCTTGGTTTCGTTTTGCTTTGTTTATGTGCTGGCTTGTTTTTATTTCTGAGGGTATCCGTTGGTAACTGCTAACACCAATGTTTTTTTGTTTTGTTTTTTTGCCTACAATTTGATCTCTGTAGTAATTTATAGTAAATTCATATGCTAAGGAAGCACTGACCACCCGGGTATTTGTTTAACTGCATCCTGCTTAAAAAAATAAAAATAAAAGTAAGCTTAGTTACATTAGTAGCCTAATTGAATTAGTCAGGACTGAGTAATAGGCTACTTGTTAACCTATTAATGTGAAATGGTTTTATAGAGTGCATGACACATCAGCAACAACAATAAGAAGAATGAAGTTTTATTTATATTTAAACTCATTACATGAAGTAATTTATAAACATTTTATGCACATTTTTTATTGAAAAGTTAAGACACACTGCATCATGGTCTCATCAAAATGATATGAACAACATCTTGACATGTTATTTCAGCGATAGATAGCTCTGTATTTTCAAGAATAAGTAAAACATTTCTACAGGGTAGTAGTATTCACAAGTTATCTCTCAGTGAGAATCAATACATTCTCCCTGTGATGGCCTTTGGAACTTTAGAGTGTCTTTTTGTTTTTCTCCACTGTTGTGGGTGTTGAGCAAAGGGCCTGATGTATTTACTTCTTCATTAACACAGAATACTCCAACAGGAAGTATAACTAGCTCAGCTGGTGGTACAGCAAAAACTCGCATGTTAATCTAAGCCTCTCAAACAGGAAATGACTATGACTTCTGTGCTATAGAGACTTCAGTTGAAGAGCATTTGTGGTTATTAACCAGTTGAGAGTTTCCTTCGGTGTGAACGGTGCATGTGATGGCCCAGACAAAAGATCCTAACTTTGGGCAGTCATCAGGCACTAACTCTGCCCTTCAGAGGCTGGACACCTTAGCTAGCCGATTTTTTTACAAATGTCGAAAAGGGCACCAGGAGAAAGGACTAGAAAACGAGGGGCCACATGTGTCAGAGTATACCGTCCTTTGGGATGCAACAAGTAAGTCAAAGTGAAATATTTTTCAATATTTCATTATTTCAATTAAATGCACAAAATGACTGTTTTCTTAAAATGATTGACTTTTGCTATAAATAAAGCCATTGCATATACTTTAGAGAGTATCTGATGGATTTTCACAAGCTCTAGATTGAAGGATATAATGTAGGTCTTTTATAGTAATTAACCGAAGAGTGCAGAGTAAAATGTGTTAGTCTTGTCGAATTGTTACACACTTTGATTGTTGTCAGACTTCTTGTGGTTTTAACAGGAAGAGTTCAGTTTGCTTCTTACAGCCAGGAAAATGTAAAGCAATCTAAACTTGTTAGTGTTAAAACATCACGTTTCCTGTACATAAAGTATTAACTTTTCTTCTAGTTAATGGCAGACCTGATAATACTGTAGGTTGCCCTGCTAGGCTAAAATGTAAATGTAAAAATGTAAACAAATACACTATTGTTACTGATAATACATCCCCTGACAAACGTGTGCAATTCAAATCTCATGTGCAGGTGGTGCGCTAAACCTTATTAAGACTGATATCACAAAAGTTACATTATTACAATGTTTGTTGTAGCTGGTTTTATGAAAGCAGTGTTATTTATCTATAAAGCTGTGAGGTGGAGAGATAATATTCTGTAAACAGTTTTTTTGTTAAATGTACTGTATAATTATTGTAGTGCAATGTTGTCTCACTGTTCTTTCTCAGTCTGCCACGTTTTTGTTTATTAATTTTTTAATAAATGTCAGAAGAAACTGTTTTATTGGTCAGCATGAATATCACAGTTAAAACATATTTGTGTGCATTTTAAAGTAATTTCAGGAGTCTCAATGAAATCAAGATAAATCCAAAAGGAAGTCATTGCTGTCATGTGGCTGATGGTCAGCTGGCCATTGTAGTTCTACATTAAATAATAATCAAAAGATGGCAGTTTTGGACTTTTAATTTGCATTTTATTTATAATATTCCTCAATAATTATAAACCTTTACATTCCATAATCTCTCTGGATAGAAAATTGGGTAGCACTTTATTTTACAGATCGTGTACTTCCCTGGTACATACATGGTAAATATCTTGTACCTACAGGCAAGTGAGTGGTAACACAAGGTACTTACCTGAAGTGTATGTACATGGTAACAAATAAGAAACACGGCTGTACTTAACAGTCGTACATGCATGGTAATTAGTTTGTACATACAGACAAGTGTGGGTAAGAACGGTCACTTACATGTAGTGCCCGTACATGGTAACTAATTAGGTACTTACTAATGTATATACATGGTAAATATGTAGTACTTACAGACAAGTGGGTACAAACAGGCACGTCCTTACAGTATCCGTATATATGGTAACTAATAAGACACATTACTGTACATACTAATGATATGTACATGGTAAATGTGTAGCACCTACGGAAAAACGTGCTATTATGTGGTAACAACATGACACATTCTGTACTTGGTATATACGGTATGCTTGGTAAATCCTAACCTTGCCTAATAAAAAGAGGACTGTTTTTCAAGTGCTTATGTAGGACTGTTAATGCTAAATTGCTCTCCACAACAGTGCTTACGAAGTTTGAAGAACTGGTAATTCCTGTGTAATGTTTATGTAAAACGGTGCATTTTATTTTATAGTCCTATTTCCATATAATTACTATGTCTGTACTGGTGTACCTATTAGTTAATGTACAGAATAAGTTATGCGGTACTCAAGTTGGGGGAATAAACATGGACCAAGGTACTTATTGAGTAATTGATGGTAGGTGCCATTGCAGTTAACTTGCCTTATCTTTAACGACACTGATTCTCTTAACTAATTGGTCCAATAGGGATTTGAGCTGACGTACATTCCTAATAATTATGTGTGTAGACAGATTTTATTTTGGAATTATACAGTAGCTACCGGACTCATATTTGCACTTGCAACTACTGATTGTCATGTGTCAAAATTCCTATTTAAATGGACTGTGCCTGCTAAGTATTAACACTATGCAATGCTGCACAGTTACTGCCGTGTTCCCATCCAACTTCCAAAGTTTCAAACTGCAATGGCACCTATCATCAATTACTCAATAAGTACCTTAGTCCATGTTTATACCCCCCAACTTGAGTACCGCATAACTTATTCTGTGCATTAACTAATAGGTACACCAGTACAGACATAGTAAGTATATGGAAATAGGACTGTAAAATAAAGTGCACCATTTTACATAAACATTACACAGGAATTACCAGTTCTTCAAACTTCGTAAGCACTGTTGTGGAGAACAATTTAGCATTAACAGTCCTACATAAGCACTTGAAAAACAGTCCTCTTTTTATTAGGTAAGGTTAGGACTTACCAAGCATACCGTATATACCAAGTACAGAATGTGTCATGTTGTTACCACATAATAGCACGTTTTTCCGTAGGTGCTACACATTTACCATGTACATATCATTAGTATGTACAGTAATGTGTCTTATTAGTTACCATATATACGGATACTGTAAGGACGTGCCTGTTTGTACCCACTTATCTGTAAGTACTACATATTTACCATGTATATACATTAGTAAGTACCTAATTAGTTACCATGTACGGGCACTACCTGTAAGTGACCGTTCTTACCCACACTTGTCTGTATGTACAAACTAATTACCATGCATGTACGATTGTTAAGTACAGCCGTGTTTCTTATTTGTTACCATGTACATACACTTAAGGTAAGTACCTTGTGTTACCACTCACTTGCCTGTAGGTACAAGATATTTACCATGTATGTACCAGGGAAGTACACGATCTGTAAAATAAAGTGCTACCGAAAATTGAGCAGCTTTCACTGATTATGCCTTTGACTGACCAACCAGATGAAAAGATGGATTATTTGATAACAGCATCTCTATTGCTGCCTAAATGAAATGGCAAGAGCTCAAGCAAGCAGAAATCGTCCACATTTTATAACACATCCTTTGTTAAGCCATTTTTGCTTTTGTACGTTTCACGTTTTAAAAATAAGTTTCAGTTTGCACCGTGGTTTCACATGTTGGAAATGTGTTGTCATTACACAAAACTCAACTCATACTCTGTAGCAGAAACATACTGTACCTGTAGCTTTCAGTTCATTATAGAGCACACAGTTCCCATGCTCAGAACTAGAAATGCCAGAGGATGGTGACAGAATGATTACCATATGAGACCAATTTCAATGCATTAAATAAGCTCTGTTTTACACATTTAAATGGATTGAAATGAAGTTGAAAATGTTAAAGTTGTATTCCATTCTATTCCATATAAAGCAATTTATTGTTTATCTTAAAATCATGCATTGAGCTATCCCTTTTCAGTTTATAATGTTAATTCTGTTATCTGTTTATTTAGTGAAAGAATTCTTGGCAAAAGCCAAAGAGGATTTCTTGAGAAAATGGGACTGTCAGCCACAGGTATGGGAGCTTTATTACAACAAACATGAAAGTCGGAGACAGTTGGTTTTTAGCAGAACTAATTGCTGACTTCTGGCTTGGGTTCTGCAGAGCACATCAAGTCTAGGTGACTTTGACAGACTGAAAACTCTTGGCACTGGATCTTTTGGAAGAGTAATGCTAGTCAAGCACAGACAGTCGGGACGATACTATGCTATGAAGATTTTGGACAAAGAAAAAGTGAGTATGCATGCTGTACTGTATATCCTCCTGCAGGACCCAGCAATTGATTTTTGTCCTCTGTGCTAGACATTTGTGTTTGTGAGCGTCTATGAGACAAAACATTTTTTAACACAGTCCTGGTGACTCTTAATGAGTGCATCCTGGGTCTTTTATAAATGCAGAATGTATATTATTTTGAAAGTATTTATTTTTTAAGTTTTCCAAGAAGAGTATGACTTTACTATAAAGATATGGAAAAAATGGTTGTATCACCATAACAATTAAGGATGTTCTGTTATTTTATAGAACATAATAAGCATAATAAGTTCCGTAAACTCAAAAGTAAATGATTTAAGACCTGTTCACGTTCTGTTTATTATGAGTGAGTTTATTATGCACTGCTTTTATGTTGTCTGCTGCTTTAAAGGCTCAGCTCTTTCATCTGTGGATTCTGATTAGATGTCAATATTTTTAGCTTTCGTCAGCTGGGAAAAATACCATTCCTCTGTGTCATCAATGTTATAGCTGTGTTGTGGACTTCCCTATTATCATAGAATTAGAACAATTATTAATGCTTCGTATATTTAAACTTTATTAAAACTTTATAGTTATCATTAAGCTCAATAAAGTTCAATAAGCTTGTATTTTGAAGTTATAATGAGTAACAATATTGCGCATTACTGATGCAAATGCTACTAACTAGACCTTTCCACTAAACTAAGTTTGCTTAATTTGTGTATCAGTTAGTGACAAACTTTAAAAAAAAATCATATAGGTTTATCTTTATGTAATAAAGAATTTATAAAGAATTTAATCATTAAAATTGAAAAAACTTCACCAACGTGAACACTAACCACCCCAATGGTGACTTAAAACAAAACATATTAAAAATATTAACAGTAAATAGAGCTAGAACATATATTAATTCTGAATTAACAAAAATGTGCTCATATCTGTAAGTTCACATGCTTTAACCAAAAAGACAAATTATACAAGTTTATTATGGGTGATTGAGCCTGTCCTCCAACAAAAAATGACCCTATAGGTCGTTTGTGCAAGCACCTTATTACAACCTATATTTACGTTTTAAAGTTAAAAATAATGACAGTGTCATGTTGCATCTGTCGTCATGAAATGACGTATGACTGTCATTACCAATCAAAATGCGTGTTTATTTAAATGCAATGTGTGGACTTTTTACACCGATCTCACGGTAATTTGTACGAATGACCACACCTAACCCTACCCCTAAACAGAAATCGTGCAAAATCATGATTTATAGTGCATATACATTTTATGAGCACATGCATTCTCTGGGATCGAACCCATAATCAATTGGTTATATATCATCGTATAACGCAATGCTCTACCAACTGAGCTACATGAAACCCAAATTATGACGCAGATAAAAGAGTACAAAACATTAATATGAAAATGTCCTGTTGCCGATAGGGGCGCAATTGTAGTATACGCTCTGATGGGTCGTATTTCAGGGATTTTGACAAATTGGAGGACAGGTTGGAGTGATTAGCAATCATCAGTGACTTGCATGCTCAGCACCAAATTTTACATTTTAAGTTGTTGCTGTGTAATATTTTAAGTTATAATATAAATCAAACTAAATCACCTAACTTCATTTTTTATGTAATGTCAACGTTTTGTTTACTGTATGTTTTCCACAAATAAATTTGCTATGCAGATTACAGTGGTGGCCCAATTATTACAACACTATACTACTAAACAACACTAAACAAAAATCTCACTGGATCATTACAGTAATGGCAAAATTAATGTTTGGAAATGTAAACTGATATTTCCTACTGACACACTACAGCAAAAGAAAGAAATAACTGACTTGAAACCATTTTTTAGCTGGTCAAAATACTAGTGTTCTAATAATTTTGGCCACCATTGTATGTACTCATTTGGATTAAACACCTTAATCAAAACACTAATACTGTACATACAAAACATTGTAGGATAAACGTAATTTGTTTAGATTTTTATATAATCTTTTTTTTGTCTGGGTTACAGAAGACATTTTTGCAACAAAAAAAAATTTAAAAACTGATTTGCAAATGAAAATGAGCATGGTTTCTGTTTGCATAAATAACTGATTTATTATAACAGTTTCTAAATAACTGAATCCCGATGTTCCCTACAGAAAACAATATAATAAAACTTAATGCATTTTTATGTTTTGTATGCTCTAAACTAAATTTAGTTATTCAGTTGACTTTCAAATCAAATTTACAGCAAATAGTTTCTTAAATTTTCAAACACTGAAACTGATTATTATTTTGGAATTTTAGGAAATTCAAAAGCAGGTTAATTGTCACAGTTTCAGTTGAGTCTGGCTGGTCCAGGCCTTGTTTAATGTGTCAGAGCATAATGTGAAATGGTAGAAATACATTTACAGCGCAGGGAGGAAACTGAAACTTCCTCTGCTGACAGGTTCAAACCGCAGCAAGCAGCCTAATGATGTTTCCACAGTTGACTGTCACTTATGAAACCAAAACATATTATTGTTATAACAATGTACTGAGAGGATCATGCATTAAAAACCTTAGCTATGTTGGCGAAAGGAGTCAAATATGAAGCACGTGTGTGATCTGACAAAGAAGAAAAAGCTAAATGCGTTGTCACTCAATACTGTGGGTAATACTAAAGTCTTTCTAACAGACATTTTAAAACCACAATTGTTACGTTGTAACAATTTTAAAACCACCAATCTTGCCTGATGGTGTTTTTAGAAATAAGGTACAAAAAGGTTAATGTTGTTTTATTTTACCAAAATACTGGAAATGTATTTAATGAGAATCCCTAAAATTATCACATATCTTTTGAAACAAAAGATTTTCAGTTTCATTAAAGAGGATTTAATCCTATTCATCTTTTTTTTTTCTTTTTTTTTTACAGTAAATGCCAATAAAAATCCCTTATGACGTATATATCTACACTATATCACTCATTCATTTTTTAACCTTTTTTTCACAAATTAGAATTTTTTTCTATTAAATTAAATTAATAAATAAAGGGACCATCTAGCCCCACTTTACCTTACTTATTTACACTGCTCTATGTAAGATATGCTTTTGGTATGTTAAAAAGAATCTATTTTGTTTAGCATTTGAAATGTGTGCTTTTTTTTATTCAGTATTTCCTCCTTTTGATGATTTTTCAGGTGGTGAAACTTAAACAGATAGAACACACATTAAACGAGAAGAAAATATTACAAGCAGTGTCCTTTCCTTTCCTTGTGAAGCTGGAGTCCGCTTTTAAGGTACACATGCAGTTTATATTGAAAAGACATACAATATCAGAGCAGAGGGTGTGATTCTAGGATGTAGCTAAAGCTACTGAAAAAAATCTACGTTATTACATAAAAACAGAAACCTTTTGTATTACGTAGCATTATGATGATTTAATTTAAATTACCTTAACAGGATCATTCAAATTTATACATGGTCATGGAGTATATCCAAGGAGGTGAGATGTTCTCACATCTGAGACGGATTGGAAGATTCAGGTAATACATTTCTTTATTTATGTGCCTTTACCTGTCCTTTTCTCTTATAAATGAAATAACCATGTTTTTCCCCTCATATTAGTGAGCAGAACGCACGGTTCTTTGCTGCTCAGATTGTTCTGACATTCGAGTATCTTCATGCTCTAGACCTCATCTACAGAGACCTTAAGCCTGAAAACTTGCTCATCGATCATCAGGGATACATCCAGGTGTGCCAGTCACTTAAATGTTACCTGCACTTTGGTTGTGTTTAATTGATATTTTAATGAGCATTTATTTCTAACTCTCATATTCGAATTTGATTTAGGTAACAGACTTTGGCTTTGCCAAACATGTCAAAGGCAGAACTTGGACGTTGTGCGGTACACCAGAGTACCTGGCGCCAGAGATCATTCTCAGCAAGGTAAGAAAACACAGCAGCTGTTCTTACTCCTCTAGAAGTTAAACAAATCCTTAATGTTTTCTCCTTTTCTTTGTTAGGGCTACAACAAAGCTGTTGACTGGTGGGCATTGGGCGTTCTGATCTATGAAATGGCTGCTGGATATCCACCTTTTTTCGCTGATCAACCTATTCAGATCTATGAGAAGATTGTATCTGGCAAGGTCAGAAGAATTTGAATTATTTTTACTATGATTTATTTTATTTATTACAGTACAGTAAAATTCTCTCTTGGTGTTGGCCTTACTGTATATCTACACTCTATCCCTATTTCTTTAACCGTTTATTTTTACACAAATTATTTTGCTCCATCAGTACAAGGAAATTAGGTTGCTATATCAGAACAGGTCAAAAAAGAATAATTTCATGACATCATGTGTTTTGAGACCTGAATGAAAAACAAGTTTAACCCCAAAATTAAAATTTGCTGAAAATGTATTCACCCTCAGGCCACCCAAGATGTAGTTTATTTCTTCTTTGGAACAGATTTTGATTTAGCATTGCATCACTTGCTCACCAGTGGATCCTCTGCAGTGAATGGGTGCCGTCAGAATGAGAGTCCAAACAGCTGACGTCCCCACATGACTCCAGTCTATCAATTAACATCTTGTCAAGCAGAAAGCTGCATGTTTGTGATAAACAAATCAATCATTAAGACCTTTTAAAATCTAGAGTCCTCTATCCATATGCTTTCTCCAGTGAAAAAGTCATCTCGTCTGAATTAAAAGATAAATATGCACAGATCTGTTGCTGTTTCCAAGTGGAACCCATTCAAAACTGTTCTAATATGTAACAAATATGTTGGTGGTTTTGATGTGAGAGCACAACAGGGGATGGACTTCTTTTCTGAGGAAGTGATATTATGGATTATGGACTTGTGTTATGGACTTATATTTTTACATCTAATTTTATTTATTTGTTAGTACATAACAGAAAATATGATGCAAAATACTGTTCTAAAATTGTTTTAAAAATAACAACTTTAGAGTAAGCAAACTAAATTAGTAAACTAAATAATTAGATTAAACATGTATTAACGTGTGTGTGTGTGTGTGTGTGTGTTAAGCAAGATGAGAAAAGGGGGAGACTTGATCATGTTTAATGTTTAATTATGTTGGGACTTAGAACCATTTCAGTTACACCGGGTTACCAATTGTGATGAAGAGTGGAGATTTTACTTAGGAAGAGGACAGACTGATTTTCTAAGGAGCAAACTTATCATTTATTATGTTAATATGTGCTATTGTTTGGTAACAGTTAGTTATTTAGTTGTTAGATAGTACAATCATATAATTCAGTTAATTTTTTGCCACATAAAATCACTTTGAGACTACTTAATTTGGTCACTTTAAAATGACTTAATTCGATGATTGGGCAGTCATGAGAACAAAATACATAATTGATGTCCAGCTAATGTACATGTATAAATAATGTAAATCCAACACACTTTCTTCAGTGCATGGCTTTAAATACATTTTTACTTTGTTTGAATGTTTTTGTCTTCAGGAAAATAAATATTTTAGCTGAATATTAAATCAAAATTTAAGGTTTAATAAATATAATTTGAGTCGGTCTAAAGGTTAATTTTGTTCTGTGTATACTGTACCAACCCTTTAAAACCTCTGCTAACAAAAGTTAAAAATTACTGACAATCAGGGAACAAATGTTCTAGACATTTCCAACAGATGTGAATATTTCATTTCCACAGGCACGATATCCTTCACACTTTAGTTCAGACCTGAAGGATCTTCTGCGCAATCTGCTGCAGGTGGACCTCACAAAACGCTTTGGCAATTTGAAAAATGGAGTCAGCGACATCAAAAACCACAGATGGTTCGCTACAACAGACTGGATTGCAATCTATGAGAAGAAGGTGTTGCTTTTTGTTTTTTACATTCAGGCTTCAATTTATTAGCTGGTTCTTGAGAACTGCTCTTTTGTAAGCTGGTGAATTTTTTTTTTCAATGTTTTTATAGATTGATGCTCCCATCATACCAAAGTGCAGAGGGCCTGGAGACACGAGTAACTTTGATGAGTACGACGAGGAAGACGTCCGGGTATCTGTCACAGAGAAATGTACAAAAGAGTTCTTGGAGTTTTAGGGTTTCTGTAAAGGCTTTAGTTGAAGTTTACATGGTTATTTTGTCTTGTTATGCACCTTCAAAGTTGAATCCAAGAACATCACAATTCCTTCCACGTTGCTTAATTCAGAGACTTTGGGAGATTTGGAAATTCACAGGTGCCTTTAGCAGTGAAGTGTAATCTACGGCATCAAAAAAAAAAGATAGTCTTCTGTTTGGAAAGATTATATGTTAATTTAAACAATGAATAAAGCCTTTTTTTCCTGCATTGTACAATTTTTTTTTTTCATTCGTGCTACACATTAAGGAAATGTAGCCTATATGCTCAGTATTAATACATGAGAAAAACTCAATTCTACATTATGTTTAAGTGTGTGTATACGATATCTGTCTGTGGAATATGTGTGCCGAAGAAAGCTTTTGGATGTTCAGAAATATCAAAAGATAAAGAAAGTGTTTAAAATGGCACTGAAATTGTAATGAAAAGATGCCTTTGATTTGTGCACCTTTTACAGTCATCTTATATGGGCCATGTGAATACTTTTTTTTTTAAAGATAAATAGTATATCTGCTGTAGAGATAATGATGTCCAATTTTGGGACAATTTATTTTGACACTGAATAAAAGAAAATTATTTACATTGCTTTATAATGTCCAATGCCTTTTGTCAGTTCTGTTTGTCTGGGAGTACTGTTGGAAGTATAATTGTGAAAAATGCTACTATTTTGGTTGTTTGTTTGTTTGTTTGTTTTTTGTGGGGGGGGGGAGCTAAATGTCTGACGACATTAGCAAGAGAAACTCTGATTGGTTAACATATTATGCAGTACATATATTAAACAGGTGATGCTCTGTATGCCAATTGTATATATTCCACAATACACAGGTAACACCTTTTTATTCACCTTATCTCTGCACAGGTCCCATAATTCAGTTGCACAACCTCTCATGCTTGATTGTATTATGTTGCATGTGCATTTATTAATTTGACACAAACTCGTTCAATGCATCCTACACATTGTGAAAAAAAAACAAAAGCTATGTGAGAAAAGAACACTTTTTAAAAAATGTAATAAACAACTTTTTTTTTCAGCTTATTTTTGTCAAATAGTGCTTCCTAAAATCATCTTTAAAATCACCAGACTTGGAAGTATGATTGAAGATTGGAATTATTAGGTGACTGCATTGTTTTGTAAAGACTATGAATACAAAATTGTTTTGGTGTGATTTTTGTTACAAAGAATAAAATTACATTGCAACTCAAAGAAAAAAAATGTTTTAATTTATTTAATTTATTTATTTATTTATTTATTGATAATTGTGTTGGTTTGAAAATATGGTTAATTGTGAATTTACTCATTATATATGGGAAATATAAACGGACATTGAAAAAAACTTTGACTCATCAGAAGAAATAGGCTAGGTCACTACCTTCACACATTAACAGAAAAAAAAGATACAACAAGGGGGGGGGGCAGCTTTGTGAATTACTGTCCGTTGAAAGTATGCATGTAATAGCTTGTCAAGATGCAGATTTACCTTTTTGCTTTATTTATTGTCCTTTATGTAACTGATAATTGCCTATAATTGCATATTCGTTGAATAGGTTGCAACTACAATATTGTGAACAACTACATTTCCCATCGTTCGAGACTACATTACCCATAACCCCCAGCGCCTGCATTTGTCGGATTGTGCTTGGGAAAAAAGCGTAATATTGTTCCAATGATCGAGAATCAATAACATTCAAACCGTCAACATAAAACACCTGTTAAATTGGTAAGATAAAGGCTTTTCTTGCAAATAATTGGAAATTGTCGTTTTGTTTTCTCAGAAAGACGGCAAATGTCATAAATGTAGAGTTAATGGAAGCTAGCTAGCTAATGAGTTTATCATCTGCCTTATTAATCATCACACTGTCGAAATTCATCATGAAAACACGTGTAATATATTAAATGGATATTTTGATGATCCAATACTTCTGTCTAGCCTGACAGAATACAGCTTCAGTGACAGATACATTTAGTCTTGCTAATACTATATTTCAAACGGCATTTTTCAATTCTTAAAAATCATGGATAATTTATTTACAATAAATTATTAAATACTTTATTTACAATTAAAAATCTCTTTTCTGCTTTAAAAACGATGGCTGTCATTTTGTTCATCGTGTTTCTCTTCATAGACACCAAACCTGTCAAACCTCAGATGTGAAGGAAAATGCTTATTTAATTTCCCTCATAACTGTGATATTTGTGTTTTGCAAATCTAATAGCTGTGCGATTATATAGCGATGATAGTCATTTTATAATAATGACAGTAACATTAATATATATGTTTTTTTTTTTTTACTGATAACCTTAGTGTTTACAATATATTTTACAGTTCCGCATGTTTAACATTTCTCTCTTGTCTGTTTTGTGGTCCTAAACTTTTTGGTTTATCGTCTTTTTGATTGCTCAGATCTTTTATTATTTTACGGAATCAATTCTCTAAGTTTATTCAGAAACTTATGTAAATTTCTGGAAGATGGGGCAGCTTTGCACAGCAGGAGACTGATGAGGAGGGAGTGAGCAGGACATGAGGAAACAACTCAACACATCTAATGGAATAGAGCAGTCTTACCTCTCTGACATACAGGTGAGCAATAAATCAGATTAATACGATTATCATTGTTCATATAAATACAGAGCCTCAGCCTTATGCACCTCAAGACATTATTTAGAATTTGCATAAACATGAAACAGTTTATTGAATTTTGATAATGCATCTTCAATACTGTAGTATTTCTTACAAAGCTACAACAGTGATGATAGACTATAATTGCATGTATTAAGTTTTTTTTTTTTTTCATCCAGCAGTCATGGAAACCAAGGAAAATGGTTCATTGGACACCAAAAGGTTGGTATATAAAGTAATGTTGGGTTTGAGTTGAGTCCAAGTGTTTAACAATTGAGTTTGAGTGAGAAACATTTAGTAATGTCTTGTCATCTTAATTTTATGTTGTTGCTGTACTTTTTAAACTTTCATGGTACACATGAAGTGATTTCGACTGTACACGGCCCATTTCATCACAAGGCCAGAAATATCATATTCATCACTGGCTCTGACTCAGAAAAGCTAGTGTTAGTTGTTGATTTTTGTTTTTGTTTTTTTTAAAGAAAACAAGCAGTTAGTACATGAATAGAGTTTTATTTTAAGAATAGTATTAGAATGCTAGAGTTAGAGGGTCAAAAAAAGATGGAAGAGATGTGTTTTTAGCCGATTCTTGAAGATTTATATGGATTTATTTTATGATCTCTTTATGCACGATTTGAAGTGTCAGAGTTCTAATGGAGGGAGAAGAAATCTCTTACATTTCATTAAAAATATCTTCATTTGTTTTCTGGAGATAGTCTTATGTGTTTGGAACAAATAAATTATGGCAAAATTTTCTTTTTTTGGGTGGACTAACCCTTTATGCCCAATAAAGTGATCTCTTGAAGATTGTGTAGACATACAGTATTTGGTTAAATTATGCTAATACATCAGTGAAATATTTTTCTGTCTCCCTAACAGTTCTGTGGAGAATGGGCAGCTTTCTGATCCAGCCCACTGGGCCGTAGCAGATGTGGTCAATTATTTTAAAGCTACAGGGTTTGAGGAGCAAGCCAATGCTTTCCAGGATCAGGTAGGAATTCATTTTTTGCTGCACCTTTTTCTTTTTATATATATTTCTACAAACTAACCAGGTTCATATGATATAATATTATGAGTATATATATTAGGGGTTGCACGACTACTGATTTCTGCTAGTCGATTTCTTATTTTAAAAATACTTGACTACTCGTGGTTCATGCTACTGTACATGAAAAGACATGAAATAGTTCTTATCAATAAACATTTATTAGTTCATAGCCTATTGCAACAATTACCTACGTAAATTGTCAAAACTTTATAATTATGACATTACATATTTTAATTTTCATGTAACAGCCAGTATTTGTATTTGTAACAATCACAAAATTATTTGTATCTGTATTCGGATAAAACCAGGTGGAACTTCGTACAATTACTTGATAAGACCGTTATGACTATCTTTTTTTTTGTAGTCATCACTGAACAAATATGCCGTGTTAAACTAAAATAATTATTAATTTCTAAAAATAAATTTATCATACAAGCAGAGAGATGTCATAACAAACGTTTAATGATCATTTTAACACGACTGAATTAATTCAATGCGCACATTTTCATTACGCAGAACTCTTTAAGCGAGTCTTTTTTTGAACTTCACTAAACAAATGTGCGTGTGCCACGCAAACCAGCAAAAGATGAAGCAAACATGTAGGTCTAGTAGAAAATGTATCTGTATCTAAGTTGATTATTAGCCTGCTCTTGAGAGAGAGCTGATTTGGTTTTTGAGAGACTGAGATGTGCAACGCGGCTGTTTGATTGGTGATCGCGCTGTGCTTATTACATTCATTCGTGTATCATATCGTAACCTAAGGTTTAAATCATTGCCTTTTAAATACACACAAATAATAGAATGTGTATGGTGTATTATTATAGGTGATATTACTTTTGCCAAGCTCTGATTTCTGAGAGATGCACGGAGAGGCAACAGCAATGCAGTGTTTGATTTGCGCTCTTTTCATTCATAAAGTTTATATCCATTCAATTCACACACTCATTATTGCGTGACTTTAGAGGTCTGTGTGTAATATCGCGTTGATCCCCTGGCTCACCTGTTATCTAACAAACACCAGACTGTGCCAGCCTCAGCCAGATATTCAGGCAGAATTATTCCTTATCCGTTATTCGTTTTTGAAGCCATTATCCATGCCATTCCGAATAAGGTACTTCGGGCATACCCCTAATTATTACATTACATATTTTAATTTTACATGCAACATAGATAAATTCATAGAATGTAACAGCTACACACAATATTGTAATCCTAAAATTCACATCGTACTTGCAAACTCTGTGCATACTCGAGTAGTCGATTGTTTCCAGCAGTGCCGACTAGTGGTTGAAGTAGTCGATCACTCGACTACTCGACTAGTCTATTAGGGGTGTGCGATACTGCAAATTTTGGTATCGATCCGATACCAAGTAAATACAGATACTGATACCGATACCGATACTTTTTCTTTTTTAATAACATGCATTTAAATGACCAATTACACTTTGAAAATTAACAATAACTTATGTTGATATGACTAAAATATTACTTTCACCTTAAAGCTATGTGGATATTTGCCTTTCTGAAAGGAGTTTGCAAGCAGAGGAGCCCAGAATATGAAAGCAATGCGTAAAGTTTTGTGTTAAGCATTTTCCTCCCATAGAAAAGAGTTATAAAGAAAAGAAAAAAAAACTTAACATGGCCTAATGCATTAAGAAAGTAATATTGAAAGGCCAACTCAGTATACTGATGATGCAAACTATATGCAGGCAAGCAGCCCAGCATATGAACGCAAAGTGCATGCATGTTAAGTGTTTTCCTCTGACAGATAA
Source organism: Onychostoma macrolepis (assembly GCF_012432095.1). Taxonomy (NCBI): domain Eukaryota; kingdom Metazoa; phylum Chordata; class Actinopteri; order Cypriniformes; family Cyprinidae; genus Onychostoma; species Onychostoma macrolepis. Next base: position 3,178,715 of record NC_081165.1, read on the forward strand.
CTTTTATAAAGAAAAAAAACAACGTGGCTTAATGGTTGAAGACAGTAATACTGTATAAAAAGGCCACATTCTGTAAATTTCATCCGCTTCCAGCAATTTTTAACTGTACAAAACAGCTCGTTTTGCTGCTTGCTTGGTATTGCAAACTGGTGTTTCTTACCATATTATTTTAATTAATTGTCTTAATTATAAACACACATGGTGGATAGCACAAACAATTTTTTGTTTATTTTTCTCATAATTTCCCCACCGTGCCTAAGGAAGTGGAAGTCTCGTACATACAGTCTATGAAAAAAGCTTACTTTTTCTTCCACGTTGAAAAAGGTGAATAAATTTGGTGCTGTTGCCACAGCAGCGAATTTCTCCTGTTCCATCTCTCGCTGTAGCCAATAATATCCGCTTGCGCTTGGAACCGCTGAGTCACGTGATGGCATAACAAATCACTAAAGCAGGGGAGGAGCAGTAATGTTTGCATACGAGACGTGAAAAGAGCGGTATATAAACACACAGACATGTCTATTCTTTGTTTAATGTATTAAGCAATATATTAAAGTGTAGAGGAGAGGAAATTAACCTAAAGTATCGATCTAATCAGGCTAGTATCGATCCGATACCGATACCAACGTCTGTATCGATACTATCGATATTAAGATCGATCCGGCCACCCCTATAGTCTATGCAAGCCCTAATATATACATATTATGCAACGCTGTTTGATAACCGCCAGCAGAAGAACAGCGAATGTCATGAGTTGCGCACTTGAAAAAAAAGCCCACTAGACAGTGACCATATGCTGATTCTGAATGCGTCTCTCACATAGACTGACAAAGGAGTATACTTTAAAGGCTTGCGCACTCAACTGTTTGTGAAAAGGAGCTTTGTGCTCGTGTGTCCTACCTCTCTCATTTGGCACAAATCCAAATATTCTATAATATTTCCATATTTGCGATGTAACGTATCTGAATGCTAAACTATTATTTATTATGTAAATTATAGGCTTTGTCGCATTCCAACGGTGACACAGAGGCGGGTGCGCTGATGTTTGTATTTTATTTTGATAAAGTACCAACTTAAGCAATGCTGGAACTGATGTGTGTGTGTGCGTGTGACGCTATCACTTCAACTGTTTCCTTATACCAGCAGAATCAACTTTAAACACTTGTCATCTTAATAATGCATCTCTGTATAAAGGTCTGCTTTTATTTGTGTACACTCACAATGAAAACAAAACACTGTGCTTTTATAAAATAAAGAAAACAAATAGGATGTTGCTTTCTGCCATTTGAGTTTCCTTTCTGTGAACAAATTAAGCCCTTCACAAAAATGAACTGAAACTCAGCGTATAGAGGCTACGTTACTTGTCGCACAGTTTTTTTCCCCTTGTGTATCTGTTTACTAAATCAAATATATTTCAAGAATTTATCCCTTGTATGTATATATGTACTGCAGAATATATATAAAATGTAATATAATATTTAGTATTACTACTGTACTACTCTCTGTTCAAAATAAATGAAAAGAAACCGAGCATAGTAGATTTGTTTTTTTCCTGTTGTACCGAAATCGTATCGAACCGTGACCCCCGAACAAGGTACGTACCGAACCGTGACATCTGTGTACCTTGTGTTAGATTTTGCTGTATTTGGCTGAGCAGTAGTTTGGGTGGCTCGCCAATGTACTAGATTTCTCTAATACATAAAATAAGTAAGCTTGACCAAAGTTCTTGTGGGGAGAAGAATTTATTGAAGGTAGCAGTGTAGCAGTTCTTCAGCAGTGATGTTAGCATGTCATCCTTCAAACAATCTTAACCCAGTACTGTCTGTGAGACCAGACCTTTATACCTGGTAACAAATGTGCTACAAACAACACAATAACACCCCATGGAGAGCCCATGATCCATTGTCCTGATGGCCATTTGGTTCACACTTTAGAACAGTTCATATAGCTGGCTACAGTTGATTCAAATACATTTGACTAAAGTTAATTAAAAACAAATAATCTTTCACTTTCCACCCCTAATATATATATATATATGTATGTATGTATGTATGTATGTATGTGTGTGTGTGTGTATATATATATATATATATATACACACACACATACATACTATTTATTTATTTATTTTTTTAACTTATTAAATAATAAAAATATTTTTGAGTCACTCAGAAAAAGCAATAGACAATTTGCAAAACATTCTTGACTGAACGAAATAAGTCAATATTTTTCCAACCGTTAGAAATAGTGACGTTTTATCCTTGCATTTCTCCCAAACATTTCTCGAAAGGTCTGACCCTCAGTTCTGAACAAAACGAATGTACATGATTTGTATTTACATATTTGAGGCAATTAATTGTTTTTAGAGCTGATCTTTATTATGTATGATATACTTTAGATCTGGATTATTAAACCCATTTTCCCTGAATTTATTTTAGCATGCTTTGTTTTTTTACATAACTAAATGCCTATGTCTAAATCTCTTAGTCACAGTCAGCTGTATATAAAAAAATATGGGAATTTGACAGTAATTGTTCAGTTTCTTGGATCAGCGGAGCAGCGCTTCATCATTTTATAAGACAATCATGTTATAATGTCATTTTATTATTCATCTCCTGTGTCTTTTTTTGCTCAACTTTCCCCGACAGGAAATTGATGGCAAATCCCTTTTATTAATGACTCGAAATGACGTTCTGACCGGACTGTCAATAAAACTGGGTCCTGCACTGAAGATTTATGAGTATCACGTCAAGCCTCTCCAAACCCAACACTTGAAAAGTAACGTCTCATAGCTGCCGCAGCCACATGGACGCATGGAAGACAATCACAGCAGGGGTGCAGGGTAACTGCAGGCAGAACTAATACATTTTATGCATCTTAATAAATAAACATGGTGAATTTATTGCTTTAAAGGTCTCATTCTGCTGTACAGGTATATTTACTGTTTTTAGTTTACCTACGTTTAACATGTTCATTCAGATTTTACCTTCACTTTGTGTGCTTGTACATAAATCATTCTTGCTTTTAAGATTAAATGCTCAGTTTAATAACGTGATCTGTGATGTAATCTGAAAAATGGCTTGAACTAAAATCGAAACACTATTCTTGAAGATGTTTCTGTGTAACGCATGAAGTACTTTTGAACGGAAATGAGAGCGTGGTTGTGATTTTATCGGTTTGTTGGTGTTTATTTTTCCTTTTTGTTTTTCTGGTTTTAAGAGATAAAAAGCGTGTTGAGATAAAGAAACAGCACAAATGATCAAATGTCTGAAAATGATGTATTTGCTGTAGTTTACAGCTATAAAGGCTCAACACATTAGGGCTTTGTTTGCAGGAAACCTGTCAGAATGACAGTACTTTGTGCTGCTATGAATTCAGTTTATTTATTTCATTCTGTAGCTAACAATGTGATTCTTGATGAATTGGTGAATTTTTGTTTTTGAAAGCCAGCACAACACTGTAAATCTACAGCGGTTTGTGATACCGGGTGTTTTAAAAGATGAAACAAAAGTGAGTGTAGACTGCAATAAATGGTGCTTTTTCAGACTGCTAAAAAAAATCCACTTCCTGGTCCTCATTACAGTGCTGTGTGACTTCCGTCCGTTTGTGCGTATGTGGTATTTGAGTAATATCTCAAAAAATGGATCATTAAATGTAATAATCAGTTTTCCACTTCAAACCAATCTCCTTAAACAATGAAATCCCAGATATGTTACCTGCATGTTTATCTGATTCAGTTTTCTTTCTTTTTTTTTCTTTTTTTCCTAAACTTGATTCCTTATTATAGTAAGGTTATGAAACTAACTGTTCTTTAATGTTAATGATGATTTTGATTGTGTTCTGTTTACTCCAAAAACACTGCTATAAACACCTTTCAACGCAAACAAATGTGACAATTTTGGTTTTAAATTACTCGTTAGGAAAACAGAGTTAAAACGAATATAAAATCTATTATAAATGGATTCAAACAAAGTTATAAAGATGAACACACACACATTTTTTGGACTATATTTATTAATATATTTATCCGAGATGAGAATGATGTTTTCTATTTTTTATTTTATTTGTGTGATTACACAAAAAAATACATGTTTCTCATTTTAAAAAATCAAGTTTGTTGAATGTATAGACAGATACTCATGCTAGAGCCTAACTTGAGATTGCTTTTATAGGGTTTATTTGTATTTGATGTCTGGTTTGTGAATGTTGTTTTTCTTTTTCTTTACATTTTGGCTCGTGGTTTTCTGCGTACAGTGCCTGTGATGTTTCCTGATGGATTATCAACGGGAAGATAAACCTGAAATGAAAGCACAACAACATATTGTGACGTGATTTTAAAGTATAAATACAAACAAAGCAACATCGTTACTTTATCATCTCTAAGTTGGGATAGCAAAACATCCTTCTCCTGCTCCTGTGTGTGTGGTTTGTAAAAGTTTGGCAATAAAGTCATTTTAAGAGTAGCAGTCTCACAAGTCCTGATTTTGTCACAGAGCCTGAAAACTCTAGACTTTGTCCTTTGTCAATAGAGAAGTATATTCAGACCGATCTGAACTGATAACCTCTGTTTGACTGACTCGTTTTTACAAACTTTTACAATGGATTTCTGTCACTCACCTCATCCTTGTTTGAGAGTCCAATTTTTGTCATGTCAATGACAAAATAATGCTGATTCGGCATGATTATCTCAATTTCTTCAACCTACGGGATCAAAGTGATGACGAGATTTATGTTTTTTTACATTTACTTCCAAGTATGCTTATAAGTGAGTAACTTAAAGCAATTAAGTATGAGCAATAGTAATGCTTACCTTAGCAAACACTATAACTAAAGTCACACAAAACTGAAATCGGTTTGATTTACCTGCGGAATTCTGTCAAGTACCAGAACTTGTGTTTCATACAGAGTTTTCTGAACAGAAGGAGAGTATTCACCACGATCATAGGGTCCTGCAAACTTCTGAATGATGGTGTCCTTAACAGTTTTCCTACAAGGAAATTGTCATTACAGTAAGCTATACAACACAGTACAGCATGTAATAGAACATATGACATATTATGTGCTATAGAATGTCTAAATGTTTAGCATTTACCATGCAGCATCAAATGCCACATTCACATGAGTGTTGTAGCTCCATCTTGCATAAACAGAAGTGCAGAAGACTCTGTCCTTTGCATCTGTCAGTGTGGTGAAACGGTCTCGTAGGAAGCCTTCAAATCCAGACTGAGTAGTCTTCAGTACCTTCATATCTCTAATACCGCTGTGAACCACTGGAGTCACTGAGAAAGATATATATTTGCTGAAATAAAGCAAGAATATACTTTCCCCTTAATACTTTCAGACCACCATCACTAGTCAGAATCTCATTTTTACTCACTACTCAAATGCTGTTCGACCTCACAGAAGTGCCAGGCCTCAGGACAATTGATGAAAGCATGTGTGTGCTCGACTCCATTCTGTTAAACACGTTAATAATGATGCTAGTCAATAAGTATTACAGTGTATTTAATAAGATGTAATGTATTTAATTAAAATCAATTGTATGATTTAAATATTTACCAAACAAAATGGCATCTAAAAATAATTTATGCTTTCGGGGGTTTTCTTTTCTTTTTTTCAGTTATCTTTCAGTGAGTGGTGTCACAGTGATTTTTAGTGGATGTTTGAAGTCAGATCCATTTAGGCCTAAATTGGCTAATCCTAGCACCAGAGTTACTACAGGTTTAGTTCATCAAATAAACCCAGTAAGTTTCCAAAGTTATATCAGCTATCCCCTGGGGTGCCTCAGGGTTCAGTTATTGGTCCCCTACTCTTCTCGATATAGACCTCCTCACTCAGCTCAATAATAAAAGTAAACAGCTTTCCCCATCAGTGCTACACTGATGATACACAGCTGTCATTCCAACCTGGCACTATCTGCACAATCTGGCACTATCTCAGATTGTATTTCTGCTTGCGACTCAGGCATTTTGGCCTGGGTGAAGGGATGCCACGTTCAGCTTAACTTTGCAAACACAGAATTCCTGGTCAGCCCAGCTAGACACTTCTTTTTAAAGGCACTTTAAAAATAATAATAATAAATAAATAATTAATACATTTTATCAACTTTTCTGAACTTCCCTAGCTTTGGATCTCTTGCAGTACCGTAAGTATTGTTGGCTTTTGTGATGTTCCTCATTCCTAGTCGTTTTACTAAATGGCCAAATATTAATACAAAGGTCTACATATTTTTTGGAAAATCACTGAATATATTCTGCTTTAGCGGAAACACAACACCTTTTCCAGCCTTTTCCAGGGAACTTCATCAATGTTGACCCTCACTCTTGTGACATGATTGAACGCTGTAAGGAAATGTTCGCAGATATCCAGGGCAAAGCCCTCAATGGTCTTAATCTGCAAGACAAGAAATATTCTGTGCTTTAAGTCATACCGCTATGGCTTAATATAACAATTGCAAGATGACTTACCTTAATTTAATAATCCTTTCATAGAATACATTAGACATTCTTCCTGATTATCTAAAGTAATGATGCTGGTTGGCAATCACTCTAAAAAAAAAAAAGCCTATGTAGCTGTTTCTACTTGAACTGTGGTAGTTACATATTTGACTTCTAGGCTAATTTATAACACGAAGTACCATATTATGTAACAAAACTTATGTTTACAATGTAATTTTTGTTTGTTTTCATTTATATTTGGGGAAGAAAATTATGAATGTAGCTAAAACAAGTAAGGTGCAGGGGCTAAACTAAATGCATAAAAAGGACCTACTCCTTTTAGTTTGGCGAGAGCGTGGACGGTGTTTTTGATGGTGTCAGTGGGGATGATATCAGAGTTGTCTCCTGTCAAGTAGTCTTTGTGCGTCTTCAGGGTTAACTGAACGTCTGCAATCAGCTCAGTAATATGGTGATGAATCCCTTCACGGCGGATGTGAAGAACTTTAACCGCATTCTTCCCATAGCCTGTTCTCACAAACTCCACATTCTACATGAGACATGTTATTAAATAATATTGCAGTTCAAATGCATTTTTTAAAGAGGCTGGCATGCATCTACACACATACGGTATGAATGAAAAGCAAATTTCCTTACCTGATTTGAGGTAGTGGCCATGACTGTAACTGGAGTTACTGACTGCACCAGTGGTTGGAGGAGGTTTTGGAGGGGGCAAAGGGTTTTGCTGAGGAGGTGGTGTCATGTACCAGTTTTTTATGTTTTGGGTCCAAATGATCAATGATCTGCCCCACCTCCATAAACCTCTACAGAGATTTTGATTTGCTGAAAGCCCTCCAAAACAAGCCACCTCTCCTCTCTACCTCTGTCCTGTTTCATTTACACAATGACCACAGTCACGTCCTACTCCACCCCATCCATGACCCAACATTTCTTCTGGCCCACTGGCCTCCCTTCACCACCCCTCAACTGTACATCAACCAAAGTTCAACAGATTTTGTTTTTTTGAGGAACAAGAGAAAATCAGGCCTGAGCTGGTAATATCTGTGTTTTAGGAACTGGAAATCTCTACAAGATTTTGTCTACATTTCAAAGGGTGTTTCTTCGGTATAATCCAGCAGTTGATTGATCTTCGAATTAACAGATTTAATTTATTAACATTAAATGACAAACAAGTGAGATCTAGATCAGCAGATTATCTTGTTTAATTTGATTTATAATCTTCTCACAAGCATGATTTCTACATGCTTTGGAAAATTATCAGGGTTGGATACGTTGGTTGGGAGAAAAACTGGAGGTGAAAGATGATATACAGCATAGAGAGCCTGTATATGTTGTGTTGTCTTGTGCCAACAACCTAAATAAATTTTACTCTACACCTGCAATGCCAAATAAGAGGAACCTGATTATTTTTTGACAGAGGTGTGATATATATAGGCCTACTAATGTCTGCCACAGAAAGGTTTTGAGGACTGTCAGTTTAGGTGTCTTGCGCATATTATATTATTCATTCAAAGAGCAAACATTCACCGGGACAACGATATGTGAAACTATTGCATTTCAAGCATTTGCTGTGAAATCATGATTATTCTTAAGTAAACATAAGAATAACGTTTATATTGTTAGTAATATTTTAAGATGAACACTTACTAGACTGAAACTCATACTTCATAATCAGTACTTGTTTTTTAAAAAAAGAAAAACCATGTTTAATTGTAGCAAATTTGATACATGAAGCTTTTGAGGAACATTTGTTCAATGTTGTTCAGCATTATATGTTTTGCCCACCACAAAAACTACTTTGATCATAAAACTAAGCATTTAAATATCTTCTTAGACATATTATTGGGATATATAGAGTGACAACTAATATTTCTATTTCTATACATTTTATGTAAGCAGTCTGCTGTACTGTTATAAAGATCTGGATTTACATTATAAACTATCAGAATTCTTCTTTGGCCATATGGCAACTGCACCAATAAATAATATTTCCTCCTTGAGTGTGAGCTATATATATAATGTTGCTGCAGATTACAGTACTTTCACTTTTCAGTCCAACAGCTCAGTCTATATGCTTTACAGTGATGTTCCACCAGAACTGAAGAGCCAAGCAAAATATTATATTTAATATTAATATATTAGACTTTGTCAAAAGTTTTTTTTTTTTTTACATTTCAAAAAATTACATACACTATACATTTTAAGACTCTTATGTTAGACTTTGCAGAGTTTATTCATAAATAATGAATTTACGCTGGTAGTGGGGTAGGTTGTAACAGCATCACTCATATTACTTAATTTACAGACTTTAATTTACAGGTTTTAGGGAAAAATAACCAGATTTTCATTTCCCTAGCCCCTGCTATATTCAGGCCGCTTCTCTGTCACTAGATTACAGCTGCATGATGTCGGTCATAAGACAAACTTCCTCTTTTTGACATTAGAGCAGCTATTTTGACTTCACAGCTTGGAATACGAGAGAGAGCGTCTCTCTCTGTTTTCATTTAAGCAGGAAATTCAGATGTTTTATTCACTTTGAATCACAGACTGAAATGTTAATGTTGTTTCGAATCTGTGTGTGTGTGTTGTTGTTTTTTCTCAGTTTCTCAGAGGCAGCGATATCCTGTTTAAATGAGGATGGTCAGCCGGTTGACTGGTAGGATGAAATCTTTGCTCTCGGGTTTAGGATTAGTTTCTGAAAACATGTTTGACAGCTGTTGTTGAAATCAATCTTATAGCCACTGTATGCACTGTGAACTGTTATGTGCATCGTATAATTCAATGTTTTATAGTATTGTAACTCTCATGTATTCTTTTAAAAGGTTCATTATTTACAAGCTTCCCATTTACAAGATGGAAGTTAAGGGAAGTGGAGTGGATTACATGTATCTGGATCCATCCGTCATGGATTTTCAGATGAGTAAACATACAGTCAACAGCAGTAAAGGAGCTTTAGGCAGAACACTGACACAGCTTTACTCCAGATATACAGTAAGATGCTCTTTGAATACTAATATATATTAATATATTACTGTACACAGGACTGTTACAAAAGTTTATTAAAATACACTTCAAATCTTTTCCTTTTTTTACAGATGTTTTACTGTAGTGTGCATCAATAACACTGTGCTGTCACTGAACATACTGTAGATGACTGTACTTTCATTTTTCAGTCCAACGGCTCAGTCTATATGCTTTACAATGACGCTCCACCAGAACTGAAGTACCCAAGCAAGTATGGACATACAAAAGGTACATTTATATGTGATAAGGTATATACAACGTATAAACGGATTTACAGATTCCAACAACAATTTTAGCATTTGATTTGATTTTGTTGTTCACTTAATACTGTCCTGTCACTTTTAGTATTCAAAGTTATAGCACAAAGGCGATGCCTAATAAGTCGTGTTTGTGGAAAAAATGTCATAAATAGTTTAGGACAAGTTTCTCTCTCTCTCTTTTCTCTTCAGTCCCCTGTAACTTGGCTGTGAAGCAAGTGGGCAATATTGCAGTAAATGAATTGGCCTATTCTTGCTCTTCACATACCCTCAAAACCAACTGATACATTAAATAAACAAGATTTGAAACGTGTAAATACTGTATCCAACTGTATGGGGTAACTGGATTGTCATGTATATGATTTTTTTTTGCAGGCGTGCTGATGTTTGACCACTCTCAGGGATTTTGGCTCACACACAGTGTTCCTCATTTCCCTCCATTTCCAGAGAGAAATTACAGTTACCCATCTACAGGAAAATACTACGGCCAGACTCTGCTCTGTATTACATACAACTATACACAGTTCCCGCAAATATGTAAGCACATGCAATTCTTTTTATGTTTAATTTAAAGTGTGGTATAATTTATAGCTCACTGTCTGAAATAAGTATTCCTCTCTTTTAACAGCATGGCAGTTAGCATATCTTAATCCACGTATGTATAACTGCTCTGTGCCTATGGCATTTCGCCCAGACATTGCAGTCATGGCACACATTTGTGATGGTAAGACACCTGTCATTAAAAACAGAAGGAGTCTGCAGAGGCTGAAATCGGTTCGAGGACAAACTTTTTTCAGTTTTGCCAAATCACACAACTATGTGGATGGTGAGAGCTCTCAAGTTCAAAAACTCTTCTATATATTCAGACTGATGGTCCTACAGCAGTTTATTGTCATTGCATTATGCCAAAGTACTATTTACCTTGGTTATGTAACCATGCAAGCGTGCAAGACTCAAGTTCAGTCCCTAAATGTTTTACCTTTGTATGACTATTATATACTATGAACTGTCTTTTTCTAGACAATATATTATTACAATGTTACATGTTATCTTACTATTCCCATCATGATACAGTAGGCTAAAAGCTAGTGATCTATAATGTGATTTTGTCATTGTTCCGTCATAATTTAATTCCCATCATTCCCCAAATGACCAATCCCATTTGATTTTCCTTCTGTGAAACACAAAACTAGAAATCATGAGATTATTTTTCTATGCAAAAGCAATAAATGAGGACTGCAAGTTTTTTTTCCTCAAACAATCACAAGTTGCTTTGAAAGAATGAAAGCTTTTTCCAAAGCTGTATCTGCTTCAGGAGGCTTGGAAAACAGCAAAAAAGTTGTATGAGTCAGTCCTTATTCATTGCAATTGCAAAGGAGAATAGACAGTCTTCAACATTTTGAGTATTTTGTGTGCACAAAACATAAAAGTGAATAAATGATGAAAGGATTTTTGGTTAAACAGTTTCAGGTAAACTATTCCTTTAACATGAAACAGAGTTGTAGGTTAATAAGAGTATAACTCCTCTACAGATATTTACACTGGTTGGGTGGCTCAAGCGTTGGGGACAGATCTGCTGGTGGAGTCATGGCTGCACCAGGCTCATCGGCTCCCCTCGAACTGCTCACTTCCCCGGCACGTGATGAACATTGACAGCGTTTGTCTTCCTGGACCGCAGATGTTCAGAAGCTATGAGGATCATTCAAAGTGGTGTGTGTCTTATGCATTCAAAGACCAGTGGGCATGTCTGGGGGACTTGAATAGAGACGGTGGCCAGGCTGGCAGAGGTGGTGGGCTGATATGTTCTCAAAGCTCAGTCATTTATAAAGCTTTTCGTCAGGCCATGGCTGGGTATAAACATTGCTGAAAAATACCTTCAGAACTAGCTCCAGACTTTGTAGCATGCATTAACCCCTGTTGAAAACCCCGGTTATACCAGTTTTAGCCTAAGCCCAGATGCAAATATAAAAGTAGATAAACATAACAGGAAAAAAAAAAAACACAAACACACACACAAAATGGTAAATTTAACCATGATTGTGGTGGTCCTCCAAGCTATCAACAAAAGAAAAAACAAGTTTTAACATTGTTTTATTTTGTTTTGAACTTTCAAGACGTGTAATTCCAAACCTGTATTTGTTAATATGTTCTGCGTAATACAAAAGAAAATACTTTGAATAATGTTGGTAACCAAACAGATTTTTTGATGACCATTGACTTCCATTGTAGGCCACACTGTAAAGTAATATTTTTGAAGTTGTAAATAAAACAAAGATCACTGGGGTATGTTTAACAAGACATTTATTTTCATTTATGTTTAATTCAGTGTGTTGTTTGCCATTTCTTTGTAGTTACTTGTGAAATTAGTTAAATTAAAAAAAAAAAAGAAAAGAAAAGATGAATGAATTAAATACCTTAAAAATGTTATTATTAGAAAATTCGTACTTTGATCAGTCGCCTGCCTCTCCGCTAGAGGACGCTAAACATAACACCAACTCACGTGGCAGCAGGAACTTCCTGTTCGACCGGAAGTATTGTATCACACACGTGAAGCAGACAGAAGCAGCAGAAAATGGATTCTAACGAGGCAACAACTTCAGAAAGTGTTTCTAAGAAAAAGGGGAAAACGAAGAAACTAAAGCGAAAGGTAAAACCCGACGAAGCTCCGGTGCAAGAGATGGATCAGGCGGAGGGTGAAGAAACAGAAAAGAAATCCGTGTCTGAAGCTTGTTTACCTCCCACATTTAGTGTGTCTGAGATCAAAAACAAGCAGCGCAGACATTCGATGTTCCTTAAACTCAAGGAGGAGAAAAGAAAGGTGACATCTCACTAACATATACACACTTACTGCATCACTCACGAACGCATCATTTGGCTGTGTTTCGAAACCTAGCGAGCTGCCAGGACAGACAGCAATATGGGCATCACAAGACAGGACGTGTCGGTGCCTCAGAATTAGTGAAAAACTGAATTAGCTCACTTAAAAACAATTAGCCTATTTAAAACATCTCTTTTAGAAATGTACTGTAGCTCGCTAAAGGTTGAAGCACAGCTTTTAATCATTAAAGGTGCAACTCTGCAACATACATTTTTCAAATTGTTAAAGTTGTCGTTTATGTCTTTCAGCAAAAGTTGGAACTGAAAAAGAAAAAGAAAAAAGAGAGAAAAGCTCTTGGAGATAAGGTATGTTTGGCTTCACAACATCTATAATCAGACTGGCTCTCATAAATCAGTAAACTATATTAAAGGGGATAGTTCACCAAGAATGAAGTTGTCATCATTTACTCAGCCTTCCAAACCTGCATGAGTTTCTTTCTTCTGCCGAAGATATTTTGAAGAATATGGCTAACCAAAACCAGACCAAGACCAAGTCCATAACCAAAGTTTAACCATAGTACTTTGTTCCATACTATGGAAGTCAATAAGGAGACCAGCAACTGTTTGGTGACCAGCATTCTTCAAAATATATTCTTTTGTGTTCAACAGAAGAAAGAAACCCATACAGGGTGATTATGACGGTAAGTACATGTGATCCTGGACCACAAAACCAGTCTTAAGTCTCTGGGGTATATTTGCAGCAATAGCTAAAATACATTGTATGGGTCAAAATTATCGATTTTTCTTTTATGCCAAAAATCATTAGGATATTAGGTAAAATCATGTTCAATAAAGATATTTAGTAAATCTCTTACCATAAGTATATCAAAACTTCATTTTTGATTAGTAATATGCATTGCTAAGAACTTCATTTGGACAACTTTAAAGGCGATTTTCTCAATGTTTAGATTTTTTTGCACCCTCAGATTCCAGATTTTCAAATAGTTGCATCTCGGCCAAATATTGTCCGATCCTAACAAACCATACATCAATGGAAAGATTATTTATTCAGCTTTCAGATGATTTATACATTAATTGACACTGAAGGCTGATTTTGTGGTCCAGGGTCACAAATGATGACAGAATTTTTATTTTTGGGTGAACTATTATCACTTTACGAGATCTGTATCACAATTTCTCTGCAAAAACAATTTCTTTGCCATTAGGGATGGGTATTTAAAGTAAAATCTTGTATTGTAATAATATTATGGTCAAACTGTTTTTTAATAGTAAAGTGATTCCAAAAAAATAATCTTTTTTTAAAACCACGGTCATGGTAAAAATTAAGTTGAGTTTATCTATTACAATTTACATCTGCTTGACAATATTTTTTAATGCATGCAGTGAGGCTTTTCTATTTTTAGAATAATCTTTTCTATGCCTCTGATGCCTCACCATAATAACATGGCATCTATATGCAATGGTGCCTCCAGAAAATATTTAATGGTGTGGCTGGAGGGGCAGTAAATTATATCCTAGGATGGAACACAAAATCATAGTCACTGAGAGAAAAAGGGGGCAACCTGCTTTTGTTGTTTGTACTTGGATGTAACCCATAAAAATTACTTCAGTTGATGTAGTTTGTCAGGGTGATATACAGTCAGTTCCATAAATATTGGGACAGCTACACAATTCTAACATTTTTGGCTCTATACACCACCACAATGGAGTTCAAATGAAACGAACAAGATGTGCTTTAACTGCAGACTGTCAGCTTTAATTTGAGGGTATTTACATCCAAATCAGGTGAACGGTGTAGGAATTACAACAGTTTGCATATGTGCCTCCCACTTGTTAAGGGACCAAAAGTAATGGGACAATTGGCTTCTCAGCTGTTCCACGGCCAGGTGTGTGTTATTCCCTCATTATCCCAATTACAATGAGCAGATAAAAGGTCCAGAGTTCATTTCAAGTGTGCTATTTGCATTTGGAATCTGTTGCTGTCAACTGTCAAGATGAGATCCAAAGAGCTGTCTCTATCAGTGAAGCAAGCCATCATTAGGCTGAAAAAACAAAACAAACCCATCAGAGAGATAGCAAAAACATTAGGCGTGGCCAAAACAACTGTTTGGAACATTCTTAAAAAGAAGGAACGCACCGGTGAGCTCAGCAACACCAAAAGACGCGGAAGACCACAGAAAACAACTGTGGTGGATGACCGAAGAATTCTTTCCCTGGTGAAGAAAACACCCTTCACAACAGTTGGCCAGATCAAGAACACTCTCCAGGAGGTAGGTGTATGTGTGTCAAAGTCAACAATCAAGAGAAGACTTCACCAGAGTGAGTACAGAGGGTTCACCACAAGATGTAAACCATTGGTGAGCCTCAAAAACAGGAAGGCCAGATTAGAGTTTGCCAAATGACATCTAAAAAAGCCTTCACAGTTCTGGAACAACATCCTATGGACAGATGATACCAAGATCAACTTGTACCAGAGTGATGGGAAGAGAAGAGTATGGAGAAGGAAAGGAACTGCTCATGATCCTAAGCATCAGTGAAGCATGGTGGTGGTAGTGTCATGGCGTGGGCATGTATGGCTGCCAGTGGAACTGGTTCTCTTGTATTTATTGATGATGTGACTGCTGACAAAAGCAGCAGGATGAATTCTGAAGTGTTTCGGGCAATATTATCTGCTCATATTCAGCCAAATGCTTCAGAACTCATTGGACGGCGCTTCACAGTGCAGATGGACAATGACCCAAAGCATACTGCAAAAGCAACCAAAGAGTTTTTGAAGGGAAAGAAGTGGACTGTTATGCAATGGCCAAGTCAATCACCTGACCTGAATCCGATTGAGCATGCATTTCACTTGCTGAAGACAAAACTGAAGGGAAAATGCCCCAAGAACAAGCAGGAACTGAAGACGGTTGCAGTAGAGGCCTGGCAGAGCATCACCAGCGTCTGGTGATGTCTATGTGTTCCCGACTTCAGGCTGTAATTGACTGCAAAGTATTTGCAACCAAGTATTAAAAAGTGAAAGTTTTTTTGATTATTATTCTGTCCCATTACTTTTGGTCCCTTAACAAGTGGGAGGCACATATGCAAACTGTTGTAATTCCTACACCATTCACCTGATTTGGATGTAAATACCCTCAAATTAAAACTGACAGTCTGCAGTTAAAGCACTTCTTGTTCATTTCATTTGAAATCCATTGTGGTGGTGTATAGAGCCAAAAATGTTAGAATTGTCGATGTCCCAATATTTATGGACCTGACTGTAGTCAAATAAAATGCCTTTATTGACTTGCACACAACTAGTAAATTTAAATGTTACCACATAAAGCATAATATTTAGGTTTTATGAAAAAAAAAAAAACCTTTTATGTAGCATGCACTGTAATAAAGCATTCACTGTTTCTGGAGATTGCAATGCATGTGTAAATGCATTTATTCTGCCACTCAGCATTAAATGTCTTGTGAAGTACATACTTGTTGCTTCAGATTCTCAATTCCATTTGGTGAAAAGCTAATATATTTTAGTATTAAATTACGATAATTAAGAATTTAAATGTGGTACATATGAAATCAGTGAATGGCAAGCAATACATTTTAATTCAGTTAAAAATAAAGCTGATTATATATGGAAAATACACTTTGAAAGTCATTAGATTTCCTGTTTCAAGTTACAGGGATTTAAAGACTTTGGTTTGACCAGGGCTGACCAGCTCTGAAATGAAAAGGAAAATAAAACATGATTAACTCTGCTGTATATGTGCTTACTTCAGTTTTGTCATTTTATTGTTCAAAGTGATTCTCTTGTGATCATGCAGTATGATTAAATTGCATGCAAAAGTGGAGTGGAGTTTGAGAAGGAAGGTCTAAGTAAATGAATACTGAATGATTGCTGTTGAATTTTGGTGTAAAACTTTTAAGTCCATGTTTGATGATATGTGCAGAACTGTATTATTAATCTATATCAAATATAAACAATTAACACGCTCTTGGCAGATGTGGGTGCCATGGCTATATGTAATAACTTATTCTCTATTTCAGGCTCCACCAAAAGAAGTTCCCAAGACAATAGAAAACCAGAGAATATACGATGAAACTACAGTCAACCCAGAGGATGAGGAGGTGATGTGTGATTTGTGAACCCTGTTCCACCTGCTTACTGCTTCAGTAGACCTCATTTACAATTTTGAACCTAACCTGGAACTAATTTATTTGAAATCCAGGTGGCTTTTGATGAAGGAACCGATGAGTTCTCTGCTTACTTCAATCGGCTGACAAATCCTAAAGTGCTCATCACCACTTCGGACAGGCCCAGAGGAGTGGGTTCAGTTTACTGTTCTGTTTTCTAATTGACTCTCATTATGAATTAGAATTTTATATAAGTGTGTCCTTCAATTATTTTGTTTTAATGGTTAATGTCTGCATGTTTTCAGAGGACCGTGAGGCTTTGTGAGCAGCTGGCAACAGTGATCCCACATGCTCACGTGTACTACAGAAGAGGTCTGGCTTTGAAGAGAGTCATTCCACAGTGTGTATCTAGAGGTTTCACTTATCTGATGGTGATCAATGAGGACAGAAAAGTGCCAAGTATCCTTTGTTCATACGTCAGTATATAACCACGTTTTTAGATCTGTGAGATTTTGTTGAATCGTCATCTTAATGAGGTCATGAGAAGCAGTCACTGAATGCTACATGAAGGATTTTCCCTCACTTAAAGTATCACAGATGGTTTGGTTCTCTGTCACCTTCCTGATGGGCCAACTGCACATTTCAAAGTTAGTAATGTTCGCCTTCGCAAGGAAATGAAGGTTAGTGAATTACTGTGTGTGTGTAATTAAATTAGTCATGCAGTGCATTTTGATGTCCATGTTGTGCGATACAAGTTGTACAACAAAATCATTTTAACTAATTATATCAATAGAGTTCGGCAGGGATGACATTTCTGTAGTTCAAACCAGAAGGTTAGCATCACCCTGCTTCTCTTGATAATAAAACCAATAGGATTTTTGGATAATAGCAGAAAATAAGCTTCGTTGTTTATCATGAAAATGAAGCCTAAATGCAGTCAAATGTTAGGATATACAGAACCATGGTCACTTGACTTCAAAATCACCACTGCTGCCAAGCTTCAGATAAAAGTTGGAAAGTTTGAATAGAATAGTTTTTGAGAACACAAGTGTAAATACATTAGGGCAAAACTAGGGAGCAGATGAGTATTTCTGCTAAGCATGATGATATTTCAAGTCCTCTAATACTATTTATAGTAGGGCTGGGACAATAAATCGATGTGTCGCGATTCTCAGCTTAGTTTTTAACAGCAGATGGAGCTCTAGACTAGTTTTTAACTGTGCACTCAAACGCTCACGATGAAGTGTTAGGAACTGGAAGCAAGCGGAGTACGACTGTTTCTAAAGCACGCAGTGCCATCTGCTGTTAAAAACTAAGCTCAGAATCAATTCAAGAGAGAATCGTGACACATTCGGAAAATCTCTGAATAATTACTCTATTCGCGATGCATCAATTTATTGTCCCAGCCCTACTATTTAGCCAATTATTAGCAACTGCAACTGAAAATATTGAGCTTGTTAACCACAAAACTTATTTCAGGCATTTTACCAACACCCATTGAAAAATATATAAAAATAAAATACTTGGGACGATGGAAGTTCAAAAATGCTTAACCGTAACTCCTGTTTTTCCTCTCTAGAGAAGAGGTAAAGACCCAACGGAACACGTCCCAGAAGTCATCCTTAACAACTTCACTACTAGACTCGGTCACTCCATCGGCCGGTTGTTTGCTGCTCTGTTTCCTCATGATCCACAGTTTGTGGGCCGTCAGGTTGCCACATTTCACAATCAGAGAGACTTCATTTTTTTCAGGTTTCACAGGTAAATATTCTCTCATAAAAATAGATACGTAGTTAGAATATCAAGTAGAGTCCAAAAGTCTGACACTTCTATTAGAGTCCCTATAAATAGACGAATAAAGTTAACCTAACCTACATTTTGCATTGTTACATTTTTAACTGGATAAAAATTGTATGCAGATTAGGAACTTTTGTTTCTACATGACTGAATAAACTTGTGTATCATACAGGTACATCTTCAAGAATGAAAAGAAAGTGGGCATACAGGAACTAGGACCTCGCTTCACTCTTAAACTTCGCTCTTTACAGAAAGGAACCTTTGACTCAAAGTTTGGGGAATATGAGTGGGTTCACAAGGTGCGTTCTAAATCTAAAATCTCATTCGTGAGGAACATTGGTTGTTTGAATGTGCTGTTATTTGTCAGTAATTTATGTGTCAGTCATGCATGATTAACTGCTCCTTTAAATGTTTCAGCGCCATGAGATGGACTCCAGCAGAAGAAAATTCCATCTTTAAGGCACAGACTTCAAACACAGGACAGTCATGTTGACGTTTAATGAATTATCTAAAAATCTCTTTTATATTATGGAAAGAAAGTGTTGTAGAAACACAAGCTTTGTCTTTACTGTATTATATTTTCTGCTAAGCATTTGTTCATATGAGTATTATAATCAGGCTGGACACAAAGAGACTTGGTGTGTCTCAAGTCATGACAAATAAATCAAGTTAATACATTATATATATTTTTTCTCTAAATGTTTGATTAAAGACATGGGTGGAAGAGGCCGGTTTGTGAAATTTCAGATTAAAAAGACTGATGTCTTCTGTCTTAATTTTACAGTATTGAAGTTAGGACATACACCTAATATTTTCGTAACTTTCAGATATGCAAAAAAAAAAACCTTGGAAAGACTTAAAACTAAGACTTTTTTTTTAACGTTTTCTCTGATTCAGTTTTGTCATTTAAAAAGTAGTTTGAATTGAACTTGTTTAAATCATCCTATAGTTGGAGGAACCTATGCTGATTATGTTTTACACTCTACACATCCTTGTGAAGATATGAAAGTTTTTTTTCTTTTTTTAAGTATATATATATATGTGTGTAAAGGGGACAGGGTGGGTTATTGAGTGATTAGATGTTACAGTCATATGAATAAAGTTCCAAACGTAGGTTTGGGAGGAGACTAATCATTCAGTCCTACCGATCATCATTACGAGTCTATATAAGCAGCAGTCATTGTACGATCCCAGCATCAATTCTTCTGGCATCCCTCCACCTCCCCATTTCCTCCTGCATATCTGTCATTCTCCCTCTAGGTAGTACCTCAATAGGGGGGTTGAACTCTGCTCTTAAGCCGAGCCTTGGGTTTGAGCCTCCATTAAGGACAGCAAGCCAAGTTTGTTTACCATTAACCATCAGGACTGGATGGGCAGGTGAACTCGTGAATGTACATAAAATAAAATAAAAACATTTTAAATTAGTGAGTGCTGCACACTTATAAAATTGCAAAAAAAAAAAAAAAAAGAACACTGATGGTTTCTAAGCAAACAGACCATTCAAACAATATATTATCTAAGTACTTTCCTGTAGCTCAAATAGTAGAGCATGGCGCTAGCAACGCCAAGATCATGGGTTTGATTCCCAGGGAAAGCAAGAGCTGATAAAATGTAAAAACTGTAACTTGAATGCAATGTAAGTCGCTTTGGATAAAAGCGTCTGCTAAATGCGTAAATGTAAATGTAAATGTACTGAGTGACACCCAGTGAAACCTGCAGACTGACAGTCAGTCTGGACAGTAAATCAATGTAAAGTGCTGCATAATATAAATAGTTTTTAATATTTAATGTTTTAAAACCCCTTCAGACCTGGCGTCCATTGGAATGGACATTACATATTTCTGGGTCTAAACCAATAAAAAATCTCTGATTTCATTGTTTGAATAATGCTTATTACTGGTTGGTTCCTGATTATCCAATCACAACGGAGAAATGACTTTTAACTTGATCTGAGAGAGCTTCAGACATCAGTCAAGTCAAGTCACCTTTATTTATACAGCACTTTTACAATACAGATTGTGTCAAAGCACTTAACAGTATCAAATTGGAGGATAGAGTGTCAGTAATGTATAATAAGATTAAACACAATTTTCAGTTAAAGGCATTTCATTATTGAATTCAGAGATGTCATTGTCTAGCTCAGTTTAGTTTAAATAGTATCTGTGCAATCAAATCGGCGATAATCGCTAGAAATTAAGACAAGACAAGCATGGCTCTGAAGCTCGAGAGAGGGAGGAGTAAGTGCCTATTTTTCATTAAAAATGTTAATTTATGTTCATGCTAGCCTAATACATTTTCTCTCGGCATAATATTAACAATTTCAAGTGTTAATATTTCAAGTTATTTTGAAAATATTTAATTTCATTAAACTTTGAAAAAATCCTTGGGTATTGGTCTGTGGGCATGCGGTTGTGGTTCTGGAGACATACTGGGTCTTCCACGTTTTGCTGCCCTGGTTTACGGACACTCACCAGACACTGGGCCACATTCATCTTGAAATGGAGGAGATCCAGGGTGTCTTTTGTCTGGAGATTGGCCCTTTTGGCATCCAGCCTGTACTCTAACCAACTGTTGACCAAAGCTAGATCAAAAGCATGTGTAATCATTCAGGATGCAAGGCCTCTACCTGAAGTGCAGTATATGGTTGACCACATGCCGAATTATGATGAGAAGACAGAGGCCACTAGATGCAAGAGGCCATACTGCACAGGGAAAACACATGTATTCTGTGACAAATGCAACATCCACCTTTGCTTTGTGCCACACAGAAACTGCTTCAAGGCTGCTCATCGCAAATGAGATAATATATGGGAATATCCAGCAGATGTATTTTTGTTATTTTCCATTTGTTAGTAATTGTGTGATCTCTTATTAGCTTACAATGTTAAAAGTTAGCAATGTGTTTGGAAGTTCCATGATAACTGAATGCAAAACTGATTTCTTGGGGTAACATTGCCCACAATCACCCAACCCCTTCAATCCGCCAACCTCCTATGTTAAAACCCCCCCTTATTTCTATGCTGGAAGGGAGCAGAAATCAACTGGGAATTTTTATTTTATTTTTTGCTCAGCAGAAAATAATCAGGTCCGAAGGGCTTAATTTGCTGTTAATATTACTTTATTTTTTGGATGCATGTACGGTGGGCAGTACACATGTTCATGTGTATGGCGGCGCTCACACTGTGTCCTGTGTGAAGCTCCGGGGGTTTATGAGCGTCCAGTTCACCCTGGTACTGTTTGATTACTCAAGATACCGTTCCTTAGCACTTCACACACCCACGCGCACTCTCTGTGAAATCATCATTAGGTTAATGTGACCATGAGCGGGTTTACTGGCAAGCGGGCTGAAATTACAGAGGTATGTTTAATAAATAACCATAATTTCAACAGCTAATTCTACGTGCATGTGTTCTTTTGATTTAATTTTGTTTTATTTTTAATGAAGCGTGTGGAGCTGCATGTGTTTTTTGTACCCGATGATCAGTTTGATCGGAGGTTGAATAAAGTATCGGCTGAAGCTGTGGACACTTTCATCTCAGCTGGATTTATCAGGTCAGTTGACCTCTTCTACTGGGGCTCTGGAGCTAGTTGTCATGGTTTACACTTGTGAATATTTTTGAAAGTGAATTGGTCTTGACCACAAATAAACTCCATATTAAACCGTAAACATGTAAAAGGAATCACCAAATCATTGTTTTAACCAGAAAATTGTGAGAAAATAATACAAACCAACTTGACATGTCCTGGTGCTTATGAAGAATGCTCTTGAACACAGTTCAACTTGTTTAAAATCTATCATCAAATATTTGACTCTAGAATCTGGACTGTATGCCTGTGTGGTTTTATTTATCTAACAGATATTATATGATGATAATGACATCTTTATTCACATAACAACGAATTACATAGAATTCACATAACAATGGCCTACATTAGCTTGGTGTTTGAAAGTAACAAAAAATACTGCAGGAAAAAAACTAGAATTTGTGTAATTTCGCTCAAAATCTTTAGTACTCCGATGTAGTTATCTCATAGTAGTTATTTCATAAATATGAAACATATATATTTCCAGAAAATTGTAATCCATTAATAAATGTAAAGATATCCTACTTATTCTACCTCATAGCCTTACTCGGATTGTTCATATGTGAGTCTGTGATTTAATTGCTTTTTGTTTCAGAGTCGATTCAGATGTGAGCCTGTCTGATCTCAGATCTGATCTTGGAACATTTCTTGGGCTGGACAGGATCGCAGATAGATATGTTTTTTTAAAATGTGTTGGCAGAAGTTTGGCTCTGGTGAGTAGCTATCATTGCAGAATAACAAACAAGTTTTAATTTAGATTAATGAAAGTAACCTAAATTAATATAAGTGTACCACCAAAGGTTAGAGTTGTTTGCATTAGACTAAATAAAGCACATAGTGTGATGGTGATGATGAGTATGATAATTAAAAGTTTGATTAGACACAAGACAATGATTCATTTTCAATATAGACCATCTGCAATTGCAAATTGTGAGATAATTACCCTTGAGTAGCACGGAAAAATGTAATTTTTCCATTTGATCCCAGGTTAAATTCAGACAAGAGGGAGAACTGACAGTAAAATCCTTCACTCCACCATTTGTAAGTGCTTATGAAATAAAGGCAAACTAAGTTTAGTTTAGCTGATCTATGCTTCTTATGATTTATTGTTTATGCCTTGTTTCCTTGACCCCATTAGGCTCCTTTTCCTGAGCTGTACCTTTTACCCGTGGGAGAGAATGACAGTGGCCTTTGCTCTAGCTCTCTGACCCCTGATACTTTAGTTAGCAACACTGACCATCACAGTCACGATTTGCTCAGACCAACATGTGCACCTGGCAAGATAAAAGAGCCCATTAAATTCCCCTCAATCAATAAAGGACCTCAGCAGTCTGTTCTGATGCAGGATGCAGAGGAGGATGAGAGTGATGAAGACACAGGATCCGCTGACACTCCTCATCTAACATACAGTTCGCAAGATCAGTTGGAGCCTGTACACAAACAGTCCGGTATGAAATGCAAAAAACATAAGCACAGATGCACTCATCTACACCAGCTCCAGCTGTGCGCAAGTTACAACTTAGCTTTCACGTCAAGGGGCACTAAATTACACCTTACGTACTGCTAATGATTTTTGCGTTGCACCATTAAACTTAGTTGAAACATAATTCTGCAAACAAACTAAATATTTATGGAAGCTTTAAAATGGGAGCGGTTAGAATAAAATAGTCGATTGATTGAATTGCATCAGTAAGCTCGTTTCACCTGATAAGACTTCAATCTTTTAGACATATATGATAATGTTGACATTTACAAACATTATGTCAATAAATTACTTAGATTACTTAGATTAAATTTGTTAGTGGCTCTTCAACACAAACCCGGCTTAAACAGTGCACCTCTAAATACAATTATTGAATGCTATTTGCATATTAAATGACCTGTTGTTATTCATGATTAAGTAATATCGTGTGATGTGTCCAGTAAGCGAGACATCCAAAAGAAAAAAATGATATTTTTGAGAGATACAGTGCAGTTAGTCTAAATGTAATGTTCATTCATGTCAAATGCAAGTTACCTGACAAAATATTTTATGCAATACAGTTTTACTTGCATTTTTACTTAAATACTTAAATATTGTTGGGTTTATTCATTTTTGTTCAATGCAGACAGACACCTTGCTAAACAGAGATTTTTCTCAAGTAGAAATGAATACAGCTGCAAAAAAGAAAAAAAAATTTAAAAGGAACAACAGAAACTCTGGACCTACGGAGTCATTTGAGGATTCTCATGGACTGGCAAGGTAACCTAATTCTTTTTGCTTTTGTAATTGTGCAAAGACTATTAAATGTCAGATATTCATTCATTGGTAGTACTTTTTTTTTTTTTTTTTTTTTTTTAAATATTAGATCTGTAATAGAATATTTAATTGTATTTTAATACCCTATATCATACATTTAGGAAATTCAACAGTTCTCTGACACTGAAATCAAGTGAAGAAAAAACAGATGATATGGTAAGAGATAAACTTATTGGTCTCAAATTACATTTGATACATCCGGTGGATCTTTTAATAAGCCATTCTGGTTTTGTGCAGAATGCCGTGTTGTTGTAGTCTCAACCTTTCACCCAGACCCACATTCCTGTGAAGCGTTTCTGAAGGTTTAGTAGAGATTTTCCAGACGATACAGGAAGTACCGTACCTGTAAATGGCTCACCCTCATAAAGACAACATGAGGTTTATTAGCCGAGTAAAATAGCTCTTGCAGCGGGAGGTTGAACAGTGTTCTGGACATTGTTTTGAGAAGCTTTTAGTGAAGATTTTATGTGTTTTCACAGGTTCTTATGAGTAGACCAGCCTCTCCACTCCCAGCAGAGAGAAGTTCTCCACTGTCTGTCTATTCCCTTGAACTTTATACACAACAAACAACCACTAGTAAGACAGTTACTAGCAGTTACTTTGTCATTCTTGCTCTTGTATAGCATACTCAATATCTCATGCTTTCAGAAAATAAACTGACAGAGGAAATCAAGCTACTCAAAGAGCAAAGGAAGGAGCTTGAACAAACAAGGCAAGAGCTTTTGAAAAAGGGCAGAGAGCTTTTAGCTCTTAACAGACATCGCAGGAACCAAGGTATAAAGTCATCTAGAATTAAAAATGTACTCAAATGTAAGTATGTGCCTTCCAGGTCTTGCCAGAGCATGTCAGTGAGGTTACATCTGGACTTTGCTCTGAGATTGTGTTAAAACATCACCAAACCATCACACTTTGTTGCTATAAAGTTTTTCTATGAAATTAAGCATTTTCTGACGAATGGTGCGTGCCGCTACCAAAAGGTTCCACTTTTGATTCATCCTCCTATGAGACATTTTTCCAGAGTTTGAGAGGATCATCCAGGTGCGTCTAAGCAAACCTGGGAAGTTTTTGTGTTTTTCATTCTTCTTTGAAATAAATATTTTTAGAGTACAGACCTTTTTGATTTTTTATTCTTTTGGAACGTTTTACCCTTCAGCACCTGAAAAGAAGTTGTGGTAACAACCTTTGATTGTATTTTTCTTGGTTTCTGTCGTGCTGCTCTGCCATGGATCCCATTTGTTCCCATCAGTGTCTTTCTGATGTTAGAGTCATGTACTCAAACATTAAAGATCAGCCTGAACGGTCTGCAGAAGAAACCATGAAATAGCATAAAGCAGGAAACAAAGTGAAGATAAAATGAGAGCATGGTGTATGGATTTATTTAGTTAGTTGCATTTTTCAGTGCACAGACTTGATAATTATGCCAAGCTCTAAAACATTTTGTTCTAAAAAGACCAGAAAATTCATGTAATATCATTAGTTAAAAAAGAAACAATTGGTTGAAAACCACTCTTCTATATATTTATTATGGGAGTGGGGGAAATTACGCATTATACTTGTTGTGAATAATCTTTTGTGCAGATATCAGCCATTTGGGGCATTATAATTGTACATACTGTATATCTGTCAAAGTATTTATGCAAGGAATACAATCTATAGAAAAAATGTTGTCTCATTCCGACTAAAACTTTGATTCTGAGAACTGGAGAGTCTACTGTTGAATTTTAATACTTTACGCTCTTCATATGGGTTATTTTAG
Source organism: Onychostoma macrolepis (assembly GCF_012432095.1). Lineage (NCBI taxonomy): Eukaryota > Metazoa > Chordata > Actinopteri > Cypriniformes > Cyprinidae > Onychostoma > Onychostoma macrolepis. Next base: position 3,204,842 of record NC_081165.1, read on the forward strand.
GATTTCAGGCTCTCTTTAATCTGTCAGATTTTTTGTGTTTGTGAAATGGGTATTATGTCAGGTTATGGTGTATGAAAGTTTATTTTTTTTGTTTGCCTCTGAAGCACGTGACCGGTGGAAAAGGCAATATTTTGACACTAAGAAGGCAACAACACTTCTGGAGGACACACTGAAGAGTGTACGACTGGAGCTTCACACCTTCTACAGTAAAATGCTACAACAACTCCAAGCCCGGGATGGTGCAAAACGACGAACGCAAGCAAAGAAACAGTCAAGCACAAAGTTAAAGGTAGTTTAAACTGATTCTGTACTATTTTTTAGTTTTTAGTTTAGTTTAGTAATGATAATCTAATCATGCTTTATTTATAGAACTCCTCCTCAGCAGGGAAGGAACTGTCCTCTTTCTTTCTTTCTAAATGTAATGTTTTGATACATTAAAAAAAAAAACATTGTGCCTTGCCATTTACAGAATGAGCTGATAATCCAGATTATGACAGAGAGCAGTGAAATTGATGATCTGAGGAAAAATGCGGATGATGCTAATATGAAACTGGCCACAGAGATCAAGGTACTGAATAGACATGCACTGTTTAGGTCTGTTGGTTAGTTTCAGCACTTTTCACATCACTTTTCAGTGATGTTTTTGTTTTTTTTCTTTCTTTGTCTAGTTGAGAAAGCAAGCTGCCACAGAACTACGGGCCCTGAGAGCAGAACTGATGCAAAAGAGAGCTCAATTATAAAGAAACAGAATACATGTCTATGTGCTCAGCATTAGGTTTCTTAGAAATGAGATTTCTTTGTGGACAAAAGTTGTGATTCAGCTGATGAAATGACTAATGGTGCAATGGTTTGAAAGCACCCGTTTACACATTTTGGAGAAACCAACCTATGGATGGTGGACTTATAGTTGATTGCTACAAAATGATATACTTTACTTGTAACATGTAACAAAAATCATTTTTATAATTTGTAAAAAATTAAGTCTTGCAAAAAAAAGAGCTGTCAAGCAAAACAACATTACTTGATTTTATCAGGGTTTCTGCAAGTTTTATGCTGGTAAATATAACTTTTTAGAGAACTTTTTACAAGCAAGTAAAGAAAATTTTAAGAAGTGAATTGAAGGGAACACAATACGTGAATATGCTCTCTAAATGTAATTGTTTAGTGTAGTGATTTTGCTTTCGCCCGCCTATTGAGGTGAAATACTGTAGTGATGTGTCCCAAAAATCACAATGTCATTAGTGACCCATGTCACTTTAGGTGCGGTTATGAGTACATCAGATGACCACTTCTCCCCTCTCTTAGTTTGGGACACTAGTCGAAGACTTTTACCTTAGCAGTATGAAAACACTCCCAATAGGGGGCTGTTTGGACAATGTAAATTGGAGAAAGTTGGTCAGCTGATATATCTGAAAGATTGCCAGAGACTCAGAACGAATGGTCAGTCTACTTTAGTCTCTCTAGGATGGAGATTCAGGATGTGCTGCATCTGTCATTGTCTCGCTGGATGAAGAATCTGAACGTAGGGTATCTGTTAATGTCTTCTCACAGGCTGGAGGCTCAGAGCGTGGCCTTACAGTGCATCCGGAAAGTATTCACAGCACTTCACTTTTTCCACATTTTGTTACAACCTTATTCCAAAATCGATTAAATTCACTATTTTCCAAAAAATTCTACAAACAGTACCCCATAATGACAACATGAAAAGTTTGTTTAAAATATTTGCAAATTTATTAAAAAATAATAATAAATCACATGTACATAAGTATTGCCATGACACTCAAAATTGGGCTCAGGTGCATTCTGATCCTCAGGTGCACTGATCATCTTTGAGATGTTTCTACAAGTTGATTGAAGTCTACCTGAGGTAAATTCAGTTGATTGGACAGGATATGGAAAGGCACACACCTGTCCATATAAGGTCCTACAGTTAACAGTGTATGTCAGAGCACAAACCAAGCCATGAAGTCCAAGGAATTCATGAGACAGGATTGTATCGGGGAATGCACATGTAGCATGTAGTCTCGGTTACCCTTAATGGAATAAGTTTAAAACAAGCAGGACTCTTCCTAGATCTCGTCAAACTGAGCAATTGATGGAAAAGGGCTTTGGTTAGTCTGGTGACCAAGAACCTGATGGTCCTAGTTGAGTTCCATGATCATATATGCAGATGGGAGAAACCTACAGAAGGACAAACGTCACTGCAACACTCCACCGATCTGGGCTTTGTGGCGGTGCGGCCAAACTCAATCCTCTCCTCAGTAAAGACACGTGAAAACACACTTGCAATTAGCAAAAAAGCACCTAAAGGACCCTCAGACTCTGAGAAACAAGATTCTTTGGTCTGATGAACCTCAATTCTAAGCATCATGTTTGAAGGAAACCAGTTCATCACCTGCAGAGTACAAGTGACTGTGAATACAAGTGCCGTTCACCACATGAGAGCACTCTGCTCCCAACCACTAGAATATAGAAATAACTCTACCTGTACTACTTAATCACACTGCAAAAAAATGATGTTGGTCCTCAGTATTTTAGTTTTACAGTGCAAATGTTTAAAGATTCCTTAATCAAGACATTTACTTGAGAAGCAAGAAGACATGTCTTGTTTTCTGTGAAATTGATCAAAATGTAAGGTTGTGATTAAAACAGAAACAAATATCGGCCAGCGGGCTTAGAACACAAGCTAATTCAAAGGGAAAACGAGTTTTCGTACCTCATTGACATTTGTTCTTGTTTTAAGCATAAATTTGCTTAATTTTGTTCAATTTCTCAAAAAACAAGACTTCAACTATCTGCATTTTGCATCTTCCAGTAAATGTATTTAAGGATGTTTAGATATTTGAATTGGAAAACAAAAATACTTGGAATTTTTTTTCTTTTGCAGTGTATGCAGCACTTCACGCTATGCTTTTATACATTTAAGACATCCTGCTCTCTGCTCTGATTTGAAAGACATTACTATAAGACCTGCAGATCCTGCTGATTTAGAATCATGATATGCAGTAGTGAACTAGAAATTATGGTCATGCAAATGATTACATTTAGTAAACGTGCCAATGTCAATAATGTTCAGTTAAATAAAAGGTTTTAGGCTTGCTGAAATGGAGTGTGCCGTTTATTCGGTTTGTGATAAAGCAATTAAATATTTGTCAGATTCATGATGTGTTTTTGAGTAAGCACAACACCTTCTGTCATTCAGACCATATGTGTATATAGACAACAAGAAACGAAGCTAGGGGACGGCAGCAGACTCCCTGTGTTCACCGGATGTAAGGGCGTTCCACATGTCCACCGTCTGTTGCTGGGCGATTGGGTCACTACTGTAGTCCAGGAGATTTCCGTTCCACATTCCAATTCCTTTCAGACCGCGTTGTGCCACATAGGCAGCTTTCAGAGCAATGCTTTCAGGGTCATCATACCACACCTGATGGACCCTGCCTTCTGTGTCCTGTAAATAAAATCTTATCAATTTTAAGAAAAAGATAACTTGTCTAACAGTGAAACTATCTTCTTGAAAATGCTGTTTTTACAAAAGTATTTTAGTAAGTATTAATCTTTTGATACAAAACTGATACGTAACACAATACCTTGTAATTATAATATGGAGCTCGCTGGTTCTCATCCCACAGTCGTCCTGATATTGAGCTGTTGATCTGTTTCATCATGATGCTGTAGGGAATTTGTTTGCCGGATGCGTCGCTACATGGAGCCCCTCTGAATGGCACTTTTGGAATTGTACATATCCCATCCTGTTATAATAAAAGAGAGTGCATTCATTCTATTCGACTACTCAACCTTATTTAAATACCATTTATTCCTTATTTTTGTCCACCTGCAGGCAATTGTTTACTATATGTTTTTGTGGAAATATTCTGTGTATGGTCCATTTAAAGCACACAATTTAAACCATTGTATTATGTGAATACGCCAAATTCTTGGCCAACAGATAATATATGACTAGAGACTGCATTACCAGGTCTGATAACAAAAGCTTTGACATAGAAAAATTGTGAAATTGATAGGTTTATTTGTTTAATGCAATATTAAGCACCGGGTTAATGATGATATTTTGCTAGAAAAGTTTTGGTACCCATTCTGATGTGTCATTCATGAGATTCATGTGGGAAAATATTCAGAAAGACAATGAGCACAGCTGCAGTCTCGTTAAATTTTAGTGTCAAAATTTTATTTAGTTTACATTCTCTATTCCAAAGTTTGCATACACAATGTTAAACAGTGTTTGTATGTTGAAGTAACATAGTTTGTAACTAGTTGTCTAACTGAACAAAATTATAAACGCAACACTTTTGTTTTTGCCCCCATTTTTCATGAGCTGAACTCAAAGATCTAAGACTTTTTTTTTTTTTTTTTTTTATGTACACAAAAGGTCTATTTCTCTTAAATATTGTTCACAAATGTGTCTAAATCTGTGTTAGTGAGCACTTCTCCTTTGCCGAGATACTCCATCCACCTCACAGGTGTGGCATATCATGATTAGACAGCTTGATTATTGCACAGGTGTGCCTTAGGCTGGCCACGATAAAAGGCCACTCTAAAATGTGTAGTTTTACTGTATTGGGGGGATCTGGGGGGTCCGAAAACCAGTAAGTATCTGGTGTGACCACCATTTGCCTCACGCAGTGCAACACATCTCCTTCACATAGAGTCGATCAGGTTGTTGATTGTGGCCTGTGGAATGTTGGTCCACTCCTCTTCAATGGCTGTGCGAAGTTGCTGCATATTGGCAGGAACTGGAACACGCTGTCTTGTACGCCGATCCAGAGCATCCCAAACATGCTCAATGGGTGACATGTCCGGTGAGTATGCTGGCCATGCAAGAACTGGGATGTTTTCAGCTTCCAGGAATTGTGTACAGATCACATTATCATGCTGCAACATGAGGTGATGGTCGTGGATGAATGATAATCTCTGTGCATTCAAAATGCCATCAATAAAATGCACCTGTGTTCGTTGTCCATAACATACGCCTGCCCATACCATAACCCCACCGCCACCATGGGCCACTCGATTCACAACGTTGACATCAGCAAACCGCTCACCCACACGACGCCATACACGCTGTCTGCCATCTGCCCTGTACAGTGAAAACCGGGATTCATCCGTGAAGAGAACACCTCTCCAAAGCGCCAGATGCCACCGAATTTGAGCATTTGCCCACTCAAGTCGGTTACGACGACGAACTGCTGTCAGGTCAAGACCCCGATGAGGATGCAGATGAGCTTCCCTGAGACGGTTTCTGACAGTTTGTGCAGAAATTCTTTGGTTATGCAAACCGATTGTTGCAGCAGCTGTCCAGGTGGCTGGTCTCAGATGATCTTGGAGGTGAAGATGCTGGATGTGGAGGTCCTGGGCTGGTGTGGATACACGTGGTCTGCAGTTGTGAGGCCGGTTGGATGTACTGCCAAATTCTCTGAAACGCCTTTGGAGACAGCTTATGGTAGAGAAATGAACGTTTAATTCAGGGGTAACAGCTCTGGTGGACATTCCTGCAGTCAGCATGCCAATTGCACGCTTCCTCAAAACTTGCGACATCTGTGGCATTGTGCTGTGTGATAAAACTGCACATTTTAGAGTAGCCTTTTATTGTGGCCAGCCTAAGGCACACCTGTGCAATAATCATGCTGTCTAATCAGAATCTTGATATGCCACACCTGTGAGGTGGATGGAGTATCTCGGCAAAGGAGAAGTGCTCACTAACACAGATTTAGACAGATTTGTGAACAATATTTGAGAGAAATAGGCCTTGTGTGTACATAGAAAAAGTCTTAGATCTTTGAGTTCAGCTCATGAAAAATGGGGGCAAAAACAAAAGTGTTGCGTTTATAATTTTGTTCAGTGTATATACACACAAATAAGCATGATGAAAAAAGATAATATGTGGGAGTGAAGGGAAGTATGTAAATTGTGTAAGAGATAAAATGGGAAGGCTTCACTTTGCAATAACCTATTGGCTATGCATTGTCCTGCTTATTATACATCTATTTGCCACAAATAATTGGAAACAAAATATTGATTTAAACTCTGAAATATTTTATTAGCTCATTTGTAATAACTTTGCTTTTTAAGTACATACACTGTAAAAAAAAAAAAAAAGTTGAGCGAACTTACCAGCTTCAGCAGATTTTTGAGTTTGCTCAACTTGTTTTTGTGGGAGATTCTCAAATATTTGTTGTATAAACTTAAAACAACAAGTTGAGAAAACTCAAAAATCTGCTGAAGTTTGTTGCCTTAAAATTTTAAGTTTGCTCAACTTTTTTTTTTTACAGTGTATAAACTAAATGTATTTTAATCTAAAATAACTGCAAATTGATTTGAGTTTATTGCACTGCATATCACAATTTCTTCTATATCGAACAGCTCTAGTACTGCATGTCATTTTAAATTAAGTACTGAAAATATCGAAAATAAATTGTTACCTTTGTAAAATTCAGGCAGCTGTAGTCATAACCATACCATGGAACACCCATCACAAGTTTCTTTGGCTCTATGTTCATGCTGATGTATTGATCGTAGGCTGAAAAACAAATGTCTAAACATTAGGTGTGCATTATACAATGGTTTGTAACATGAAAACAAGCAAAAGTTTATATTTTTTTGGGGAATATTGTCGACTTGATTCCAAAGACACTATTGGAAGAGAACTGCACTGAGCTGGATGATGAACTGAATTAACAATTAATTGACTTTTACTGAAAAATTGACCGTTAACTATTGTCCTCTTTTTAGAGCTGCTCTACAGCAGAATTGAATTGTGTTTGCATTATTGACACACTATTTTATTGTATAACACTGTAAAGCTGCTTTGACACAATCTGTATACTGTATTGTATAAAGCGCTATATAAATAAAGGTGGCTTGACTTGATATGTAATAATCTTATGGTCTAACCAACTGTTGTTCAATGAACATAAAGAGTGCGTTTCAAACATTATGTTATGATTACATAGAGAGAAGGGATATTTTAGAAATGTCATCAAGAAAGACATGTCAGATTTCACATTTGTGGAAAAGGGCAAACTATGTAGACACCTGTTTAGAAAAAAGTGTGCTCAAGTATAAAAACACAGTTTCTTTCAAGTTTTGCAACATTTACAATAGCTCTTTAGAGTATTGTTTTAACGCCTTGTGAGATATTATTGTCAAAAAACAAATGGCCTATTTATTTTTTCAACAAATCCCTTACCTGTCAATGTCTGATTGAAGGGGGCATTTGCCATGGCAATACAATCACCCCAGATCTGGCTTTGCTCATCATAGGACATAACAAACAAGAGATCGCATGAATCGGCAATAGCAAGGTAGTCATAGCAACGCTTATCAATGCATTTGGGTGACCAAGCCACATCAAATGATACCTGTGATTCATGGTAAGAAGACAGTACGTCAGGGGCTTTTAAAGCAGCCATATGACACAATTTCAATTGAAATGCTGTTTTACCTGAGAGCCTGGGATCTCTGTGTGGAAACTTTCAGTGGTTTCCTTGACAAGGGCTGTCAAAGCATAGTATTCAGGGGAACCGGTCTCCACTCCCTGCTCAACATCTAGGTTTATTCCATCCATGAACTGACTCTTTGCTAACTGGACTTTTTCCTGAATCCAAGCTGTCCTATTTACTGGATCCACAATATATGAGAGTGGCACATCTCCTATGAAAAACATTTTAACCATCACACACTATAGAAAACACAATAGACTAAAAGAATATCAGTTTGATCACTGACAGTCTGCTCATACAAAAAACAAACAAACAAACAAAAAAAAAGACTAATGCAAAAAATAGTTGGGTTATGTTAAATGTTAGGGTTTTTTTTTTGTTTCTTAATTAAAACAATTCCCTTTAGATATACACTGAAGGAGGGACAGAACACCCTAGCAACTAAATAACAAGGCCCTGGCAATAACATACAATACCCTAGCATCATGGTGGTGGGCTTAGCAAGAAAAAGTGCCACACACGTTGATTAGAAAATGTAAAAATCTTGTTTACAGCATGCTTGTAAAATGTGAAACTTTGATATATGTTCAGTCGAACCCTACCTTTCAGGACCACACGAGCTCCTTTAGAGTGAGCGTAACACATGAGTTCAGCATCATATTCTCCAAAAGCTGCAACCGTTGTTACTTGGGTCCAGTCATAAAACTTCCAAGCCTTTTTCCCAACATCAAATACAAAAACCTGGAAAAGATGCATTAGGAAAAGACCTGTGTTAAGAAGCTTTCTCTCAGTATAAAGATAATAGTTTTTGGTCTTAATGGCAGTGTCTTTATTGCATGATACAATGTGATAGAGAGAAATTTAAACATTAAACAAATTTAAAGTGGTTGTGCTAATACTTAATTAACTTCAAATCAGGCAACTTATCAAATGCTCAACAATACAGCATGCAACAGTAAATGGTGATGATGAAATGTTGTGCCTGTGAGTTAAAAAAAATAAAAAATAAAATTGAAAAGCAAAGTTTAAATATAGTTAAAGGGACAGTTCATCATTTACTCACCCTCAATTTATTCCAAAGCTGTATGAATTTCTTCTACAGTTTCTGGTCGCCATTGACTTCCATAGTACTTTTTTCATACTATGCAATTCAATGGGGATCACCTGTCAGTTATTCACTTTCTTCAAAATATCTTCTTTTGTATTCATTGATCAGAAGAAAGAAATTCATACCGGTTTGGAACAGCTTGAGTGTGAGTAAATGATGACAGAATTTTCATTTTGGGGTCAACTACCCATTGAAAAAAAAAAAAAAAAAAGTTATTAGCCAGAGTTAAAAGTGTCTGAATATCACAGCATTAATGCGATTGAATTCATTGCATGACACGTTCAAGCAAAAGGTTTCACTAAAATAGCCAATTAAGTAAACGAGTAAAGATCAAGTAGCCTATATCATTAAATAAATGAGTAAAGATGTTAGCATCATTTGTTTGCATATGCCAATTTGTTATCTAATGCAATAAATCCAACGCATTTAAGTGTGGTCTAAGTGTCTGTATTTGACATGATATAGTGCGAAGCTATCAGCTGATCACTGGATGGGTCACCCACCTCAAACCCCGGCTGGGATCGGATGGGCTGACAGAGCTCCTCTTGAGCACATGGGCAAACTTTGGACCACACCTGCGCGGTCAAAGTTAGCACGAAGAGAGACACAATAATCCACATGTTGATGATAAATGACTGTAATGAAAAACAACTCCTGTCTACAAATCAACACGAGTCAGAAACATTACGAACATGTGACACTACTGAAATTAAAAGGATGGATGAGAAAAACACATTTAAACGCAGGCGCAAAGTGGGCGGAGTCGGACTGCTTTCATCGGTTTGATTCGATAACGTGATTTCCATGACATGAAACTTTACATCAGGCATCCTCAAATCTGGCCTGCAGAGTTTAGCTCTAACCCTAATCAAACACACCTGAGCATGCTAATCAGAGTCTTCAAGATCATTAGAAAATCACAGGTAGGTGAGTTTGAGCAGGGTTGAAGCTGAACTCTGCAGCAGATTGGCCCTCCAGGGAAAGATTTGAGGAACCCTGCTTTACATGGTAAATAAAGAAACTATTTTGATCCTTTAATGTATAATTCTAGTTTAATATTTTTTGCATATTAGTTTTTATTAAAATGCATATCTATTCTAAGTGGATGATATCATTAAATCATATCAAATTATTTCATAAAGCCATATTAATAAAACCGTTTATTAGGTGTTTATTCTGTTTGGTTTTAGCTAGGCACTCTCTATTTCTGTTCTACCTACATGTTATCTTTTTATTTATTTAAAAACCCTCTAATGCTAGTAGGCGACTCTCTATTATATTTCTGTTTTGTCTACTTGATTTATTTTTATTATATATAAACTTGACCCTCTAACACAGCAGGAAAGTGGACCTCAAGGGCCAGAGTTAAGAACCACTACTGTATTCTATTTCTATTCTATCCCTACTTGTTTTCTTTCTTTCATTTTTTTTTTTTTTATAAAAAAAAAAAAACTTTTTTTTTTTAATACTGTATTAGACTAACCGGGTCTTGTTACAGCACTTGCATATTATTGCTCTTTTGTTGGTTTTGACTGCTTCTGTTGTACCCATTTGTAAGTCACTTTGGATAAAAGCATCTGCTAAATGATTAAATGTAAATATATTGTCCCAGTTTTTCTCCTTTTTTTTTTTTTTTTTTTTTTATGATATGTTACTGTGTAAGTGAATAGCTGAGGATCATTAAGCGTAACAACCTAACCATGTTTCACATGATGCCTTTAACACACAACGCAACAGCAACTGAAGTGTGAATGGTGCTTCATGAGCCACAGGACGCCCTCTGTAGGAGAAACACACTTCTAGATGTACATGTGTACATGTACACTGAAGTCAGCCATTCTGCTAGTTTCAGTTCATTCAGCACAATGAACTTCCTCATACATGTGAAGAGGGAAGTTTACTATTTTCTGAGGATTTAATGACTTTAATTATGCCGCCTTGTGACACTTATGACAAAATACTGCCTTCCTGAGGTCATCTTGAGGTTTCAGTCAAAAAATAATAATAAAAAAATAAAAATGTACACTACAGTCAAATCTTTGGAGACTGATATGTGATTGATAATATGCTTGAAAAGATAAGTGTGTTCAATGAAGGGTTGTTTGTTGTTGTTTTGCCCCTGGACAGTAGAAGTTTGTTTAGAAGTAGAAGAAATTGTTTAGTCAAGAGTTTGTAGTCAAGAGTTGGTCATGGTTGGTGCCTAAGAAATTTAATTTTTTTTTTAAAAATTGCTTCTGAGGAATTTTTTTGTCAACAGTTACAGGAAGTACAATAATAAATGAAAAAAATACAATATGTAAACTCATAATTGCATAACATGCATTGTGTTTTCATGCATTAAAGTCATAGTCACTTTTGTAAAGGGTTCAACTGAAAAAAAAAAAAAAGAAAAAGAGAAAAGTATAGGGCATAATAAATATTCTGGACCTCAGCTTTTGATTGGGCAAAGCCGCACTTCTATCAGCCAGGGGTGTGTTTCCCAAAAGCAGCTGTGTTTGCAAGTTCCATCGTTACCAATAGAGTTCAGTGGAACTAACGACCATAGTTAGTTAATGATGCTTTTGGGAAACGCACCCCAGGTCATTATTCATTATATAAAAATCTGTTATTTCTCATTTCTAACTCTATGGCTACAATAAGATGACAAAACGAAGAAATGATAGTACTGCTAATGTTACAGATCAACTAGCAAAGAGATCTAAAATACTGAATACTAAAATATTGAAATAACTTTCACCGCCCCCGTTTTTTAAACAATATAATGAAGCCCACATAAAAGAGCTTTCTTGCCAATGAAAACTGGAACATTACCCAAAACCAAAAGCTAATTTAAATGAGCACTGTGGCGTTCCTATGACAACATGTAATATCACTAATGGGAATATAAAACCAGCAGTGGGAACTAATCTAAACCGATATCATTTGAGGTACACGACAGTGCTTCTTACCGCTTTGGAAATGAACAGAAGAATATAAAAAATTTAGAACAGGACTGCAACCGCTGTTATTAAATCTCACAAATGTTTGTGTTGATGTTCAGAGAAAAATTCAAGATGAATAGAAACAATCATTTGTAACACTTTATTTTACAGTGTCCTTATTACACATTAACACTAACCTCAAGTGTTCTCTGTTCTTTTTCTATTTTATCTACTGGTTTTCTGTTTATTATACAAAGAATTATTATACAATTGTACATTGTTGCTCTTTTGTCAGTTTGTTTGCTTCCGTTGTCCTTTTTTTTTAAGTCGCTTTGGATGAAAGCATCTACTAAATGACTAAGTGTAAATGTAGCAAAATCAAGTATGCAAGCAATCCTAACCGTATACCTAGAGTATGCATGTTGTCAATTAATATTACTTAGTGTGTAACTGTAACAGGGACACCTTAAAATAAAGTGTAACCTAATCCTTCAGTAAATGCCTTATGAGATATGGTTGCATCTGTCTGCAGAAAAAAATAAAAATTAAATTGGGGGACATCACTTTTTGGCATATCAGCATATTTTGAGAGCTGTCCAAAATTTCAGATAAGAGTTCTGGATTCTGTGGTCAATCTGGTGCACCGATATCAGCATTTCCTTCAAAAACCAATACAATCTCCATTTTTTTCATGTTTGAAAGTGCTTAACGCTCATTTGCATAATTGTTTGTATAAATAAATACATTCCCACATCAAATTTATCACTTTTGATTTATAGGTCTCAAAATTAGGAAATCCCAATTCTCATATGTCCAAACTCGGCATTACCAAGCTTAACAAATAAATAATCTGGTGCATGACCAATCTAATGAATTGTACTATATAAATATGGAACATATTGCATGGCATATGGTTTAACAAGAATCTTTTGAATCCTTGAAATACTTACAAAATAAACAAATGTTGGAGTCCCACTGCAAACAAATATTAAATGAAGTAAATAAATGTAGAAAACTACAGTATAACAGTCTCGGAACAGAAGTAATAATTGACCAACAGTAACAGATGGACACTTAGCAGGAGAGCTGCCAAACACCCCAAAATACAGCTTCAGGAGACCTTTCTAAGATGAAACTGCACATTATGAGCTTCACAACCCTCAGGCTGAAAACCAACCAAATGTAAAGCTGTTTAAATGGTTTGCTCAAAACCTCTCGTTTGTGTTTTTGAAGCTTGTACTGTGTATTCATGAAATACAAAACATAATAATGAAAAATAAAAAACATAACCCAAGCAAAAACCCAAGACTGTTGGTTATATCTTGGGTTTGTCTTTGCTTAGTAGGAAGGTGGCCCAGGTTTGCCAGCCTCTGCTTGGTTGTAGGAGCTGGCAGAGCCGCCAGACTGGTCCTGGTGGTCAATGGACTGGTAGGCATCTCTGTTTCGAGTTATCCTTGGAAAACCTGAAATTAAAAGATAAAAAAACTCTGAACCTTTGCATACTCAACAGTAATTTCAGTTTGCATTGTTAAAATATATTGTGACTGTAAAATACATAATTACACTCGTTCAGAAATTGCATTCTAATAAAAAAAAGACTCCGACTGCACAAATGGAACATTGCAACACTATCAGTTTGTAACCGTTTTACGTTTTTACGAATTGGTGGCTAATTCCTTCAATATCTCATTCCTTCATTTTTGTACATCCCATTGACGTTTATGGTTATGTTTAGAGGTAGGGTTAATGGTGGACCTTCATGTCTTCAAGCTTTTTTCTAAAAATATTACTTTTTAGTATGATTCATTTCATTTGAATTTGTGTTTTTCAGTGAGATCAGGTTAAATATTCAGGCATGAGGTATAGTGAATTAAACCCAATTATCGCTAAACAATAAACATACAGATTTTTTGATCACACTGTGTAACCTGTAATTCCTGGACAATTTGCTAGCCTAAACTTCTTTATTCAGCCTGAATATTCCTTTATGATAGATTAACTGAAGAAATCCCATCACACATCAACAGAATACCAATGAAGAGACGGTTTCACTGCATTATGAGCAATTCAGGCACAGAGGTAAATGTTCTCAATTACATTATAGGCCCAATATCTCAGGCATGAGAAAGGGCTTTGTGAAAACAAAACATCGTTCAAGAAAAGGATCAATTTGCTATTGCTTCCATTTATTAAAACACGACTTGAGAAATACAATGTCAATAAATAATTTAAAATAACACGATTCCCTTTTATTGCGCAATAAAAACCCAGGCAAATATTGACTGCTAAGACAGTGCAGTAAATCAGCACTTCTGTGACCATTCAGGCAGAAAATACCACATACAGCTAGAAAATAAAGCTTCGTGTAACACATGGTGCGGTTCTTAATAATGTTCTTGGAAGGTTTCAACACAGACCCGCACCCAGACTCACAACCAGCCCAAAACTAGATTTCCCCTTTAAAACTTACATTAACAAACAATATTATGGTCAACATACGTTTGAACCTATTTTCTTAATCAAAGGTGCACTCTGTTTATTTTTATTTTTTTTATCCCATACATTTTTTTTACATATTAAAAAAAACATGTATTGTCATACAGAGAAATCCTTGCTCTTTTAATAGTTGTTGCACTCAGTAGAGACAACTGAACAAACAATTTTAAGACTATGTAACAAGCTGCTTGAAAATAATACTTCAAAACATTTGAAAATATAGTAAATATTTTATCCATCTGTTTTCCACACCACATGTCCTATGTTGAGTTGCGAGGATGCATGGAGCCTATAGCGTCTCAGGCTATAGGCAAGGAAATTAAAATCATTTAAAGCACCGCACGTGCATTATCCCGCTTATACCATGGTCATTTTTTCAACTCACGAAGTTGTGAGTTTAGTTACTTAAACAGCGATTTTACCTCCTTATTGCTGAAGAATATAATGTAGCGATCCAGTATCTAAGCTTTTCTATTAATAAAAGTTGTGGGGCAGCATTGACAACACGTTTAGTGCATTGTCCTCTTGTATTATAGAAACTATTTTCCTGTTGACACTGTAAAGCTGCTTTGACACAATCAATATTGTATAAAGTGCTATATAAATAAAGGTGACTTGAAAAGCAGTTCATTAATATAGGACGGCGATTAAACTGACTTGCATGTGCATTAAATGGTTTTAATGCATACCTGCCAGCTAATCTAGAATCAGAATCTAGTATTCAGACAGACCATGGTACAGCATGCAAATTATATAATATAATATTATCTATGGTGGTCCATGCTTTTGTAACAACTCGCTTAGACTTTATTATGGTGTTTCTTAGTCTTCCCTCTCTCGTCTACAGCTAGTGCAAAATGCAGCTGTGACACATCTATTCTCTCTAGCTTTCAATGCTCCTTGATCATTGGTTTAATTGTTGTTTTGTTTTAAATATGATAGCCTTGTTTTATTCATCTTATTTCTGAGTTTTTATTCTATTCTGTACAGCACTTTGGTCAACTTCGGTTAAATGTGCTTTACAAATAAATGTTGTACTGTAAAATTATTGTAAACCTATAAATATATTTATAAACTTTCTGTAGTAAATTCTGAGCATTGTGTATTAAAATTTTGACAGAGACTTCTAACAGAACTGATTATTCTTCTGAAACCACATGCACACACACACACACACACACACACAGAGAGAGAGTAAACAAATGTAGCTATATACATTATTATAACATCAAGCAAAAAGAAATGCACAAAGAATGAAAAAAAAAAAAAACACTAACGCAAGACATTAAAATGCAGGAAATAATATGAAGTGCTAAAAAACACAAATACCAAGACATTATGTGAAGAAGAGCAAGAAAATAAGTCAACATGAAATACACCACAGCAGCTCAGAGATGAAAACTCCCTGATTTAGAGGAAGCTAAACAGGACTGCAGGAGGAAAAGGAGGGAAGGTTCAGTAGCGACGGCTGAGCAGTGTGCTATCAGCACTGTCCGTGGTGCAGCGACTGTCCACGGATGTTTCCAGGTCTGAGAGACAGAAGACAGCGAGACAGCAAACAGGGCAGTGAATGAAGATGGGAAGTCACAGAAAGAGCATGAAGGACAGGAGCAAACACTATGACGATAGATGAACAACAACACACGAAACAGGCCTGAATCTAGAATTAAACATGTGTCTTGAGTAAAATATCATTCCTGGTTACAGTAAAACAATCATGCAGAAAATGATTAACAGTCAGACAGTATAAACCCCAATGGATTTTCTGCAATACTCACGATTGACTGTATGCTGTTCTGATTATTGTTCAGTATGGATACTTAGCAACTGAATAAATGTAGATGAAATACTGATTTGAGTTTAAATTATTTGATTTTGTTAGTGCAAAGTGAATCAATGACCTTTAGAATTTAACAGGATTTGTTTTTGTTTTTTTTATTCTCCATGGCTGAGACGTTATAGGCATGATGATTTCTAATGATTTCCTTAGCACTCCTACAGCATCATATTTTATATACAATTTTGTAAGATGGATATCTTGAGATAACATGACCAATCAAATACTGGTCTACTACTGGTCACTCTATTGTTGGACATTTACTTGTGGAATAAAAGAATAAAGGCAGATTGCATTTTTCCATCAGTAGCCTCTATCAACATGATCAAATTGATTGCTCACACTTCTTTTATTAAGTAAAAAAATCCTTTTTGCATAATTCAAAAAGTGCACCTCCCTCCCCCACAGGTCGTGGAAGGAGGGATTTTTTTGCTGTGAAACCTTAATGACTTTTTATAAAGTAAACATAGAATATGTTAACAAGAATTGGTAAACATATAGAATAACTAAATATTTCAAGATGAATACTTACTGAAGCAACTAATGTTTAAGTTGACTAATTATCCATATACTGTATATATATATATATATTTTTATCATTTTAAAATGTATTAAATATGAGGAACATTTATTTGTCAATCTGTCATTCATCATTGTACTGTTTTGTATTAAAAGTTTTGCCCCATGTTAAACAAACAAACAATAAAGCAAATAAATAAATAAACACAGGGTTTTGTTTATAAAACTAAATATCATTCTAATAAAACATATTATTGGGAGATATAGAGTGACAAATATTTATATACATTTTGTGTAAGTAGTCCGCTATCATGCAAGATGAAATCTTTATATCTGAGAGATGAGATCTATATAACATTTAGATCACATAAATATCAGCAACTTGAAATTTTTCTATCATACTGAATGATACTGTGCAACATATGCAAATGGATTTGTTTTTTCAATTTAATTATTATTTTTTTTTTATGACTCATTTCATATTTCATACCTAACAGGGTTAATAAAAGACCTAAAGAAATAATTATAACGCAATATAAATGGATTAAGACCTTAACAAAACAGCTACGAGACTAAGATCACAGATAATAAAGATTTAACATTGAGGAATCAGTGGAAACTGGCCTGATCCCTTTGGGCCCAAGCCCTGTTTTTCAGACAGAGATCAGTCAAGCTGTCTGTCTCTTTTCTTTTCTTTTCTTTTCTGTGGGCTACTCTGTCAGGCATCTGCCTTGTGACCAGCCCTAAAACTCAATTACCCTCTCCTCTTTTAACTCATTTTGCTTGCCATTTTGAGTGAAATACTTTGCTTGTGCTCCACAATCAGTGACCTAGGAATTATAATGCCTAAAATAGGCTCAATAATGCCTTAAACAAACCAAAGCAAACAATGCTGCCATTTTAACCTCACAGAAAGACTTTCACATGCATCAGAAAGCATTCTGGACCAAAATTAATCAGTCACCCTTTATTCTTTCTCCCCCGGGCCTTCGGTCACCCACTTACCGAAGTTGACGTTGTATTCGCCACCCCGCTCACGGTACATCTGGTAGACAAAGAAGCAGGAAACAGGTTTGAGCAGCAGGCTCAGGATGGCCATGCCCCCACTAAAGCGAAACAAGCCGCTCCCATAGTGGGCTTCAGTATCCGCATAGTACAGCCCAAAATGAACAATGTCAGTCAGGATGGTCACTGCCAACCCAATCAAGAACTGAACGAAGGAGAGCAGAGATCACATATTAGTAGACAAAAATACTATGTACAAACACATAAGAAGGTCAAAAAATGATCTCAGCATGCTCATGGGCCATCTTGTAAGCTCTAATCTGATTGGCTGGCTTTAGAGAATTTTTGTATCAGGAATTCAAATGAATTCAAACTAAGTTACAAATTACAATTACATTACAAATTATACACATCACACATAATATATTTCAGATAAACTCACCCCTAACTGGCACAAAAAAACAAAAAACTGTAATTTCTTGCTTTACACGTCAGTCCGATGCTCTTTTCCTGTCTAAGAGGGTTGTTTTTCACCGACAGTTAGCTGTACTGACAGTTAGTCAAAACTCTGGCTATGCAAGACTCAAGCTGTGGATTTCTCATCTGTCATCGTTAATGAATACATTTTTTGTCTTTAAGCCTTCTTGACCTAAAAATCATGCTCTTCTTGGATGTAAAAAAGTCACACCTACCATTAATACAGCGTCTATGGAGTCTCTCTGTGCAATGGCCCACACACCCACTGCAAGAACACTCACGTTCCCCAACACATAAGAAGTATTAAGCCAGGGGAACAAGCACGCCCTGCATACAAACATGCATTCAAACCTTTTAAGACTAGTATTTTAATAAGGGCTGTCAATATAACTCAGTTTGCTAAAATAAATAAATAAAACAACAATGTGATTTTTTTTTTTTTTTTAATATAGCAAATGAGCACTTAATTGTCCTCTGATCCATACATACATTTTATAATAAGCAATTTTTAGACTGTTGGAGCATTCGAGCTTCAAGTACCACCTAAATGCAAAGCATATTTCCGCGACCTCCAGTTGCTACTACAGACAGTGTATCACACTAACTGAGAGAAGAGATCAATTAAAATTAATTCAAAATAATCTATTGCAGAATTTGTTACAATACAATATTTACATGGCTTCAAATGTTTATAAACACACACATTTACAGACTTGACTTTTTTTAGTCTGAAGAAGAAATGTATTTTCATTTCTGCTGAACTGAGAACTGGTGAAATTCCTCAGGTTAGTGTGGGAAAACAGAAAAGAGAAAGGCAAATGCACCATAATTCTCACCAGACTGTCAGTAACCAGTGAACCAACACGATGGCCTGCAGAGAAAACACACACACAGTGCAGCTCATGAGTAAAAGTACAAATCTGTTCCCTAGACATAGGCTGTGGCTCAAACCCAGTAAGCATTCAGTCATGGGCGTTTTTGGGCCTACATGCCCAAAAATGTTGCTGCACCTATGATCTGGGGCATCTCTAAAAATCACTGTGCCCAGAACAAATACAAATACCTTTAAAAAAGGCAATGCGGGGATATGAACCCATACAAAAGAAAAATTATGTCCAAAAATAAAGAAAATAAAATGTATTTACAGTAATACTATATCCATTCAGAGGCTTACTAGTTCCTGTTTATAATAAAATAACATTACCGGTTTTGAAACACAGCCATTGACATACAATAGTAAGAAGTGTAATTAAAATCACAGAAGCACAACTGAGGAAATAATGTAACAAAACTGACAAAAAGTTGATTTAATGGATAATAGGTAGTAGGTAATTGATAATAAAGTTACTAATAAATTATTTAACAAAAAAAGTGTGTGTAGAAATATTTTTAAATAAAACAACAATTTCCTTTTTTCTTTTGATCTTTAAAGTTTTTTTGATGGATCATTTAGCAATGAAATTCTTTTTATCTCAATGTACTCACTATACAACACACATACTGTAACTTAAAAACATTACCTTGAGGTTTATGGCTGGTATTTCCATAGTATCACTGCCCTTTTACGATTTAGTGTCCCTCTGTAGTTTTCAGTATTTCACAAAGGAAGCCTGAAACACTTTCATCGTAACTGTGTGTAACAGAAGTTTGCCCAGCTCTCTGAAGTGACTGCAAACAAAAACCATGTGACACCAGCATGACCACAGCCATGTGACTACACCTCCCTCTACTCATTACTCCATCTGAACGCATGAGAGCAGAACTGGAAAACCTGTGTCTATGCGTTTATGTCACTGTAAGCAATGATTTAATTTCTACTGTGCATATTTACAATAACGTTTTCTGAATGTTATAGGAGAGATCAGGGTTTGTTGTCACATTTGGAAGTTTAACTAACTAGGAAATGTCACAATACAGTAAAGGGTCACACTGTTCTCAACCATCCATTGGTTTTTTGTTTGTTTGTTTGTTTGTTTTATTTAGTTTAGACAAGTTATTCTTCAGCTCCCATTGATTTGTGGTTCATGTTATTTTAATACGCAGCCCTTTAAAGACTTGTCACAGCAGAAACAACCAAATTAAATTGCACATACCTCTTGGCACATTCATTATTACTAAATAAAATATAGGCTGTGCTCATAAATGATTTGTTTAGTGCTCCTACACACACACACACACACACACACACACACACTTATGGACATGAAATTACTAAATACAACAAAGCTGAATTTGATGGATCATGCTGCTGGTTCAATTAGCCAGCTGTGGTCCATGATTTTAATAACACCTGGGACAGTTCATTGGAAGAATATGTCACTATCTAAGTCTGATGAATAGCCCAGATTTGCTCAATTAGCTTAGAGGAACCAAAATCTACTTTTTTTTTTCACTTCACGAGTTCGTGTGCCCAATATAATCTTAGCATTAGAGGTAAACGGATTTGGCTTGATGTCCACAATGGAGGGCTCAGAGAGACTATTCTAGTCGAGCTCCGATAGACAGAAGGATAAATGAATTAAATATGCATAAAGGAGGAGATGGAACTAAAAACGGAAATGGTAAGAGGCTGTTTTTATACTCGGATATTAATTGGAAGATTAGATGGGCGTACTCCTCCCGAAATTACATTAATAACTTCACATGGCATATGGGAAATTAGTTCCTTTGTTGTTTGAGTGTCTGGTAGAAAGGTTCATCTTCCTGTTTGACCTCTGATATACATTAGGCCTGTCTTCACAAATTACAGTGTTATGATGCACATAGGATGTAGTTTGTGTATGTGTGTGTGTGTGTGTGTGTGTGTGTGTGTGTGTGTTTGCTAAAGCCAGTTTCACTATTAAGTCACAGTCACAATAGACTTTGAGCGAACAAAATTTCTATGGACATTGGGTGGTTTGTAATACATCTAAAATGTAAAAATATGCAATCTACTATATTTTATAGCAATGATGCAAGATTTAAATGTTTTGTTCTTTTATTTCTGCCTAGAGGTCACACTGATATATCAATTGGTCAGACATCTTCACTTGATGGAAATTTGCAGGACAGAGTTCAACAAACGTATTCTTCAGAATGCACTAAAATTCACATGAACTTGCATTTCCTATACCTCCAGCACTGGAATAGTCAATGTAGAAATAGAAGAACCAATGTAATGAAAAGTGTAGTGTGACTGCACCTTTACTCTTGAAAAACCCCTAATTTGAGTTAATTAGAGCATTTGTATGGCACTAATTCCGACTTCTTGGTGCTATGGTCATGAAGGATACTCAAAACGTGGAGAAAATGTTTCACTCATTTAGCAATGTCCTGGCAACCATGAAGAACACTGTAAAATCATGGCATATAAACCACTTAAATTTTCTACAGAATATGTCGAAAAATATACAATCTGCACAATCCTGTACTGATACACATTTGATGTTTAGAAAAAAGGAAGAATCTTCCGGATGTGTTACAAAACGAACTGCTACCACGCAACACAGTAAAATTTCCTGTGTTACTTAAATCACAGATTTCTTACGTTGAATATCATCTACTAAATGTACAACTACTGCATTTCAACAGCAGTGCATAAGGAAACAGCTCTTTCTCTGTCTCTCACTCTTATCCCATGCATTATTGACTGTTTTATAGTCAATGAAGCTCCTGGGGTGACAGTGTTGTGCAGTGGGTGTCCAATCGGGATGTGTGTGAATGTGATATATCATTTCTGTGGCGTCACTCAAAGACCAGCTAAGTACAATTTTAATACTTGGATGAAAATCCTTCGCAGTCAATGACTGCCTGTAGTCTGGAGCCCATGGACATCACCAAATTCTGAGTTTCCTCCCTTGAGTTGCTGCTTGTTTGTCCATCTTTCTGCCTTCAGTCTTATCTTCAGTAACTGAAAAGCATGCTCTACTGGATTGAGATCAGGCGACTGACTTGGCCATCAAAGAATATTCCATTTCTTTGCCTTCAAAAAGTCTTGAGTTGCTCTCGCAGTATGTTTAGGGTCATTATCCATCTGCACTGTGAAGCTGTGTCCTATCAGTTTTGTAGCATTTGGCTGAATGTGAGCAGAGAGTATAACGTTAAAGACCTCAGAATTCATCCGGCTACTTCTGTCAGCAGTTGCATCATCAATAAACACCAGTGAACAGCCATACATGCCCATGCCATAACATGCTTGACACTCGATGTGGTGTGCTTTGGATTGTGAGCTGTTCCTTTCTCTCGCCATACTGTTCTCTTCCCATCAGTTTGGTACAAGTTAATCTTGGTTTCAACAGTCCAAAGAATCTTATTCTAGAACATGGGAGGCTTTTTTTTTTAGATGTTTTCTGGCAAATTCTAATCTTGCTTTCCTTTTCTTGAATGTTACCAGTGATTTGCATCTTGTTGTAATCCCTCTGTATTTACATTCATGAAGGCATCTCTTGATTGTAGATTTTGACAATGATTTACCTCCTCCAGAGTATTCTTGATTTCTGTTGATGAAGGGGTTTTTCTTCACCAAGGAAAGGATTCTGCGATCATCCACTTTAGTTGTCTTCCGTGTTTGTACAGGCCTTTTGATGTTGTTGAGCTCACCAGTGCTCTCTTTCTTCTTAAGAATGTAGCCAACCGTTGACCTGGCCACACCTAAGGTTTTTGCTATCTCTCTTATTTATGTTGTATTTCAGCTTAATGAAGGCCTCCTTCACTTTCATCAAGATCTCCTTGGACTTCATAATGGTAGCACCAGCCACACAGCTTCCAAATGCCAATTTGATATTTCATATCAACTCCAGATCTTTTATCTGCTTAATTTGTCTTGAAGTAATGAGGGAATGGACAGCACACCTCTTCTTAGTCAACTTTCCAAATACAATCTAATAAATGAAGGTACTTTGCTTAAAATGACACAGTGTGTGTGTGTGTGTGTGTGTGTGTGTGTGTGTGTGTGTGTGTGTGTGTGTGTGTGTGTGTATATATATATATATATATATATATATATATATATATACAGTGCCTTGCGAAAGTATTCATACCCCTTTAGTTTTTTCCCGTTTTGTTCTGATACTGCCTTGTTAAACTGCTTTAAATTACTTTTTTTCAACATCAATCTAAACTCCATACACCATAATAATAAAGTAAAAAACAGGTTTTTAACATATTTGCAAATTTATTAAAAATAAAAAACTTAAATGATTCCATTGCATAAGTATTCATACCCTTATCCGGGACAGCTGACATTTATCATTCATATTGATGTTACTACACTTTGAATTAAGTTAACCTGTGGGTAACCTAATGGGTATGATTTGGAAAGACACACATGTCTTAATAAAAGGTTTAACAGCCGATAATGCATATCAGAGCAAAAACCAAGCCCTGAGGTCAAAAGAACTGCCTGTTGAAGTTTCACAGAAGCATGTAGTCTCTGTTACCCTTAATGGAAGATGTTTGAAACAACCAGGACTCTTTCTAGAGCTGGCCTCCTGGCCAAACTGAGCAATTGATGGAGAAGGGCCTTGTCTAGACTGGTGACCAAGAAGTTGATGGTCACTCTAGTTGAGCTCCAAGATCATATGTGGAGATGGGAGAAACCTGCATAAGGACAAACATCACTGCAACACTCCAGCAATCTGGGCTTTATGGCGGTGTGGCCAAACTCAATCCTCTCCTCAGTGAAGACACATGAAAACACACTTGCAATTTGCAAAACAGCACCTAAAGGACCCTGAAACTCTGAGAAACAATATTCTCTGGTCTGATGAACCTCAATTCCAAACTCTTTCTTCATGTTTGAAGGAAACCAGCTCTGCTCATCACCTGCAGAGTACCATCCCAAAAGTAAAGTGTGCTCACGCTGTGGGGCTGTTTTTCAGCGGCAGGGACTGAAGGACTCATCAGAATAGAAGACAAGCTCAATGCACCAAAACTGGGCAGAAGGTTCATCTTCCAACAGGACAATGACCCTAAGCACGGCTTATAGTGGCTCATAGACAACTCTATGAATGTCCTTGAGTGGCCCAGCCACAGCCTGATCTTGAACCCAATCAAATATTTCTGGAGAAACTTGAAAATGTGCAATCTGACCCCATCCAACCTGACAGAGCTTGAGAGATGAAGAGGCGAGGAGAAGAATGGCAGATAATTGCCAAATGATGATGAGCAAAGCTTGTCGCATCAAACAAAAAAGACTTGAGACTGTAAAGGTGCTTCAGCTACTTTTTTTTACTTATTTAAGTGTTTTTTTTTTTTTTTTAATAAATTTGAGAAGTTGTGACAATTCTGTTTTTGCTTTGTCAATATGGTGTATGGAGTGCAGATTGATGTGGGGTAAAAAAAAGTAATTTAAAGCAGTTTAGCATAAGGCAAAACAAAACGTGAAAAAAATTAACAGGTATGAATACTTTCGCAAGGCACTGTATACACACATATATATATATATATATATATATATATATATATATAAATATATATATAATACTGTGTACATGAATGGCCTGGAGGCTTCAATGGTCAGCTTGGACTGTATGCACCTAGGACCCCAGTGTTAAGTTTCCTTTTGCAGTCTGGAGCCATGCAGCCTGTGGCTTTAAAAAGCCTCTGGCATTCAAAGGCCTTGTGTGGCACTAATCACAAAAATTGATTTGGACTCTACCTCGCAAATATCGATATCAGGTAATATATTGAAGGTGAAAAACAAGAAACAGCGATACTCAGGAAGGAAGTGTGACTCAGAAGACACAAAGAGAATGGGAAGATAAATAAACATCAAGGAAGGCAGAAGGACACAAAGACAGCGAAAGCAAGGTCACCTGCTCTGCAGAGAGCTTTCCAGTCCCTGGACAGAGACTACATGCCACAGACTATTAGTCAGTTTAGAGGACACATCCGTGCATTACGGAGCTCTCTGAGGAAGTTTTTTAGAGGCATCAAACACTGCCTGAGGTTCTAGAATAAATGGCAAGCCAGGCTCTACCGCCAGTGTTCAACATTGTGTGTCATTGTGCTAACAAAATGGATTTTTTTTTTATGCCAAAAATCATTATGACATTAAGTAAAGATCATGTTCCATGAAGATATTTTGTAAATTTCCTACTGTAAATATATCAAAACTTAATTTTTGATTAGTAATATGCATTGCTAAGAACAGATTCCAGATTTGTATCTCGGCTAAATATTGTCCTATCCTAACAAACCATGCATCATCTGAAAGCTGAATAAATAAGATTTCCATTGATGTATAAGTCTTAATTTCGAAAAATTGACTCTTATGACTGATTTTGTGGTCCAGGGTCACATATTAGCTAGTAAGTAGAAAGCCATCAGTGTATCCCATGCATTTAGAACATAACTTTTGTCTTTACTAACTGCACAGTTTTGAAAGGTTGTAGGGAAACTTAATATTTTTTGTGACCTAAATATTTGCAATAATATGTACAATATATCACAGTATGTTATCGTCTCAAGAGCATCTGTGATGGAGAAAAAAAAAACTATTAGGATCCAAGTGTCCTTAGTTAAGTTTATTTCTGGTGTATCAGTTAAAAATAATTGACAATTTATGGAGCTTGAGAAATTTCAAGTTGAAAACAAGGTGACAAAAAAAAAAAAAAAAACTTTACAAAGACTAAAGCATATCTACAGCCCCACTAACATAAAAGTCTAATAAACAGTTAAAACAAGACAGTGATGGGACACAGAGGTGTGTCAGATCATAAAGAAGCTTAGTGATTTAAACTGACAAGACATCCATCTCTCTCTCAATCTCCTCTGTCCATCTCTATCCCTCTAATCCATACAGGTAACAATCACTCATTCAACCATCCATCTTTCTGTCAGAACACACAGTCGTTAAAGAAGAGCACATTCCCTGTCCATGATAACATCTCTCAATAAAAGAAGCTGTTTGGTACTTGAATAAATAAAGCATATATTACAAATAAACCAAACAAATCAATATCATTATCCATTAATACAGGAGTAGCAGTAGTTATTGACAGTAGTATAACAATAATCAGTAGAAAAAGCTTTCCATTCAGACACAAATGATTCTGTTCGAACTTAAAAGTAACTTTTGACAAACAGCAGGGTTGGGCAAAATTCATACTTTAAGAATCGGCTTCCTTGAAGTTCATAAGTGTGAACTGCAAAATTCAATTGGCCACAGTCAGAATGTTGAATTGGTATTTGAATAACAGAACGAGCAATTGACTGAATTGGAATTCAAACTAGAAATTTAAGTTTTATGACACAGCATAAATAACTGCATCATCAATTTAATCACTATTATTGTATAATTGTGCCTATTTAATCCCTGATATGCACAAATCATTTTTCTTTGAACAGACATATTTCTATAAAGTAAATGCATTGTTTAACTTCCAACCAAGGTTGTGTTTTATCTTGTGTTTCATGGAACTCATTGCTGAGCGTTCTGCATCGTAAAGTGCAGTGCTGTACCGGATGAGATACTGAGCAAGTTTACTATGTTAGAAAAGCCAGACATATGGAGCTGGTTATGTGATGCCAATGTCAAAATGTATTTATTTACAAATCATGTGCTATGGTAAAAGCATTTTGAGGTTATACTATAATATTATGCAAGGAACCACACAAAAACATTTGTTTATTAATAGATAATCTGTCCCCATAATCATCATTTTGAAAATAAATAAAAGTTGCTGCCATTTTACTGCCTCTAGTGTTCATTTCAGCTGGAAGCTGTGATGAATTGTGTGTAAAGGTATGCTTTTAGAGTTTTGCAAAATTGTAGGTAGAGGCAGTTTTTTCAGATTTTAATTATGCCACCCTGCATCACAAAAAAAAAACAAAAAAAAAACACCAAATTGTTTTCAAATAATTTTATAAAAAATTAGTGCTGTCAAACGATTAATCGCAATTAATCGCATCCAAAATAAAAGTTTTGTTTACATAATATATGTATGTGTACTGTGTATATTTATTATATATATATATATATATATATATATATATATATATATATATATATATATATAAAAAATACACACACATACAGTATATATTTTGAAAATATTTACATGTATATACATGTATATATTTATATTCTTATATTTTATATTATATATAAATATATTTAATATATAAACATAACATTTTTCTTAAATATATACATGCATGTGTTTGTATTTATATATATATATATATATATATATATATATATATATATATATATATAAAATAAATATACACAGTACACACTCATATATTATGTCAAAAATATATATATTTTGGATGCGATTAATCGTTTGACAGCTCAATAAAAATACATACTGACCAAATTTGAATCTATCAATTACATAATATATTGAGCTTATCCACACAAGTGTACTAATAATAAAAGTATATTAGAAAATTAATTGGTCCATTAGTTGGCTTTGATTAATTCCATGGTCCAAAAAGTAACTTGATTTATAAATTTTTTTTAGGTGGCATTTCAAAATGTTATTATTAATATCATCAAGTGTTTCTAGAAATTATCCCGTATGTTGTGCATGTGACAACATTCATGGTTAATTCAAACTGAAAAATAAAGTTCTACTTTCTGTTTCAAATTACAATTCTGTATACTGATTGCTACCTCAATTCAAATTCAAGAATTTAAAAGCCATTCTAAATTTAATTCTGAATGGTGCACAACCCTGACAGGTAGATGAACAGTGTATGTACATTTATACTGTGGGCTGAGGACGTTTAACGTTGACCCACATTCTTCAAAGCTCAGTCCATCATCAGTCATGGGGAATCTCTCTATATGTCAGATGGTGATGAAGGCTCCTTGGTTGCTGTTGGCTGATTCTGGCTCCACACAGCGGCCCCGTCTTCGGGTCACTCTCCTCTTGCGGTGGAACTTGGCATAACAACGCAGACCTAAAGAAGTTTACATTCACATTTATTCATTTATTATGTTTCGTTTATTACATTTTCCCAGGTTAGGGCCCTGATGTAATGTAAAAAAAAAAAAAAAAACCTTTATATTTCTAAAAATAAACATTTATAAAAAATAAACAATTTCAGTTTTGCATTTCTTTTTCTTTCTTTCTTTCTTTATTAGTGAATAAATAATGTTCCCAGACAGGTTTTATGAGATTTATTTCTATATTTTTTTTCTTCTTTGTATCGCTCTAGAATGTTACCTTCTAAGGAAACCAAAAAAGTTGTACCCACCCTCCTCACACATGCAGTCATCATAACACTTGTTGTTTAGGCCGCGATTGTGAGGTTTGCACTCATGTTCTCTCAGGTCACAACAGGAACCTGGTTGTAGCACAACAAGATAAACCACAAATGTAAGTATTTTATAGTATTTCTTGCTAATACATATATTAATTAAACAGTTAACTGAGAAAAACAAAAAAAAGAAAGTAAATTCTGTCATCATTTACTCATCCTCATATCATTCTAACTCAGTATGACTTTTTCTACTGTGAAACACAGAAAGTGTATTTTGGGAAAAAGAAAGAAAGAAAGGCTACTCTTTTCTATAGAAGGGCTATATTATAGTGTTTTAGTTCATCAATTCCTGAAACCATTGTTCCAACAAACTTTTGCAAACATCATCGTACTGTGTATGTTGTGGTTGAAACTACTGTTCAGCTAACTTGTGGTTAGAAGCATATGACATGTGCATTTAATGCACTTGAGCAAAAAAAGCAAGCTTATATGCAGGAGATATTATATATTCCGTCATAATACAAACTTAGAAATGTTTATTTTTTGTCACAGCAGGTTAGGATAAAATATATATATGGAAGAAATTTTAGAAGAGAGCTTTTTCGTGCCTTGATGTAATGTAAAAACTCCTAATAGTACAAAAGTACAAAGCAAAATACAATTTCTTTTTTTTTCTTTTCCTTTGATTTATTGGTGAAATGACCCAGACATGTTCCTGACTAAATCAATGTGGTTTGGACAATGTTACCACGGTTTGAGTAGCTGGGTAACTTATTCAACGACACATCATACTAGTTAGGCAGAGAGTTATGTCACTGAACCCCAATCAGATTTGTGAAGGAAATATTCAGATTGAAAAGATCAGACTCAAAGTGTAAATCTCATTCGCTCATGAATGTGCCCAGAAGACTTTTTTTTTATTTTTAATGTACCTTCTGTGTTCCATGGAAAAAAGAAAATCATACAGGTTTGGTACAACATGATGAAAAGTAAATAATGTCAGATTTGTAATGTTTGGGTGAACTATTCCTTTGATAACCGTAATATAAAAACAATCATAGCGGTGCACTGACCAGGGAGACAGTCGAGATGATGGTCACATGGGTCAATGACATCAGTATCAAGCGTTGCGTTCCCATTACTCTTGTTTTTGCCACGACGTTTATCTTTATTGGGGAAACAGACAGACACAGGCCTCCTATGAAATCCTTTATTCAGAAATCAGCTGTGAGTTTGCAAATTATTTACGTTTAGAGGTTTAAAGATCTGGGAGAACTACATCTGATCTTATAATCAAATATTTATCCAGATCTTTCAATATATCTTGGTCTAAACACTCTGAAAACAGAGTTATCTCAAAACATATCTGAAAAGAAAATCAAAAAAAAAAAAAACCTGCTGCAGGAAACAAATCTGACAGATTGTAAAACCACTGTTATTGATTAGATTTGAGAATGTACTTTCATACCTTTTCTTTTGTTGGATGGCCAAGTGTCTACAGGCTTCATATCCTCATAATCAGTCCAGTCAAAGAGGGTCATGTCCAGAGTCGGCATCACCTCCCCTTGAGCCTTCCCTCGACCCGACTTCTGAATGAGACAGATTGAAAATATGGTTTTAGACAGGTTTATTCTGGGTGATCCACTTGACATCACTTTTAAGCAAGGTGCTAATTCAAAACCTGTGATATAACAACTATGCATTGATTTATATTACAGGATAGCTGTACTAACAACACTAAAATACAGCTAAGAAATTCTTAAGGATACTAAATAGTATCCAGAATTCTAACTTCTGTGAAGTGACATATTTTGCTTGTCCTGGCTCACACACAGTCAGAAGAAGCGTCACATAGGCCAAGTTTAGTGACAGCGCCACCTTCTGGTCATCTTCATAATTCAAAAAGCAATATGCAGTTATGCCATCACAATCGATAAAGCTCTGGGCTTATAACTACAGTTTATAAATTCAAATCCCAGACGGGATGATCTTGAGATTGTTCCTCTGTTGAGACTGACTTTGTCTGGCATTGCATTTAGTGGAATGTAGTCTGTGCTTGTCCCTGTAATTGCTGCGTACAACTATATTGTGTTTCACCTTATGCACAGCTTTGGAAGCTTTAGAGGTGGAGAAAGTTATTATATTTTGATAAAAAAAATTATATTTTATTTTTGAAATAATGTACACTGATAAATATTGCATAACAACATTTAAAACCATTAATAGGCTTAATGTTGATATCATGTTGATATTAATTAACAATTAACTGCCCTGGCCTCACACCATTATTCCAATTTAAAGGGTTCTTAATGTCCAATTTTCAAATATTTTTTTAAAATACAAGTGTATGAAAGACATGAAAGGTTCGATGACCGGTCATTTTATTAGTCATCAGACCAAAATACTACTCCACGCTTTATAATTAAAGATCTAGGTGTTATATTGGAGAGCAAATTGCTTTTTGAAAATCACATTTTCCATGTTACCAAAACAGCCTTCTTCCACCTTTGAAACAATGCCAAGTTACAGAACATTATCTGTTTCTGATGCAGAAAAGCTACTCCATGCATTAATGACCAGATTATTGTAGTGCACTGCAAAGTGCCTGCCCTGCATCCGTAAACAAGCTGATTCAAAATGCAGCTCCTAGTGTTCTTGCCAGGTCAAGAAAATATAATCTTATCACACCAATTTTATCGTCTCTAGACTGGCTACATTGCATCTTATTGCAATCCATCATGCTCTTTAAGGTCACAAAACACTAGGATATCAAAGTCCACTATAGAAGCTTTTTCACATTT
Organism: Onychostoma macrolepis; assembly: GCF_012432095.1. Lineage (NCBI taxonomy): Eukaryota > Metazoa > Chordata > Actinopteri > Cypriniformes > Cyprinidae > Onychostoma > Onychostoma macrolepis. The sequence continues at coordinate 3,235,660 of NC_081165.1, forward strand.
GGCTTCTCAACTCTGGAACAGCCTTCCTGATATGGTCGGCACTCAGACACACTCTAAGTTTCAGTGTAGATTAAAGACATCTTTTTAGTCAAGCATTCAAAATACTCATTAGACATAACTGGAATTCTGTATTATGAGATGTGTAACAAATTCACATCATCTTTGTCTAAAATAACATGCACAGCAGTTATGCTAATCATTTTGCTTTCTGGTTTCTATCTTAAGATGCCCTTCCTGATGTTGCACCAACTCCAATTTGGGTCCAGCCTTACATGTGAGGACTTCAGATGACTTACAAGACTGACAAATATTATCCATATGTCATAACCATTACAATCACAAGCTGATGATGTGGAAGGATAGCATCATTTTGTCTGTTTAACTAAGCCTTATTGTTTTCTTTTTTATTATAATTGTATCGCTGTAATTTATAGTGTGAATTTTAGTTAATTGTGTTAAATCCACCTAGGGTCAATTTTTACATAATTTTAGAACTTCAGCATAATACAAGTGTTAGAAAGATTAAAGCAGATGTAAGGAATTTAAGGAAATGGTCCCCATATTTATTAGATCCCAAAGACACTCTAACACTGAAACATGCATTTTCCGTAAAGCTGCTTTGAAATTTTATGTACTGTGAAAAGCACTAAAAAAAATAAATGTAAGAAAGCAAGAAAGAAAGAAAGAAACTCTACAAAATCAGTGTGCAAGTAATAAAAGTAGACCTGGATTGACAGTCTTCACATACAATATCCATGACTGCAAATCCCAATTCTAAAATTCCCTGAAATTCCCTTGGATTTTCAGTGTCCATTGAAACCCTAAATAGAGCTGTATGAACATTCAAAATATGCTTTTGTGTTCTAAAAGAACTAGATTTTCTAAACAAGGCAATTTAGCGTTAGACTGCAATCCCATATGAGCACTGATGGGAGTGGCAAGTTCTGCAAGTGATCTAGTGACATTGCGCAAATTAAAGAACACAGACGCAGTGAACTTGAATTAAATATTGAACACAATATTTAATTCATTTAAATACTCTCCTCACATCTATTTTCCTAAAATCAGCCACAAAAAAATGACTTCATTGCAAATTTTTCACTGCATGTCTTTAGCAAATCCTGACTGTAGTTTTACACCAACAAAAGAGGGTTTGCACTGGTGCAAGCTTTTAGTAAATCTGGCTCCTAGATGTGTATACACTGAAGTCTGCACTCTAAAGCTTCTGGCATCACATGCTGATATGTGTGTGAGCTCCTGTAGAGTCTGTGTCTTTGCCAGCGGCTGGAGCAGCAGCGGCACTGACGCAGTGCAAGTGAACAGCATTAAGAACGGTGCTCTTCTGGGAGTTGAATGAATGACTGGAGAGGAGAAGGACAGAGAGAATCTAACCAGAGTAATAACTGACTTCTGCTGCTCATTCCCTCAGCAATACAATAATTGCATTTGCATCACATTTGAGACCTGGATCATTTATGACATGCCATCAAGATACCACATTCTCTCAGTTTCCCTCTTGAAATTTTATTTCATGATCAAAATATACCTTACAATTAAACTAGATGGAGTAGTAGAGATAGATGGATAGCTGTATAGATTGCCTCTAAAGACTACAGCTGATCTACTAGAGGAATGGCAGTTAGATTAAGTGCAAACTGAAGATCTGTCTTTGTATTTCTTTATCTAAGGCTGTTAGTGATCGAAGCCTAATTAGAACTGTCCACAGTACTTTAAGTCATTCAACTGCAAACCACAGCATTTGAGTAGCAGCTGGGGGTTTGTGTGTTAGTCTCAATTCTCCAATGACACAAGCTGTCTGTAGCCATACCACTAACACATACTTGTATACCATTTGGCATTATAGTGCTTGCAATGCAATACTGTTTTGAAATTCTTTAGCATTTCGTCTTTTTCTTCGACATCATTTTTCTGCAATTAATTCAGCCTGAACCACTTGAACAAAATCGACTTATAAAGTTGGAAACAGGGCAAAAAAATAACAACAATAAAAAAATATAAATAAATAATAAATAAATAAATAAACTAATTGTTTTGCACACTAACCTCATTAGCTGGTGAATGCCCAATTTTACCAGCATTTTGTTAACCTTAATGTTAAATACAAATACAAGGCCAATATTTGGATTTATGAAAATAAACATCAAAATAATGTGCACCTTCACACCATTTTCCAAACCACACCAAAGTTTTAAAGTGAACTACATGCAAAAAGGCCTCCTGATGTGGTTATTTTGGTGTATTGACATGATTTGCACCTTGTGCATCTGAGCTTCTCAAACATGCAGCTTTCACAGATTTGTTCTGTCTGTTCATCAAGATGTAATAAAATGTGTTTCTTCAAGCATGTCTTTTGCTTGTATCTGAGCAACAGCATTTCTTGTTAAATTTCCGAGATGTCTCACACCATAGTCGCCGAAAGATGAAAAAAAATTTTTTTACATATCATTTAACTGTTTCAGGTGCTACTTACAGCCAGAAGCACCACAAGATTTGACAGACTTAACAGTGTTTTGCTCTTATATTGTTATTTTTTCTGGTGTTTATAAAAAAAATAAACAATAGTATCTATCCCACCTCTGTTAATTCACCATGAGTGGGTGCACTGGCATACAGGTCTGTAACCACTGGCAATGCAACTGCTTCACTTTATTGTCAAATTTTGCAGTTGTGAATTGAAAATATAGGCATTTATGTGATTCGTGTAATTCACAACTGAATGTGAGAAGGCACGAAGCATTTCTCTATTTTCAACACATTATGCACACAAAACAGATTGCATGGGTGAATATTTTGAAATAAAATTATTATTTTAAAACAGTTCAATTTGATTACTTTACAAAAAAAATATTTTTCTTGTTCTTTCACTGTTCTTCTTTCTTTTTCTTTATTTCCCAAAAATCCATTTATTTATTTAATTTCAATAAAAAGACCATTATTGTTGTGGTATTCTAAATAAAAAATAAAATAAAATAAATGATTCCTCAAGATTTAATCTACTTAAGATTGAAATTTGGAAATCACGTATTGACTTAAATCATAATATTTTCACCAGTATCAGCTTATGCTCATCTCTCTGTGTGTCTCATTCTGGCAGCTTACTTTCCCTTCTGGATTATTTTTTAAAACACTATTCTTTTGCTGCCTTGTAAGCGTTTGCATTTCCTTAAGGAAATGCAAATGTAGTTTTTATTAATATCAGTATCCAGGCCTAGTGATGCCTCTCAAGAGAATTTGAATATATACGGGGAGTGGTAAAAAGATATCCAGGGAGGAGAATGGAGCAGAACAGATGGCTGTGAAAAAGAGGAGCAGGAGGATGGGCGAGCGACATCTCACCCCTCACTCGCTCTGGTGACAGCTCCCCTCCTCCACCTCCTCCCTAGTGCAAAGCGAGCTGGGTAATTTTACTCGTGTATGATCCAGCCCCGGGCGGCACTCAGTAATAAGTACGGCAAAGAAGCACAGGTAAATAAATCTGTGTGATGAAGCGCTGCACACCACAAGGATGACAAGTACCTCCACTACTGGCTCCAAACAGCATTTCAGTATCTATATCTGCCACAGTGTGCGGTTCAAATGAAGATGTTCATTCTGGGATCTAACAACAAAATGACAGAGTGGAAAAAGACTCAAGGCAGTTTAACGTAGTCTGAAAGCAGCAAAACGTCCCAAGAGTGATGCCACAGACTATGTATTTCTAACAATAAAATCAGGATGCTGGTGAAATGTTTAACAAAAAAAAAAAGGAATCCAGGCAAAACAATGCAAAAATGCTTTTGTACACAGTCCTCTGTGTATATGAGAGGAATAACAGCATCTTAGAAAACTAAACACTCTGAGCAACACAACAGACCTTCATATTCAAGGACGCTTCTGCTTGCCAGGGTACCTGGGGTTTGGTGGAGGCTGGGGACAGTGTTGGGGGATGCTCGTTGATTGCCGTGGTTACCAAAATGGGAAAGAGAGGGGAGGGAGCTTCAGTGAGTGGGGCATTGTCGTGATTGGGCGGGGAGGTGTAAAAACCATCCTCAAATGCATTCATATCCTTCAACAAGGAGCCTAATTCTGGTTCAGGGTCATAGAGATCCCCTAGGAGAAAAAGAGAGAGAAACTATGGTCGGTCTTTAATAAAATTAGCATTCGTAGTTTAGACCTGGCAAACATCTTATATGGCTACTTATAGACACAGAAACGAACCCATTGTTACTCTACTCCATAGGCCTATTGAACATCTCAGGGCTTTATTGTTAAATATATTTAATTCTATACAGTGTACTATATACACTACTGATCAAAAGTTTAGAATATTATGATTAAGTCTCTTATGCTTGCCAATTAAGGCTGCATTTATTTGACCAAAACAGTAAAAACAGTAAAACTGTGAAATATTATTACAATTTAAAATAACATCTTTTACATATACTTTGAAATGTGTCATTTTTTTCATATATTCCTGCAGTAAAGCTGAATTTTCAGCATCATTACTACAGTCTTCAGTGTCACATGACCTTTCAGAAATCATTATAATATGCTGATTTGCCGCTCAACAAACGTTTCTGATTATTATCAACGTTGAAACAGAAAGCTGTGATACACTACCATTCAAACACTTTTAGATATTTATTTCAAGAAAATGCTGTTTTTTTACTTTATATTAATCAAAGAATCATGCTGTTTTTGACATTTAAGAACCATATTAAGAACCATTTTTAATAACTGAGCACCAAATCAGCAAATTAGACTATTGAACCAAGCAGTGTATGTAACAGGCCTACATACAGTACATAGTCCTTGTTCTTCGAATGTGGTTTGAAGCTGGATGTGTGCTTAAATTTGAAATTATTTGGGATAAATATTCTATATCTACCTGCCAGTAAGCAGGGAAAGTTTAGATATGTTACTCTGCAAATATAAATGAATAAACTTCACCCCAAAAAAAAAAGAATTCTGTCATCATTTACTTTCTTGTGTTGTTCCAAACTAGAGTTTCTTTCTTCTGTGGAACATTAATGGGTAACACTTTACAATAAGGTTCATTAGTTAACAACATTAGTAAACATGAACTAAGAATGAACAATACTTCTACAGCATTTATTAATCTTAGTTAATGTTAATTTCAATAATGCATTATTAAAATCACAAGTTGTGTTTGTTAACATTAGTTAATGCACTGTGAACTAACATGAACAAACAATGAACAACTGTATTTTCATTAACATTAACAAAGATTAATAAATAGTGTAATAAATGCATTGTTCATTGTTTGTTCATGTTAGTTAATACATTAACTAATGTTAACAAACGACACCTTATTGTAAATTGTTACCCATAAATAAGACATTTAGAAGAATATCTGCTCTTTAAATAGTCATAGAATATTGTGAAAAGGTGCTGCCAAGCTCCAAAAAGCATCATGAAAGTAGTTTTAGGTGCTATATTACCACTTAAGTGTGTAATTACATGTTGTGTGTCATTCCTGTGGACAACAACTTTTTGGCCATTCTTGCATACAGCTTCAGCTGACTTTAAATGTAGTACACAAACATTGGCTAACTCGACAGTCACTATAAGCTTTCAATGTATGAAAAAAATGCAGAGATTGAACAATAGGTCTGTACACGTATTGAAATAAAACTTAAATTTCGTTATGGCTTAGTGTGATTAATAAATGAAAGGATGCAATTTAGTCTGATGCAGTGCATTTTTCAGAGTGAAGCATGGCACTGTTTATTTATATTTACATAATTGCCAAAATTTATATATATATATATATATATATATATATATATATATATATATATATATATATATATATATAAATATAAATGTTCACACACACATTTTAGCATTTTTTCAGATTACTAACGAGAAGTGTTTATAAACCTGTTGTCAACTAAATAGACTTAAAAGCAGTGTTGGGCTAGTTACTCAAAGAATGTAATATATTACTCATTACTAGTAACTCCTTTCAAAAGTAATATTGTTACTTTACTTATTACTTTCTGGCAACAGTAATTAGTTACACTACTAGTTACATTACTTTTTCTTCATGCCCCACAGAAGTTATAACTGTGTATCTTCCAGATAAAATTATTCTAGAATGTTACTAACAACATATTTCTGCCTCATCATTTGACCAAAATCCACATTGGATCGCAGTCAGAAGTTATTACAAACACTCAATAGTGATTGATAGTGACATTCAAGTAGAAGTGTTGTATTCATGTCATTAATTGTCATGTGTAGCTTGAAGTAATTTTTCCGTTACCCATATGCGATTAAATTTCGTTATGTATTTTATCAAATGACATGAGTTTGTAAGAAACTGTTTAATTTTCCAAAAATATTTGTAATTATATTAATATAATGTACCACATGCTGATCAGAGGGATGTAATGCCAGAGTAAACTAAAGCCACAACTTACACAACAGATCTTTTTTCCTGACAAAATCAATATAATGCAATATTTCTATCTGCTGAATGTAAGCTATTCCAAGCTTGCATGCTGCACTGGGGACATTACATGCATGTGCGAGTCATGAAAATTATGAAAATAAATCTAGGAATTATTTGATTGTTAGATTTCAAATCAGTGGGGTTGAGGCATCAAAAGTAACTATGTAACTAAGCTGTTTTATGAAAAGTAACTCTAATATTATTACTGAAATCTTATTAGTAATTAGTTACACTACTAGTTACTGCAAAAAGTAATATTATTACAGTAACTAAATTACTAGTAACTAGTTACTGCCCAACACTGCTTAAAAGACTACCTGCAGTTTTTTGCCAAAGGTTTAGCTTTTGAAACAAACTTTTGTAAAAGTAAAAATTCTTTCCATTTTTAGTGATTAGCCATTTTTTTGTGATAACCAAAAGAGGTCTTAGTTGGTTCTTGTAAAGACTGAACCTTTAAAAAACAACTATTGCCATTGGCACCAGTGTGATTTTTGCAAAGATGTTTAAGCAAACAGAAATATGGGGGATGATTTCTTATGAAATAAAATGCTTACCCTATTGCAAATTGCAATGACTCATATTACCTAAGTAAAAAATTCAGCAAATCTCAATTACCTTTAGCTCGACCTTTGTCTCTTTTGCCTCCCTGCTTTCTGTGATCAGCCTGATGCCCATGGCCATGTCTCCTGCCTTTACGACTGAACTCTCCCTCCGGTGGATGATTTCCCCGCCGCATATGAGCAGGCCCCCTCACCTCCTCATGAACCTCCGTCCTCATACTGTCCCCAGGCCCCATCTCCAGCCTTACAGGGCTCAGACCCTCCAGACTTGTCCCATCATCCTCCGCTCGATCCAGTGGCCTTTGCGAGTGAAGCCCAACACTATCCCTGTCTTTACGTGGCCAGTGTCTCCGTCGTTGGCTGCCACCCAGAAGTCCCATATCTTGGTCTTGCTTGGAGTCAGAGGTGGAAGACCGGGTCAGACTCCTTTTGGCATTTTCAGATGGGATCTCAGAGCTGTACGAGGTGTGGGACAGTGTGATGAGGAGCACAGCCAAGAGACGACAAAAGCCGGGAGCTGCCATCTTCAAACACAGCGCCACCTGTTGTTTAGGGCAAGATCAGGTCAGACTTTTACACTTTTGCACTTTGAATACATGTAAGTGTACACACCTTTATTATTATTTTGAGAAATGCTTATTAATTTTTTTTTTTCATATATCATAATTAATTCCTATACATCAATAAAACATGACATTTAGGTCACACTTTATTTTAAGGTCCATTTCTCACTGTTAACTAACTATTAACTACGACTTTTGCCTCAATAAACTTGGGTGGGATTATTGGGTGGGATTATTCCTCCACCCCAAAATGAAAATTTTGTCATTAATCACTAAAAACCGGGAAGCTTGTGACTGTCCCATTGACTGCCAAGTAATTAACACTGTGAAGGCCCAGAAAAGTATGAAAGACATCATCAAAATTGTCCATCTGCCATCAGTGGTTCCATCTGAATTTTATGGAGCGACGAGAACACTTTTTGTGCACAAAAAAAGAAAAAAATCGATTTTATTCAACTTTTTCTTCTCCTCCGTGACACTTCCTGCAAGCGCGTTAATGAGTTCACGAGCAGCTCCTTCCGGGTTCTCTGTCTGTACGCTGGCCTCTACAAATCAAGCCACAAGCATACCGACAAAACACGTAGAGCCCTGCACGGGCCTCAAATATAGGCCCTAGCCCGGCCCAGGCCCAAGACACTCAGGCCCTAGCCCGGCCCTTGTTCGACAGCCAGGGCTGGACTGGTAATCGGGCATACCGGGCATTTTCCCGGTGGGCCGACAGAATTATTATTTTTTTTTTTGCCAAGGACCATCACGCAGGGACTACGAGCAGCCAGTGGCCCATTGGTTTGTCTCCTGTATTGACGGCGTAAACCACCCAATCACAATGCGCTATAGACAGAGTGTTTTGCTCCGCCTATATAAAGAACGCTTCACCCCAACTTTCTCGTCGGCTTTTCCCACGTTTTCACTGCAGCTTTATCAAGAACAGGCTTGCTCTGCGGTGAGTGATACGGGCCAAAGAGCCAGGAGGAGAGGAGAGCAGCTGAATCGGTAAAGTGCTTGATAGGGACTCGCAACGGAGGCAGGCATCTATCCTGTGTGCACGCGCCATTAGTGCAGAATACGCAAACACTTTTTAATAAAACGTAAATTCGTCCACCATGATTTTTTGGCCAAGTCATGTCAAGTGTGTTCATAGAGGTTTCCATGGGCCAATGCGAATAAATCTAGATTTAAATAAAAAAAAACCTGACGTTTTTTTTATTATCCAAAACAACTAGATGCAATGATACATATCTACGCTACCAGTCAAGAGTTATTGAACAGTAAGATTTTGAATGTTTTTTTAAAGAATTATTTTCTGCTCACCAAGCCTGCATTTATTTTATCCAAAATACAGCAAAAACAGTAATATTGTGAAACATTTTTACTATTTAAAATAACTGCTTTCTATTTGAATATATTTTAAAATGTAATTTATTCCTGTGATCAAAGATGTATTTTCTATTTATTATTTATTTTTTATTAATATTAATATTTATTTTTAATATTATAATATTTATTATTATTAATGGATTCTTTGATGAAAAGAAAGATCCAAAGATCAACATTTATCTGAAATAAAAATGCTTTTGTAACATTATACAATACACCATTCAAAAGATTAGAGTCAGCATAATTTTTGTTTTGTTTTTTGGGAAAGAAATTATGGAAATTAATACTTTTATTTAGCAAGGATGCTTTAAATTGATCAAAAATGATGATAAAGACATTTATAATGTTACAAAAGATTTCTATTTCAGATAAATCCTGTTCTTCTGAACTTTCTATTCATCAAAGAAACCTGAAAAAAAATTATACTCAGCTGTTTTCAACATAATAATAATAAATGTATTTTGAGCAGCTAATCAGAATATTTGAATGATTTCTGAACAATAATGTGACTGGAATAATGATGCTGAAAATTCAGCTTTGATCACAGGAATAAATTACATTTTAAAATGTATTCAAATAGAAAACAGTTATTTTAAATAGTAAAAATATTTCACAATATTACTGTTTTTGCTGTAATTTGGATAAAATAAATGCAGGCTTGGTGAGCAGAAGAGAATTCTTTAAAAAAACATTCAAAATCTTGCTGTTCAATCACTTTTGAATGGTAGTGTATGTATATATATATATATATATATATATATATATATATATATATGGTGGTGGGCCACCAGGACCAAAAAATGGCAGGGCCGATTTTTTGTCCCAGTCCAGCCCTGCCGACAGCTTATCAGAATTACCGGCCCGAGTCCGACCCGAGCCCGTATTTTTTTCCCCTTCTCCCAAAACAGCTTATACTACTGTTTCAGCTATTAAAATAGTTCAGTTTTGTATGTAATGGCAAAGTGATTATATTTCGTTTCGTTTTTTTATTAAGTTAATTTAGAAAAACCTTTGGAGCATTTTTTGTTTGTTATAAGTTTTTGTTTTTTAAAGAAACGACCAGTCAGTGTAGCCTATGTTTGATCAATTTAGCCTTCTCAAATCATCACGACTTGCCTAAAATAAAATCTATAGGTATAAAACAGTTCAAGCATATAACAATGTTTAAACGTTAAACCTAGATAAATGTGAGCTGTATTCAATAGTTTGTGCAGAGAGTGAAAGCTAAAGCGCGCTTTGCAGGACATGGAGGCGCCAGCGCGATCACTTGTATTTTTTTCAGTGGATACGCCGTCATTTTTGCTCATAAAGGTAAGAGTAATACATCATTCGGAACTGTAAATGGTCTACTTTTATTTGTGTGCACTCATAATATCAACAAAACATTGTGCTTTTATAAAACAAAGAAAACAAACATGATGCGCTTTCTGCCGTCTCGTCTTGAACAGGAGCGCTCCACAATGGTGAACCGAAACTCACAGTCACAGACATAATAAATATATCTATAGAAAGCTTTAAATTACTACTTAACGAAATAAAACATATCAAAAACAAAAACTCTTTCATCATAATCTATAAAGATGCACTTCTCTCTAAAGGTGCGTCTAATGAGGAGATGGCGAGTCAGGATCGGCAACTTCATCCTTGCGACGTGGACTCAGAAAACACTAGTTTTAATTAATTAAAAGTAAATAATTCAAATATCTCCTTACTATTTCCCTCATTCATGGTAATTACTTTTGCTGGGGATTTGCGGCAAGCTTTAGCCTATTGCATGCATTTGAACGCAGAACTCATATAAACAATAAACACCGTCGAGCCGCTCTTGAAAGTCGCGGTAGCATGGTCTTGTGTTGTTTTTTCACCAGCACGGCAATTTTTTTCTTATAAAAATATAAAAATAAGGAGAAGCCGAAAACGGGCCCGAGGCCCGGCCCGCGTCTGAATTATGCCATGAAAATTGGCCCGAAGCCAAGCCCTAGGGCCGTAAAAAAGTTGTGGCCCATTGGGCCCGGGTTGAAATGCAGGGCTCTAGAAACATGCCTCAGACGAGTGCGCCTCAGATCACACACAACGCATGTGGCGTGACCTGCTAGCGCAGTCTTCAGATAGGGAACCTGGAAGGCGCTGCTTGTGAATTCATGAACGCGCTTGCAGGAAGTGTCACGGAGAAGAAAAAGTTGAAAAAAGTTTTTTTCTCGCACAAAGTGTTCTCGTCACTTCATAAAATTCAGATTGAACCACTGATGGCAGATGGACTATTTTGACGATGTCTTTCATACTTTTCTGAGCCTTCACAGTGTTAATTACTTGGTAGTCAATGGGACAGTCACAAGCCTCCCGGTTTTCATCCAAAATATCTTAAATTGTGTTCCAAAGACGAACGAAGCTTTTACAGGTTTGGAACGAGTGATTAATGACAAAATTTTAATTTTGGGATGGAGTAACCCTTTAAGGGACGTAGAATATGGCCATGCAGAATATATGCTTTATAACTACTACTAAGCAGCCAATATGCTAGTAATATGCATGCCAATAAGCAAGTAGTTAATAGAGAGAATTGGTCCCTATACTAAAGTGTGACGACATTTTACAACAAGAACTATGGTTAGTGTGGTTGTAAATGATTTGATACTTATAGAACTTAGTACACAGCCATGAGGGTCTGCTGGGTTCCTCTTTGATATCATTTCCTTTTTTTCTGTTGGTTGAACCGTTTCTTTGTTGCACCACATTCATTTGGCAATATTATGAATACTTAAATTTCATTCATATTTCAAATATTAAGAAAAAATCATTACTATTATTTCAAAAATTTAAAACATGCTCATCATGTAAAAAGTATTTTTGGTGTATGTATGAATTACATTTTTAATATATTATTGAATAAATTAATAGGTTAACAATCATTTACACACTGGCAGATAGACAGACCATTTATAACATCCAGTTTGCAACTCACTGTTTGACCATGTATCCAAGACATAAAAGTTTGGATATTATAGCCAATATGCCCTGATAATAATGTTTATTAAAACATATCTTAGTTAGCTAGCTAAATTTAAATTAATAAAAACTGAAAAAATCTGACAAACTTTCAAAGACTTTCAAGGAAACTTTTGAATTTTAAACCAGGACATTACAAACCAGAGCATCACGTTACACCCAGAAATATACTTTCATATTTAAATAATGTCTTTGCTTTGACATGAAATAAACAAGAGCTCAAAGGCAACCTAAATGTGTTAAGAAAACTTGCCAGACTAAATATCAGGTTTGGATTCCCATAGGCCAAGCATTAGAGGATCCAAAGGAAGAATCTTTCCTCAGGTGGTATATCAAAGTTAAGCTTATGAGGAGGTTCTCACCATGCATCTCACCATGCAAATCAGTGACATGGGTCTTACTTTGATCATCCGAGGTCTGCTCTCATCCTCAGATGCTCCCCTCAGTAAATCTAGCCCCTTTACTTTGTCTTTTGTCCCCGAGAGCTGCTCACGTTACCTCAAACAGCAAACATCCATCCTTGCATTTAAGACTTGCACCAGTGTTACTGATACAAACATGCTAATTTTACATATAAGATGTCTTTAGATTTCTGATGATTTGTCATGTTTATAATGATGGAGCAAGGCTATTCTTGATGGCATCAAGTCATTGTATTTACAAGAATGTCTGCAGTAATAACATTTATATGCATTTTGTATATTGTAGATTAGGCATTGCAATGAAACCAGAAAATAATAATTTAGCCAGTTTATGAGTTTTCAGGCTTGTGTGACCAAACCAGATTTCCACTAGTGATAACCATGCTCAAAGAGTAAATCAAGGTGCAAGAAATGCCAGTATCATGGGTTTGATTCCCAGGGAATGCATGAACTGATAAAATGTATACCTGTGAATGTTATCGGGAAGTGAGAAAAAGAGCAAGAAATATAAAACTGCCCAACTGCCATTTTATTCCAAATGAAAATCACTTTGCGCTAAAAGATTCCTTGTAGGTTGTAAAACTGTTTAGGCCAATTCATGCATTAGATGTAAATTGAGAAGATATCTACTAGATATGTACCTGAAGCTCTTATTTAGAAGGCACAGAAAAATAACTTCAAAACAAATAATGAATTTTCAATGAATTACTTTCTATTTAAGTCCAGTCCACATCCAGTTTTATCTTATATCTATTGTTTACGTTTCACAAATGGAACATCTTTCACATTTTTAACATACGTTTCATTCTGGTGCATGGCTGTCTTCTGAATTGCAGAGCTTTGCCAAAAGCTCTCTTCCGATCATGTCAGATTGAGGCTATGTAGCTGTTTTATGGACCAAATATTTTGTATGTCACTGCTTGTTTAATTGATGTTACAGCAACATTTTACTTCTCCACTCAGAATGTAAAATTATTATTATTATTATTTGAATTAATAGTATAGTACCTCAGACATCAGATTACTTAATCTCAACATTCTAGATATGACTGGACTGGATATGCGAGTGTGCATCATGTATTTTACAAAAGTACTATTTCTTTATATGCAAAATTTACTCAATAGGAAATGAATGAGTACACCTATAATTCATTTGGGTTGGATGAATAAAGGATCATCCTGATTCCGTACAGTACATCCAAAATTCTTATTGCCGCCTTTAAGATGCAAGTAAAATTATCAGAGGAGAACATTACTCTTCATTGCCTTTGCAACTGGAGAGCACATTAAGATGGCAAAACTTAAATTGCAGCTCCATCTCTCACCATTATTGCCTTATAATTGGTATCTCAGTGCTGTGATTTAGGTAATGAATCAAGCTCAATGAAATAAAGCAGAATTTAATGAGAAGGGTTTGGTACAACTGGGCGGTAATGAGGAGCGTTTGATATGCCATGGTTTATATTATCCATCTTTCACTTTCGCAATCAGATTCAAAAATGTCTTGCATGCGCACAAAGCGATTTAGGACAACTTTCTACCACCATTCTTTGCTACGTACTCTCATCCAGAGATATGGCAGTGTACATACAGGTTTTAGCATTGTGTAAGTGCTACCATTAGCATTAGTATCAATTAGTGCTTGTATTGAGTTATTGCCCATGCTTTTATGGGCTTAGGGGTGTGTGCTTACATTGTGTTGGTGTCAGCATTAACGTATTTAGGTCTCTCTGAGACTTTCTTTAATGTGGGCGGGGGTAGTTCATCAACCTGGCAACCTGCTCAGGCAGCCATTCCGCTCTGTGAAGACAACAGCGTATGATAAATCAATGGGGATGGGGTATTGAGCTTGTGTGGGTCGATAGTTGGACCAGCCTTATCAGCCACAGACACACAAATGCAACTCACACCCTGCAGAGATCGTTGTGTAGGATTGCTAGCTAGGGGACTTTATTGTGGGCTATTTAAGAACCCAGAACCCATCCACAAAGACTGAGCGAAGGAAATTGCATATGAGGCTGGGTATAGCAAAACTCCTGCAGGAGGAAATTTGTATCAAGATTGCAGGCGCTTCATTTGGGACACATACTGACTGCTTTGGGCGGTATCAGTCTGTTGTATGCACTGTGCGCTTTTCACAACCGGAGAGAGTTTAGAGCGACCGCTGAGCTTTAGTCTCCACACAATTGCTGGTCTCTATTCAGTATAAGCACTCCCCCGTAGACTTTGTTAGTATGACAAGTGTGTTCGTTAGTAGTTCATTAGTCTCTCATCCACCACACAAAAAACAACAGTAAAGATACCAAAAAACAGTGTAAACGATAAACAAACAAACCAAAATGTTTGGAAGCTTCTAAGATTCCTGAAAAGTCTTTATAAATGAAGGCTCTGGGTGATTTGAGTTCATGCTGATCCCATACAAAAACCGCCTACTGTCATGTGACTAACAGGTGGAGCTTTGAGGGAGCTGAATGATGGGATGAAATGAAGTCTGGGAGCCGTGCACCCTGCTGGGCTTAATATGACCTCACCCACAAAGACCACACACTGTTTAAATAGGAGCCATGGATAACATATACAACATCTGGCATGACATGGCAATATGCCCAGGGCTCAGGCTTAAGGTGAGATGCTGACCGTGAGATGACAAGAGGGGGGTGGGGAACCTAATGTGTCCAGTGCATGATTTATAAAGATGCTGGGCTGTGCAAAATCAATAATACAGCCATTGGCTAAAATGTTGCCTATTTGTTCTGGCTGTTTATCAAAATGTGATTTCTAGATTTTGAAAAGTCCTTTATCAAAACAAGAGAGTAAATATAGATTTTTTGATAAATCTGCAACATTAATTTTTACTGTGACAGTAAGAAATAGCTCAGTACTAATAATTACTGCTGATTTTTTTTATATCTTTTCAGGAGAATGCTGTATGTATTTACCCAGAACATACCACTGTGTTTTTGTGATTACAAGTGTGTTACTATCCTAAGGTGTTCTGAGTGGCTTATACAGTACCATGCTACTATGGTTAGGTGTTCTGGGTGTTTATTATCATGTTGTTATGTGGTCGTTCAGGGTGGTTGCTAGGACGCTGCTGGTCCAAATAAAAAAAAAAAAAAAAAAAAGGTAACTTTATTTTAAGGACCAGTTCTATTAACTAGTTTCTTTTAAGCACTAGCATATTGGTTGTGTAGTACTTATAAAGCACATATTGATGCCTTATTTTGTATGACAATACTTTAGATCCTTTACCCCACACCTAAACTTAACAACTACCTTATTAACTAATAAGCAACACATTAGGAGTTTGTTCAGTGAAAACTCTTATTTAATAGTGAGTATGTCTTCCCTGTTTAAAAGTGTTATTAAACAATTATTTAAAGTTGTAAAATACACAGGCACCAATATAGCATCCTGTAATACCTGAAGCATTGTCACCATATCTTTTAACAGAATTTCTGGAAACCACAGCTGCCAGTTTGTTACCAAAAATATAACAGGATTTGAGATATCATGTCCACTTTAGCCGTTATTATTACTTAGTAGTTATATGAGCGTAAATGTTACCAGTTAATAGTTAAATGTTCATATCACCCTAAGTATGAGCAATAGTGATGCTTAATAATAATAGTGATGTGTGAGTTGATGAAAAGCTAATAATTCTTTAAATCATAAAATTTAAAATTAAAATAAATAATTGTAAACATTTAAATAAAACGCTTGAAATCATTTATTTCTTTTACTTGCATGTCATGTGACTGGCATTAAAAAAATCTTGAACATGTGAATAATTAACTTATTAAAATATTACCATAAAATCTCCAGTGTATAGATCAAGTAAATATTTCAGTTCAAAAGTGTTCAGCTGACAAAAAAGATTGTTAAAAATCACTAAGCTAAAGTATATATTGAATATATTTTTAAAATTTAATTTCTTTGCTATTTCCAGTCCATCCAACATAAATAATCAAATACACATCCTGGAAGCACATTCTAATAACCAACAGATAGTCCTCTGTAGTATCACAAAAACAAATCACAAAGCTTCAGTGTCAGGCACATACATATGAGATACAACACATAGAAGTATAGCCAGAGGTCTCCGTGGATTCATGTGGTAGTACTTCTGCTGTTTGTGGAATAACAGCAGGCAAATTTAGATGATATAAGATATTCAGCAAAGGGTCACAACATGGAGCCCAGCATGGCGCTGGAAATTCAGCAAAAGAAAACGAGACCCAGACCCAGAAAGAGAATTTTAAAAAAATCCCAGAAAGAAAACAGCGAGGCGGTGGAGTTACCACAGAGGGTATGTGTGAGCACAACATGGTGTTCAGAAACTTCAGATCCTACTACTGTGTGAATAACTGATAAAAGCCTCCACAAGCGACTTGGATGATATTGTGAAAAAGTTTGAAAGGAATGTGGAGCTCACTAATGAACTCACTGACATCTCAAGAGGAGGGAGAGCTTCCACTGTGAGGTCTTCAACATCTCCTCCTGCTGAGATCTGGGGCTTCATAAGCCATCTGTTGCACCCCTGCTACCTCCAGAAAGCAGAAGAACAAAAAAAAAAAAAAGCTTTTCAACAGGATGAAAGGTTGAAGCTTTTTCTCTATACATACTTTCTCAACTGGAAGATCTAAGAAGGTTATATAGTTCTGTGAGTTTTCTGATGCTGAATGAGGCGAGTACAGACCACATACGGGGCACAGAGAAAAATGTTCTCAGTCGATATCAGCTAACTCTAATTACTTTCTATTCCAGGAATCATATGTAGGTCTACCTTAGTTATGATGTTAAGGATCGGGTCATGTTTGGTGTGTAGAAGCAATTAGCTGCTCTCCAAATAATATGAGGGGATGCTGGCCACGGCTGATTTACACCCACAAAATTTCACACCCACCAAATCTGCAGGACCACGAAGACAATCATAGCCATCAAGAAAGGGTAGCACTATTGAGAAGCATCAAAGATATTCTGTTACAAGAGAGCCGCCTTGCTGTCTAATAAGGCAGCATCTTACAAACAGCACTCCTCAGGCAAAGAACATGGGTGACTTGACTTATATTTGATTTCATGTTAGCACGTTGCTACCAATAAGCTTCTGTTTAGCACAGTTCAGCACTTCATGCAAAGTGAAAGGACATGAAAGCAAATGCTGGAGTTTGGCCTTCTGTCTAATTTGAGCTAATTGTTTATTGAATTATTAATCTGCCTAGCTATATGACAGCATTTAAATCATTAGATTTGTAATTGTGTCCATTGCCATGCATATTTAACAGTTTACCTACTGTCATTTTGTATTGAGATATTGATTTAGTATCAATACTGAGGCACAGGAACAGATAGTGTTTCAAAACTTTAGTATCAAATCAACCATAATCTTTGGACTAAATGTGGTAAGACAGAAAAACAGGCACCAATAGTATCAATGTTGTACAAATATCATAAGCACAATGTCATACTCCGTTCAGGTAAAGGGTATTGCTTTGTCACAATTTCTTTTTAATGGAAGTCAGATATCGCACTGCTGGTGTGTCAGTCTGTATAAGCACATTATATGTGACTAAGATCAATCAGAGGGAATAAACAAGTGCTTAGCTTTGCAAATTGCATCGTTCCAATCTTGCTCTGAGAATCTGAGATAAGGCTGGATGAAACATTAAGATTTCACATCAGGCAGCCTCCTAAAATGACAAAAATCAAACAAAAGACTGCTTCAAAAGATGGAAATAAACCCATCTACACAAATGAGAGCACCCATCTCTTGACAAACAGTTTCAGCAATTTCACACCTCACATTGTTCGTTTTGGCAGCTCTAAAAGTGTCAAGGACACAAAACGTGTAACAACAGGCTAAGTGTTAAAACTGCCATAAGGAGGATCCATCTGGTGCCAAGAGAGCTGAGGGAAAGATAGAGAGAGATCCTCTCTCCAGTGTGACTGCTTACAACACATGTGGTGCTCCATCAAATATCGCTTTTGTTTCGCAGTATCACAACTGGCTCCCTGCAATGTGTCTCCTTATCTTCAAGCTGAGCATCCTGGCAGAATGCTCCTCATCCTCACAGCAGGGAAACCTCCTTCATCCTGTCCCAAAAACACTGTCAGACGCACAAGCACACATACTGAGCGGGCGCGCAGTCTTTATAGGCATGTTGTGAGGTGTGAAGACAACAAAAAGAAGGGAACGTGGAGAACCACACCATATGACATCAACCGTAAAACTAGTCCACACGGAAACGTCTCTGTTGAGTCAAAGCAGTTTCCGTACAAGATAAGCGGGAGAGAAAGACAGTGTCTCATTTGTTAAGCAATAGACCAGCTGTCTCCAGACTGATTCCCAGTTAGCCAGCAGGAGATGGAGGCTGGAGAACAAATCACACAAAGGTCTTTATTGATCTGCTTTGGGGTCTCTTAATAGCCGAAACGATTGGAAGTGTTTTAGGGATGGTCTACATTTGGAGCGTCTGCTCTCTTTTAACAATCGCCCTGTAGCAAGAATCAGCAGAAGGTCATTCAGACTTCTTTGACATTCATTCAGCATTGTGCAGTCAATGTCTTGATACCACTGTATGGCATGATCAATAAAGTATCATCTTTAAAAATATTCTTTAGGAGTGTGGCTCTGTAATTAGAACACACATTTGGAAAATACCAAGCACCACTTTAGGTACACTAATGCTGAAAACATTTAAGTAAAAAAAAAAAAAAATTTGTACTAAATGATGGAAAGTATGACCAAGAATATCATATTAATAATAAGAATATTTACGAGCTGCGCAGCTGTGTTAGTATGACAATACAGGCCGTTACTGAGGCTAGAAAAAAAATGCATCTAAAACAATCTTCAA
The DNA here is from genome assembly GCF_012432095.1 of Onychostoma macrolepis. Lineage (NCBI taxonomy): Eukaryota > Metazoa > Chordata > Actinopteri > Cypriniformes > Cyprinidae > Onychostoma > Onychostoma macrolepis. The sequence goes on from NC_081165.1 coordinate 3,254,923, forward strand.
GTCACAGAATCACAGTTTTGCAGGACTGTAAACAATTATTTTGTTACATTTACTGAAGAAACCTGCAATCTGTGGTTATAAAATTTAAGGTAAAGTATTACTGGATGGCATTTTTGTTCCTGTATATGTTGCAGTACCTAACTGTACATGTCATTCAATTATATCATGTTAATTATTTGATCTATTAAAATCTGTTTATTACCATAAAATGGACTGACAATAACACAATAGAAGACCACATGATGACTTAAAGTTAAAAAAAACTAACCACATTCCAGCAACTGTGGCCAAATAAAGGACAAATAAATAAATGATCAAATGAATAATTGCAACAATATTTGACTGTAAAATTATTTAACTTATACACACTTAAAAATAAAGGTGCTTCACGATACCACAGAAGAACCTTTTTTGTCTAAATGGTTCCATAAAGAACCTTTATCATCTGTTTCACAAAAGGTTCTTTGTGGCGAAAGAAGGTTCTTCAGATTTTAAAAAGGTAAGAAAGAGATGGTTCTTTAAAGAGCCTTTGACTGAATCTGATCTTTGTGGAACCAAAAATGGTTCTTCTATGGCATCGCTGTGAAGAACTTTTTAAGCACCTTTATTTATTTTTTTTTAATATATATATATACACACAAACACACACACACTGCATGTGATAATGCAACTTACTTAACAGGTTATTACTATATGATTTTACATTCTTTTTATTTCTAAAAAAAAAAAAAAAGATAGTTCTTTGTGCGTGCAGAAAGAGAAAGAGCCTTATTTGGAGACTAATTGAAATTCAGATATAATTGCATGCTTTCAAACTCAGCTGCCCACTCAATTCAAGACACACAATTATGAACATCAAGATATGATCAAGCTTGTGCACTCACAGGTGCGCGCGCACAGACGCACTCTCATACATCCTCCTCATAAAATAACATGGACATTTTATGAAAAAAAGGAAATTGCTTATAAAAAGTATGAAGAGATAGCGATTGCTTACGGGGTGTATCCTGCATAGACAAACGTGACAATGCTTATCTTAATTGTCAAGTTTTAAAAGAAAGCTGTTATCCATACAGTTTTTTATGAGAACCATAATTTCAGATTTTAAAATAATACAAATGAAACACACACTTAAAAGGTAATAAGGATAGAAAAGGAAGAAGAGGCAAAAGTTATCTTTTTGCTATGATCGTGAATCATAACAGAAACCCCCGAGCGAATTAATGTTCCGTCAAAATATTTGCGCAAACAAACACGATATAACATATTCTTTAAAGCTTGAGAACGAGTATAAGAGCAGCACTCACCGTGTGTTATTCCGCTGAGAAGCAGCCGAGTGAAGAAGCGGAGCACAGATGAACTGTCTCTGGCTCTGAAAGTCGAGCGCGCTCCCTGAACGCGCGCCGCTGTGAAGTCTGATGTCAGTGATGAGGAAAAAAATCAGCGAACAAGCTTATTATCCCACAGGAGAGAATATTCAACAAACATGCATTCCCACACATCTGCTCAGAAGTAAAACTGAAAAGGGGACCAGCAACAGTCCTCAAAACAGGGAACGTTTTTGTTTAATTACAAACTTTGTAAACTAAACAAACAAATTAATTCAGTGAAAGGTAATACATGTAGGCCTACTATTATATGTTGCTTGCATTGTTTAACTAACTGTTTTCTCACTTTCCTTTTTAAAACAACTGTAATATATATTATTAATATTTAAAAATGAATAACTTGCAGAAGTCAGCGGACCACAAGTTAGAGGTTTCATCTAGCAAATAATACCAAATCATATCTAATAGTGTTATATCACTATATGTGGAAATACCCTGTGCAGTACTAAGCACAGTACTAAACAAAAGCTTCTCAAAAGACTGCAACTGCATCTCAGTGAAGATGCTGTTCTTCCAGTAAAAAATAAATAAATAAAATAATAATAATAATTATAGTAATGTCCTTATTCACAGGTCTTACCAAGCTAAAATAATTATTACTTGGCTGGTCATGTGATTCATGAGGCTGTCCAGGTCAAGAGGTTAAGATTTTGCTGGTTAGCTTGGTCCATCAAGCATCTGTTGGTAGATGTTGTACACTTTATATTAAGGTGTCCTTGTTACACCTTACATGTACTTACTATTATAATTACTGTTAATTATGCATAATTACATGCAAGTAACCCTAAGCCAAGCCCTAGTCTTAACCTTAACCATTAATATTACTCAGTACTTAAATGTATAATTACACTGTAACAAGGACACAACATAAAGTGTACCTCTTTTATTTTTTTGCTTCTTATGAGATAAATGTTTTGCTAATAACATATAAATCAGATTTATTGCAAGATGGCATAGATGTTTAACCAGTGCTGTCAAATCCTCGGTCATTTTGTAAAAGTAATACAAATGCAGAAATAAGACATCCGAGCTGAGTGAAGACAGTGTAAAATATATTTGACATAGAATTATATATGATTGTCAAGTGAGCATCTTTTTCTAAAATCTCGAGAATGCATCAAGATATGCAAATAAACAGTACACTCTGTACAAGTTTACGTTATATTTACAACTGATTTTACAAAATTTCACAGTTAATGCATTAGTAAAGTACGTTTGGCCAAATAATAAATGAGGACTGTACAATCAGCTTTAGTCTGAGAGAGATCCTTGTTTTTTCGACATCTGTGACAAGCATATTTCAAATCTACCACCCAAATGAATGACTCCTGAAGTTACACATTCTAGACCATTAGTATAAAACCTTTAGTCAGAATTATGTTGTACACACTGTGTTTAAAATACTGAAAATACATATCCTGTCAATCTGTATGAACATTTTTTTTTTCTGGACCACACACATGTACGCAATACAAACACACAAGATACATGAAGAGAACCAACCAATCAATCAGAATGAAACAAAAGCAATTAACGTGCTTCTTACTCTATAACAGAGCCCTGAAATACTGTGCTTTAAAGTTTAGTCCTCACAAACTAATCATTGTCTTATCCATTGTCTCAAACATTTGAGATTTTTATTATTCACGCAAACACTCACACAAACTGTCGGTCTCTCTCTCAAACAGAAAGAGCTGTGATAGTGAGGCAATACTGTGCTGTAGAATCCTGAAATGGATTTTAGATTACAAAGATTTCCACAGATGGTAGAAAGTGAGATCTGCATCAAACTTGAGGACAAATGCATTACATTATAATGGTGCAATATCCGAAGCAGGCATTGCAGACTCTGTTCCCTCTCATTTTTCCTACTGAGCACCTGACAAATAATAAAAAAATAAAATAAAATACAATACTATCTGCCTTTAGCAAGAAATGCAACTGTTTTGGACCAACTGTAATACAATACTGACATCTAGTGTTAATGGTTACATAGCCCATTATAAAAACTGCCTTTTATCCCTTTATATTTGAGTATGTCCCAATAGTTACACCACTTTTTATCACATCCGGACAGTGGCCATACAAAACAAAACAAAGAACAAAAAACTATCAGAACCCATAAATTGTTACTCAAAGGCCAAGTATTCTATTTAATTCAAGAAGCTTTTGTTATTCACTTCTGTTGGGTCACCATTGTATTAAAAGAACAAAATCATTGTCACTACGAAATGTTGTCATGGGAACAGAGGTGCTAGTCATTAAAAGACAATGCCAGCTGGATGAGATATGATTCAGTATGGCAGCAACAAATGCAGTGAGTGAAATTAGAAACATACCAGCTTCACTTGAAAGCAGTTTTTTTTTTTGTCAAAAATGGAAATACACAAAATATATTCATTTGAAAAGACTAAATGAGAGAAAAAAAATCTGCTATGTTTTCAATGTTTCAAAAGAAAGACCCACATTTAATAAACAGAGGTTTATACATTTAAATATATTGTTAAATCCAGCAGGAGAAAAGCATAAGACCTCATAACTAGGACTAATTCAATTTGAAAACCGTTCATAGATGTTATATTTGTCATTCCAATCCATCCTGAATTCAACAGAGTGACCATCAGCAACCGAATCTGGTCTGAGAACAATAAAATTCAATCTCATCAAAAGAAAAAGCCCCTACAGCTGTCATCCAATTGTTACGAGGGAGGCTACAGCAGACGTGCACATTCAATTTCAGAGCAGGCACACACGACTGCCCCCTTATTATTGATTTTGATAAAAAAAAATAAAAAATTTAAAAAAAGGACGCAAAAGCAAAAGAAAACCCCAAGTACAATCATTATGTCAATCGCAGGAAAAAGCACTGAGGACCCTTGGTAGCGCAATTTCCTTTCAGCACTAGCCATTTTAGCTCTAAAAGCCTTTTAATTTCCCTAATGTTGCTCTTGGACTTTGGAAGGAACCTCGTATTTGAAGACTACACTGAAGATCTTGCCTCCAAGACGCTCGGCCAGCCAGGAGTTCTTTATGACGGCTAGTTTAAGGCTCTCGCAGCTGAGCATGGCATAGTAGTTGGTGTGGATGGCCCGACCCATTCCTTCAATGATCACCAGATCTGTGCCACGCTCCCTGACGACTGTGGCCAGGACTTTGTCCAGGCGACTGAAGAATGAATAACAAAGGGAGAGACCATGGTTTAAAGCAGAGGGAACTCGCACAGCATTGGCTCTCTGTTTCACTCCAATAAATGAAAATACAAATACAGACAGAAAACATTATACCTCAGGTCTAAACAAGGAGAACTAGAACCATTCTGCACCAAAGCGAGTCTGTCCTCTTTGAGTGCAGTGCTGAAAAAGAGAAAATAAAAACATGTTCAACCTTCTGTTACTTCAGCATGATGTAAAAAATAAGGGTGTATTGCTTCACAACATTTATTTTTCAAAGAAACCTCTTTAAACCTCTTTAACAGCTTTAACCCTTTAAAGCCTACTGTATCACATTTGATACACAACATTCTATGGCCTCTAAATTATTACCATAACAAAATCTGTTATACACAATCTTCTACCCTATTGGATATTTTTGTTCAGTTTGGTCCTCTGAAAACAAAAATTAAAGTTTTTTTCCCCCCTTTTTACTTACACAATAGGTCAATATTCACCATTAACCAAACGCTTTTCACCTCAAGATCTCTCAGTGTTTACACTCCGACTGATGCACATGAGCAAACTGCAAATCTAGGCATCAGAAAATCAAATGCTAAAGGAACTGTGATTCCATTTGAGTTTTGGCAGAGACAGTAAAAAAGCAGACATGGTAATTAATATTGCTATTTAAATCTGACAGGCTCATAACGCGTAAGACATGGAAAATACAGCTGCAAATGGACTTTGCTTTTCCATTTGAAATTTGAAAAGTCATTCGGTAATGCAAGATTTGCAGTTGCGTTTGGATTATGTCACAATTTATGCGTCCGCATATGGAAAACGCAAGTGAACACATAATTTGTAACTCCTTTAAAAATTGTCCAGAATATCTTTCCATACATGGGCACAAAGGCTGTAGTTGTCATGTGACATTATCTATACTCATATTTACATTCTACATAGGTGAGAGACTACTAGGGTTGGGTATCGTTTGAATTTGATCAATTTCAATTCGGATTCTGCTAATTGATTCCCAGTTTTGATTCCAATGTGGTTAAAAAAAAAACATTTAGAAGTCAAACATTTAGATATCAAACATATTTATTCTGTCTCTTTTTGCAAAACATTTAATTGCTGCTGAATACCATGAACAAAAATCAGCCAGCTACATAAAAACTAGACTCAATTAAGAGCCGTTTGTGTGCAAAATAGAACGGCACGATTATGGATAAATTGAGACTTTTTTTTTTTAAATGGAGGTTGTAGTTCTCTAACAATTCTGAAGAAAAAATCTTAGCCAACTAAACAAAATCTCATAGAATTTATGAATGGAATGATTCAATGACTCATTCAAGATTTACTTGTTTCATTACTGGATGAATCAGTGTTTTTGAATTAATCTCTTGAATGAATGATTCAAAAGATAAATACATTTTTAACAGCCCCTTTTCACCACCTAAAAAAAAAGATGTGCACACAGGAATTGATAGGTGGAATTGAAATTTGAATTTTACAACAAGGTTTTGATTCCTGACCTTAAGTATCCGATTCTGTTGGAATTGATTTTCGATTCCCAACCCCTAGAGACTAAACAATTTTATTTTAACCCTGGTAAAGAGGGTGAGCACTCACTGAATGACAGGGTCCATGGCAGCTATTCTCTCCGTTAGGATCTGCAGCTCACTGTTAGTGACGTCATTGAGGGCAGGGCCTGAGTTACTGGCAAGAACAACCTAAAAGCCAACATAATCGCATATGTAACTAAAAATGTAAGAACACACTGAAAAGACTCATGTGTATTGTTGTTGACTTACCTCTGTGCCTCTGATGAGAAGTTCTCTAATGAAAGGGAAAACCCCAAGAATAATGTCTATTCCACTATTATCTACGAAAAATAATGCACATTTATGAGGAGGACCCTGTAAAAGAAAGCCAGTAGGTACGCCTTCAAATCAAGACCAGGAAGACTGTAGATTGTTTAACATGCTTTCAGACAAAATATTAAATTCATAGTATGCACAATGTCCTGAAACAGATGCAAAATATGTGTTTTTAGCCATGTTTAAAAACAGGCCAGGGTAGACATTAGATGCAACATGTACGTTTAAAAAGTTACAAACTCCACTTTCAAATTCCAAGCCAGTTGCTGTGATTTTTGTTTTGTTAACATTAGTAAATAAATATACTGCAAAGCAGCACATTATCAGTCTGTAACAACATAGAGTCATAAGAAAAAAAATATTCGACCCACACAATTGGCATGTTTACTAATAATTACCAATATAATTCACACGTGCACCTAAAAGGATCTCAGACTAAACGTTTGTTCACATATATTTTCTATGACCATTGTTCTAATGTTGATGGTTAAGTAGAAGCATAATGACATATTGGTTTTACTGATAACCTTTTAGTGAACTGGATTTTTGGAACTGTTAGTTTTGGCATAAAAACAAAACGGATATCTGCATTGATTTAATTCATCCATAATTCCTCTTTTCCTCTTAATCTACAATTAAAAGTACAGTATCTCACAAAAGTGAGTACACCCCTCACATTTCGGCAATCATTTTAGTATATCTTTTCAAGGGACAATTCTAAAGAAATAAAACTTGGATATATTTTAGAGTAGTCAATGTGCAACTTGTATAGCAGTACAGATTTACTGTCCTCTGAAAATAACTCAACATACAGCCATTATTGTCAAAAAAGCTGGCAACAAAAGTGAGTACACCCTACGTGAAAACAGCTGTGTCGTTTAACCATGCAAAGCCACATGTCCTATTCATCACGTTCATGTTTTTGTCTGCTTGACAGGACTATACAAATTTGTGTATCTTGTTTTAGAGCAGTTAAAATTTGGTGCTTTGAGTACAATTCTCGGTAACACTTTATAATAACTGCACGCTATGAATCATTAGGCAAGCATTAGTAAATAGTCAGTTCATCCTTTATAAAGCATTGTTCCAACATTAATAGTCATTAGTAAGCAGTTTATAAATACAGCTATAAATGCCTTGTTCTTGATTTATAAGCATATCTATTACAAAGAGAGATTTAAAGGCTCATTTATCTTCCTAACAGAAAAAAATAAACAAACACAACACAGAGGGATACAGAACTCAGAAATATTTATTTCAAGATGAAAAAAAAAAATGAAACTAACTTTAATTTTTCTTTTTAGTTGTACAGTTTCCTTTTTGCATCATGAAAAAAATATTTCTGTGTTCTGTATCCCTCTGTGTTGTGTTTGTTTAACTTGTCTGTTTGGAAGATAAATGAGCGTTTAAATCTCCTTTGTAAATGCTTTACGAGGTATGAATAGTCCTCACTTTAGATGAGCTCACAAAAATAGATGGCTGGCAACTACTAAATGTTTTATAACTACCTGACTTAATCATGAATTACAGCAGGAATATGTGTTAATAAAGCATTTATTAACACACTGAGCAACTATTATCATGTGTCTAAATAATAAGATTTATAAATGTACATTTAAATAGTTTATTAATCATTTACTTACACTTTCTAAATGATCTTATGAACCACTGACAACTCCTAAATAACTGGTTTGTAAATAACGTAATAATTTAGAAATTACAAACTGATCATTAATAAAGTATGAAAATACAATTATTAAACATTATAGATATGCTCAAGAACAAAACATTTATAGCTGTATTTATAAACTGCTTACTAATGCCTCTTAATGTTGGAACAATGCTTTATAAATGATGAATTGACTGTTTACTAATGATTAACTAATGATTCATAGTGTGCAGTTATTATAAAGTGTTACCCAATTCTCTCATACTGACCACTGGATGTTCAACATGGCACCTCATGACAAAGAACTCTGAGGATTTGAGAATTAGAGTTGTTGCTCTCCACAAAGATGGCCGAGGCTATAAGAAGATCAGTAACAACCTGAAACTGAGTTATAGTACAGTGGCCAGTGGCATACAGAGGTTTTCCAAGACGGGTTTCACTCGGAACAGGCCTTGCAAGGGTTGATCAAAGATGTTAGATCCTTGTGCTGTTCGTCAGGTGCAGAAGCTGGCTTCAAAAAACAGATGCATGAGTGCTGCCAGCATCGCTTTAGAGGTTGCAGAAGTGGAAGGTCAGCTTGTCAGTGCTCAGACCATACGCCGCACACTGCAACAAGTCAGTTTGCATGGCCGTTGTCCCAGAAGGAAGCCTCTTCTGAAGCTGGCTCACAAAAAAGCCTGCAAACAGTTTGCTGAAGACAACCTGGCCAAAAGCATGAATTACTGGAACCATGTCCTGTGGTCTGATGAGTCTAAGGTAAACTTGTTTGGCTCAGATGGTGTCCAGCATGTGTGAAGATGCCCTGGTGAGGAGTACCAAGAAAATTGTATCTTGCCTACAGTCAAGCATGGTGGTGGTAGCTTCATGGTCTGGGGCTGCATGAGTGCTGCTGGTACTGGGGAGCTGCAGTTCATTGAGGGAAACATGGATTCCAACATGTACTGAGACATTCTGAAACAGAAGATGATGCCCTCCCTTCAGAAACTGGGCCGAACGGCAGTTTTCTAACATAATAACGACCCCCAAGATGACAACTGCCTTGCTGATGAAGCTGAAGGTGATGGAGTGGCCAAGTATGTCTCCAGACCTGAACCCTATTGAACACCTGTGGGGCATTCACCATGTGTCTAACATCCAGCAGCTCCGTGATGGCATTATAGAGGAGTGGAAGAGGATGCCAGCAACAGCCTGTGCAGCTCTGGTGAACTCCAAGCCCAGGAGGATTAAGGCAGTGCTAGATAACAATGGTGCCCCTACAAAATATTGACACTTTGGACACAGTTTTGACATGTTCACTTAGGGTGTACTCATTTTTGTTGCCAGTTATTTGGACAATAATGGCTATATGTTGAGTTATATTTAGAGGACAGTAAATTTGTACTTCTATACAAGCTGCATATTGACTACTCTAAAATATATCCAAGTTATATAAAATATATCCAAAAGTAAAATGTTTGCTGAAATGTGAGGGGTGTACTCACTTTTGTGAGATACTGTACATTTTAAAATGAAATTAAATAAAAAATAAAATTAATACTGTTTTCTCACTCTCCCTTTCTTATACATCAAAACTGAAAATAATCTGTCAGCAGTATCATGTTTATTTTATAATGACAAAACATTATTAAGGTGTTATTGTTTTTATCAACATATATGTCCAAAATATGAGTTTGCACATGTGTTTTTGTTTAATATTGTATTTCATACATAAGGTTTTTATGGCTCATGTGTCCAATTCATTGCAATTCAGTGATTACTGAGAGATACGCAAATAAACCTTCCTGAAAATCCTGTTGTGCTATATGTGACATTTGATTTTTAACATGAGAAGAAAAAATAAAAAAACTTTTTTTACATTAAAAAATGATAAACGCATAATCAAGAAAACAAGCTGGTTCAGCCCAGTACATGTTCTTCTTAAATTATTACTAACAATATAAAAGTTATTCTTATAAAAATCATTATAAATCAATAAAAACATTATAAAAATCATGACAGATTTCACAGCAAAAACACTTGATAAAAAAGCACTATCAATTAGAGGGCAGAAGGCACAAAGTAAATTGTGTACAACAGGTTTATCAGCAAATTTTTGATCTTGAAATTTGTGTACGAAATGTGATACAGGAGACTAATATATTTATAAATAGACATTGTAATTATTGTATAACACAATATTACAACTAGGTATGTTCATTTCGGTTATTTTTCCTAACCGACAACTGACGCTCGTTAACCGATTATTAACCGTTAACCGACAAGATTATTTTAAATTAGAAATAAAATTAAATTAGAAAGAATAAGTGTCTGTGACCCGTTAAAAATACTAACATTTGTTTTCCGGGGATTAATTTTACATGCGTAAAAAGCAGCAAACAACCCTAACCTTTTACAATTCCGATTATCTTCATGACTAAAAGGAGTAGTTGCTTCCACTGTTAGAAGGAAAAAAATAATAATAAAAAAGTGATTTCTCCAGCGCCGCATGCGCGCACACTACTTTGACAATGCAGCCTGTTCATTATCATTATAAAAAAACAATCAGTCAAACATATGAAAAGGAAAAAAAAAAAAAACACTGCTCAGTTTAAATATGTAGTAAAATCTGTGCCGTTAAGCGTTATCACCGTACCGCCGTGAGGTTATGCAAAACATTTTGTTTTACGTGGATATTGGAACGCGAGTAAAGTAGGCCTATACATAAAAGGTAAATAATATTTTGGCATTCAAATACATCGCGAATACGGAAACATTTGATTTTGTGTCGAACGAGAGACCCAACATTGGTTTCAGTTTCGTTTTAGCCTTAATTTGTTTTGGTTTGTCGCTATAGCTTCTTACATTTTTAATTCTTGTTCTTTTCTAAATAGCCTACTGTTAATTGAAAGGATTTGTTGTGGAGTGAGGGGAACTAAAATAGCATAGCTATGTTTACAGTGTTTATTATAATGTTTGTAATTTGCATTTCTGAATGAAATAATAAAATGCGACTTATGTTTTTTTTTTTGTTTTTCTCTCTAAAACAAGTTTTTGTTTTTGTTTTTTTTAATACGCGTAGCTTATTTTAACCATGCATTAAACCTTTTAAAATATCTTGATAAATTACTGAAAAATAAATAAATAAATAAATAAATAAGTGACTTTAAACCGTTTAACTGATTGTATTAATCGGTCAAAATTCTTATCGGTCGGTTACCGGTTAAAATGAACATCCCTAATTACAACATATGTTTACTGTAAGTTATGAGAGAATAAAATGTTGCTAAAATGTGGTAGCGTGCTTTGCCAAACAAGTATTCTGTTTTCAATCAATTTATACCCTCAAAGGGACGACATATTCAAACATTAAAATCAAAAATAAAAGTTTTTTTGTTTTTTTTTAAATCCTGAACTTGTGTGATGCGAAAATTCATTTTCTAATGTCTCTTTGTGGTCTTGGCCTTTTTAGGGTTAAAATTTAAAAAAGGCTTTTTTTAGGGTTAAAACAGCATGATTGCAGCTTAATATGAAGTTCAATACAGCATTTGAGAGGCGTGTTAAAGACATTGTCGATTTAAGATCTGACCTTCAGTCTTTCAAGCCACTGGTTGTAGGCATCCACAAGCCATGGCCTCTCTGGGAATAAGTATATAGATTAGATATAGATAGAAATATAGATAGAACAAATAATATTATTATTATTATATAATTTTAATAGTTTAAAATAAGTTTTCATACCTTGTAATTGCTGTTTTGCTTGTTCAAACCCAAACTCTGGATCTGATTCAAGCACGCTAAAGAACAATTCAAAGGTAAGAATAAACCCAATGTCTGTGAAAAATAAAAAATAAATAAAAATCTTCTAGCATACTCATCAGTACACTCACTCTGACACGGCTTTGGCTCCCCAGTCAAAAACGTTGCCAGCCAAGAGGCCTTTGACCAAAGTGAACTGTCTCTGTTCCCAGCTCAGCTCCTCTACAGACTTCACTACCTTCAGATAGTATTTCAGGGCCATGTCATTCTCCTTCTGCTTAATCTACAGAAAAACAGAGAATCAGACTAAGTATGATAAACTCGATAAGCCACTAACATAGTTTAACCACTTGAAAACAGACACACAGATGCATAGAGATAGAGACTGAAACAATCTAATTAAAAGAAAAACAAGTTTACAAGATTTTAAATATGAGACTATGGGGAACTGATGTAATTTGAAGCACCACAGGCAAGGTGAAGGATGATTCAAGATTCAATGTAAACCTTAGAGTAGGGGTCAGGAAAGTTGAACTCGTTTAAACAGTGTTCTCTTGTGTCTAAAAGACTTCTGACGGTGAGGGATCCATAAGCACTAGAGATGAGAGGAGAGGCAAGCTACATTAGAAGAGAGAAACACTCATCCAGCAACACTCAAGCACACACACACTACAAGACAATAACTCGTAAAACATCCTAATATCTACTAAGATCTTGATGAATATTAAGCGACAGATATATCAGTCCAAGCTGAAGAATGAACCCTTGATGAGCCGTGGCAGAGACTGAAGGTTCATGGTTGCTCTTACAAAGGCTGGTGCCGAAGAGTCTGGAGTTTATGACGGTATTTCTGGCGAAACTTCTCCCCCCTTTCCACCGCCTCTGGTTGGTCTTTCTGGCTAGCTATGGCTCGCTTCACCACCTGTTGAAAAACAAAATGAGTTCATGAACTTTCATGATTTCTTTGTTTTTCTTAGTTTTGTTGTGGAAAAATCTTAGAATATTGCATTCTCATAATGTCATTACCGTCAAATTACCAACTCCTACGGTTATAAGATAACCAAGAATGTTCTAGTTACAGTATGTACAATATATTCGTAATAAACCACATCTACACCAAACGCAGTGCAATGTGACTAAAGACAACAGAGCCCATTAATGATTCTGTCCAGAGGTCTTGTCGCTTCCTAAAATCTGTACCCAACCTGAATCACTTTTTAACCAAACCCAATTTTTTTAAAGAAAAACCTGACCCGAGACAGACCTGATAAAATTAGATCTGTCCGACTTGATGCCATTTATTTTCGAACCCAACTGGACCTGAACATAAACAGCATTGATGTGCACAGCCTGAAGCCCTGCAGTCAGAAAAAAACAATACTGACTGATTTGTCCTGCTGACTGATTTGGCCGCTGCTCCATTATTTTCATTCATTTATTTACTTATTTATTATTACTTTATATTATTGTCTGCCTGATAGATACAAGTTATTTCTTATTTCTGGATTGAAAAAATAAACACGATAGCTTAATAAAAATGAAATTGATAGCCAAAAATAAATAATGGATTTGCTAGTGTTGTCTGCAACCCTATTTACGTTGTGTTGCCACAATAAAAGTTTGGTCATATTGTTTTTTTCTGTACAACTTTTAATGTTATTATTTATTTAAGATTTTTTTAATGCTTCTAGATAAGTGTTTTGCTCATTTTTATGTTTTTTTTTTTTTTCAAATACATGAAATTAATTAATTAATTAGTCTGTATTCTTCATTCACTTCTCACAAATTAGCCTTTAAATTAGTTTGAGCAAATGAGGACATAAATAAAGTTAAACTATTGCATGTCTGCCCAAAGGAAAAAAAATAAATAAAAATGACCAAAAAACTACGGATCCACGACAATGTCACAATTACTAACTGACAGAGCATGTGAGCGGAGCGGGGTGGTCATATTTCCTCCAGAGCGAAGAGAGCCTTTTTGACTCAATTAGTCCGCTCTGGGCCACTCTCTCAACCCAGAATGCTCTTTGTGATATGCTGGTTCAAGAATATGTAAAATAAGTAAAATAAAAGGTTATGGAGCTCAAATATTGTTTTAATGAAGTTAAATAACCTTAAATGCACAGTAAACATCAAAGTCAAGTATGAAGTAAGAGGGCAATATGAAAAAGTGTGGAGAAACTGAATTTAATTTTGTGATATAGCCTACTAACAGCAATGTTCTTTTTCGTTTTTTGCTTATGGATAAAATAATGTTTGAAATCCCTTTGCAGTGCTGTAATGTTAACGAACATCCCAACATCCAGACTGATGAAAAGTGTCATTTAGATGAATATGTGAATGTGTTCCGTGTGCTTTCCCCTTAATAACAAAACAAATATACAACAAAAATAACCGCAGTGAGAAATGATCATAAGTGATCAAAGCACCATCCAGTCAAGTCATGTCATGTCTATTTCTAACCTACTTCATAACATATTACTTTAAAGCCACAAATATCATAACTATTATCTATAGGCCTTCTGAAATTGAGACATTTATTCAACAAATTAATTACAAACAGAATGAGAATTTAATGATGTCAGAGCCGAATCATAGCTAACAACTTTTTAACGATGAGTAAGCGGTATATGAATGTAGCGTTGGCTTGGACCGTGAGCAATTGACCTATCGGTAAGCCCCGCCCCTCCTTAGTTACTGTTGCTCCCTCGGACAAACAAACTGCTAACTGGCTTAAAATGACAGCTGTCAGTGTGAAAACCTTGTCCCAAGATGCTTTCGATATATTTGACACACAGAAGGACCATCATTTAAGTGGGACTTAAATATGCCATGGAGGGATATTTAAAATATTTCAAAATAAATATGCAAAGATACAGATCACAATGCAAACAGGAGAAGTCACGATCGCAGATGACAACATCCTGGAACAACAGGGTAAAATTCAATTAATATACATTTAACCAGTTTAATATGGAGAGGCACTGAAATGTAGACCTTCATTTATGTGTTTTTGACCTACACTGTACAAGACGCGAGAACAGTCCGCTATTTCGGTTTGTACGTTAGCATGGACTTACTGACTTCAACGTTAGCTAGTTTTAGCCAGAGATACCTTGATGAAGCACAAGATGACATTAACATTCTGCTTGAGCAGATGAAAACTGTAACTTAATGAGAGTATGACAACCAGAAAATGAACGTTTTCATCATCATTGGGATTGGGGTTTAATGCTTAGGGACATTTTGCTCTGTTTTGTTTGGGCTTAGGAAATGTAATAAAATTAATTCTATTGCCTATCCTCTCAGGACACCTGGAATCAGTGTTACAAGTACCCCAGGCACATCGTTTTTTCCATTTTTGTAGCAATAACACCATCAAACCCATGAGAGCTTCGGATCTTCCAATGTTTCTCTATGTCTGAGTTCCGCTCCCCATGCAACTGATACTCGACTGCCATTGGCTCAACTGCATTTGAGGGGAGGGGCTTACCAATAGGTCAATTGCACGGAGTGCACTGGAACAGAGCAGATTATTACGCGGAGCATCACACCTCTTTGCTTTGCTAACTGACAAAATGACACAAAGTTCCGTTTTGGAAAAGAATTCAGGAATTACATTTTTCCAGATTTGACAACGTAACTAGATATGTTGCCACGACGAAAGACTGGTCATCATATCACACTGAAGTTACGTAACAGTCACATATCATATAGGTTCACCTCAAAGCTGCAGTTCGTAAGTTTTGCCTCTTTGTTGCAATCTCTGTTTGAAAACCTTCATTTGTTTTTTACTGAATTATCTTCATTGAATGGGTTGTGCTCAGGCACGGCTCCAGCACGGGTGAATCTAATGTTTTGAGGAGTATGTGTGGCTGTCAGTCACTGCACTGATGTGGATATTGTACTTAGGAATCAAGCCTACATCTTGGAATATATGACCCAAATAAGAATTTTCATCGGATATTGTCATCTAAACAAGCAAGTAACAAGTCTACCACGTTTGTTCTGACCAACTGAGGAAAAAAGCATTACAACAAATTGCGCTACCAATGATGATTAAATCTAACGATCGGTTAGCTCATATCACATCAAACCGTGCACATTATTATACTTTGTTCTCAAATTGTTAATGTTAACAAAAACAGCATTGCGTGACTAACATTGTGTATATAGTGTGTATTACCATGTACATTTCAGTTTCTGTACAGTTTAATCTCTAATTGTCATACCATTCAAATTTCATATTAAGAAATTCTTTTAACCCAAAAAGCAATTTATTCTTCCTTCAAACTGGTTCTCTTTAAAATACAAATCTTGTGTAATCCCAGGCTATCTGTAACCAGATGCCCATTTAAAACTGGAATATAATTTCACTTCAGTCACATGGGTTTCATAAACACACAATCCTTTCTGGATTACAATCCGCCATCAAAATGATCAATTTAATTATTCCAGCTGCTGTGAGAAAAGGCTATAAACGATCCGCCACCTGCAGCATCCTCACATGCGATAGCCTTTTAGCTGGGACAACTTTATGTTTACAGATGTGATGTAGTGATGTGGCAGCATGCTCAAATTTCCCGCAAATTCCAACCAGTACCACTCAAATTAGAAAACATTATAAGCTTACCATTGTGAGTCGGGCAAAAGTAAGGAGATAGTTTTGAACACTGGCTGGTTATGTACTTCCTGAAATATTGATTTTGGATCATTTTTAACCAAAATAAAGTTACAGACTGCAGCTTTAAAGTACTAATCACTTTTACAGAGTTTGCCAGGTTAGTGACATCAAAACATCTACATATCAACATATAACCGACCAGAAATTTATTTCTGTCTTGTTTCTTTATTTGAACTAAAAGAAATTCAAGTCCCAGTGGGTGGTTGTTGGTAATAATAAAGCCACGGTAACACTGACTTTGAGCATGCAAAATTTCCTTGAATGCTGCAACAGTCGTGATATGACGTCATGCTCTGCAGCGTCTTTTTAAAAACTTTAATTCAACACAACATATAATAATACACCTAAAATGTAAACACATACCATCCACTCCACTTTCCTGCAGTGCTGCAGCTTTAAATTTATGTTCTTTTAATTCAGCTATGCTGTGACGTATCGATCTGCTATTGGTCACACAGTTTCACATGATGCAAATTGCGAAAAAAAGTTCCAAGCATGAACTTTGGAACGCAGTGAAATACGAAACTTTCACATGGGTTTTTGCGTTTCCGGTCTGACGCATTTGCATGCTTATGAATTAGGGCTGTCAAAATGGCTGAAAAACTAAATTCAAATTTTGTACTTAAATGTTATCAAAATTCGAATTATATTCTAATTTAAAAGGCATAATTTCAGTTAGGGGGAAAAAAGCTTTTGGCTTCTCTCCTGAGGCCACAAGAGGGCACATTGAGCAAAATATTACTAATCCACGGTTCTTCATAGCATAAAATAACACGACTATCTTTGAAAAATGTGCAAAATGTTTAAAATAATGTTTAACCTTATATAATTAAGTTGATTAAACAATTAGAAACAAAACAGCATCATGTATACAAGTTTATTTCAAAGCATAGAAAACCAATCACAAAGAGTAAAGTTACTTTGTTTCATTTAAAAACATGAGATGCAGTGGAATGGGGAGAGACATGTCCCGATGTTTTTTCAAAGTTGAACTTACAATAATTTTAAATGGCTTTCTAAATATCCGACTCTCTTTTGCGAGACGCGAGTGCAGCGGTGATAGATGTCCCTCTTGAAAATGCGATAAATATGCATTCTGTGTGAACGGCTTGGTTCCAGTTTTGACATAAACAACAATCTCCGCATTGATGTTCTTTTCAGCAGTATTTTAAATGATCAACATATCCAGTAGGTTCAACTGGATAGGCTAAAAAAAGCATTAAAATGCAATTATACTTACCTACATCATCATCGCATCTCGTGTGCCAGATAAGGCTGCCTGACGCACCCCAAAAATTTGAACGCAACGTTTTGCATTAAAATTTGGATTTTTATTTTCAATTCGACGAATATTCAAAATTCGATTTTTTTTTTTTGACAGCCCTATTATGAATGGAAGTCAATGGAACAAAAAGTGCAGTGTGAACGCCCTGCAGTTGACCGGCCATTATGCCGAGTTGTGAGATTACATATATATTTTCTAAAGTTAGCATAGCAAATTAATAATCAAAGTCGCAAAATGAAAGACAAAAATACAGAGCCTGGAGGACTTACCCCATCCAATGCGTCCTCAAAGCAGTAGAGCCAGTACTCCCGAGCCAATGCATCCTCAGTCAGGTCCACCGTGTCTGGAATATAAGAGGTCGGGTCCTGCAGCAGGGGGAGGTTGACTAGCTGCCTCTCCAGACGGTCCATCTCCAACATGTCAAACTGGAGACAATGAATAAAGTTAATTTGTGCATTCATCTGCACAGGAAAGGCTATTACTCCCCAGCAGACATTTGATGATACCAAGAAGAGGTTCAAAAAATAAAACAGGCATACACACCTAACTTAAGGGTTCACTCATGATATAAATATTCATTCTTTCCTATAGAATGCTGAAGTGATACATTTTTGTAGGCCAACCCAGAAGTTATCATTATCTTGGATCCCTTGACAAAAACCCAACACATTTACATTTATTCATTTTGCAGACACTTTTATCCAAAGTAATAATGAAATGAGACATACAACAAGCGATTCATCATAAGTAATAAATACAAGAAGTGCTAGTAATACATTTCTGACATTGTTCAGAAAAGTATCAGCCAGAACAGGGAGGAATTAAGGAAAAGTGTTTTTTTTTTTTTTGCAGGATGCAGTTAGGTGCTCACAAAAGAGTTTTCAGTTGTCTCTTAAACATTATCAGGGATTCTGTGTGCCAGATGGGGATTGGAAGATCATTCCAAGAGCAAGGAATAATGAACAGAAACATTTTCGAAAGTTATTTTGTTCCTCACTGTGATGGTACCATGAGGCGTTGCTCACTTACAGATCTCAAGCTTCTGAAGGGGATGTAGCCTCAGAGTGAATGGAGATAGGATGGTGTAGAGCCCTTGGCTGTTCTGTATGCAAGCATCAATGTCTTGAACCTCATGTGAGCCACATCCGGTAGCCAGTGCAGAGAGATGGAGAGGTGTGATGTGGGCTCTCTTGGGCTCGCTTAAGACCAGTCATGCTGCTGCATTCTGAATCATCTATAGTGGTATGATTGTACGTGTTGGAAGCCCAGCCAGAAAGTCGTGCAGCATGCTCCGTCGAGAAAGGCCTGATCTTCCTGATGTTGTGCAATGCAAACCTGCATGATTGTGCGGTCTCTGCAATGTGGTCTTTAAAGGTCAGATTGTCATCAGAGATTACCCCAAGAGCTCTGACTGAACTTGATCGGATTATTGTTGATAAACCTAGCCTAACTGTACAGTGAAATTAAGCTATACAGTCAAAGTGGCAGGAATAATGAGAAGCTCTGTATTTGCCAGGTTGAGCTGGAGGTAATGTTCTTTCATCCAAGATGTCCACCAGGCAGCCTGAGATCCATACAGCTACCGTTGGATCATCTGGTTGAAATGAAAAATAGAGCACAGCAATGGCACCAGAAACCATGTGCCTGCATGATGGGTCCCAGTGCTGTAGTGTATAGGCAGAACAGGAGGGAGTCCAAGAACTGAGCCCTGAGGAACCCCCGTGACCAGCTGATGTGCTCTGGATCTCCAGGCAACCCTGAAAGACTTACCTGAGAGATAGGATTCAAAACAGTGAAGTGGAGTTGCTATAATCCCCAATGATGAGAGGGTGGGATGAAGGATCTGATGATTGACAGTGTGAAATGCGGCAGATAGATCAACCAAAATGAAAACCGATGATTTGAATTTAGCTTTCGCAATCTGCAGAGTTTCAGTGACCAACAGCAAGGCAGTCTCAGTTGAATGGCCACTTTTAAAACCTGACTGGTTCTCGTTCAGCTGGTTATTCTTTGAAAGGCAAAGATGATACTTGCTTGGACATAAATCGTTGGAAGAGTTCTCTCTATAAATGGGAGGAGCAAGACAGGTCTGTAACTGTCTATAAGTAAAGTGTTTAGTGTAGTTTTTTAGGCAGTGGGGTTACCCAAATCTGCTTGAACATAGTGGTGAAAGTGCCTGTGGGGAGAGATGTGTTGATGTGTGCGAGTGCTGGTAAAAGTGTAGGAGAAATGGCTTATAGAGGAGTGTGAGAGGACAGGGGCTAGAGGGCAGGTGGTAGGATGACTGCAGAAGGGAATTTTAGATACTTTCGACTCTGAGAGGAAAGGAGGAGGGGAAGAGACTGTTGGCTGTGGATGGAGTTCTTGTGTGTGTGGAGCTGAAAACAAACTACTGATGGTTATAGTTCTATACGTGAAGAAATTAGCTAAATCATCAGCTGTTAAAGTGGTGGTGGGAGTGGGCAGAGGAGAGAGTTGAATGTTTAGGAGTTTGTGTGCATCTGAAGCACTGTTAATCTTGTGGAAATAAGAATTTTTGGCAGTGTGGACCATAACAGAAAAATATGAAAACAGAGACTGATACATACTCAGGTCAGCTGGATCTTTTGATTTGCATGATTTTCTCTCTGCAGCCCTGAGTTTGGACCAGTGTTCACGGAGAACATCGGATAACCAGGGATTAGAAGGGGTAGTACACGCTGGCCTGGAGGATAGAGGACAGATACTGTCTAGACAGGAAGTCAAAGTGATGATAAAGAGTCTAGCACTTTTCACATCTAGTGGTGAGAATTGGGTGGGAGACGGAAGAGAGGATGAGTGTAGGTTTTGTCTGAATGCAACTGGCAGGGGGTTGGTGGGACATAAGATGTAAATTGAAATTAAAAGTAATAAAAACATGATAAGAAATGGGTTTTACCAAAACATTTTCTGTGATACAGCTGGATGTGTAAATGTGGCTGAGCTGGTTGCCTGATTTTTCAATTCCCGTGATGGTGAGCCATTTAAAATTGAATAAGGATAGGAGAGAGTTGAACTTTGCAGCCTAAGGCTTCTCCAGGTGGATGCTGAAGTCACCAAAGACAACAAGCAGGCTGCCATCCTCAGGGAATAAGGACAGCAGCAGATCCGGATCCCCTAAAATGGTGCCCAATTTACCTGGAAGGCAATAAATTACTACAGTATGGAGTTTTACAGAATGTGTTACAGTAACAGCATGAAATTCAAAATAATTATTATTGCATAAAGATGGATAAGTTGAGTATTTCCAGCTATTAAAAATGAGAAAACTGGTGCCTCTGCCCCTCCCAACCTGACAGGGGGTGTGAGAGAAAGAGATGTTAGAGAGAGCAAGCCCAAGATTGTGACTGAAGACTATACAATTGAGTTAGAATAGTCTGCAAAACCATAATTATAAACACAATGAGGCGCTGAAAATTTACTAATAAGTGGATGACTTTTCCTCTCGGTTGAATTGACATTTAATAATCGCAGACAACCTCATTTAGCCATAGTGCTGTCAAACTATTAATCGCATCCAAAATAAAGTTTTTATTTACATAATATATCTGTGTGTAATGTGTATATTTATTATGTAAATGTATATATAAATACACACACAAAGTATATATTTTGAAAATATTATATTCATATAATTTATATTATATAATAAATATATTTAATATATAAAGGTAACATTATTCTTAAATATATACATGCATGGGTGTATATTTATATATACACATAATAAATGCACACAGTACACACACATATACTATGTAAACAACAGGGGTGACCCCGAAAAGTCGACGATTCGATGCTTCGATAGGAGGAGCCTGATTCGACTACCAATCTCACAGTCAAATATTCGCAGAGTATATGACCATGCCGTTTTGGTTATATGGGGTGCTCAATGTCTGATTTTAGAACTACCAGTTTTCTCCCAATAATATACAGCCTATTAACATAATGCTGTAAATAAGAATCTGAAAAGAAGGAAGCTTTAAATAAATATTTAATGTGCGTGAATAAATCCAACCACCCCTATAGATTTAAGTTTCACTTTCCATAATCCGTGACAGACAGGAGCATCTTGGCGGCAAGGATTTAAATCTTTAACAAAACACAAACTGACACAGGCAGTGTGAAAGACTGGATTTTTTTGATCAGGTAGGGTACAAGTGATTTCAAAACATTTCAGCCGGTTTATATTAGGGGTGACCCCGAATGGTCAACGATTCGATCCTTCGATAGGAGGAGCCTGATTCGACTCCCAGTCTCACAGTCGAATATTCGAGGGGTGTTATGATCATGCCGTTTTGGCTATATGGGGGGTGCTCAACGTCTGATTTAACATAGAACTACCGGTTTTCTCCCAATAAGTTAATATACAGCCTATTAAGATAATGCTGTGTAAATAAGAATCTGAAAAGAAGGAAGCTTTAAATAAATATTTTAACGTGCCTGAATAAATCCAACCACTGCTATAGATTTAAGTTTCACTTTCCATAATCCGTGACCGACAGAGGAGCATCTTGGTGGCAGGGATTTAAATCTTTGAAAGACTGGATTTTTTCGATCAGGTAGGGTACAAGTGATTACAAAACATTTCAGCCGGTTTATATATATCGTGTATATATTATTTATATCGTATAAGATGCTTTTGGTTGAGTTGTGCTGCAGTAAAGCGCTTCATTGTAGTACTACAGTGATTATCTCTTTAGAGAACACTATTCTAATAAAACACTGTGAATTTTTAGAGTTTAGTTGCCGTGTTTCTGCACGTTGTTGCGTGAAGAACGTGTCCACAAAGACTGAGTTCATTCAGAGCAGCGCAGACACGTTCATGCATTCGGGGCATTTTGTGCAGATAGCCTATAAGAAGTCGTAATATTAACGTTATGTTGTATATAACGAAGTGTATTATTTATGAGATAAATGAGGAGTAAAAACCTGCTATCAGATGCTTCATTCTACTGGTCATCTTCAGCCCGCGCAGCTCAAAACAGAAATGCAGACTATTTATAACTACTGTCATATACATAAAATTATAATGAGAGCACTATTGTAAAAAAAAAAGTTTTGAATTCTTAGGGTTTCGCTGATGTTTAATGTTAACTATCTTTTAATCAAAACATAAAACATTATTTATCCCGTTTGTATCTTCGAGGCGTCCGTTACACATTTTCCCTGCGTGTTAACGTCAGTAATTATGACTGTCGAATGTCTGACTTGACTCTTGGTAATGTATTTTGCACGTCCTCGCCTCCAAACATATGATTCAACTATCAGTTGACTATCAGCAAGATTTGAAAATTCCGATTCGACTTTGTAAATCCTTAGTCGGGGACACCCCTAGTAAACAAAAACTTTTATTTTAGATGCCATTAATCGTTTGACACTACTATTTAGCCTCGCACATGCTAGTATGTTTCAACACAAATAAAAGCTTTATAATTCATAGTACGTGTTACTGTTGTATATTATGCCATAGAATAAAACAAAAAACATATCCTGAACTTGTGTTAACCACTGATCTTATTTCAGGCATTTAAAATCCATTAAAAAAAACTCATTGATTTCGGGACCATGGAACCAGAAGTCCTAAAATGGTCGTTTCTGGGTTTTGGCCTGCAAAAACACATCATTTCTGCAGCACTCTATTCACCACCCAAAACAACCATTATTTGTGGCTATAGCCCAAAAGGGCCATTCACACTGATGCAATAATATCCAACTGCAGAACTACAAGGCTGCTAAATGGAAAAGAAGGAAGTGTCTTCAGACACATCTTTATGAGCTAAACTTTATGTGGCGCTCATGTGTGAGACACTGAAAAACAATGTCCAGGCCCGGATCAACACAGTGTAGTGCCCTAGGGTGAAATAACTGAAATGACACTTTAAAAATAAAACTGCCAGCAGGTGGCGGTAAGTCACTGATTTTAATCACTGAATCATTCATTCAGTTGATTTGTTTGAACGGCTGATTCATTCAGGAACAAAGCAAGTGACTGTCTTTATGAATGTGTAATTGAATCATTGACTCACTAGATTCATTTAAAAACGCAGGTTCATTCATAAATGAAACACTCAGCAGTGGCTCAGCTGTGACTGTTTGAAACTATTTTCATTGAAGAAATAGAGAAAAATCAGGCAATATTGTTAAAGTCATACAATGAATGTCACTTAATATTAACTTATTGTTTATTGAACTGTTGTATTCATTTAATACCACATTTGCAAACTCCCTTAATAACCTTTAAAAGCTGTCACTCACTCCAGTTCATCGCAATCTCACAAAGCTCCATTATAATCAATGAAACAACGAATCTCTTATTTACACCCTGTCTACACTTTGTTTGTTATTTATAACGAGAGGATTTGTGAGCTTGCATAACTCAGCAATGAACAAAACTCCAGTATTTTGAGCAGTGAGTGGATTCTGAATAACAGTAAGTAGACATCTTTGAAGCTCCCCTGAGCTCAAATACAATATGCTAATCGGGTTAGTTGCACAGGTGCTCCTAAATATTTTTTGATAGTCGCACGCAGTACTTTTCAGTCGCAAATGTGACTAAAATGGTCACATTGTAGAGCCCTGGCTATGTGTCATGATATTTTCTTTTTTTTTTAATTTACGTTTCGCACAACCGCGATGCTGCCTATCCACTCTGACAGGGGGGAGGGGGCAAAACTGTGACCTGACCCAATCGCAATTCTTTATGTATAAATTTACAAAACACGAAAAATATTTTAAAGGTCTAGTCATTATCTTAATCACTTTGTGCCCCCCTATTGGCTGGTGCCCCAGGGCACTCGCCCAATCCCGTCTATGGATAATCTGGCCCTGACAATGACAAGTGGTGCAACAGTTAAAGAAGTCTGTTTAGCGCATGTTTGCATTGGAAAACAAGTAAAAAGTAGCACAGTGGAACACAACAACGTGTTCTGTGTAAAGGGGCTCTTACAGTGCAATCAAAACGCTACCTTTATGACAAATTTCCCACAGCTGTCAAACATTCCAGACAGTGATTTCTCATCTACAACTAGATAATCTGCATCGTTTACACTCATGAGAAATAAGTGCATCACACTGGATAATATCCATGGCAACATCACATTCATAATGATAAAAAAAATGCTGAAAATGCTACCAGAGATTGCTTTTCATTTTTTTTTTTCTTTTTTTTTTAAAGGAAAGAGCATGCAGAGAAAACCACAAGAAAACCTGGATGGAAATGTACTTACTGGAAACTGAAGGGAAAATATTAGGGTATAGATAGAGAAGATGGATGGATGAATGGACGGATGGAGAAGAGGAAAAGAAAAGAAAAAAGAAAAGAGATGAAATAAGAACATTACAGAGAACATAAAATAGGTCATGAAAGATAAGGAGCATGCATCTCAATTGGCTACAATCTACTTTGTCTTTCAAAACAGATATGCAAAAAAAAAAAAACACTGCAACAGCAAATTTTCTAGAGGCCTGATCTTTTGTGCAAATTACCGTTCCACTACGAGCCCGCTGCACAGGATTCAGCTCTGGAGATACACTCATGAGACCAGAGCTGCCAGCATAGTTCTCTCCCCAGCTGTACTGGTTAGGATCTAACACAAAGAAACATGTAGGTTAAACAAACTACACTCACTGCAGCAAATACTCAAGTTTGATTGTGTACACAACAACAGCTT
This sequence comes from Onychostoma macrolepis, assembly GCF_012432095.1. NCBI lineage: Eukaryota > Metazoa > Chordata > Actinopteri > Cypriniformes > Cyprinidae > Onychostoma > Onychostoma macrolepis. The sequence continues at coordinate 3,280,407 of NC_081165.1, forward strand.
ACTGTCTTCTTCTGCCCCTTTCAAAAAGGCCCCAATAGCACCAAGATATCCTTCATGTCTTAGAAATAAAGCCTGGACCTCCCCCTACAAATAAACACAATTCTTTATCCAAAATGCTCACATAACACAGCAATATGTAATAAGATTTATATCCTGAGAATGTAAGCAGGGGATAACATTGTCATTGTATTACTGTATTACACATGAAGAAAGAGAATTAGGTGATAGGAAATCGAGTGCCTGGGGCAATGATAAATTAAACATATTTGACAGAATTTGACAATATTATTCATTGTATCAAACACTCACATAATCATTATTGATACAGTATTATAATTAAGAAAAAAAGGTTGGAGACCTTAGTGAAGAAATTGATGCTATAGGTGATGGTGTGCATGGTAACAGGATGTCCTCGAATGAAAAATCCTCCAAAATAGACCCTGGTAAGGTTGTGCAGTTTGGCATAGAGGCAGGCAAGCTGTCCAATGTCATTGCTTATCATGTGCAATAGGCTCTTTGCCATGTCTTCTTTGGAGAACTCTGAGCAATATACAACAAAATGCCCAAGTGAGATCTGCCATGTAAACTTTTCATTGAATTCATGGTGCAAAACCGTGCAGATGTTATTTTAGACCTTAAAAAGTAACACTGCAACTCTGTTACACTTTCCTCATGTATGCCTTTGTGAAACCAAAGACTTTTGGCTTCATTTCACATTAATAACAAAGCAAACTGGGTGAAGGGTCAAATGACTCTTCCTGGGTGAGGAAAACAGGCCATACAATAAACTGCCTCATGTTACAATCAAACCACTTTTGTATTTATTCTTTTGCTTTACCTTTGTCTGTGGTGGCTGATTTCCCAAAGCTACTTGCAATGAGATCGCCAGTTAATCCCAGGGACCCGTAAGCACCTCCATAGATGTCTTTAACAAGCATATCCACATTTGTGTGTTGTCCTTTGGATGCTAACTGCAAAAGCTCATCAAACCTCTAAGACAGAGAATGAGAAGGGATAATAAAAAATAATAAAAAATTAAGTGAAATTTAAAAAATAAATAAAAAATAAAAAATGTAGAAATTCCAAGTAATACTTCACGAAATGAACCACCTTGGTTTTTGTAAGTAAAGCTCCAAGACCCCAAAAAGTGCCACCACCTATAGAACTGCCACCAATACGCTCAAATTTGTCCTCCGCTTCAACCTTCAAAAACAGGAACAGTTGCTTCCTTTAGAAAGTCTGCAAACTCAGGATTTGTATTGTTTTGTGTGTATAATGCAACAGAGGCATCTAGATCCAGTGCAGTACAGATATACCTTTACTATTGAGACACCAGAGCCAATATTTATAAGCAGGTAGGGGAAGATGTCTGGATGTGTATTCTGGAACCGGAATTCAGAATCAGCATGTTTAGCATACACAAAAGCTTCATGGGGGATATTCTTCAGAACAAAGTTGCATCCCTTAATCAGACAAGTCATTTCATCTTCTTTGTCCACTCTAAGAGAAAAAAATACAATTGAATTAACATTACAACAAACCTACAACAAATCCTTGAACTCCAAGCATGTCTGTATCATTCTCAGTAAGCTATAAAATATTACTTACTTTAGCTTTAACTTCTTTTCTATCAGGTCCTTGAACTTGTGTGCCCCTCCACCAGTTGCTTTGATGACTTTGGTTTCTGTGTTGACCAGGTGATCTTTAATGAAATCTAGGCAGGTTTCAATGTAAGCATTCTCAAACTTGATAAAGTGAAGACGGGCAGTGATCTCTTCCTGTACAGATATCTCATAAAGAGGGTCACCATCTGTTTCCTAGAAAGAAGTAACATGAAAAAATACACAATTAAATAATTATAAAACTTTTGTTTTAACTAATGTTAATGCAAAGAATCTTAATATAAAGTAACATCCATGAAACCTTTTTATTATATAAAATGTTCTTTACACAAATTATTTTTTTATTAACTCTTCACTGTTCTTTGGGAAACCCAAAACAGTTCCTCTATGGCATTGCTTTTAAATTTTAAAATTACCATTAATTTATTACCAAGAACGCTATGCAGTCAAAAAGGGACTGCAATACATCCTGCAACACCTTGATAGACCATATGCCATATGCATATGGATCATGCCATTAACGTCATCTATAACAGTTAATGACCACTATGCTCTTTTACTTTTTATTGTAAGAAATTCTGTTGAGAAATACATAATAAAAACGTACATAATGTACATACTTACATGACATATTTGGCCCAAGTGTTCAAGTGGGCGTTAAGACCGCTAGTGTGTAGGACTTTTAATTAAAGGGGTCATATGATGCGATCTCAAGTTTTCCTTTCTCTTTGGAGAGTTACAAGCTGATTGTGCATAGATAAGATCCCTGAAGTTGCAAAGACTAAAGTCTCAAAACCAAAGAGATATTCTTTATCAAAGTTAAGACTCGCCCACGCCCCCCTAAAACGGCTCATTTAAACACGCCCCCACATGTCTACGTCACGATGTGGAAATATTTGCGTAATGCCGCCCAAATGTTCCCGCAAAGAAAAAAGGCGTGGTTTCAGTAGTGTTGATGCAGCCATGTCAGCAAGACACTGTGTGTTTGTAGGCGAAAGCAAAAGCACTTTATTTGGCCTTCCGAAAGTAGATGCATTTAGGAATCATTAAGATTACTTACAACAGAACAGTAACACATTTTATTGACGACCGTTTCGTGAACCTAGGTAATTACCTTATAATAATTACCTAGAAGAATAATTACCTAGAAGGTAATTCTGACTTTCCTATGACAATCTGGCGCTTCTGAATCAGCGACTGTAAGTATGTTTTGTTATTAGTTTTTATTTTATTTTGTGTCACCATACTTACTCGTGTAACTACTTATGTAACCGTCTTTAAATAGGGAAAACATGGAAGTGTTTGGTAGCTTCTAAATTCATCCCTGTTTGGATCCTAAGGAATGAATGGTGCTAAGATAAACGCTAGCATAGTGGCGCCGCGCGCTACAGCGATTGAGTGCATGCACTGAGATGGGAGAGGTACATATCAACTCGTCTAAGTTGAGGGAAGAGAGAGAGAGAGAGAGAGAGACAGGGTCACATCACAGTGGAGTCCGCTTTCTTAATCGCGGTTTGTGTGCAAACACATACGAGCTTCATCACCGTGTCTGTCACGCGACTCTGTTCCCCTTTCAGGCTTGAACTGATGGTAAAACTAAGGACATTATTAATTGTCTTTACATTTATTTTGAAAGATGAAGCTGGCGATTATGGAAAGGGGCGTTACATTTCCAACGAGTGCTTGCTGTGTTCGGCCAATCACAATGCACTGTGCCAGTTGGCCAATCAGAGCAGACTGCGCTTGTCGGAAGGAGGGACTTTGTAGAAAACGACGTGTTTGAGAGAGGCAGGGCATAGAGGACCTACAATAATGTACAGTATTTGAAAAATAATGTGTTTTTTGAACATTAAAGCATGTCAACATATTCTTTTACACCAAATACACAAAATAATGATCTTTAAAAAAGCATCATATGACCCCTTTAATCAGTGGGACACACTTACAACATAGTATTGTAAAAACGAGGGGTTTTTACACTGTGTACATGTAATACTTTGCACTTTAAAAAAATAATAATTCTGTTCATTAGTGAATTGCACCCAATTGTGGTGCTTCTAATCAAGCGATAAAAAGCAGTTGCAAATGTTTTACATAATACACACACACATCTTTGTAACAATAAAATGTGCAATACTTTACATTTTACACAAATTATGTGTGATATCTAATTAAATTAATTACACCGCAAAGTTCTCCTCAACATTTCACTCTTTTGGGGCTTGTGAGCTCCTGAACATGATGAATGACGATGGGATACCACACCGAAGCTGTATTAGAGACGGTGTGGATTTTGAGTGCACGGAGTGTTGCCATTTTTTGTCGTGTGCATGCATTCTCAAGCGGCCAAGACTGCAAGCGTAGGTATTGGGACAGGCCCAGAAACTCTTTTGGAGTGGACTTTGTGCTTTGTAACTTTGCAGATCTTTTTCATGCAAAAAACCCCCAGCAACATTATGCACTAAAGGAAGTTGAAAATGTAAACAAGAATAATAGGAGCCCTTCTAACAAAAACTAATATTTGTATAGTTTTACTTTTTGCACAGTACATGACTTTCTCATCAGATTTTCTGACACTGCCTCCCTTGTCTCCAAAAAGGCCCTTAATGTTATGTGTAATCATGGGGTTAAATGAAAAAGTCTTACCTGCAAGCTTACCTTCGCTGAATGATCAAACGACCTGACTTTGGCAACTTTATGCTGGACAGTGGAGTAATATGCCAGTTTTGTCAAAGAGCCACCTGTCAGATAAGATGAGGTAAATAGTTTCTTTATTCTATGTTCATATACATTTAACATTGTCTTATACGATTACTATTATGTTATTAACATATCAGGTTGTTTAGGTTCATTAAAAAATATGACATGTTTGCACTTGCAGCCCAGTAGTAAAAAAAAAAAAAAAAAAATTTAAAAACATCTGTCCTCGTTCCGCTACGCTATATTTCTCTAATAAAGATTATTCAGAGGGTATTTACAGCCTCAAAGTCTTCATAAATAATGTTAGTGTTGTTATTCCTCACATGAATTGAACAAACTGTCAGATTAGCAGCACGCGCTAACAGGTTTGAACGCAGCCCTGCCCAACAAACTCTGACACGTCCAAACTCCACAAGTGACTGTACTACGTTTGAGAAAAAAACAAGGGTACGAGTTCGCATGTGATAATACCTATATCTATAGCGAACCTCTTGGCGTTCTCTAAATTGCGGAAAATTTCATCTGGGGGGAGTGTAATGCTCTTATCCATGCTGTGGGATCCTCTGTCCGCCCCGCAAGACAGCGCCATCTTACTGCGACTGTTTTGCAAACTGCTACGCAACGTGAACGACGCGTCAAAGCTCAGAGTTACGGCGAAATTTTACAATAAAAGTCCTATTCCTACGCAGAATAGAATAGAATAGAATAGAATAGAATAGAATAGAATAGAATAGAATAGAATAGAATAGAATAGAATATTTATTAAAACTATTTCATTAAAAAAACTACCTATTTGCTTTTCAATCGGAAACAAGTGAATAGTCAACATCAATACCTTAATTAAATGATAAGCTTTGTAGATGTCTGAGAATAAAATGGGAACTACAGTATTTAATATTTAAAAAAAAAAAACACTATTAGCATTAAAATGATCAGATTCCTATTTAGACGTATTTCTATTAACACTTTTATAATATATAAAAAAGTCAGTAATCAGCTATAGTTTAATTTGAGGATGCGCAATATAGTGGTAACAGATATTTATTCATATTTTATATTATGTCAAAATACACTTTTATCATTTAACACACACACACACACACACACACACACACATATATATATATATATATATATATTGACAAATTCGTTGAACAGAGGACACTCAAATCCACGTTGTGACAATCTACTCAACCAAACTGCAGTTTGCTACCATAAATTAGACATGATTGATCTCGTACTTAAGTAGGCAACATAACATGCTATTATAATAATACTATAAATAGTATAAAAATAGTATAATAGTAGGCTATAAAAGATGCTGTAGTCACTTGCTATTTACATTATAGACTTGGTTTGTGACCTAGGTGCATCTGCAAATTATTAATTAAACTTTCTCTTAGATGATAATTTGATGCAATAATAATAATAATAAGTTAATAAAATAAATAAATAAAAATAAACCTTTGCAATATTTAGACAAACTGACATTAATGTCATTCAGTGATTTAAAAACCTTTAGTAAAACAATCAGGTGAAACATAATTTCACTGTGTAAACATGCTAAACATAATAATGATGCATATGATGTTTTATGGAATATGGACTTTTTCTTCAGGTCGCTGTTGAACAGGCCAGCCAGGGTGTCCCAATGTTCATACTATCCATCCTAAAAAGTATGTGAGATTAGAGTTAGTATGTCCCAAAGCATAGTATGTTGAAAAAGGTATGCCAAAAATCTCCGGATGGATGATTAGATTCAGAACTACAAACACGAATAAAAGCGTTAAAAACTACAAACATGGCGAATGTGCGCGACCGGTGTAGATGGCAATATTCAAAATTTAACCTGTTAAAAAAAAAGATTATATATATATATATATATATATATATATATATATATATATATATATATATATATATATATATATATATATAATTTAGCTTAGTTCTCCGCATAAAGACCCGCTGGCAGTTCAACGTGCTCCTTCTTTTCTCTCCAATAATGTGGGAAGTTTAATTAAATGAAATGTTGATGATGTTAACTGTGACAAGATGATTGACAGCGCAGTTTACAGTGACATTGTGACAGCTGCGACAGAGCGGTATGATGTAATATTATCTCCCAAAGCTTGCCTGCTCTTCTACTACACACTCAAAAGTGTGTACTTCTTCTTCACAAAAGTAGTAGGTACCAGGGTATTCTGAATTTTTGTGGCTGTTGGCATGTGTAAAGTGCATACTGCTTACCACCAACTGGTAACAATTTTTTATTTTTTCGTAAGCTAAATTATATTCTCTTATCTAACTCCGCACAACCCTAACCCTGGGAACATCAAAGTATGTGTTTATGATTGCCATATAAATATAGAGAACATAGGATCCTGGGACCATAGGTCCCTTTGCCATGTCTCTGTCATGTGTCATATAAATGTGGGTAACATGGGAACATAGGAATGACCATTTTCTGAAAAGTGGGCTTTATGTACTGAATGCAGGCAGATCTATGCGATGGTCTTAACTGTGGCTGTGTCTTGTCAAGTCATAGTGCTTTATTCAATACTGACTGTGTCAAAGCAGCTTTACAGTGTCAACAGCAAAATAGTTTGTCAATAATGCAAGAGGACAATGACAAAGAGTCATTTTTCCAGCTAAAGTCAGTTCATTGATGATTCAGTGATGTGTGCAATCAGTCAAGCGTCCAAAGCAAAGCAAGCCAAAGGCGACAGTGGCAAGGAACCAAAACTGTGACAGAATGGAGAAAAAACCTTGGGAGAAACCAGGCTCAGTTGGAGGGCCTTGTTACATTTAAGTAGAGTTACATTTACATTTTGATTAAAGGTCTGTTTTCAATGGCATGAATATGTCTAGTGCACTGAATTCAGAAGCCAAGGCTGTATATTTCTGGTGTATATTTAGATTAAGATTGAGGTTAGGGTTAAGAATAGGGTTTGGTCAGAGTTTAACCTTATTACACAAGTAAATCGTCTCATCGCGACCTTTGTTTTGTCGGGTGGCGGCCCATGATTCAGCCGGACACCGGAAGCTGTCACGAGACTCTGAGCTAAATCGCGGCGCTAGCTGGGCTCGCGCTGGAGCGCTGAGTCGGTGAGTGACAGGCGCGTTGCGTGAGCGGCTCGTGAGGTCGCATTGAGGGCAGCAGAGCCGTGTTTTTTTCTATCCCAAAGCTCGTTTCGTGTCAGCCGCAGGTGCTGTTTCGTGGAATGACCCAGTCTGCTGAGGAGATAAGGGATTGAGGTTGACTGCAGCTGAACACGCTAAAGTTTGTCGGGTTTTTCCGGCGGGTGTGTGAAGGTAGGCGGCTAAACGAGCGCGCTAACAGACACTATTGATAAGGACCGTTAATTCACTGCAAAAATTCACGAAGAGATATTAAACTATATGTGTCGTGTGATATGGGTCGTTTTATTCACTTGTAGTCCATAACTGTGCCAATAATGTTTTGCTCCTTAAATATAAAGTGATATTGAGTAGTCTTTTCCCGGCTCCAGCAGTCTTAGCATGTTAGCACGAATCTCACAGACTGAATTTCACCACATCAGAAACTGACCAAAATAAACTCTTGCTGTCGTTATAACACATTTTATAAACATCTTATAAAGAACTTCTGTCTCACCTTAAAATAAATGTGTACATTACTAGTCTAAATCGAAAGTGTGTGGTTGAAATTAACATTCTTGCCGTCATTAATCTAAATTAAACAGTCCAGTCAATGTTTTATGCTGTAGTTTAAGCATTATCAATCAAAACAGCCCTCTCTTGCAAGGTTCAGTAGTTGTGAGTCCTGTTGTATTACAATTCCCAGTTTCTGATGAGGAATTAATTGCGAGCTGATTTTTATTGCCACATTGTTTAATAACTTGATTCTATCTCAGAGTTGAGTTTAGTATCCCTAGATGACTAGGACGGATCAACTGGTTTTGCTGAATAGACGTAAATTGGCATTGGGTTTTTTTTTCTGATACCAATGTTTAGCAAAGCAGTTTTCAGTTCTCTTTGCTGGTTTTACTGTGAAATGATGTCTGAGCGAGGCTTCCTTATTCTTATCTATGGAGTGAATCATTATTATGTTGTTTTTTTATACTTTAGATGATAACTTCATGTTGGTTACACCTGTTGAAATGGATGCAAGTAAGCTCAATATGAGTCAGGTTTATGTTGAGTGGGCAAGATATTCTTCTAAGTTGTTAACCAGATAAAGTTATTTATGAAAGTAAACTGCGTCCCTTGAAACCAGTCTTCTCTGGTTTTAGGTTCAAAAGGTTGTGTGATTTGTGTCAGGCCTTGCCTAAGATTTTGCTTCCCCTTCCTCCCCACCCCACCCCACCCCACCCCACCCCAAAGCTAATTGCTGTTGTTGCTTTTGACTAAAATTACATTTGTTAATTTTTCCACTGTTTTCTCTGTTAACTGTGAACATATGCTCTTTTTCGCATTGTACTTCTGTTGTAGAAATTGATATAATTTTTAGTGCAACAGTAGTTATTTTTAGTGTAGGTGTCTGAATATTATGTTAAAAAACTTGACCATTTAACACTAGCACTCTCAATTCTATTTCTATTCTATCTACTTGATTTATTTTTATTAATTATATTTTCTGTTTTTAGATTGAGCAATACATCTGCAGTATCTGTGTTAAGACACAACAACAAATGTGTTTTGCTGGAGCAATACATCAGCTGGATTGACTGCAGTAGGGCTGTGCGATATATCGAATGCGATGATCACGCGCATCTCGTCAGTAAAGCTGGTTCCCGTGATTAGTCGTAAATCTCCATCACCTGCTTTAAAATGGAGCAGCATTTAATGCACAGAGCCGTAGTTCACTGACAAGCTAAGCAATATCGTGTTCATTATCGCAGATGAATCGCCTTTGATTATGAACGCGATATTGTGTAGCTTCTCTGTGCATTAAATGCCGCTCCATTTGAAAGCATGTGATGGAGATTTACGACTAATCACAGAACCGGCTTTACTGACGAGATGCGTGTGATCATCGCATTCGATATATCGCCCAGCCCTACTGCAGCCAATCCAGCTGATGTATTGCTCCAGCAAAACACATTTGTTGTTGTGTCTTAACACAGATATTATGGAGTTATAGTAATTAGATGGATAAAGATTAATGGCAGAAATGTAAACTATGCTTATTAACATAATGTTAATTATTTTAGACAAGTGGACTTTTTTTAATAGCCACATGCAGTTGCTGTTATGCAAATTATATGATATTAATGTGAACAATTCATTAAATAAATTGGATTACTCTCTTTCCTGTTGAGCACACAATTGTGTACATTTGTAGGTGCTATTTCTTTAAGAATCAGGAGGCGGTGCATTGGTTAGCGGTGAAATTATAAATTAAAAAATGATAAATTGTATATATCACAAAAGTGTACAGACCAGTTATCGATAGTCTTTTCCTAAAATCTTTTGGCTTCCACCTGATCCATTTCACTTGTCTCATTTCCTTATGTTTGTCTGCAGTATGTAGTAATTTATAAGAATATCACAGGCAAGCCCCGCTATAATCTTTCATCTGGTAGTTTGTCATATTCACGTGAGAACAGCATATTTCTCATCTCTTCAGCCTGAAAAACGGAAGTACAACCACATTTCCAGATATGATGTTGTCTTTTAAATTATGAGAAGAGGAGGATGGAGAAATGCAAGTTTAACGGTTTCGCATACTGACTCATCGTTTTTTAACAAGACATGCATAGGTTAAACTTAAAGCAGCACTGTCCAGAGGTGGCAGTAATTCTATGAATGTCTTTTAATTAGATTTGTGACTTTATAGTCAGGTTTGATCTTCCTTCCAAAAACAAAGGATGTGGTCTTTGTATGTTGCCGATGAGCTGGATATTTTGACAAGAACTTGAACCAGGGTGTTTTTTTTTTCTTTGATAATTTTTGACTTTACAGAGGATGATCAGTTTTCAGTATTAGTATGAAAACTTTGTTTCATAGATCACCTTGCACAGTTAGTGTGATGATTAAGAAAAGCCATTGTCCCCGATGAGGTTGACCTTTTCAATCCAGACTCTAGATTTAGTTTCTTTGTAGTGTCACACTGAAGCTGTGTTCCTCAGTCACCATCAGAGTATTCAGTTAACTAAATTCCTGAAAATGTGGTTTAAGATGATCAGTGGGATGAAAACTCTTGTAAGTTGGACGGTTGATGTTTCAGGGCTTGAAGCTGTTTGGACCATAAGAATTTGGTAAAATCCTGTGACTGTTAAGAGCAACAAATTAATCCAGTTAGAATGTAATAAACTGACAAACCGAAACCCACTATGAGGTTAAATAACGTTTTGTCTGTTTTGTCTTCCTTAACTGAGACTAAAAAGGCTGTGAACGGCAACATTCAGTTGAGAAATTGTGGTTAAGTGGCATCAGTCAGGTGGCAGTGACATTCTTTCTGTTCAAATTTTGTGCTTTGTCTTTTCATTTATCACCTGATAACACAGTGTTTTGATGCAAGTATTGATGCAATATGTTTAAGTGATTGTATCAGTACAGCCTTATGATGGTATTCAATTTAATTATAGCAAATGAGACATTCATAAAAAAAAGCAGAACTCTTTATAATTTTTCTTGGTTGGTACACTGGAACTATATATTTTTTATTTCTTTTTCCTTTTCTCACCATAAATATAACCATGGTAAGCTGGCATGGTGTTAAACTATAAACAAACATGCGCTAGTAAATTAATATTTTAAACTTGTGCTTGACATTGGAGGTCATGATAGTATTTGTTAGCTCTTAAAATATAAAATCAGTTGACTTCTAGTACTTGCATTAGACACAAAGTCTAGTTTAATGTGGGTTAAACAAACTGCCTTTCTGTCAAATGTTTGAGCTTGCTGAAGTATTGTGGGTTTCATCCAACTCACCCACCCTCCATGGCCCTCAGACTCTCTCTGGACCTTTATTTGCAGTCTTAAAGTATTATCCTATGACTTCAAAGACTTTCATCAGAGCAGCTGTTATGGTCCACAGATTGTTCAGTCTGCCTTTGATGATGATCAGGGAGGTTTAGCTGTGTTCATGCTGTGTGGAGGTATCAGCCTATCCACGCCATCCTTACATGGAAAGAACAGTCTGAGTGAATCCGGTAATGATACCATACTTGAGTGGGCAAGGTAAATATGTATTGTTGTTTGAATGTGTCTATTTGTGTCCTAGGGAAACAAACAGAAGAAAATGAGAATGAAAGTGTTTCATTGGCTATTGAGTACTGACATGCAACAATTAGCTTGTTTCCGAACATAATTTGAATTATTTGGAGTTGCAGCTGTTTTTTGGGAGCCAAGAGGTGTGGTCATACGCTATATCTCTCCATCTTGTTTGCGTGCAAGTGTTTTTTCCAGACATCATGAGCGACTGGAAGTCATTTGCTTCTGAAATGCTCCTAATCACATCTGAGTTTTAGTTCTACATTACCTCTGGTCATTTTCCCTCTCGGTGGCCTCAGTTTGGCATCTCATCGCCTTTTCTACACTGCCGTTACCATTAAAGGAAGAAAATTCTCCTCCCTGCATGCCGACCAATCCTGCAAAAGCTGAAATGGACCAAAGCTTTCGAGCAACAGCACCTATGAACCTCTCCAAGTAACACTGGATGAGATTAGTTCCTTGAGTGCACACAGCCTGGCCACTGTTTGGATTTGGCCCCTCACCACAGAGGCGTAACTTCAGAAGACCTGTTTTTGGCTGCATGTGTGTTTACTATATGAAAGCCAGCAGAATGGTTTCCCTGTGACACCTTTTCAGACAAAAGGGATTGTCCTATATGTATTATTCATTCTGAACAGGTCCCACATGGTTGTAGCAGCATTTGGAGAAGAGATTAAGTTGTTGATTTTAAAGAATGTTCGTTCAAGGTCTGGTGGAGTAAATGGTTTTTGCTGATCAATGTATGTGGCATGCTTTGTACATAAAGCTATTCAGACTGCAACTCTGGTTTATTTATTTTAAAAGCCAATGGTGGTTAACCATTATCTTGGTTAAGTTTCCCACATAGTAACATAAATGCACATTCTGTCCTGTTATACAACAGACTTGGGTTTTTATGTCATAGCAGATTTCGTTCCTCCACCATCCTCTTTCCTGTCATTGATTTGCGGCGTCCAGATCAGTGTGGGCCTGCTGATATGGGTTAAATCTATGTAGGCTCAGCAGGCCTCAGTCCTGGCTCTAGATTGCACACTTCCATCCAGAACCCACAGCTGCTTTGTGTTTAAGAGGTCATGCTTGCAATATCCCCCACCTGGGCTACGATCCAGGATGCTCTCTACACCACACACACAAACTAACACGTATCAATATGTGGAGACCTACTCATTCTGTTGTCTTATCTTGTTTGTAGAGCACTGAGGAGTCTGGTGAAGAGACCCTGCCATGCGTGAATACAAGCTTGTGGTGTTGGGCTCTGGCGGTGTGGGCAAATCAGCCCTGGTAAGTACAGTATACCATGTCATCTTCACCAAACCTCAGAGCAGCTGGACTCCACTGCTTAGCCAAGCAATGATGTGATCCACAGTAATGATCAGTAGATCATCAGTAGACCATGGCTTTGGTTTTCTCTGATTGTCATTTGGTTCTGTAGCTGTAAAGGTCTTCAGAAATCATTCTAGCATGCTGTTATTATTACTGGTGCTCAATTATTAATAATGGTAGTTATTCTATTAAAAATAGCTGCGCTGCTGTAAACGGTGGTATTTAAAAATTAAAAAAAAAATGTTTAAGGATTCTTTGAATAGGAAGTAAAAAAAAACAGAATTTATGTGAAATAGAAATCTTTTGTAAAATTCTGATTGGCTTTAGGCCTTTCCACACTGAGTGCGATGCAAAAAAGCGAGGTGAATTGCCGACGAACGGTGCTTTGACACAGAGCGAGAAACGATTGTTCACCTTCTATTAATTCACGCCTGATACATATCTGAGGAAAAAATACATTGTTGTATTGCGTATACAACAATGTATTTTTCCTCAGATATGTATCTCGTATATGGATTTAACATTGTCTGCTGTAAATAAATAAAGTTTGGTTCTACACCAGAAACGCAAACTATTTATAATGCTTACAAGAATAAATTGTAAAATATCAAACTACACTGTGTAAAATGTATGTAATTATTAATGTATTTGCTTAAAACCCACTTTAAACCATCATCGAGTGCTTGTAATAACTTCCGATCGTTGACTCTGATTCTATAATAGGCAGACATGCACTCTTTGTATGTTTAATAACGCTACACTGCTTAAACATCCTTTATTGTTATAAAAATACCATGAGTTGCATAAAACGCATAAAGAAAATATATTGTCATAATCATCTGTCTATTTGCTGTCATATTTTGTGTAGAATAATGCTTCACTCAATTACATTTTTTTTTTTAATACGGAACATCTAAAGTGAACACAATCTGACTCTGAAAGTCCTCTACTTCGGTGTTTTTACGCTCGTGCTCAATACAGTTTTCTGAGCTTTTAGCGCCGTCGAGTCATCCTTTTGGGTAACAGCAGTTGCTCTGGCCACATGATGTAATGCTAAAATCTTATTGGACGGCCCGTGTTTTCGCTTTGCGAAACTGAAAAGATTCGACGGACTGGTTCGGAAAAAAAACATTCGCATTTTCGGTGCATGAATATTCGCGGTCTATGTGGAAGCATCCATAGAAATCTATTGTTTTATTCCAGCACGTCGTCGCGTCCAATATTCATTTCACTTTTTCGCGCTCTGTGTGGAAAGGCCTTAACTGTCACTTTTAATCAATGTAATGTATCCTTGCTGAATAAAAGTATTAATTTTATTATCTGATTTTAGCCCAAACATTTGAATGGCAGAGTTCTCTACATTGATGATAGGAAATGTTTCTTGAGCACCAAATAAGCATATTAAAATAATTTCTGAATAATCATGAGACACTGGAGACTGCAGTAATGTGTTAAAGTGCAGGCATGAAAATACAGGGCTCAATAACAGGAATTTCTACTGGCCCAGTTGTTAAAATTTTTACTAGCCCTGTCTAAATCTTCCAGATATTTTTGGTGTTCTCTGTAGGGATGTTCATTTCGGTTATTTTTCCTAAACGACAACCGATGCTCGTTAACCGATTATTAACCGTTAACCGACAAGATTATTTTAAATTAGAACTGAATTAAATTAGAAAGAATAAGTGTCTGTGACCCGTTAAAAATACTAACATTTGTTTTCCGGGGATTAATTTTACATGCGCAAAAAGCAGCAAACAACAGAACATAAGGATTCACATGGTCATCATGGCTATCACATCACGCACCTGCAGCGCTTCTGCAGCGGAGAAAAACATAATAAAGCTAGGCGCTATATAGCCTATATATATTAAAACAAATAAATTAGGCCTATACGAGAAAATATATTTTCACTTAAATCATAATTTAAGAAAACAAAAGAAAAACTGTGCAACAAGTAGGAAACCAAGGCAGAAAGTGGCCTATTTTACAATTCCGATTATCTTCATGACTAAAAAGAGTAGTTGCTTCCACTGTTACAAGGGGGGAAAAAATCAAGTGATTGCTCCAGCGCCGCATGTGCGCACACAGTAAAGCATTCTAACTTAACAATGCAGCCTGTTCATTATCATTATTAAAAACAATCAGTCAAACATATGGGAAAAAACAAAGTTTTACGTTAAACAGTTTTGCTCAGTTTAAATATGTAGTAAAATCTGTCCCGTTAAGCGTTATCACCGTACCACCGTGAAGTTATGCAAAACATTTTGTTTTACGTGAATATTGGAACGCGAGTGAATTAGGCCTATACATAAAAGGTAAATAATATTTTGGCATTCAAATACATCACGAATACGGAAACATTTGATTTTGTATGAATGAGAGACCCAACATTGGTTTCAGTTTCCTTTAGCCTAAATGAATTAGTTTTGGTTTGTCGTTTATATAGCTAGGCCTATAGCTTCTTACATTTTTAATTCTTGTTCTTTTCTAAATAGCCTACTGTTAATTGAAAGGATGTGTTGTGGAGTGAGGGGACCTAAAATAGCCTAGCTATGTTTACAGTGTTTATTATAATGTTTGTAATTCGCGTCGGCCTATTTCTGAATGAAATAATAAAATGCGACTTATGTTTTTTTTTCTCTCTCTCTAAAAAAACATATTTTTTTTTATACGCATAGCTTATTTTAACCATGCAGCAAACCTTTTAAAATATTTTGATAAATTACTGAAAAAACCGTTTAACTGATTGTATTAATCAGTCAAAATTCTTATCGGTCGGTTAATGGTTAAACGGTTAAAATGAACATCCCTAGTTCTCTGAATTCAAGTGCTTCCCAATGGATCTCACAGCACTGGTCGTGTGATCAAGACGATCAGCAATTATTATTAACTGTAATCTGTAGGGATGTAACGATTCACTCAACTCACGATTCGATTCACGATTTTGATTTCATGATTTGATTTGATTCGATTCACGATTTAACAAAATTAGATTTAAGACAAATTATAAATAAAATGTCCTTTTATTATTGCTTGGATAAAATGCTGCATGTTTCTTTGTGAAACTGAAATATAACACTATAATAATATAGCACTTGCATATTATTGCTCTTTTGTTGGTTTTGATTCTGTTGTCCTCATTTGTAAGTCGCTTTGGATAAAAGCGTCTGCTAAAAACTAAATGTAAATGTGATGTAAATATAAATAACAAAACTAAATTGAAATTTAAAAAAACCCAAATCAAATAAATCAATTCATATAAACAAAATAAGGCTTTGTCTGTGCTCTTTCCATTTAAAATTAGAGGCAACCACTGCATTTTAATCATGATCCAAACAAAGATGCTGCATACATGCAACATGAGCAGTTTTTAATCTAAATAATTTTTTGAACTTTTGAAATTTGAAGCAAAAACAGAATGGTCTCACTTCAGTTTTGTGAAACTACATAAAATATATCTGCATGAAACCGAAACAGCAGACGAGCTGAATGAGATGCAGATTCACTCTCTGCCAGCAGGTGTTGCTTAAAGCGTTTCCTTGGTTTCCGCTGTGAAGAAAGCAGCGCTGCACTTATGAAATTTAATACGCATTATACTGAGGCAAGATGAAAAGAAAAAAAACATCTAAACTTTTCTAAAGACAGTAAGTTGCCCTCAGACATGCATTCAAGTGCCCCTATTATGGATTTTTGAAAATTACCATTCATGCAGTGTGTAACACAGCTCTGAGTGAATGAAAACATCCTGCAAAGTTTTAAATCTGAAAGTGCACCATGTATAAAGTTATTGTTTCTGAAAAGAAAGAGTCGACTCTGAATCATTGAAACAAGTTGGTTTTTAAAACGAATCCCAAGCCGCTTCTTGTTGACGTCAACATGAAACTTTAGCATATTGCCTGCCCACTTGTTGCACGCACAGACCTGGGAAAACTTGATTTTCACATTGGTCTGAATGAAAATGCAAATTCATTCTTTGCCACTAGGTGCCGCTTTTGGAGCGGTAAAAGCTCCCAAACACTGCTTTAAGTGAAATCGGCCAATCACCACAGATCGTCACATGCAAAGAAGGGGTTTGGAAATATGAATCATTGAACGAATCGTTTGGGAGTTGTTGAGCAAATAAGGTAAAAATAAATGTATATTATAAGAAAATGAAAGTGTTTCTTGACCTTGCGTGCATGTCAACCTGTTGTTGGGGACTCTCAAAACCAAAATATGAACCTTTCATAACCCATAAAAGGGGCACTTTCATATAAACTCCTACCCCTAATTGAATCGCGATTTGTTTAGCATCTTAACTGATTTGAATCGTCTTTCAACCAGCTCGCAGTTAATCGTTACATCCCTAGTAATCTGCTCATGCCAAGCTGAAAATTGGTCCATTGGTGTTGCCATTAACGCGGTTTCATTCCACTTTTGGAACATAAACATTATATTGAACAGTTATCAAACATGTATTATCGTTCTATCAAGGGGAAAATATATTGTTACAATTAGCATTATCGTTTTATTGTCTAACCCTATTATGACGTCACGCTCTGTAGCTCCTTTAAAAAATAAATGAATTCAACATAAAACGAATAACAAATCCAAAATGCTGCAAACCTGCAGCTTTAAAGTTTATCTTTTAATTCAAATAAGAGGTTGTGCCAGGGGTACATTCTTCGTACATGGATTAATCAGTTGGCGATTTGAAATGATCCAGGTTTGTCAAGTTCTTCGAAGCTCATCCCGGAGTTGCTGTCATAGCAACAGGTCCGTTAGCTCAAACCTGCTTGGGAGCAGGCTCTTTTCATGTAAACAGTATTGGAGTGCATCTTTTTAAGTCAAGGTGATACTGAAAGTCTGTCCCAGCCACTGCTACTTTCTGCTTTCTTATTAAACCAGGAAAAAGTTATTTTGCAAATAATTAAAATCGTAATCTATAGATAATAAGACACAACAAATTTTACTCATTGTTTTTATTTTGCTTTAATTTTACTTACTCAGTAAGTTAATTATCTGAGCCGTGCATTAATTTGAGCAGTGAGCGCTCATCAAATCTCAAAATACTTTTATGATGCACAATCATTTTAAACACAGTTATGTGTTAGATGGATTAAGAAACTTTACTCATGTATCACGTATAACAAATCAGCTTCAAAATTAAATAAATTGCTAATTACAATACTCTTGACATTTGAAGAATACAAAGCCTGTACAAATTTTTATTCCTAGTAAAAAAATAATCCATTTAAAATAGATTTATTTCATACGAAGTATAGTTCAAATCTATTAACACTTACTGACATATCGTTCGAGACTTACTGATATAAAAATCATAATTAAACTTTATTTGGAGTACTAGTTGTGCACAATGCACTTTATGCAATTTAGCAGACTTTTAAGTATACCAGTTCAGTGTACAGTTACGTTTTTTTTATTAAGTACATATATAAATATGTAGATGTATTTGTAGTATACTTAACACAAAATAAATGTATTTCAAATACATTTAAGTATATTTATTTTTTACTAGTGATGTCATTTTGCTCACAAGGTTGTTGTTTTTTTTTAATCTTAATTATATGATGTAATTAAGTTGCTGTCTTGAAGCCAGCCAATCACTGCACTGCTGATTAGGGATGTAACGATTACCGGTTTGACGATAAATCATGATAAAATTTCCCACGGTTAATATTACCGTTTCATATTTTAATTATTAAAATCTTTACTGCGATTTGAACAACTCAGAATAAATAAATACTGTCCAGCATAAAGCACAGTTTTCAGTAACAGTCTCACGTGTGCACAGCATGCAGAGTAGTTTAGTTTTAAGTGAAAATAGTGCGGAAAAGCTGGGAGGTTTTAAAAGAGTGTTACAGGAATTATACAAATAAATATATGAATTAATTAATTATATGAATGTACCTCTGAAGGTTTTGACTGTTTTCAGAAACGATTTGATGGTATTTTTTTTTTTTTTTCATTTTCGCTCCATGTAATACCTAAAGGAAGTGTTCTTAATCGCAATACTGCTTTGTCTATGGAGTTTATGGTAAACAGCTGTATTCAGCTTTTCCGTATAAAGCACCACCTAGTATCAGAGAGTGGATTTACAGAGACTAGCCAAAAATGGACCGAATTTGCATGCCCTGCTGTAAATTTTGACCAGTTGATGAAAAACAAGCTTATGTGGATTCTACACATTTAAATAATACACAAGTTATCTAGATTTATTTATGGAACAGATAAAATACATATAATCATTTATTAATCGATTATAATTTTGACATAACACTTTTCTTTATTTAAAGGCTGAAATGTGAGGTTTATATTTTTATGAAACTCTTTCAATGCTTTATTTGAAAATTTACATTAGATATTTGAACATGCTATTAGATAAACTGTTGTCAGTCAAGTTGTCATTTAAAATCCGAATGTCATTGGTAATGTTATTGTTTTACTGATTACGCAAATAAAAAGTTATTTGTTGTTTGTTGGTTTTTAAATATAAAACTTGGTCAATTGATGTATGTGTCGGTACTTTTTGAACATCTCCAGCACATTTTAACAATACCGTGATAATTTTGGTGACTAATCGTGATAAGAAATTTTCATACCATTACATCCCTACTGCTGATCATGGTTTTGAGTATCGATAACCCCTTTCCAGTGAACATTAACACAAAGTAATCAAAGACAACTTAAAAAGGATATTTTAATTAGGGATGCACCGAAATTAAAATTCTTGGCCGAAGCCGAACAAAATGGAACACTGGGCGAAGGCGAATACAACACGGTTTTCGCATTCTTTTCCCCAGGCCTGTTTTCCATTTTTTATTTTTTTTTTTTGTCACCACTGCATAAATTAAATATCCAAAATGTGCTTTTTACTGTTTTGTCCTGCTTTTCAAAAAAATAAATAAATAAATAAATTACAAAACAACAATTTAAAAATATTTACTTAACACTGAACATTTTTTTAACATTCTATCAGACATTATACCAACAAAGCAAAATTTAACTAAAAATTAATAAGTTACTAAAATAATATTTTTGGGCCATTTTGAGACCTCCTTCTTGAATCAGGCATGTATTTTTTTACTGTACAAATAAATGCAGCCTTGCTGAGCAGAAGAGAATTCTTTTAAAACATACTACAGATCCCAATTTGAACACTATTGACATTGAATGTTATAATAAATGTATAGAGCTGTTGTAGGGTAATTATTATTATTTTTATTTTACTTTACAGAACAACAGTAAAATTACAATACTAACATTTATGAATGTTGATGGAGTTGTTGCTTTTTCTTAGACTTTATTTTGGCAGAAACCCGCTGGAAGATTTTAGTGCTTCTTTTTGTTGACAACAGCATGCAGATATTTAAATGATTCTCATTACGAATTTGGGAAGATGTTTGTAGCACTTATCACATTGTCATGTGTCTTTAAAAAAAAAAAAATTTACTGAGCAAAAGACGAGTAGGCTACAGTGTTTTAACGCAGATGTTCCTCGCGCTTTGGACTTTGAACCCTGGCACCGCGAGCTCGTGCAGCGCTGTTTGAATACATGCAATCCCTGCTTGTATTAGAAAACATAACATTCTGCAGTTTATTTACTAATCAGTTGAGGCTATTTCGCGATTTCAATCATCATAGTAACCAGCATCAACCATCTCTTCCTCTTCTCATCGGAGACATGAGATGCAGCGCTAAGCATCTAACTGTCGGTGCTTCGTGCTTGGAATTATTTTTGCGTCTTTCTCTGACAGTTTTAAATACTTTCACACTGCAGACGTGTTTGCTGCATTAGTGCGCGCCTCTATTTGATCGCGTCACGTCATTGTTCGGTACAATTTATTCGGTCTTTTCGCTTATTACAATTTCGGTTGCCGAACATTCGGTGCATCCCTAATTTTAATCTAATCCGCTAACTTGTTTGAAGAACACAATTAGCCAGAGATCAGTTATCAGGATTGAAAGATCTGGCATCTGTCAGATCATCTCCGATGTACGAAGTGAGGTATGAAGAATGGACCCCAGAACACACAGATCTTCTATTGGTCAAACATCATGTGATATAAATTTGCAGGTCAAAGTTCACCAAAATTTAGGATGCAGCAAAATTAACAACTTTTTCATATAAACTTGTTTCTGGTCTCCCACATTTGCGTATGTCAGAGGGACAAAAAGTGTATCGTGACCAACCTTTCACCCCCTCAGAGAAAATATGGTGGTTGTTTTTTTTAAACTTTTGACAATGACTTGTGTACAGCTTTCTATGAAACATTCTCTGGCTCTAATTTGATATCTGTGTCTCTTGCAGACGGTCCAGTTTGTCCAGGGAATTTTTGTGGAGAAATATGACCCCACAATAGAAGACTCCTATAGGAAGGTAGAAATTCTGTGCTCAGTAGACTTTCCTGTATTTTGTTCAATACCCCAGTGAATAAATGGAAGCTTATTTCGGTTTCATTTCTTCTCTTCTTCTCCTCATGCAGCAAGTGGAAGTGGATGGCCAGCAGTGCATGTTGGAGATCCTGGACACAGCAGGAACAGTAAGTCCTTTTGGCCTCCCTGTTTCCACACTTCAGCCAGCAACAGCTGGCAACGTACTGTAACCACATTAGCGGAGAAAAAAAGATTTCACAGCTCTGTACCCGATTTTGGGTAGACCCAAATCACTTCTTATCCAAACCTGACGTGCAAAAATAAATTTTTTAAAAGAAAAACCCGATGGAAAAGTTTGTAAAAATCAACTGGACCCAAATGCAAAAGTTGGTGATGTGCACAGCTTGTAGCCCTGCATGCCAGTGGTGAGTGGTGACAACTGGGTATGATACAAACCTACCTCAGTTGTCGATTAAATTTATTCTCTGATCCTTCTTCATAACATTTGTTAGCTATATATTTTTAACCTATGTTGCCAGATAATGTCAATTTTACTTTTTGTATGTCAAAAATGTGGGAGAATAGCCTGTTTTCTGTGAAATTTCACAAATTGTTTTGTTTGAGGGAAGAAAAAAAAAGAAAATCTACAGTAATGCTTAAATTTTTGTTAATTTGATTTAGTTAATTAATTTTGGAATCATCAACTGCATTTAGATATTTTTATTTTTGTATTTTTTTTTTTTTTATCTGGCAGAAGATTTCTGCAAGCAATTCCAAGCAGATAAACTGCTTATGTTGCACCTCAGATGACAAGGAATTTATATTTGTGTTAATATTAACAAGTAAATCCCCTACCTTCATTCTCACAAATGGCTCGGGTACATTGCAGAGTGCAGGTTATAAGGACCGCATAATGCTGCTGCTGGTTTGGTAATTTACACACAGAATCATAGTTTGAATGAGAAGGATGTAATCAAATTATTGATATGTATTTGTTATAAATAATAAAATATTGTTTAACGGGCAAAACAAAAATCTAAAGTTGGCATATTTAAAATAAATAAATTCACGTCTTTTCAGGTCCATTCGGTAAAAGAACACCCATTTAAAATCACCCGAGACCCAAAACAACTAATATCATACCCAGCTCATGTCTGAAGTTTTGAATCAGATTCAGGGTTAAACTGTGTGTTTCCAGATTCAAGTGGACCCGTGAAGACCTCTAGCTCTCAGAGATTAGACTGTAAAGGTCTTGAAAGTCCATAGCATAATGTGATGTTTAATCGTGCATTAATATTTGCAGAGAAAAGACCTAAAATAATGTAAGATATTACATCACAGTATATATTTTTAACAAAATCCGAGACGTTTCTGTCCCTTCACTGAAAGTCAGTTCACCCAAAACTTTGACGCTTCAAAAAGTTATTTTGTATTTTAGAATTTTTTGAAGTGTCGGAGTTTACATAGTAACACTTTTAAAGTAAACACTTGTGCTTTTTTTCATTGTGTACTTTTTCCCTCTTTCTCTTTCAGGAGCAGTTCACAGCTATGAGGGACTTGTATATGAAGAACGGTCAGGGCTTTGCTCTTGTGTACTCAATCACAGCGCAGTCCACATTCAACGACCTGCAGGACTTAAGAGAGCAGATCCTACGAGTAAAGGACACAGAGGATGTAAGTATGAGAAAACATTCATGTTGAGTGGACGTTGATGTATGGATGCATGCAAAGAGAAGCATTTTAGAGACTTAGTTTAACAAATCACTGCCTTACTAAAACATTTTTTTTTTTTTTTCATCACAAGCCACCTGGTAGTTGCTTACACCGTTTAAAGTACCATTATCGCTTTCTCTCTTTCTTTCTATGTCAGTAACATTTAGAAAATCAAAGTTTTCTCCCTGTATACATTTTGTATAATGGTTTGCTGATTATTTGTATTAAACAAGTGAGACAATTTAGTGTGCAGTTTAGTCTGACATGTTACATGGAAATTGAATGTTAAAATTGTAGCAATCTATAACAAATATGCTTAACTTTTATATTGCCTACAATATTGTGAATATTCTATATATTTCCCAACTCTAAGCAAAGCAAGAGTACTGATGAAATGAGTCTGTTATCCCATGGGTCTATTCACCATCTCTGCAGCAGCCCACCCTCAACCCAAGTCTTCTGGCTTGCCTCTGTTCTATGTCAGTCATGAGATGTCCTTTTTTGGACATGTGTGGAAAGAACACTGTGTGTGTGTGTGTGTGTGTGTGTGTAGTGTGAAGCACTGGCCCAGGGGATCACAGCTATGAGCAGTTAACATCCCTGGAATGTTTTGATTGGCCTTACACCGTGTGCGTCTCTTTCTGTCTCTCATCATGCTGCTTCTGCGGGTTGGACCGCACTATAAGTCCAGATCCCCAGCAAAGGTTCAGATCTATTGAGGCTGGAAGGCATGAATGGGCCACACATCAGTTGAATATGTCTATTTGAGGCCAGCTGTTCTCAAGAGAGTATGAGTGAATTCTTTGCATTCTGGTTTTATCTCACGTAATAATTATAGTTAATGATTCCATAATTACATTTGAGGGAGCACCCATAGTTAATCATAAATAACTGAATGTTTGTTGTTAGATGCAAATGGCAAGGACAACGCAATAAAAAGTTGTCATCTTTGTGTTTAATGTTTATTTTGAGGCTCCAGATTTTTCATTTTCAGATCAGACTGCTCATAGTTCTGCCAAAACAATTCTTTCGCTGGGTGCTGTAGATACAGTCATTCATGTCGTGTTATTTTATTATGATTTTTTTTTTTCCTTCACTTTGCCTGTTCTTGAATCTGTTTTTAATTTTTCTTTTAACAAAGCAGAACAAATCCATAATATTTCTGGTAGGTTCTTTTAAAAATGGAACCAGTTCTGATTTGCTCTGGAGTCATTTTTTTCTACAACTTGACTGATGTCTGATGTTGGACATAAAAGTCAAAGAAAGTCTGTACAATGTTTGTCTGTTGTTTTGGACCCCATTGACTTTAATTGTATGGACAAAAATGGTTGAAATATTTCAAAATATCTTTTGTTTTCCACAGAAGAAAGGTTCTGTTCACACAGCAGGGCTTTGCTGAAAATACGGTTGTGAGTTCTGTTAAGGTCTGTGTTTGGTAGGGGTGTAACGGTACACAAACATGACGGTTCGGTATGTACCTCGGTTTTGATGTATGGTTTGTTAGGGTTGGACAACATTTGGCCGAGATACAACTATTTGAAAATCTGGAATCTGAGGGTGCAAAAATCTCTAAATATTGAGAAAATCAACCTTTTAAAGTTGTTCAAATCAAGTTCTTAGCAATGCATATTACTAATCAAAAATTAAGTTTTAATGTATTTACAGTAAGAAAATTACAAAATATCTTCATGGAACATGATCTTTACTTAATATCCTAATGAGTTTTGGCATAAAAGAAAAAATGATAATTTTGACCCAAACAATGTATTTTTGGCTATTGCTACAAATATACTCCAGCGACTTAAGACTGGTTTTGTGGTCCAGGGTCACATATAACAATTTACAGTCATACCTTGTTTCATATAATATTTATTTAAACATATACATTAAATAATTAAGACGTCACTAACAAGTAAATATAATGAAGTATAGTCTAAATAGAAAATTTCCGCACCGTCACAACCCTAGTGATGGCTGAGATGTCAATTCATATTTATTTTGCATTAAAACTAGTAATAAAGAGGAAGGGATGGTCGTGCTGCCAATTTGACTGAGGCGGTAGAATACGGTGAGATGTCATGCCACATCACAGAATGCCAAAGCAGCATTTATTGTCTGAATTTCCTGCGTACCGAACCGAAAGACCCGTACCGAAAATTCTCAGTTCGAATAAGTGTACTGTTACACCCATAGTGTTTGTTTACAGAATGCAGCTCTCAATCCTGTGAATAACTGAACTGTGTGAACGTAACTGTATTAGGGAGTCAAATACTGGACCGTATTCTTCTGCTGTGTGAACATAGCCACATCACATAGTTTGAAACAACGTGAGGTTAAGTAAATCATTACAGAATTTATTTTATTTTTTTTTTTTTTCACACTTAAACTATTCCTTTAAGTGTGACTGTGAGTTGGTTTGTTATTGCTTTTATGCTATCACTCTCAGATAGTTCTGTCCTTGTCCCCAGCCTGATTTGGTGCCATTTAGTTTAAAGCTGAAACATGGCATTCCTAGTTCTGTTTCTCTACAGAGGCTTGTGCTGAAATATCTGGCCTGACCACTACCTCTTCCTGGTTTGTTTAGATTTTAAACCTTTTCCATCTGGCCAGTCCAAACATGGCAGGCTTCTGGTGCTTGAAGAGTAGTCTAGTGAGAGAATCGCTCTGTGTGCTCTCCACTGTTTAAGGCCACAGAAGGAAATGGGAAAACTGACAGTGTCCTGCATCTTTCTAGGTGGCATTAAATCAATCACCTCTGCACTCACACCGTTTTACACACTGCAGACTGTTGTTGACCACGTGTGATGTCTTTGTTCTTTTACCAGACACATTGCTTATTATAAGCAAGTAACCAATAAACTGAACAAAGTAACTTGTTTACAGCTTATAGACCGACTACAACAGCTGACCAACTTGGTGAAAATATTATTACAAAGCTCAGTTTTTCTTTTCTTCTTAGAGTCTACCATAATAGGTGCTTACTGAGGTTTTAGTTGTGGCTGGTATGATTGTGCACATTTAAATCATGTCTGATAAGTGGTTTGGTGACAGCTTTTCAGGTATAAAATTTAGAAAAACGTTTGGCATCTTTCATCTTCACTGGTTTAATAAACTGTAAATGTTCCAAAACTAGCCTACAATGCATTCATAAATGTTGCATAACCGTTTAGTTTCAGTGGTGAACTGGAAGACCCGCATAATTACCTTTGTGTAACTTTCTTTTTCTCCCCCTCTCCGACTGTAGGTGCCAATGATCCTGGTGGGAAATAAATGTGATCTGGAGGATGAGAGGGTGGTGGGGAAAGAACAGGGGCAAAATCTGGCCCGGCAGTGGAACAACTGTGCCTTTCTAGAGTCCTCCGCCAAATCGAAGATCAACGTCCTTGATGTGAGCTTGTAACATTTACTCACACTTGACATTTCCTCCATTTAGAACATATTCCATAGTTTCATGTTTATATTGAGTACTTTAAAGAGTATCTGTTTATTTTTCTTTGCACATTGCAGATCTTCTATGACTTGGTCAGACAAATTAACAGGAAAACACCAGTGGAAAAGAAGAAAGCGAAAAAGAAATCCAATTGTATCCTCCTGTAGAGCCAGCAGCAGCTCAGAGCCAGGTCTGTCATCATGTCACAGTTATATCATCCAACATTGATTTATTCAAAGCTTCTCCCAGCTACATTATTTTTCATAGACTGATATATTGCTCAGGCCAAATAATTTCCCAGTATTCAGAAATTGAGACCGTGAGATGGGGTTGCATGATATTAAAGAAAAATGTGATGTGTAATATTTAATATGTGCTACAAGTATAAATGTATTAAAATTAAAACATTTAAAACCTGGAAAATATCTAACCAAAATAATACAGATGCTGCGTATCAAAACGGATCAACTGTCTTGACTGGCCGATAGTTTTTATTTATTCATTTATTTTTGTTTTAAGCTTTTGTAATTAGCTCTGTCATAACTTGTTATATCTAAAGTCTCTTCTCATTGTCTGTAACTGAATTAATGTAATGACAAAAGTTTACTTATTGGTTAAAGATTATTTACAAACAATTTCTTATATTAGTATTATATTGAATTATTTGGTTTAAAGTAATTAGATTATCTCTCTTTTCATTTAGTTACTTTCATTACATGTTGTTGCTCATTTTATTCTGGGCATATCCCAGTTATTTTTAATAAGCTTTGTATTATACTCTACCTTTCAAACTTGCTATTATTATTATTTTACTTGCTGTTGATTGGGATTGAAGCCAATGATAGCAGCTGAAACTAGGGATGCACGATATTGGATTTTTGCCAGTACATGCCGATAATTTTCAACTCATTTTGGCCGATGTCGATACCGATATATAATTATATATATTATATCATTATTATATATTGAAAATAACTATAAATTTATAAAACTATATATTAATCACTGCATTTTTTTTTTTATCAGAAAGATGCAGTAGTAACCGTAACATTTTATTTTATGATTTAACATTTGTTAATGGTCTAAAAATAATAGTAAAAATTCTGAAAATCTTTTAGAGCTCATAATTTGTTTAAAAATATATAACATATTACACATTAATGAATAAATCAGTATATATAAAATTATTTGTCATGTTTTTTTTTTTTGTTCATGTAAGCTATAGCTTCTGACCTTTTTAAATTAAAACACACTCATGATTTTGACATCAATTACCGCTTTATTTAATCAGAAACAGTCTAAATATTATTTGTGTATTTTGCTTTCATTTTATTAGAAGTAGGCCAACAGCGCCCCCTATGGAATAAATACTCTTTATTGAGCAGGCATTAGGACCTGGGGGAGGCTGCCGCTGCACGTGCTATTACTGTTTACTCCATAGCACAGAAGGCCAGAAACACAGATTTGCCAATCACCATTCAGGCAAAACTTTGCTTCAAGAAAAGGCCACAGTGCTAATGTGATGCGATGCCAATATTTATATTTAAAGTCATTATCGGCCGATTCCGATATTGGTCCGATAATATCATGCATTCCTAGCTGAAACCAATAGAAGATGAGACTTTCCGGGGCAACTCCCTGGTATCACACACTAAACGCGTCGTTTTGTACTTGCATGCCCAAGGTGGCAGTCCAAACAGTAAACGTAATCCGGCAAAAGTTTGCATTGACAAGTGGCATTGACAAGTTTAAAGTTTGGTGTTTAACAAAAATGGTGCAAATGGAAAAGTCAAAGTGTGATCTATGACATTTCTGTTTATGAAGCATAGACTTTCAGTCCTCAAAACCATGAGACGTAAATGTAGGTATACAAATTTCATATTCGCGGTCTCTCTCACAGTGTGCAGATTGAACTCTTTTGCAAGTGCGTGCACGCACACACCAGTTGCGTACCAAGTTTAATCTTTGCTTTATTTACTGTAAGGCCTGTTTCATACCACACACACAATAGCAGCATATTTATTTTGGTGCTCTGAAAGTTACAACATTCATCACTGCAAAAGTGGGTGCAAGTGAAGTTTCAGTGCAGTGCCCTTTTTTGCTGCATGAACTCAGCTGAAAAGGCATTATATGAGTGCAATATTTGCAGTATAGGCTTTTATTAATCAACATTCCAGCAAGGTGTTCAGCATTTAGGTCTGATCATGTGAAGCCATGTATTTGCTTGTGCAATTTCTATTAAAAAAAAATCTTCAGTAAGTTGGTTTACTTAAACGTTTCCACTAGAGAGCAGCATTTGCTCAGTCTATAGCAGTTAGAATGACTTGTGTGTTGTATTATGTGGTAAATGTGCTTCAATATGAGTTTGTTTTTATTGGATTTTTATTTTTTATTTTTTCTGTGCAGAATGCTGTAATGAAGAACTGTTAGCTTGTTTGGATCATGCCAGCATTCCCATCCTCAGTGAGTGATTCAATGGAACAGCTGACTGACTGACTCAAAGCAGCACCGGAAATGGCAAAAAAGAACAACTCTTTTATTTCCCCTTTATGTTGGCAGTAAAATTTGAGGAGAAACTCAATTTCCCAGAAGCAATTTCAGTAGAACTGAGAACGTCTCAACATTTCCCGGACCTTCTGGACTTTTTACGTCACTGACCGTGGCTGATGAAGAAATTAAACAAACCTCATATTAACATAATAGTGAAGATTAACCTCCATAAACACAATTTTCAGTTACTCTACCAAATGAATCTTAGGGTATAATACCTTGGGATTTTTTTATTTATCTTTCATTTCCCTTTACGCTGAAAATCTGGTGGCAATATTTAAAATCCTTCAACTTCCTCTAAAAACCCATGGATACATCTGTTCAGAAACTTCAAGACCTGCACTGTCAAGAAGGAGAAAATCACTGAAATTTCACGACAAATATGTTTTTAAGACTCTTTCCCATAAACTCTTGAACTCTGTGCTTTTCAATGGCCTCATCACCTGTTGAAGAAGCAGGACGAGAAATCAGAGTTAACAGTATTCATTTGCGCAATACCGCATGTTCAAGGACATGAAGGATGACAGCGTTTAATATCCAGTTATCAGCAGACAGCATGTGTAGATGTTGTAAATGATGTCAAGTTCAGTTGTTTTCTCTCATAAGTTGTACTTCCATTTATGATAGTGTGTAAATGTCTATAAATGACAAACATGTATGTAAATGTTTTGCTGACAACTATGGACGCGTTCATCGGAAAGTACTGCCCCCATTCCCAATGTGACATTATTTTGTATTCAGTCACTTGGTTTTCCTAGCTCATATATCATATTCTAATGCCATTCTGTTTCATAAAGATTGTTTCATAAGTAAACAGGCCTTTTATAGTGCAAAAAGTGGGGGAAGGAACGTTCGATTTCTATGTCTATCGAGACTGAAATATATTGTACTAAACCAACTATTTCCTCTTGTGTTTTTCTGTCAAAAGATCTGGCTTTTAAAGATTATTAAATTTTAGTACCTTTTCATTATTTCTGCCAGTTTGTATTTTATTGGTTTATCAAGATTAACAAGATTGTTTTATGTCTCTCCTGGTATATTCTTAAAGGGCTAATTTCTCCGATTGATAGAATAATGGTCTGTAAACCAAAGGAAATTTTTTTTTGTTTTGTTTTTGTTTTTCTGACAAGAATATTGAGATCCTCCAGGGAATTCATGTTACATGCATGGCAAAAGTAGAGCAGCTTAACCTCAGGGCTTGAACTGCTGCTTTAGGACAATGTTAAATGAGGCAAAAATGTGAACCTAGCAATTCTACAATTGACATCAAAGACTTAAGAACTGGGATTTCATGTAATTTTTTATAAACAAACAGGACTGAATAACGTCAATATTATTTTTCATAGTCAAGAATGATCAAATTGTGAAAAAAATCAGCAGACAGATCAGATCAGCACAAATATAACCACAGTATTAAAATGAATTAACATGCATTTTGTTTACATTCAGAAATGTCTTAGTTTAAACATTTTAACACTATTATAATTGCATGAATTACAGTATGCCAGCAAAACAACACTGCCAACATGCAAAGAATTGTATCAAAGAAATTTAAGTATCCTGTTTTTTTTGTTTTGTTTTTGTTTTTCTGACAAGAATATTGAGATCCTCCAGGGAATTCATGTTACATGCATGGCAAAAGTAGAGCAGCTTAACCTCAGGGCTTGAACTGCTGCTTTAGGACAATGTTAAATGAGGCAAAAATGTGAACCTAGCAATTCTACAATTGACATCAAAGACTTAAGAACTGGGATTTCATTTAATTTTTTATAAACAAACAGGACTGAATAACGTCAATATTAGTTTTCATAGTCAAGAATGATCAAATTGTGAAAAAAATCAGCAGACAGATCAGATCAGCACAAATATAACCACAGTATTAAAATGAATTAACATGCATTTTGTTTACATTCAGAAATGTCTTAGTTTAAACATTTTAACACTATTATAATTGCATGAATTACAGTATGCCAGCAAAACAACACTGCCAACATGCAAAGAATTGTATCAAAGAAATTTAAGTATCCTGTTTTTTTTTGTTTGTTTTTTTCTTCACGAAAAAGGCCGTGGTCAACAGCACAAATTAACAGAGTTTAAGCACAAGTGTAATGCATTACATTTCTTAAACGTTAGTTTTGCCATTCATTTACCATTTTGTCATAACTTCAAAAGTGATAACATACCAGTGTTAATTTGTAGGTTTTTTTTGTTTGACTTTTCGAACGGCAAAAACTAAAATGAAAACTAAAAAACAGTTAATATTTATTCATGTCGTGTTCATTCATTTTAGTCAATTTTAGTTTGCTAGAAATTGTTATAAATTAAATAATATATTAACACACTTACATATAGTGTGTGTTTGTGTGCATGTTAATATATTAAGGGTAACACTTTACAATAAGGTTCATTAGTTAAACATTAGTTAACGTATTAAATAACATGAACTAACCATGAGCAATACATTTGTTACTGTATTTACTAATCTTCGCTAACATTAGTTAATAAAAATACAGATGTTCATTGTTAGTTCACAGTGCATTACCTAATGTTAACAAGATTTTAATAATGTATTATTAAATGTTGAAATTAACATTAACTAAGATTAAACGCTGTATAAGTGCAGTTCATTATTAGTTCATGTTAACTAATGTAGTTAACTAATGAACCTTATTGTAAAGTGTTACCTATTATTTAATTATACTGTGATGATTTAGTGTTCCCTTAATTGGTTTGAGCAATATATACAGTATCTCACAGAAGTGAGTACACCCCTCACATTTTTGTAAATATTTTATTATATCTTTTCATGTGACAACACTGAAGAAATGACACTTTGCTACAATGTAAAGTAGTGAGTGTACAGCTTGTATAACAGTGTAAATTTGATGTCCCCTCAAAATAACTCAACACATAGCCATTAATGTCGAAACCGCTGGCCACAAAAGTAGCCATTTTCTCTCCCCAGTGTCATGTGACTCGTTAGTGTTACAAGGTCTCAAGTGTGAATGGGGAGCAGTTGTGTTAAATTTGGCGTTATCGCTCTCACTCTCTCATACTGGTCACTGAAAGTTCAACATGGCACCTCGTGGCAAAGAACTCTCTGAGGATCTGAAAAAAAGAATTGTTGCTCTACATAAAGATGGCGTAGTCTATAAGAAGATT
Organism: Onychostoma macrolepis; assembly: GCF_012432095.1. NCBI lineage: Eukaryota > Metazoa > Chordata > Actinopteri > Cypriniformes > Cyprinidae > Onychostoma > Onychostoma macrolepis. Next base: position 3,312,483 of record NC_081165.1, read on the forward strand.
GCCAAGACCCTGAAACTGAGATGCTGCACGGTGGCCGAGACCATACAGCGGTTTAACAGGACAGGTTCCACTCAGAACAGGCCTGGCCATGGTCGACCAAAGAAGTTGAGTGCACGTGCTCAGCGTCATATCCAGAGGTTGTGTTTGGGAAATAGACGTATAAGTGCTGCCAGTGCCAGCATTGCTGCAGAGGTTGAAGGGGTGGGGGGGTCAGCTTGTCAGTGCTCAGACCATACGCCGCACACTGCATCAAATTGGTCTGCATGGCTGACGTCCCAGAAGGAAGCCTCTTCTAAAGATGATGCACAAGAAAACCCGCAAACAGTTTACTGAAGACAAGCAGACTAAGGACATGGATTACTGGAACCATGTCCTGTGGTCTGATGAGACCAAGATAAACTTATTTGGTTCAGATGGTGTCAAGCGTGTGTGGCGGCAACCAGGTGAGGAGTACAAAGACAAGTGTGTCTTGCCTACAGTCAAGCATGGTGGTGGGAGTGTCATGGTCTGGGGCTGCATGAGTGCTGCCGGCACTGGGGAACAGTTCATTGAGGGAACCATTAATGCCAACATGTACTGTGACATACTGAAGCAGAGCATGATCCCCTCCCTTCGGAGACTGCGCCGCAGGGCAGTATTCCAACATGATAACGACCCCAAACACACCTCCAAGACGACCACTGCCTTGCTAAAGAAGCTGAGGGTAAAGGTGATAGACTGGCCAAGCATGTCTCCAGACCTAAACCCTATTGAGCATCTGTGGGGCATCTTCAAACGGAAGGTGGAGGAGCGCAAGGTCTCTAACATCCACCAGCTCCGTGATGTCGTCATGGAGGAGTGGAAGAGAAATGGGAAGTTGCTGTAACTCAGGCATGCAGTGTCCAATCTGCCCCAAATTTTACAAGTTTGATAAGAGGCCTGTCCTGAGCACATATACATTCCCGTATTTGGTTATAGTCATAGCGCCACCTGCTGGCAACAGGAAGTGACATGTTTTAGACTGTGATGCACTATTAGCAACACATTAAAATATGCCATTGTGTGCTAAACATGTTAGCAACACTTAGCTAAGTGCTAAAGTATGCTACTAACTCCATCAAACAGGAAGTTGTTGTAACTCAGGCATACAATGTCCAATCTGCCTCCAACTTCACATGTTTGATTACAGTCCTGGCCTGAAGACATCTACATGCTCACATTCGGTTATAGTGATAGCGCCACCTACTGACAACAGGAAGTGACATGTTTTACACAGTGATGCACTTTTAGCAACACTGTAAATTATGCCATTGTGTGCTAAACATGCTAGAATAATGGTCAAACATGCTAGCAACACTTACTAAGTACTAAAGCATGTTATTAATACCATGACACAGGAAGTTGTTGTAACTCATGCATACAATATCTTATCTGCCCCAAACTTCACACTTTTTATTAAAGTCCTGGCCTAAACACATCAAAAGGCCAATATTCAGTTAAAATTATAGCGCCACCTGCTGGTGACAGGAAATGACTTGTTTCACACTAACTTAAACACACAATGTTTGATTTGCCCCAAACTTGACATATTTGATAAGAGTCCTGGCCTTAACACATCTGAAGGCCAATATTCAGTTATAATCATACTGCCACCTTCTGGCAACAGTAAATTACTTGTTTTACACTAACTTAAACATGCAATGTCCGGTCTGCCCCAAACTTCACATGTTTGGTAAGAGTCCTGGCCTGAACACATCTTAAGGCCAATATTCATTTATAGTGATAGTGCCACCTGTTGGCAACAGGAAATGACTTGTTTTACACTAAGTTAAACATGCAATGTTCAATCTGCACCAAACTTCATATGTTTATAAATGTGCTGGCCTGAAGACATCTACATGCCAATTTCCAGTTATATACATAGCGCCACCAGCTGGCAGCATGAAATTACTTGTTTCACACTAACTTAAACATGCAATGCGCCCGATCTGTCCCAAACTTCACACGTTTTATAAGAGTCATGGTCTTAACACATCTTAAGGCCAATATTCAGTTATAAACATACCGCCACCTGCTGGCAATAGGAAATGACTTGTTTTACACTAAGTTAAACATGCAATGTCCAATCTGCACAAAACTTCATATGTTTGGTAAGAGTCCTGGTCTGAAGACATCAAAAGGCCAATATTCAGTTATAATTATAGTGCCACCTGTTGGCAACAGGATACGTCATGCTTTGCACTAACTCAAACATACCATGTTCAATCTGCACCAAACTTCATATGTTTGATAAAAGGACTGGTCTGAAGACATCTACAGGCCAATGTTAAGTTATAGACATAGCGCCACCAGCTGGCAGCAGGTTTGGCACATATAAATGACTTTAACATTTTCCTCTATATTTGGCTTTTTAAATGCATATTGCTCACCGTTCCCTGTCTCCCTGAAGCCACCGTTGGCGATGAGCCTGGGTGCGAGGGCCCGATCATCGCTGCTTGCAGCTTTAATTAGGATTGGAACTAAACTCTGCAGGACACCGGCCCTCCAGGTGCTGAGCTGAAGAGCCCTGCCTTACAGTCTTTGGACGGAAGCCGTCAAGGGCAGTGAGGATGGAAGAACTTGAGCGTGACCGGGCAGTGAAAGGTGCCTTCCACACTTTAGTGAGCAGAGGTGGGAAGATCATCATTAGAAGACCCTTCCTTGAATGCTGTGATAGACATCTTGTTCTCTTCAGGAGCCTAAATGAAATGCTGGGTCCGTCATGGGATGGGACCGGTACCAGCACCACTGAATGTGCCATGTACAAAGCCAGAGAAAAGGTCTAACTATAGTTCTTGTGCTTATAGGCAATAAGCTAATACAAGCACTCTGCTTCAAAGCAGAAATCTGAATGAGTGGATGGAGCCCACTATCTTATATGTACAGGGAGTGGTTAAACATGCAAATTCCATTGGCCAATATTCATTGGCTGTTTCTTGTATTACTCAGAGGCTTCTAAGTGAGACCTCAATACGTCAGTATCAACGTCACGTTGAACATGACTGACTGAAAGGGGATTATAGTTATTTTTTATGAAATAATCAGTGCTGAGATACAAGGAGAGTTAACTAATATTCTGTGGGCTAATATTATGATATGATTTTTCTTAAATTCTTTTTAATTTTTATGTATTTTACATATTATATGGGTCATTCCTGGGATTCGGTAACATTTCAACTTGGAATATACTTTATTTTCAACTACATATGATTCATTTTCTAAATATCCCACATCATTTGGCACATATCATATCAGATCTCCAAAAAAAAAAAATTTCCCACCTCAGGCATTAAAGACATTTAATTATTTTTAGGTTTTTTTTTTTTCAGATTTGGATGCCTTTTTTCTCAACCCCGTAACGGACAAAATGGGATTGGTTTAAAAAGGATTTTACACAGAGCTTGTTATAAAACAAAAATCTACATACTGCTCACGTGTCCCTCATAACAATTTAATGATAACAAATGTAAAATTTTTCATAATTTTCACATTTTTATAGGACTGAAGCTAAAAAGTGAGTGTCTACGGTCTCTTTATTTTTGTAAAAATATTTTTAATTTAGAATTTTAATTAAAACCACAATTTTATTGATTTAATCCTTTACATGTCAGATGGTAATCAGCAAGAAATGCTTTCGTTCTTAATTGTCTTTCCTATATTTTTCAAAAAATATTAATGTGACAAGGTGTGAGGGGGTTGAAGTTGAAGACTGTAACACATTTGAAGGGATATAGATTGCCTTCCGTTTTAATTTTTGGTTTTGTTTCTCTCTCATACTCATTGTTCGCTCTCTTTCTTGTTCCCTTATCTCTGGGTCAACATTTCTGCATGGCCAACATTGCCTTTCTGACGCAAATGTGGGTTCAATTTCTGATGTATGATGATTGTCAAAGTTTAAGTGTTACAAAAAGTGTTAGGAATTACAACAAAAATTTGTCATGATTTTGGTTAGTATATATTTACTATTTTTATATTTATATTTTATATAATTATATTTTATAATATTTAATACAATTTTATATATATGCAACATTGCCAAAATAATATATAATATTTAATAAAAATAAAAAATAAATAAAAATTATAAAAAGATTTTATAATTATATATATATATATATATATATATATATACATACATATAAAAATGTATATATATATATATATATATATATAATTATAAAATAATATTTTATTTTTATAATTGTTATTTATTAATTTTTTATTATTAAATGAAGTAAATAACCCTGTCACAAGTTTACAACCACGTAACAATGAGAGATACATACATTTGTGATGGAGTTGTGGTTTTACTCTCAAAATGGCCACTGCTACTCATGTAGTGTAGCAGAGACAATATATGGCAGCAATAAAATAAGTACATTGCCTATGGATTAAAATAAAATGTTTAAAAATAATTATTCTCCATCTTAATTTTATGTGACGGGGTACTATAATAATATAAGACTATAATACGCCTCAAAAATATGAATAAAAAGTATGATACTACTAACCATTTTCTGCACCACTATTAAAGAGACCTGAATGATACCATTTCTGGTAAATGATGTCACATGTGTGGAGATTATTTTATTATGGGTATAGGATGGTTAGTGTGCCGGGATTGAGTTCAGACTGAGGGACATATCTTTAAAGTATGTTTTTATCAAATATCTTGCATTTTTTTTAGAAAAAATAATTTTCACAAGAAAGGAACAAAAATAAATGCTTACATTATTGCCAGAAATATAGATACTATGTACATTTTGTTAATAATTTTCTAAGTACAAACTCAGTGACATGCCTCAGGGACATTACAAAATGCTTGGTATAAGACATTATTTTATGCAAAAATAAATAAATAAAATGCAATAATTATTATTATTCATTATAATGGGCATGCCACAGTATTGTGAAAAGCTTTTAATAATTCCCATTGATGTATGCTTTGTTAGGACGGGACAATATTTGGTCGAGATACAACTATTTGAAAATCTGGAATCTGAGGGAGCAAAAAATTAAAATACTGAGAAAATCGCTTTTAAAGTTGTCCAAATGAAGTCCTTAGCAATGCATATTACTTATCAAAAATTACGTTTTGGTATAGGCCTATTTACGGTAGAAAATTTACAACATATCTTCATAGAACATGATCTTTACTTAATATTCTAATGATTTTTAGAATAAAATAAAAATTGCAATGTATTTTTTGGCTATTGCTACAAATATACCCGTGCTACTTAAGACTGGTTTTGTGGTCCAGTATCACATATTAATGCGCATTCATGCATTTTCAGCTGTGGCCAAAAAAAGACCCTTTTCTGTCAAAATACTTATGTATTTGTCGCCACCTAAAGACGTAATGATGAAACTTAATTATGAAAAGGGTTAGTGAACAAATATCGCTGGTGAACGAAATGAAAAGATCAGATCAAAATCTTCACTGACTAGTTATTACAAATTATATCACTTTTCATGTTGGGTTATCCTGTATTTGATTGGTTGAAATGAGAAATGAGGACTGGAAGCGGCCAATCACAAACAGACACAAAGCACAACGCACACCTTCCGTCTTTTACCGCGAAAGAGCATTTTTATTTCTCATTCAAACAGATTGTACTCTGTACGTGACCATCTATGAAAGGTTTTGATTTTAATGTACACTCTTATATGAAAAAAAGTAGTTTGGAAGTCCACGTTTTACCGTTTCTCTCATGTTTCATTCATTTTTACATGACTTGGCTCACACCACATGTGGTCCGTAGGGGTAATTTGTCCCTCAGTGTAACGTTCATTTCATACATTTTACATATTTACGAATGTTTAATTTGATCAAATACATGATTTTTATTTTCCATATAATATATGTAATTTGGGTATTCATTTTTAATGTTTGATGTCTATTATTAGATCAAATGAACGCACATATCACCCTACATTAGTGAAATAAGTTTCATCCGCATGACCCGGAAGTTCTCTGAGCTTTTGGTGACGGTGCATTAGGCGACATGGCTCATCTCTGTAAGTAATATTTCTGCACGTTTTTATGCTTTTGTTGAAGGTTTATGTTCATTAAATCAGTGTAGGAGTGAACAGCGATACGTTGCGGACATGTTTAGGCTGACTTTGTGAATGCAGTTTGTCACATTTTGTCCGAACAGTTGTCTTGCAGCCAATCAATCAGTACCTTCATTTATTCTGATATTAGTTACTATGATGTTTTTAGTAGTATTGTGCGTAGTTTTTATCCAGTGTCAGGTGAACATTTATAGTGCATTTTATAGTTTCGTATTATATTAGTAGTATGTTATAGTTTCTGTATTTGATAGCTTTTGCAAAGAACATGTACATTTTGGTGTTTACCTCCTAAACCTATTTATATTTAGGACCTAAAGTTTCCTTTTCTCCCTCCCTCCCTCATTTATGTTGTGAAGTTATAAAATGCTTAACAAGGACACTTCAAGATTACAGCTGAGAATTTATAATATTTTGATTTTAGGCCTGGAAAAGACCTGGCCATTTCTGTAGTGAATATAAATTTTTATATTAAGCTCAGCTGTAAAATATTTAATCATCTAGAAATTGCTCTTTGTAAGGGCAGTGTCTATAAAATGGTTATTTAAAAAAAAAAAAGAAAAAGAAAGGTGTGCTTCCAGACATCCAATTTTCAGTATTTCCAATTGATTTCAAATAACCCAGCTCTTTCCACACCCTCAAAATGCATTATGCTTTCCTAGGAATCAAATGCTTCCCTTAAGTGCAGTTACCTTGAGATACTTATGTGTCATATGAACTGTATTCTTTGTGCATGTACCCATTTGAAGGTTTGTTTAGCCTGTTGGTCCTGTCCCTGGTTCTCGAGACCCAGGCCCTGACCCCAACCCATCATCTGACCACCACTGATGTAGCCAGACTTCAGGCTGTATTGAGCCAGCCCTTCACTGACCTCAAGTCTGCTTATTACTCTGTTGTTGGACTTAGCAAGTTGGGAATCTTTGTTGCGGATGCAGATGTAAGAAAAAAACAACAGCTTTTTAAATAATTCATATTAGTCTTTACCAGTGTGTTTAATTTTGTCTTATCTGTCTACCTCAGGAGACATGCAGGTTTATCAAGTCAAACCTGGATCCCTCTAGCGTGGAGTCACTCTTTTATGCGGCAGAAGCCAGCCAGGCTCTGTCTGGATGTGAGGTAAAATACTTCTTCACTCTCCTTTTTGTCTTGATCACTGGTTGCATGTCAGTCAGTTCTGATTGAGATGCACCGACTGTTCATCACAAGTTGAATTGGTCTCATCTGGTATAGGGTTCTTTGTATGCCGTTCTGTTTAAAAACATTCATACCTCTAGTTAACGTTTTTGGGCAGAGTCAAAAAAGTAGATTTTTTTTTGAAGACTGCTAATTTGTTTTTTAGTGTTTTAGTACAGTATACATATGAATTAAGTTTTTTTTCATGCCGCCATATGCATAATTGCTACAAAATGAACACCGAGTCCAGTCACCTTTATTTCTATAGATCGTTTCAAAGCAGCTTCACAGTAATAGCAGGAAAGAAGGAAAATAGCAGAATCAATTATGGAAACTCGGTTATGGAGACAAATTAGATTCTGCTGTAAAGCAGCTCTAAAAAGACAATAGTGTCATTATTTTGCTCAAGTCAGTTCAATAGTGTTAAAAATGAATTTGGTCAATTTTGAAATGAGTTCAGTTCAGCTATTACGGATGTGATTCAGCTATTATGCAGCTCTACAGAAGACAACAGTTAAGTATTTTAGCTTAATTCAATTCATCTGGTCTGGATACAGGCTGGATCCAACTATGGTAACCTCAGGATAAGAACGAAACTGAGACTAATGTTAGCGTTTATGCCATTCCACTTTTAATGTAACAAGTACACTGGGTGTTATGAGAAGTGTTCCCCATTCAGGTTGTCCTAATTAACGCAGCCTAACAATCCTTTTATGGATTTGAATTATAGAAATGTGAAAGTGTGTTATGTGTATTCTAGGCTAAAGAGATGGGTCTTTAATCTGCGTTTAAGCTTACAGAGTGTGTCTACCTCCTGAACAGTGCTAGGTAGACTGTTATCAAAGTTTGGGTGCTAAATGGGAAAAGGATCTACCACCTACAGTCAATTGTGATATTTTAGGGATTTTGTGACCGCAAGAAACGTGAAGGACTATAATGTGAAAGAAACTGGAAGCTAATCTATTCAGGGATTTATAAGTAATCAGCAAAATTGGGAAATGTATATAATGCTTAATAGGGAGCCAATGCAGTGTTGACAGATAATACTTTATAATACTAAATATACTGTGTATTTATACATTTATATTAGTGCTGTCAAATGATTAATCGCGATTAATCGTATTCAAATTAAAAGTTTTTGTTTACATAATGTGTACTGTGTATATTTAGTTTGTATATATAAATATACATACAGTATATATTTTGAAAATATATATACAGTGTATTTTTGGCTATTGATACAAATATACCCCAGTGACTTAAGACTGGTTTTGTGGTCCAGGGTCACATATATATATATATATATATATATATGTGTATGTATGTAAATTCTTATATTTTATATTATATATATATAAATATATTTAATATATAAACATAACATATTTTTCTTAAATATATACATGCATGTGTTTATTTATATATACATAAGTATACACTATGTAAACAAATTATTTTGGATGCGATTAGGCCTGTCGCAATAATCAATATATCGACTTATCGCACAATATATGTACATGACCTCAATATATTTTGGTGATGCAATATATCGCCCATTATATTTACTTAAAAATTAATGTCACCATGTTTTTTGCATTCCACTTGTGCCTGTGTCTTTTGCAGCTTCTCGTACATAACGTGGATTGTTTTCCTGGATTTTGTCATGAGGTGCTAGTTCACATTTTAAAAAAGTTTTTACAAAAAAATATGGCCTTGTTTAGGGATCTGTGCCTTTGTACATGCGTACATCTGACTGCTAAGTAGTGATTGTGTTTTTCAGTAATACTGTGCACCCTTAATTTACAGAGAAAAGAAGGTCAGGGGAAAATCTGTAGATGGAAAAATCTCCATACAAGTTCTTTGTGCATTTTTCTCTTTTTTCCCTACTTGTTACTTTGCACTTTTTGTTAGAAAATGTTTATTTACTATTTATTCAAGTTTTTTAAGGTATCTAATATTTTGATACTTAATTTCCATGATCTAAATATTCTTAAGAATTAAAAGTTTGTTGTCATTTGGAAGCGTGTAGGCCTTCTTGCATTATTATGCTGTTACATTATAATTATATTTCAGGGGCATAAAATGGTCTTTAAAATGACAATGATATCGCTTATCGCAATTATTTCTGCGGCAGTATATCGCACAACAAAAAGTTGTTATCGTGACAGGCCTAGATGCGATTTAATTGTTTGACAGCACTAATTTTTATATATATAGAGAGAGAGATAGATAGGCAAAAAAGGTAATTCTCTATTGTGAGTGCTTTAAAGAACAATAACATTGAAATATCAATGTTATAATAAATTATATAGTATTATTATTTTCTGTTAAACATATGTTAAAAACACCCAGAATATTTTTTTGTATAATTAATTAGATATTCCTAATTAATAGGTTAGGCTACTTAAAGAGTTAGTTCACCCAAAAATGAAAATTAGCCTGTGTTTTACTCACCCTTGAGCCATCCTAGGTGTATATGACTTTCTTCTTTCAGACGAATCCAATCGGAGTTATATTAAAAATTGTCTTTGCTCTTCCAAGCGTTATTATTGCGGTGGGTGTTTCTCTTTAACCGTCCAAAACACGTTAAATGAAGTGCGCGCATCCATAATAAAACATGCCTCACATGTCTCCGGGGGGTGAATAAAGGCCTCCTATAGCGAATCCAAGCATTTTTGTAAGAAAAATATCCATAATTCAAACATAATAAACACTTTTCTCTCACTTCCGGTATCTGTCTTACGCACAAGCCGTTCCGAGCGGATGATGTAGGACGTATGTGTTGCGCGCGCCTCTGAGATATGAGTTTATAGGAGCAAAGGAAGCAAAGTTTCCTTACTTAAGCAAGGAAAAACCAGTGTTCTCTTGACTTGTATCAAAATCCTCTGACATTTTCTTTACAAATTCTCATTTTGTACTTCTAATTCGTGACCGGCGTTTTGTTTTGTTCTCTCTCCACATTCGTTACTAATCACGCAACGCCAGCGTCCTACGTTATCCGCCGGAACGGCTTCCGCTTATGACAGTTAGATGAAGTGAGAGAAAAGTGTTTATTACGTTTGAAATATGGATATTTTTCTTAGAAAAACGCATGGATTCGCTACAGGAGGCCTTTATTTACTTAATTTCATTTGTTTTTATGTACTTTTTACTACATGGAGGTTTTGGTTGTTTGGACTTTCAATGGCTGAACAAAAATAAGAAAATATTAAAAATATCTTCATTGGTATTCTGAAATTGATTGAAAGCCTTATTAAGGGTTTGGAACAACTTGAAGGCAAGTAAATGGTAACATCTTTCATTTCTGGGTGAACTAAACCTTTAAGTTCAAAGACCTGTCTTTGCTTAACCTCCTGAAAAACCTGTTTAAACATGGTTTGGTGGACTTGGCTAGTTTAAGCTAGTCTCCTTGCCAAGCTGGTGTTTAGCTGGGCAGCCAAAAAGTCACTTTCAAATAATATGTCACATTGCACACAGTAATATTCACTAGCAAATCCACAAATTGTATTTTCTATTTTGATCCTGACAGATTCCTGTGTCAAATGACACACGTGATTTGCTTTTGGCCACTGTCAGTGAGGACTCCACTGCCTCTCAGATCCATCAGTCTGTGAGTGCTCTCAGCGCTCTTGGGTTACCTCTGGCCTCACAGGAAGTGGTCATTGCCCTGAAAGCTCGCATCTCCAAAGAGGACAATGTCTTGGCGTAAGTTCATGTCCTTATGTTAAAATTAGGAATGCACGATATTATCGGGCCAATATCGGAATTGGCCGATAATGGCTTTAAATATAAATATCGGCATCGGCCCAGTATGAAAAATTATGCCGATATGTCTTGCCGATAAGAGGAATACATTAACTCACTTGTGCTCAGGGTGTGCTAGCGATTAGATCACATCAGCATTGTGGCTCATTCTTGAAGCAAAGTTTCAATGGTGATTGGATTCACTGTTTTAGATCACTGCATTTAAACTGAGAATGCACATACAGAATGAAGCATTCTGTGCAATAGAGTAAACAGTAATAGCATGTGCAGAGGTAGCCTCCCCCAGGTCCTAATGCCTGCACAGTAAAGAGTATTTATTCCATAGGGGGCACTGTTGGCCTACTTCTAATAAAATGAAAGCAAAATACACAAATCATATTTAGACTGTTTCTAATTAAATAAAGCGGTAATTGATGTCATAAAATCATGATTATGTTTTGCTTTAAAGGTCAGAAGCTATAGCTTACATGAACAAAAAAAAATCACAAACATGACATTTAAATTTATATATACTGATTTATTCATTAATGTGTAATGTTATATTATTTTTAAACAAATTGAGCTCTAAAACATTTTCAGAATTTTTACAACTTTTGTTTTTAGACCATTAACAAATGTTAATCATAAAATAAAATGTTACGTTTACTACTGCATCTTTCTGCTAAAAAAAAAAAAGCATTGATTTAATATATAGTTTTATAGTTATTTTCAAATATTCAATGTATAGTCATTATAAAATAACTTCATTATTGTTTATTTAATTCTAACAAATAAGTTCTTGTTAAAAACTAACCAAAATTAAAAATAATTATATATCGACATCGGCTATCGGCCAAAATGAGTTGAAAATTATCGGGATATCGGCAAAAATCCAATATCGTGTAGTTCAAATGTTTTGTTTTAGCTTGAGGCTTGCTTTATGGTCTCTTTTTATTAGTTTAATTTTGAGACCTAACTCTGATTTTCTCTTCTCCTGACAGAATCATTTTGGCCCTGCAGACTGCGTCTCGTCTCTCTCAGCAAGCTGAACTTGGAGATATCCTAGAGGAGATTGAGGTGAGAGTTTAGTGTGTCACTTCAGATCTATTAGCCACAGAACAATCAACAATCAGCCTAAACTAGACTACAGAAATTATAAAATAACAGTCTAGGGATTTTTGCACTTTTTTTTTCTTTTTGAGTTCTGGAAAGCTCAATAAAAATCAAAAGCTCAGTTAATCAATTAACTGAGGGGGCTGGGCTGGGCTGTGCAATTCATGGCAAAAATAACAATTAAACTTTTTTTTAAAACTTACTGTTGATGAAATAACACTGTTAGTTTTTATTAGCAATGCATCATCCATAAATTTGAAAAAGAAACATGATATTTTGAAATAATCCAATCATAGTCAAATAATGGTGGACCGTACCATTTGAACAGTGTGAGCTGAAGCTGATGAGTGAATGAACACCTGAAAACTGAAGCACGTTACTAGTGTGTTAATTACCTCATCCAAATGCATCCTATATGAAATTAATCAGATAACTACACAACATAAACACATTACAACTCATGTCTTTAAAAAATAATGTGGATGCACAAGTGAACTGTTACGTGCTAGTCAGAATGTGTAACTCCCATTGTGAATGCTCTCTTCCTGTAGGATCACACTGAAACAACACAGTGTGAAAGCAAAAAAATTCACAATATTGTATTATAATAGTTTGCTAATAAAAATGTAATGTACATATTCTGTGACAGCTTGGTGTTGCACATCTTGCACTTAAATGTGCAACTGCATTTTCTGCATTATCAAATGATTCGTCCCTGCATTTTTTTTGATGCCATGACAAGAAATTATTTTAAATTGAAACATAGTGTTGAAGAAAATATGAAGAGAAAAATAACCATATTATTAATAATATTAATATGTTTAAAAAAGAACATCTAGAAGGAATATGATGTTGCTGTTTAAGCTGGCCTGAGGCTGAAGAGTGAATTGAACACCACTAAATTATTTAAAGATTATTTAACTCAGCCAAATGTGTTCTATATAGAATTAATAAGACACATACAACATGAACCTAAAATTACAACTTGCATTTGCACAAAAGCTCACACGCTAAAATAGAGGTGCACAAAGAATTTACAACATACATTACAACATTTGTTTTCATTATAATATGTATATGGCAGATTGGTTTTGTAATTCTTGCACCTAACTGTTTTTTCATTATCAAGTGATTCCAGGCATCACTGTGCACTTTCAGAGCCATACTTTCACTTTGTTTCTCAGGTCTTGATGGTATGCTGTCCTATCGCTAACCTGTCAGACCAAATGATTATTGTTTATCAATTATCAATCATCAATGTCATGTTTAAGTTAGGGCTGGACGATATGAGCAAAAATTCATATCTCATTTTTTGGCTGATTTGCAGTATACGCAAATATATATCTCTATTTTCTACACTCTTGTATTTGGATTAAAAAAAGACTAATAAAGTGAATGTAACCATATATTATGTTTAAAAAAGGGTTACAATTACATTCTAACATTGCAATCTAAAAACAAAAATAATGCTTTTAAAGCAGAAGTTACATTTACTAAACTTAAAAAAAAAATAAAAAAATAAATAAAATAAAAATTGTAGTTTGTCCAACTACAATTATTTCAGCAAAAAGTATATTTTAGTCAGAATTATTGCGCTCCTATTACATTGCGTGTCTGTTTGGCACGGATGCGCGCGGCGGCGCTCGTTCAATGAAGTCTGTGAAGTTTAGCGGAGAACCTCAAAGCAGAAGGCTCATGCAGTTCTGACAGCAAAATGGAAATATTTCCATGGCTTTCTAACATTTAAAGTTGGAGAATATACCTGTGAAATATAAGTTATGCATTTAGGAAATCAGCACATCTCAAACACATTAAACAGCGCGAGTCTGTCAGCGGCACACGCAGCCTTTCTGTCAGAGCCGTTTTAAACTGAAACTAAACTATAGGCTTCTATATCTTTCGAGTTTTTAAAGCCCTTCATATAAAGTTTGTCACGTGTTTAGAACCAATTGTATTATGCACTTTCTCCACAGCAGCTCAGTCTGTGTCCTCCGCTGTATTTTCAGATGTGCTCGTTTTCAAACTACCGTATATCGATATGAACGGTATTGCCTTATATTGTATCGCTTATAAAGAATACATTGATATATCGTACAAACTCGATATACCGCCCAGCCCTAGTTTAAGTGCTCAAGTACTTAAATGCATTTATTTACAGTGTAATTCAATTAGTGTAACAATTTGACTTTGTGTAGGCTATTTTAGGGTAGTGAATTAATTGAACAAATCATGTTTTGATTGTTACTATTGCTGCGTTCAAGTCCTCCTGGGACATTCGTAGTTATGAGTTGACAAATTGTAATTACGACGTCAGGTGCGTTCAAGTCACTTTGGTCAAGAACAAGATGCCGATTTAACATTTCTACATAAAATTCAGCATTTTGTTTTTTGTTTTTTTATTCAATTTATGAAGGTGATGTGAACAGAATCATTATATATTCTATGGTAATTATACAATAATATAATATTTTGTATATGTAACTTATATAGTTTATTGTACATTACAAAAAAAAAAGTTTTATTCATTTTAACATATCTACCATCAATACAGATGCTGCATATCTATTGTCTTTGGCTGCGTCCATTGCACCCGACTCATTTTCTCACTGGCACGCCCCAACTCAACTTGTAAATCTTAATGGTCATAAAATTAGTAACATAAGAGTTATTAACAATCAACTGAAGACAAATCTACTTTGCACTGTATTTCAAACTTTTCTGATTTGTCTCATTTGCATTGTGTAACCAGCTTTTTATTTTATAATTTTTTTGGTGTTCTTGTGTGATTTGTGTATTTTTCTTCTTTGTAGGATCTCGCTGCCCGTTTAGATGATTTGGGTGGAGTGTATCTTCAGTTTGAGGAGGGGCTGGAGGCCACAGCATTGTTTGTTTCTGCTGCGTATGCCCTGTCTGATCATGTGGACATGGAGACCCCCCTGAAAGAGGTTCATAGTTTAGCCCACTCAAAATAAGTACATAACTATTTACAACAAATACTTTCTGTAAGTATTTGAAGTGCAGTCTCAAGGTAAATGGCTCCTCCACTTGTCCATCACAGGATCAGGTAATCCAGCTAGTGAACTCTATCTTCAGTAAGAAGTCCTGGGACTCTCTCTCAGAGGCATTCAGTGTGGCTAGTGCGGCTGCATCGCTTTCCAACAATCGCTTCCATGTGCCTGTCATTGTCAGTGCCCAGGGCCCTGCTGCCGTATCCCACAGCCAGCCCTTCCTCCAGGTAGGCCTCGATTTTGAGTGTATACTCTATAATTTTTAAGAAACCTGAAATAATGTCTGTGTTTGTTACTGCAGCTTCAGGTGACGGATGTCCTTTGCCAGCCCCTCAGTTCAGCAAGTGTGCTGGTGGAGTCGGCCAGTGCTGTGTCTTCAAAATCTGCCATCCTAAGCCAGGCACCTTTCACCCTCAGAGAGTATGTGCATTGCAGATAACAACTTTCAAATAACAAAAAATGGCATACAAATTTTAAAACTGCAGAAAAAAACAACAACATGCTACTAAACATACTTCCTTTAAAAGAGTTAGTCTGCACAAAAATTAAATTTCTATTCATCCTTATGCCTTTCCAAACCCATCAAGATGTTCATTCATCCTCAGAATTTTTTTTGTTTTTTTTTCTTCTTTTTTTTTTTATGTTCTCTCTTAATTTTTGACCATCCATTAAATATGCAATCGGTTTTCAAGTTTCAAAAAGAACATAAAGACATTGTAAAAGTAATCTATATGAATCATGTGGTTTGATCTAATTCACCTAATCACTTTATATGATGAGCATATTAATTTAGGCTTTTATTCATATATAAACATTAATCATCACACATACATAAAGCATATTAAATATGTTTAATGACAGTTCAAATGCGCGTGCTTGACCAGCAAGAATGAATGAGTTTTATTCTTGTGTGTCCATTTTGTATGTTTGGGCATTTAAACTATGCCTTTATGTAATGTGCACAGTGCTTGAATATTTTATTCTGTAAAAGAGTTCCAAGCTCTGGATAAGTAACGTAATATGCCTGAAACAGTGATAATTTCATTTGGAAATATTTCCTTTGTTTAAAAGACTGTCCTTTGTTTCACAGTGGGGTATTTGAGCTGAATTTCATGGCCAGCCAACCAGCGAGTGGCTACTATCAGTTCTCTGTTGCCGTTGCTGGTGACAGCCGATTTGTTGCTAACCATGTTGAGGTAATTAACTGAATATTTGAAATGTGCTAGGAAAATCAAAAGTTTAGTTGTTTGTATCTGTTTATCTTATTGTATCTGCCGTGCCTTGTCGTGACCTCAATGAGTTGACCTCAGCATTTAACACTTAATTGTTGCAATGAACTGTGATTCATTTCCTCATTCACTCAACATTCACGTTTAATTGGCCTAGAGTGTGTTCATTCACATTGTAGCTATGTAAAGAATAATTGCTCTGACTGTTCAATGTACAATTATAAGGTCAAAAGCATGTCACATTTACTGTGGAGATTTTCTGAAGTCATTGGCCTCTTTCACTGAACAAATTACCAAAAAGGCACAATTATTGTAATTGCTGTAGTTTTTTCTTTCTTCCAGCATATTCACACTTACGAGTGTCCATTTTAATGGATTGAAATAATTTCTTATTGTGATGTGACTTTCTCAGCTCAAAGTAAAGGTCTCTACCCGAGTTGCCATCAACAACATGGATTTGTCTGTCGTGGACAAGGACCAGAGCATTGGCCCCAAAACCACCAGGTAAGATTAGCTTCTATCAAGCTCTATTTGATTATTTTCTTTTTATTGTATAATTAAGCCAGCTTGTGTGTTGAACTCTGTTTTTCAGAGTGGAATATCCAACTAAAGCCAAAGCATCTTTTATGGCAGACAGCCATCAAAACTTTGCCATGACGTTCCAGTTAGCTGATGAGACCACAGGAGTGGAACTCACCCCTCACCAGGTGATTATCCCATCCAAAATGGTTTTCTTTTATGCATAAAGCATGACAAGTGAATAAATTTTGCCTTCTAGTTTTTGCCTTCATTAGTGGGACAAGCCTTTTTGTGAGGCTTTGAACCTTAAAAGGGACATCAGATGCAAAATTCGCTTTTTTGTTTGCATATAAATGTGTCTTAGCAGTGTGCGGACACAACCTACCATACAAGGATAAAAATCCATTTGCTTTTTTTTTTTTTTTTATCCCTAAAAAACCTTGTCTCAATTATTTCTGAACAGTATTATGGAAGCAGAATAATGACAATAGTTTTTGAAACATAAAGCATGCTGAATTCCATAAATCGAAAAAAAGATGCATTGCAATTAACAGTGCTTGCATTTTAATGCCTTGTATTTCCAGGGCTTGCATTTTTAGGTCCTGAAATTTAACATAGTTGTTTATTTAAGCTGTGAATATTTCAATTCAAAATATTTCACACATTTTCATAATTAAAAATTCAATAATTCATATTCACCTTCCAGAATTCACTTCCAAAATATTCAATCTGTTTAAAAATACGATGTATAATATTCGACAGGCAAATTTCAGTCATTTTATTTCACTTTCCAAATTCGCTGCCACAAATTTAGTGGTTAAAATTCGGCAGAAAATTCAGCGTTGCACATCCGGGAACCGCAGGAATAGCAGTAGAGCACCAATGCATGATCTCAAGCTGATGTCAGCCGCTCACCAGCAGGTGGCGCAAGCGGCTGTTGATGAAGGCCATATGTGGATCAAGTCACTCATTTACAAAAACTGATTTGCAGAAATGGAGCTAGCGCTAGAAATTTTGATTATCGGGGCCAGTATAAACATGTGGAAACGCTGATTGTGTGTATGTTTAATTCATCATTTTAGCTGTATACCGTAGCCTACATGTAAGCAGCTTTCTCTACCACAAAGGAGATTATAATGCTCTTTTACCCATTGCTGAAGTACAGAACTAACATTACATCTGAGGAAGACATATACAGTGTTGGGCAAGCTACTTGGAAAACGTAGTGAGCTAAGCTAACAGTTACTCTTCTTTAAATGAAGCTTAACTACACTAAAGCTAAAGCCCTGGGAAATGTAGCAAGCTAAGCTATGGCAAAAGTAATTTACTACATCCAAGCTATTTAAAAAAAAAAAAAAAAATTCTATTGAACCAACATCATACCAAGTCAATGCTCTCTCAGTGATCAATAAAACGGTCAGTCAAGCAGATAGACAGGCATGTTCAGTTTAATTGTTTATTCAACAGCTGTTCCAAACCAATTTGGCAACATAATCAGTATCAAATACTGGGCCGGATTGACCTCAAATTGTGACATAGGCAAAATAAATGTTCGCTGTCGGCCGAAAACCTCCTAATTGTAGTTGGTATTGTGGCTTTATTGTATACAGATACATTTATATAAATGGTAACACTTCACAATAAGGTTCAGTAGTTAACATTAGTTAACTAGCGTAGTTAACATGAACTAAGAATGAACAATACTTCTGCAGCATTTATCTTAATGTTAATTTCAACAAAACAAAAGTTGTTTGTTAACATTTGTTAATGCACTGTGAAAAAACATGAACTACCAATGAACGACTGTATTTTCATTAACTAACATTAAAAAGATTAATAAATACTGTAACAAATGTATTTTAATGAAATCGTATTGTATAGTGTTACCATATAGATGTTTAGGCCTACAGATAGGCTATATATTAATATCTAATTTGTCATTAGATATTAATATAAACATTTCACCAAAATCAAGTTCAAATACGAAGCTTTTGACCAGCGAATGTGTCTTGTTGTTTTTCCAGACTCGTGTCCCGTTTTCCGTCGCTGTGTGGGCGTTATTTTTTCTGTTATTTGGCCAAAGTATCATATTATGAAAGATTCAGCGCTTCGCACGAGCTATTTGGCTGTGACTTAACAACAAATGCTAGAGAAACTCTTCTCCGCTCCTCAAAAACAAACAGACAAAAAAAAGCATTAGCCTTTATAAATAGTGTTTTTTGAGTAAAGAAACCGCTGTACTTATTCAATCAACAGTTCTTTATTTACCTTCAGACTGCAAACAAGCTGAGATGCTCCAAAACGTGCGCCGCACTTCATTGAGGAGAGAGGCGGGAGGAATAATGAGGTTTGACTGACAGTTTGAGGAGCCAATGGCGTTACGAGCTTTAGTGTCTGTGGCGTCACTTACTGATCCAGGATCAGTGATCCGTAGCTGTTATATTTCTGATTTGAGCTTGAGTTTCAGAATGCTTTATTTGGATAATGTAACTTTAGCTTTTGTTGACGCTACCGCGCTACTTGATCAAAAAAAGAGAAACTACCGAAAAGCTATTTGATTCAGAAAGCAATGACGCTACCGCCACGCTACTGAGAAATGTAGTTAAACTAGTAGCGTCACTGCTTATAGCGACGCTACTGCCCAACACTGGACATATATTGTTTTCGGTTGCTTACTTTCTGTAACTCTGTATCATGGCTTGTGTGACGCTGTGCTGTAATATTGGGGTCCCCTCATACGTCACACTCCAGGATTCCCCAACGACGCGTAACGCGCCTCAGTGAACTAATACAGTGATATAAGATCTCAGAATACACTTTGATGATTATGCAAACTATATACAGGCATGCAAATGAGGTCAGAAGAAAGCAACGCGCTGCATTTTCGTTGCTTTCCCTTACCACTGATCTATAGTCGACAGTCCTACAAAGATATCAATACCACGATTAGTTTTAACAGTAAGCAACCACTTTATATCAACATAAAAAAGGAGTTCAAGACCGCCTAGGTGTATTTGTGCAGCAAATGTAAACCTGAGAAAGCATTGTCGCGCTATCGCACCCAAGGGGCCGTCTGACAATTCCACCGACTGGGTTAAAACATCCAATGTATTGAAATTAAAATAACTTTTAACATTTAAAATAACACAGTCAAATTGTAAAGCTTGTATTGCTCATAGTGATTTACTACAGATGAGATTTTGCCAATATATACACTGTATGTACAGTACACAATTATTTACATATAAAAGATCCCTGGTAAGGTTTTTTTTTTTTTTTCATGTTCCAATGGTTGTAGTACATTGCTAGATACAAAACAACTGTGTGATCGTTATTATTGATGTTGATAATTGTTGGTAAAAAAACTACAGTAATTCACCAAAAGGGTTTTTCATGTTCCACAGGTTGTAGGAGGTTGTGAAATTTTGCCAATATCTCCCTTACTGTATGTACAATTCACTTTTTTCATTTTTAAAACAAAAACAAAAAATCTGTAAGAAATCAAAAGGAATTGTTCATTTTCCAAAGGTTGCAGTATAAACTAGATTAAAAAGTTAGTCGAGACAAACTTTAAGTTGGCTTGAGAAAGCCGGACCAGAAAGTTTGAAAAAGTTTTAAAAGTTTAAGAAGTTTAAAAAAGTTTTAAGTTTGATGGTTTTCAGTATGAAATAGTTTGAAGTTTAAAGTAGTTTTACAAACTTAAGGCAATACAGTCTGACATAGATTGATAGATAGATAGATAGATAGATAGATAGATAGATAGAGTCACATTGTAGATAGATAGATAGATAGACAGAGAGAAAGACAGATAGACTTTAGATAGATAGATAGATAGATAGATAGATAGATAGATAGATAAAGTCAGATTATAGATAGATAGAGAGAGAGAGAGATAGATGAGTTTGATTGGGTTAGAAATAGTACATAGAAGGGAAGTCTGATTGAGTCTAATGGGCTTCAGTGTGTTTACATTTAAATTTTGACAGTTGAAGTTTGACGGAATGTTCAGATGAGCCAAGACTATTCAATGTAAGTCTATGGGATTTTTATGATTTTTAATCTTCAGTTATATGAAAACCGTAAGTCTGATCAGTTAGAAAAGATATAGCACACCCGGCGAGATCAGTCTGAAGATCTGGGCTAAGTTTGGAGTCTGTAGAGTTAAAGCTCTAGGAGGAGTAGCAGTCAGAAATTTTAGTCTCAGAAGAATAATAATAAGAAGTTTAAATAGCATTTCAGTAAGTTGGCTTTCTCAAGCCAACTTAAATATTGATGTACTTTATTACATTAAGGGAGGTATTAGCAAAATTTCACCTATAGTAAGTGAGTCTAGTCACTAGGAATGTACTACAAACTTTTGGAACACGAACCCCCCCCCCCAAAAAAACCTTTGTGAATTAATTTAAGAATAATTATATACTGTACAATGTACAATGGGGAAGATATTGGCAAAATTTCAACTGTAGTAAGTCAGTCTGGTCACTAGTAACATACAACATTTGGAACACGAAAAATCCCATTTAAAAATTCTTACAAATATTTGTGTAGTGTACATACTAAGGGAAATTATTGTCGAAGGTGAGTTATTGGCAATATATATTTAGTCAGTTTGAGTAAATTATTAATTTACTGTAAACATTAATTTGAATAAATTATTTGAATTTAATAATTACATTTAAATAATTTAGTAAATTATTACTTCGTTTTGTACTGTGAGGTAAATTTGCAGACTGTCCCTAAAGCAGCCTAGGCGAATATGCAGTGAATATCAAACCTAAAACCTATAATATCGCGCTTGGTTTTCTATGGGAGAAAAAATGGTTTGGTGAAACTTGTTGGTTGTGGGCTCATCTGCTTAAATGTACATAATATACAGGAATATATTTTATTAATTAGATGCTGAATTTAATCATTTATTATCACTGAGGCAAACCGTGTTAAGTGTTTTCTTTATGGGAAATGTTTAACGTGCAGTTTTAAGCGTTCCGTAACTTGTGTTAATATCTGCATCTGTTTGCGTCATCAGTAAGTTCTGAGTTTGGTCTTTTAATAGGCTTGTTTGATATGAGCAAAATCTGTGCAGAACCGATCACCGCGAGATGCATGCCGGTTAGAAAAGTGTCTGAGTTTTTTTTATTTTAAATTTTTTTTTTTATATTGCATACCTCCCCAGTCTAGGGATGGGAAGGAGTAATAAAGAAAGTGGTGGAGGAATGGAGGGAGCTTTCCCCCTTCTACTGACTCACACGCCACACCAACTTCAATGCAAAACATTACAATTTATTGAACACAGGGAAGCACACAGAACTTCAGGAAGGGTCAAGGCCAACATAATAAACAAAACATACTAACTCCCAAAAGCAATCTACCTAATCTAACAAATAAAAAGGAAAAAGAAAATACAAAATATTACACTATCTCCCTTGCTATCCTTAAACAGGAGAAAAAGGGTAGACAAAATAAATGGCAACCACTTCCCTACAGCATCCCACGAAGACAAAAAAAAGAAACCAAAACAAATCTTGGTCTTACAGAAAAAGTATAAAACTCACATGTTTGGGTTAAATAAAACCTCCCACAAGAGGGCTAAAAAGCTATCACCACTTTATCAACGTTAACCACAGACACACAAGAAAAAGTCAGCAGAAGGCACTCTTGCTCCAAGCCTCCACACTCCAGACATCTCAGCTCTGCCTGTATATATATATGTGTGTGTGTGTGTGTGTATATATATATATATATATATAACATTCACAGGGGATACAGTCAAAGCAATAAAATACATACACAACCAGAATACAAAACTGTAAATACCTCGATAATAGCAATAACAAAAAAGAAATATAAAGAGAAAAACAAATAAATAAGTTGCCATAAACATCTTTTAAAATAAATAAATAAAAAGTGTCCGAGTTACGTCCGCCTTGTTGTCATGTCATGCTGACGTGTGCCAAAAAACTCTCGCGATGGCGAGGCGGCTGTGTCGGATTGAGCAGTCGCGCGCAGTTGCTCTCCACCGACTGCGCTGATCAAAAGCACGATGGGAAGCGACTGACTGACGACACAGCTTAATGCTCATTGGTTCAGACATCTGTGATGCTGCGTTCTCTGCTAAAATGGTTTTGTTTTTTTTATCTGATTTCATGTGATTGTGTATTTAAATTATGCTTGAATATTCCCAAACACTATAATAGTGCGATCTCTGTGTGAGATGTGTGATTTGTCATATTTCTATAAAAATCTAAAATACATGTTTGTATTAAAGTAGAATGGATGATAAATACGCCTTTCGTATGGGATTAAATAGGAAGCACCTTGAGTGTCCTGTTCATCATATTTATATTCATATAAAAGCAACAGAACTGAAATTATATCAAATTTATTAGCAGAACAGCACATGAGTGAGAATAACGCGATATCCGCCTTTGATCTCGTATAGTCTATCTGTTCCACTTCGAGAGGTCAGAACAGTCCATCTTGACTGCGCTTATTTCACTCCTCCCCTCACTGCAGCCGCCTACTCTCGCCTACATTTAAGGCGAGGCTCATCTCAAACAAGTCTAATAGCTGTCATTGTGTTAGTGCGCTACTGAGCCACGTAATGTTTTCTTTAACCGATTTCTGAGGGAAACAGCGTGAAACCTTCATATTCTACATCTGCTTAACTGTCCATTTAGTTCACATAATCATCAATATAGTGTATTCTGAGATCTGAGGTCTTATATCACTGTATTAGTTCACTGTGGCGCGTTACTCGTCGTTGGGGAATCCTGGAGTGTGACGTATGAGGGGAACCCCAGTATTACAGCACAGCGTCACACAAGCCATGATACAGAGTTACAGAAATAAGCAACCAAAAGCAATATATGTCTTCCTCAGATGATCAAAACTACTAGCGCTAGCTCCATTTCTGCAAATCAGTTTTTGTAAATGAGTGACTTGATCCACATATGGCCTTCATCAACAGCGGCTTGCGCCACCTGCTGGTGAGCGGTTGGCATCAGCTGGAGATCATGCATCGGTGCTCTACTGCTATTCCTGCGGTTCCCGGATGTGCAACGCTGAATTTTCTGCCGAATTTTAACCACTAAATTTGTGGCAGCGAATTTGGAAAGTGAAATAAAATGACTGAAATTTGCCTGTCGAATATTATACATCGTATTTTTAAACAGATTGAATATTTTGGAAGTGAATTCTGGAAGGTGAATATTAATTATTGAATTTTTAATTATGAAAATGCGTGTGAATATTTTGAATTGAAATATTCACAGCTTAAATAAACAACTATGTTAAATTTCAGGACCTAAAAATGCAAGCACTGTTAATTGCAATGCATCTTTTTTTTCGATTTGTGGAATTCAGCATGCTTTGTTTCAAAAACTATTGTCATTATTCTGCTTCCTTACAGTATGATGTCATACTGCCCAGGGCCTGCCCACGACTGCTAACGGATTGTCCCGTGTTAGCATATTTCTTCCCTCAGCCAGTTGTACACTGTCCGCCATTTTCTCTGTGCTCGAACAGCTGCTTGACTCGTAAGCAATGCAGGTGTTTTGTAGTTGAATGTAAAAATGGCCGGTTTCACACCGCAAACTTGAGCAGCCGCTGCTGTGACGCTGTTCAAACACTTCCAGTGTGAATACTCTTGCGAGTGGGCAACTCTTATGAAGAGATTTTTAACAGTTAAACCAAATACAGTTTTGGAGTTTTTAGCAAAAATAAATTATAAAAACATGATATAATTCAGCCATAATATTTCTCGCCATGAAAATAGCCACAGAAGCTGGAATGGCGTTAAACACAAACATGCCAACCCCCCAGAGGACCTCAGACAACATACAAAACTACCAAATTTTGCTATAAGTTTGTTTGCAACATATAATCATTGCTGTTAGTGTTCACCGTCTGTTTGATTACATGACATTAATTAACTGCTTGATTTGTATCGTACATTCTGCCATATGGACATCAATTTGTGTGTCACCACTGATAAGCTATTACTAAACATAATGTAGAAACTTTAATTTTCTGTAAAGCTGTTTTGCAGCGATTTGCATCGTGAAAAGTACTATACAAATAAACTTGAATTGAATTCAAACAAACTCGCGAGTGGGCAGCTGGAGTGACGATAAAGTTAAGCTGATGCAAAGCTTGTTTGCTGAGTGAAACAGGCGTAAATAAGGGGTAAGAGTCTTCATTTTCTCCCGACATCAGAGCCACTGAGGACAGTTTTGTTTTTGATGGTAACGCGCAAAAACGGAAGAGATGGATGGGGTGAGCAGTAGCTCATTATCGTTTAAAGAGACATGTACAGAAATGGGTCTCTGTGAACAGAGCTGTATATGACAAGGAAACCATTGAGGAATTTTAACCAACGTATGTTGCAGACATTTCATGAAGACCCTAAAGATTCATACCAACTTGTTGAGAATGGGCATCCGATGTCCTCTTTAAAACCTTGGATTGGGATGTGATTAAGCCCACGTCATCAAAATGTCACTCCAAGCAAGCAAAGTTGGCAACCCTATTTAAATGCACTGTTCAAAAAACATTTGAATGCACTGATTGAAGTCATTTTTTTCTTTCAGACCTTTGTGAGGTTACACAACCAGAAGACCGGTCAGGAGGTCGTTTTTGTGGCTGAACCTGACAGTAAGAATTTGTATAAGTTTGAGCTGGACACAGCTGAGAGAAAGACAGAGTTTGATTCCATCTCTGGCACCTATGCTCTTTACCTGATGGTGGGAGACGCTACGCTGGAGAACCCCATTTTGTGGAACGTGGTAAGGCAGTTATTTTCATTGGAGAACTCTGACAATTCAAAACAGCACTTGCAAAAGTTTATTTCAAGATCCCATTGTCCTTATAAAAAGACATGGATTTAGTTTTAATTTAGACTTAATTTTTCTCAAAGGCTGATGTTGTGCTGAAGTTCTTAGATGAAGAGGCACCTGCAGCAATTCAGGCTAAAACATTGTATGCACCCAAACCAGAAATCCAGGTAAGTGCTCCAGTGGTACTCGGGGATGAAAGGATATTCTGAGGAAAATGCCAAATTTCTGTACAGAGAACATGATTTTTATTATTAATATAATTATTATTATTAATAAAAACTAAAATTTAAATAAATAAATTAAATTAAAAATAAATAAAACAAAATATTTTCAAATATAATTCTGCAGTTTTTCACAAATCTTACAAGCAAGTTTGTGACATTGACTCTGTGGACTTTGTATAAAAAGACAGATTTTCCTCCTTCCACTGATGCATAAGATGCTATTCAGAACATTATTGTATCATAGTGGATTAGTCCAGGTGATTATGTGGAAATATTGTTCACTTTTTCATAAAAGCATGAAACTTGGTACACTTGTAAAGTTTGCTACCCTAAACATTTTCAGAAATGGAGCCATTGCAAAAACACCTCATGGTTGCCATGGCGACCATTTTACTTTCCACCATAACCAAATTATGTATTTTGTGTCATATCTCCTGAACCAAACATAACACAGAAAAGGTGATGTCTACCCCTATGTTTTGATGGTCAAGGATTACAATGATGCCATATACAACAAACATAATCTGTTCAGATGAAGAGTAATGGTGAAATCAGCAATGAGCATCACAGTATCCCAGCATTTACAAAAGTCCATATTATGGCTATTATTTTTTTTCTTTCTTTGATAATTAATATTTTATTCAATAATACATTCAAAGATTTTTTTCAAGAATACTATCATGTATTTCAGAGAAAATCATCTCAGGTAAGTGTATTTTTCCTTACTTCTTAGGCAGAGTCAGGTAGGCGATATAATGCGACGGCAATGCTATCAGGTAACAGTTAATGGTTAATTCAGTGACTTTATGAGAAGGATTACAATGAAATCTCAGAAGATGCAGAATGAAATTTCAAACATATTTCATGTAAACTTAATTTACAATCATTCTCTAGGGCCAGAGTTGTCTATGTTGTCCACAAGGGGGAAGCCAGGGTCCTGCATGCGGGCAGGTACATGCAGGTGAATTGCTAATATTTGATGTAACGGGTGGAATAATATTTATGTGTAGGGTGTGGTCACCGTCCGACCCGCACAAGCACGGGTGGGTTGCGGTTCCATTAACCAAGACTATTTCTACTGGGTCTAGTACACGCTGAGCAATGTAGCCAATCGTACTGTTCCTGATTGACAGCTGCAGTGATTATATTAAAGTGAGCGCTCTTTGCTTGCTTTCTGTATTTATTCGCAATATGAATAAAAGTTTTAATGAGTTCTGTCTACCTCACATAGGAGATTTAATGCAGGTGCTGTTCGGGTCCCAGTTTTTATGTCAGATAGGTCGGGTTTGGGATTAAATTGGTGTTTCTGTCAGATAATGTGTCGGGTGTTCTGTTATTAACTGCGATTGTGGGAAGATCATTTCACCAGCCAGGAAAGATGAACGAAAATGCTTCTCTGTGATGTTACCACGAGGCATCACTTACTTACAGATCTCAGGCTTATGGAGGGGATGTAGGTTCGTAAGAGTGAGGAGGAAGTAGGAGGGTGCTGAGCCTGTGGCTGTTCTATTCGCAAACATCAGTGTCTTGAACTTGATGCGAGCCGCAACCGGTAGCCAGTGCAGGGAGATAAAGAGATGAGTGAAGTGGGCCCTTTTGGGCTTGTTGAAGACCAGTCGTGCCGCTGCATTCTGAATCATTTGTCGAGGTTTGATTGCGCATGATGGAAGTTCAGTCAGAAGAACACTGCAATAGTCCAGCCTAGAAATGACAATTGCCTGGGCAAGAAGTTGTGCAGCATGCTCTGTTTGGAAGGGCCTAATCCTCCTGATGTTGTGCGACGCAAACCTGCACGATCGAGCTGTCTTTATGGTACTTGAAGCTCAGCTGGTCACCAAAGAATGATTTTCAATGATTCCAAGCAGGATGTTGAAATCATGCTGTTGAGTCGGAGTGGCAGGGAAAACGAGAAGCTCAGTCTTTGCCAGGTTGAGCTGCAGGAAATGTTCCTTCATCCATGCCGAGATGTTTGACAGGCAGCCTGAGATCCATGCAGCTACTATTGGATTGTCTGGTTAAAATAAATGATAGAGCTTTGCATCAGCATAGCAATTAGGGCTGGGTATCGATTCAGATGTCCCGATTCAATTATATATAGTTTTAATACAAAAGTTATTGATATTTCTAAAACATGAACAGTAAACATCAGTTTACAAATGGTGAATTAATAAAAAGAAATTGAGAACCACAGGCCTGTATTTTAAACCTATTCTTTTTTTGTATAGGGTCCTTTCTTAAACAATAATAGGGCTAAATAAAATGTTCTTAATTTTTCTGGTAATCAGATGAAGGCATAATACATTAATTTAATTTATCCTAATCAAATGAAAATTAAACCCTTTTATTTTTTGGCAAACAAAGTGCTGCACAACAGAGGTTTACTGTTAAAATAAAAAAGAAAACAAATGGGATTATTCCTTAAATATTAAAGATTTATTATTAGTAGTAGTAGCATTGAGTCTTAACCCATTTAAGCTCACCGGCAACTATAGTTGCCGCAGTTTATAGTTGTCATTTTCCTTTTGTAAGTATTTTTCTAGATGTTATCCATGTTTGATGTCTCAATGACATGCAAGCTAACAACCAAATAAATGATTTCAAGGGGGGAAAAAAGGTATGCACTTCCTTCCTGTCACATGAGACCGTCAACTTCCTACTCCTATTTTCAGGAAGCATGGGAAAGGCAAACCCTCCCAAAGAAAGGTCATTTTCATGTTAGTAATAAGTATTTTTTGTTGACATATATACATCTACATGATCATGAAGGTCTCAAGAATCACCCAAACAAAACAAATCTTACAAGAGATCTATAGTTTTTTGTATACTTAGTCAAAAGTCGGTGGGCAAATGACTTGTAAGTACATATAACATACAGGTGCTGGTCATATAATTAGAATATCATCAAAAGGTTGATTTATTTCACTAATTCCATTCAAAAAGTAAAACTTGTATATTATATTCATTCATTACACACAGACTGATATATTTCAAATGTTTATTTCTTTTCATTTTGATGATTAGAGCTTACAGCTCATGAAAGTCAAATCAGTATCTCAAAATATTAGAATATTACTTAAGACCAATACAAAGAAAGGATTTTTAGAAATCTTGGCCAACTGAAAAGTATGAAAATGAAAAGTATGAGCATGTACAGTACTCAATACTTAGTTGGGGCTCCTTTTGCCTGAATTACTGCAGCAATGCGGCGTGGCATGGAGTCGATCAGTCTGTGGCACTGCTCCGGTGTTATGAGAGCCCAGGTTGCTCTGATAGTGGCCTTCAGCTCATCTGCATTGTTGGGTCTGGTGTCTCTCATCTTCCTCTTGACAATACCCCATAGATTCTCTATGGGGTTCAGGTCAGGCGAGTTTGCTGGCCAATCAAGCACAGTAACACTATGGTCATTGAACCAGCTTTTGGTACCTTTGGCAGTGTGGGCAGGTGCCAAGTCCTGCTGGAAAATGAAATCAGCATCTCCATAAAGCTTGTCAACAGAAGGAAGCATGAAGTGCTCTAAAATTTCCTGGTAGATGGCTGCGTTGACTGTGGACTTCAGAAAACACAGTGGACCAACACCAGCAGATGACATGGCAGCCCAAATCATCACTGACTGTGGAAACTTCACACTGGACTTCAAGCAACATGGATTCTGTGCCTCTCCACTCTTCCTCCAGACTCTGGGACCTTGATTTCCAAATGAAATGCAATATTTACTTTCATCTGAAAAGAGGACTTTGGACCACTGAGGAACAGTCCAGTTATTTTTCTCCACAGCCCAGGTAAGACGCTCCTGACGTTGTCTCTGCTTCAGAAGTGGCTTGGTAGCCCTTTTCCTGAAGATGTCTGAGCGTGGTGACTCTTGATGCACTGACTCCAGCTTCAGTCCACTCCTTGTGAAGCTCTCGCAAGTGTTTGAATCAGCTTTGCTTGACAGTATTTTCAAGCTTGCAGTCATCACTGTTGCTTGTGCACCTTTTCCTACCCAAATTCTTCCTTCCAATCAACTTTGCATTTACAGTGAGGAAAATAAGTATTTGAACACCCTGCTATTTTGGAAGTTCTCCCACTTAGAAATCATGGAGGGGTCTGAAATTGTCATCGTAGGTGCATGTCCACTGTGAGAGACATAATCTAAAAAAAATCCAGAAATCACAATGTATGATTTTTAACTATTTATTTGTATGATACAGCTGCAAATAAGTATTTGAACACCTGAGAAAATCAATGTTAATATTTGGTACAGTAGCCTTTGTTTGCAATTACAGAGGTCAAACGTTTCCTGTAGTTTTTCACCAGGTTTGCACACACTGCAGGAGGGATTTTGGCCCACTCCTCCACACAGATCTTCTCTAGATCAGTCAGGTTTCTGGCCTGTCGCTGAGAAACACGGAGTTTGCGCTCCTCCAAAGATTCTCTATTGGGTTTAGGTCTGGAGACTGGCTAGGCCACGCCAGAACCTTGATATGCTTCTTACAGAGCCACTCCTTGGTTATCCTGGCTGTGTGCTTGGTCATTGTCATGTTGGAAGACCCAGCCTCGACCCATCTTCAATGCTCTAACTGAGGGAAGGAGGTTGTTCCCCAAAATCTCGCAATACATGGCCCCGGTCATCCTCTCCTTAATACAGTGCAGTCGCCCTGTCCCATGTGCAGAAAAACACCCCCAAAGCATGATGCTACCACCCCCACGCTTCACAGTAGGGATGGTGTTCTTGGGATGGTACTCATCATTCTTCTTCCTCCAAACACGTTTAGTGGAATTATGACCAAAAAGTTCTATTTTGGTCTCATCTGACCACATGACTTTCTCCCATGACTCCTCTGGATCATCCAAATGGTCATTGGCAAACTTAAGTCGGGCCTGGTTTAAGCAGGGGAACCTTCCGTGCCATGCATGATTTCAAACCATGACGTCTTCATGTATTACCAACAGTAACCTTGGAACGGTGGTCCCAGCTCTTTTCAGGTCATTGACCAGCTCCTCCCGTGTAGTTCTGGGCTGATTTCTCACCTTTCTTAGGATCATTGAGACCCCACGAGGTGAGATCTTGCATGGAGCCCCAGTCCGAGGGAGATTGACAGTCATGTTTAGCTTCTTCCATTTTCTAATGATTGCTCCAACAGTGGACCTTTTTTCACCAAGCTGCTTGGCAATTTCCCCGTAGCCCTTTCCAGCCTTGTGGAGGTGTACAATTTTGTCTCTAGTGTCTTTGGACAGCTCTTTGGTCTTGGCCATGTTAGTAGTTGGATTCTTACTGATTGTATGGGGTGGACAGGTGTGTTTATGCAGCTAACGACCTCCAACAGGTGCATCTAATTTAGGATAATAAATGGAGTGGAGGTGGACATTTTAAAGGCAGACTAACAGGTCTTTGAGGGTCAGAATTCTAGCTGATAGACAGGTGTTCAAATACTTATTTGCAGCTGTATCATACAAATAAATAGTTAAAAAATCATACATTGTGATTTCTGGATTTTTTTTTTTAGATTATGTCTCTCACAGTGGACATGCACCTACGATGACAATTTCAGACCCCTCCATGATTTCTAAGTGGGAGAACTTGCAAAATAGCAGGGTGTTCAAATACTTATTTTCCTCACTGTAATATGCTTTGATACAGCACTCTGTAAACAGCCACACTTTTCAGTAATGACCCTCTTCAGTAATGTTTTCACGACATTCTAATTTGAGATGCACCTGTAAAACAAATGAAAGTGGGGAGAAAACCTCATGATGAAATATATATATATATAATTTTTTTTTTTTTTTTTTTTTTTCTCCAATGCATGTTGGCCACAATTATTGGCACCCCTAGAAATTCTTATGAGTAAAATATCTCTGAAGTATATTCCCATTCGTATTTAAATTTTTTTTAGCATACCCGGGAAAAGGATGTTGCAATAATTGGGTGCCAATAATTGTGGTCAAAATGAACTAGAGAAAGCATTTTTCATAATGAGCTGTTGATCTGTTGAAAGCAGTTATTTTGAGTTAGATGCCAAATGTTCTCCTCCTATTCAAATTTTACATTGAAGGAGTGCTTACGACATATACAACAACTATAGTTGCCGCCCATTCAAATATGATTTTCAAAAAAAAAAAAAAAACACCTGGGGAAAATAAATGCAGGACAACCACCATTTCTGAAAATGTTCAGGGCCCTAACCTGTACAATTGTGCCAAGTTTCATGCTTTTATGAAAAAGTGTGGACTAGATAGCATGGGTCATCAGGTTTTGTTTGTAACCTTAAATGCTGCTTCATTAAAGAAAAGGGGGACATACCAAATTAAGAGAAATTATAGGATCCATGTAAATATTTAACATTTTTGTGTTAACATAATTAGTAATTACACATTTTGTTAAACTAGAACAATGCAGGTATTTTTTTGTTTACTCTTTCAACTTTTCATCTTTCTTAAACTTGTTATACTGTTTCCTTTCTTTAACGATTATGTGTGGTTGAAATGATGGTTCCTTATTCATAAATATTGAAAGGCTAAAAATATCAATGTCAAAATATGCCCAGGCCTATCTGTTTCCTAATTTTTGTATTCTTTTAATTAATTAATTTTTGTTTCATTAATAATATTGTTTCTACAGCATCTTTTCAGAGAGCCAGAGAAGAAGCCACCCACAGTTGTATCCAATACATTTACTGCCTTGGTCCTCTCTCCGTTTCTGCTCCTGCTCATACTGGTAATGGTCTTCTGACCCATTATTATGGGTGCATGTAAAAACTGACATGCAAATAAATGAAACTTTGTAAATTAATGTTGTGATTTTCTGTTGCTTTAGTAAAAAAAAAAAAAAGATGTATATTCGGTCTATCATTCTGTCATTCACTCTGTCATGCTTATGTTTCTCCCTCTTGCCTGTACAGTGGTTTAAACTTGGAGCCAATATGTCAAACTTCACGCTGTCACCCAGCACCATTCTCTTCCACTTAGGCCATGCAGGTAAGACTGACTTATTACACAGTATTCAGCAGTATTTCAGCGTGATCAATAGAGTTAATAGAGTGCAACAACAGGGTTCAGAAAGTGAGAATCTAATTTTCTTCACAGAGAAATAGATTTTTTTTTTTACAATGAAATATAAATCACTTGTCAATGGTTTTTTTTCCCCTTTAGAACTTAAATTTTACATTGAAAGTGAAGATCCAGCACAGTACAAAAAGAATGTCCTTGGACTGAAATGGGCTATGAATTAATTAAATAACTAATTCATTTAATAGCTTTTTGGTGAAGTTTATCATAACCAGATTTGCACATTGAATTTCCAAATTAATGTACAATCGAATAGAAAATGTTTGAAGTAATACTTGTTTGATGGAATATTTAACTTAAATTGAGATAAGCAGAAAAAGAGTTATCCATGTATGGAATGGAGCAAAGTAACTGCACAATTATAATGTTTGCCTTGTTTTTTTTTCCACCTTTCACTGCTCTTAGAACAGACCTGCATCTAATTTAACTTCGATAATGTGACATGCTTCTGAGAGAAAATGTAGAAAAATAAATAAATTCAGTTTAAAAAAAAATAATAATTATTCTCTTCTCTTGCAGCTATGTTGGGTCTAATGTACGTGTACTGGACTCACTTAAACATGTTCCAGACTCTGAAGTATTTGGCTATCATAGGCAGCCTCACATTCCTGGCTGGGAACCGCATGCTAGCACAAAAAGCTGTGAAAAGGTACAGTAACAGTGTTAAACTGATATTACCTCTATTGTCCTTTGCAAGCACCCGAATGGAAAGCATGTTTAGACTGTCCAAATCATTCACTGTACCTTATTTAGTGCACTATGTGCCTTTTATTTACTATATAGAAATCGCCATCAAAATTACGTGTAGATTAGCGAATATTTGGTATATCTTATTTCTGACGTGGTAAAAAGGCAGCTTTGAATTGCACTATTTGATAAAATAGACGCTTGGGTTTTATCTCTGTCCCCTTTATGTCTTCACTCTGAACCTTCTGCTGAACTTGTGGGTGTGTTGCCGTCTCCGAGCTCTGTAGTGTGTGCTTGGTTTACTCAAGTGGTTTCCTCTTCATTTTCTGTCTTTTGGGACTAGATTAATTTCACAGATTTAGAATGTACCTCCCTGAATATGCCCTGCTAATTAACAGCCTTTTGTGGACGATTATTCACCCAATTAATCTGTAGTGCCTTTAAAAAGACCTTAGAGAGAACATAAGTGTCCATTCAGTGTTTAGTTTTAACCTGAAATGGTTTTATTTATTTATTTTTTTTCTAGGCCCAATTTTGTACAGATAAATTCCTTTAATGCATTTAATGCAAGGTTTTGACTTTCACTTGTCTAGAGTTCTCTCTCTTTTTCCAAAGGGACATTTGTACATAAAGTAATCAGCAGTGAAGTGACCTAAAATCATTATCTGTAAGAGTTGGCGATGTCTGCCGGCATGATTGACAGACGAGAGAAGTTTCGATGAGCTCATCCATCTACTATGAGACACTGTTGCCATGTTTAAACATCTTTTTTACTGCCAATACATGTCATTAGTTGGCAGATTTTCAAAAGATATAGCCAATTACACAGCCCACCAATAATATTGGGGCATCTAGTTGTAGAAACACCTACTAGCAGCCAACAATACAGCGGTCTTTTGACTGCCAGGCCAAGGTGAATGGAGCATCAAGGGACGTTCATACCACTGTAATAACTATAACATTTTTAATGATCACTCTTATTCTATAAGAATAGTGAAGTCCACAGCATAGGTATAACAAAAAAGAAGAACAATGGGTGTTTCTCAAACGGAAGGCTGGATACTACCGAGGCTGCGTCCTTCCTAGTTCAGTCCTTCAGAGTCTTGTAGGCTAGACTCCTCATCGGCATATAAACGCTAGAATGAGACGCTCTAGTAAGTGCGCGTGGCTACGTCACATATGTTCCCGCCCTTACCGTCACGGCACAAAAACACTAATAAAACTTAGTTTTGGAAAAAACCCTTTGTATTACAAATCTTTATATTATTTGGCTTTCTGTTAATGCAATACAATGAAAAACCGCCATCTATGATCTCACTGTGGCATAAATTATTGGCAGTTTAGCGTTTAGTAAGTAATTTACACCAAAACAAAAGATAACATCTATCTTGTCATGTCCGAAAACATTGTTTTTGTCTTAGATTTCATAATAAATTCAGACAAGCTCAGTACTGACTCGTTTTTCGTCAGTTTATTTTCATGAAATGGAATGGGTACAAAGGATTGTGGGTGATTGAAGGTCGCGGAGGATACATCCCATGCATCCTTCAAATTCAGCTGAAAGAAGGACGCGAAACGAAGGCTGTCTTCCAAGGATCCTTCCGATTGAGATGGCCTTCAGCGACGTTTGATGACGTGGCAGCCGAGATATGCAACCTTTGTAGGATGCAGCCTTGCGTTTGAGAAACACCCAATATTATGGGAATCTCATTAAAAACAGGGTTTTTTCCGGCCGATGAACAATAAAAACAATCCAATCAGAGTTCAACTGACTTTAAAGTGGGCAGATGGCATAAATAAAGTTATTGTCCATTGGTGTGGACTTTATTAATGTTAGTGTTATAGTTATCGTTCTTGGTGTGAACACACTTTGTCTCGGTGTTTTTCTTTAACCCTTCTGCGTTTTTTCCATTCCCTCTCTTTTTTTTTACCCTTCCTTTAGGATTGCTGCAGAACAAAGTAGTAGGTTGGCAAAATATAGGAGTCTGCGATAAATGCCTGAATGTTTTGCAAAAAGAAAGGCCAGTCTTCAGGCTGAAGTAAGGCTTGCTGTTGCCACCTGTGCATCCTATAATATGGCATCAACATTTCCATGACAACATTTACTGCATGGCTACGTTGGTGTGTTTGTTGAGTGAAGTTCACAACTTCCTTTGAAACAATGCCATTTGTGACTGTCAAGCCATATTTTTCATGTCATGCTTTTTATTGATCAGAGTGTTGTGATCGCTTGTTTTTATTGGCTTGTGTTTCACTTCATTAGTGTGTGCAGTGACAGACCGCTGAACTACAGTTTAGGCCCTATGTGATGAATTGCTTGTCTTTTTGTCACTTTGAAAATTTCTCAGTTGTGGAGTTTCCTTATAAAGTTCTGTATGAACAACTACTCTATAAATTCCAAGCATTCACTAAACTATTTATTTCAGTGGAAACCTGTTTCTATACAAATAAGGGGCATCACAGGGCTTCACTTGGTTCACAAATAGCAGCTGGCACAATTAATATTTGCAGCGTTAATATAAATACAAACATATTTGCAGAACAACCTGTAATTAAAAAAAAAAAATAGAAATCCTAAATACAACAGCTAGGCTACACTGCTATCAGTTTTGTAACACAGGTGGAAAAGAAGCCTTTCCACAAGCTGAGGTAAATTGTAATATATAGTTGGTGCATGGTATCTTACAGACAAAAATAATCAATATACATATCTAACAAAAACTACCAATAAACAATGATTTAAATGAAAGCCAATCGAATGTGAAGTGTCACAGGGAATTCTGGGAATGTCAGTGTATGGTTTGTCAGTATTTAAATTGCACATTTAACAGTTTTACTATAAAATGACATGAAATGAAATGAAATGACAAGATCAAGAATAAACAAGATCTATGACAGTTTTTTTCCCCCTGTATATGGTAAAGGAACCTACCATTTACCAATTAATCGGTGTTTACTGTAGCATTTTTAGTCAAAATTACAATATTTTTTAGAGTGCAGATTGTTGTAGACTGCTGCTTCCTTCTTAACCTAGTACTCATAACTGGCCTGCTAAAGAGGAATTGCTCTGTGCAAACGGTGTCTGATATTTGCCCCAATACCTAATTTGCATGCGTTTTTGAATCATGCTGAAGTACTGCAGACATGATGCATGCTAATAAACTATGCTTAATGCATGCAATTTATTCTTGGTAAATTCCCCTTCCTAAAATTGTTTTGAATACTGAGTGGATTGGTCATGATTAATTTTCTAGGCTACAGTATTGCGTTTTAAATAATTTTATTTTTTAATTATAGTAATGACCTTGCTTGCAGTGCAGCACTATATTCATGTTTGTCTATATATTCACTATATTCAACATACTGTTTAGAGTTTGAAAGTGTTCCATTAACTTGGTTAGATTTTAGCATTCAAAAGATAACCAACAGATGATGTCATGTGGATATTTGCATACTGTTTAGTGATTGGTCTTTTCCTGCATCTGTTTGTGTGATTGATGACAAAAAGGTTAAATGTTGCATTGCAGATTATGAAGAACCGAAGTTTAAAACCTAAGCTTTTGCTACCTTGCAAGCACTGTTATTTCCTACAGGAAGTACAAATTTGGTTTTAATCAGTACTTTCTCTTTTTCAGACTTGATGGAAAATGATGCTGGCAAAATCGAGAAGACCATGGATGTTTCATATTCATGTTTTTTCTTTATTTAAGAAATTTGGGAACAGAAGCATTGGTGGTGGTTTAAAAGTGAAACAAAGATGCAGGCCGGAATATTCTGGAATTTTCAAAAATACAAATTGAATTTGACAATTAAGAAACATGCAGTTTTCTTTTTTTGACAGATGAATACATTGAGGATATATGATGATTGTTGCTTGTACATTGAATTGTTTGGTGGTGATTCAAATGAAAGTTTGTGATATTCTACTGCTGTTTCCTGTTTTTGAAAGGATGTTCATTTGATTGTTTTTGAATACAGATTCCTGTCCTCAGATTTTTGTAATGAATAGTGAAGCATGTTTCTGTTTGAGGGTTTTTTTTTTTTTTTTTTGTCATACCATCAGAGCAAGAGGTTCTGTTTGACATCAACTGAACAGAAATGTGGAATCATTCTTCCAGTTATCACCACACTGATGGCTAACACAATGTTTTTTAAATAAAACAATTAAAACACATTCGCTTGTTCTGTGTTTTTTAGTGGCCGATATTCTTTTCAGAGAGCAGGGTGGCAAATATAATACTGAACACATTTAGCCATTCTTTACTATTCTAAAATGTAGAAAATATGAAGATTTTAACAAGTATGAAATGCAAGTATGGGGATTACGTAGTAACCAAAACATGAATTAAATCTAGCCATTTTGAAGGGTTTCACGTGTATGTTGGACACTTGTTGGTTGCTCTTAATCCATTAAAATATTAGTTTAATTTGTTCCATGACAGAATTAATTTCAATTTCATATATTTTGTCACATTGCTGGTCTAGCACTGGACAAGTGTAAGATTGTATTAGCTAGATAAAAAACTATTAGCAAATGTGACAAATTAAAGTTTTAAAATCCAATCTAATTAAGGATAAAAACAAAAACATTTCCCCCTTTTCTCACCTGCTTAAAAACACACAAAATACTTAATGAG
This sequence comes from Onychostoma macrolepis, assembly GCF_012432095.1. Classification (NCBI taxonomy): domain Eukaryota; kingdom Metazoa; phylum Chordata; class Actinopteri; order Cypriniformes; family Cyprinidae; genus Onychostoma; species Onychostoma macrolepis. The sequence continues at coordinate 3,350,788 of NC_081165.1, forward strand.
AGTAAAAATGCTGATGACTTTGAAGGCAGTGTTTGTGCACAAAGGCACCTCATAAAACTGATTTTGGAAAGTCTACTGAGGCAATGTAATGGTTTAATGATCTACAACAATATAGAGTGAGATTTGGTGATAAGTAAGCTAATATTTAATATAATACTGATTTCCCACTAGAAGTCACATCAAAAGTGGGAAAAGTTAGTCAGAAACGCACAATTACACACAAACTGTCCACAAAACGCAACTTTCAGACGCCAGCTTTCTTTATTTTTAAGCTCAACTGTCAGGGAACTGAACACACAGGATTGTGGGATATCAAAGGCAATGAAGGATACATCTATGCCGCCTTCAAAAATCGATCAGATGAGGACATCTCAGGAGACAGGAAGTGAATCTGACATTAGATTCGGGATGTGCCTTGATGGTTGGTCGCTTGGTATTTAAACACTATTTTCATGGTGTTCATGCATTGGAAATCACAGGTGTACTCAATTTTGTTTTCAATGTTTCAGGGTCTATATTTTCTATAGTCTTTCTAAAGTGTTTTATATTATTCATGAGAGTAATGTCATCTTAGAAATAATGCTATTAGTGAGATGAAACATTTTTTTATTTTATTTTTTTTCAGTGTAATTTGGCAAGAGGTCTTCAGGTAGGATTTGTCATCAGTGTTTTTAAGGAATGATTATACTACTATACAACCATGTGTTCTTGCTTGTGTATTTTTAGGTAGGGACTCCTGATTCCTGTGGCAGACCTTCTGAACACATGGCTGTAAAATTTCACAGTGCACAGAAAACTGTATGAAGGGTGAACTGAGTTTTAATAATCGTGTAAAATGTGGCAAATGCAAGTATAAAGACTGTTCAGTCTTTTATTAATGTTTAATCAATGTGTAACTACTGAGAACTTAAGTCTTTGTGGTTCTCTGTAACTTTGTTCCCTCTCAATGACATCCATATCCACATCTTGCTTGAAGGTGTCTCCATATATGCCCAACTGGCGTTTCACATAGTTTTGAGTTTCTGGTCTGTTGACAGAAAAAAAACATCATGGGACACACCATTATTAAATTGTGTAGTTAAATCATGAGATTAATTAGCAGAATGGAAAAAAGTGGATCAGAGATGGGGTACCTAAAACTAAATTACTTAATTAAAAACAATAAATGATGTAGTTATAGTTATCAAAAAAAAAAAAAACATACCCAAGTCTTTTGCCCATAACAGTTTGAAGAAATTTTCTGGCAGATATTTGACCGAGAACTTTTCGGTAGCTATTGGTAAAGATGGCGTCGGCATGTCTTCCAAACCTAAAAATGGTGTTTAAACATCACACAGTTATGACAGACTTAGATGACTTTATTTGAAGTCAGACTAGACAATTTCTGACCAAGGATGGTATGGGTTCGACCACTTGGATGGCCCAAAGTACAGTGCAAGAATTTACATGCTTGTTGGTGTGACAGTGCTGCGTTAGTTTTAGAGTTAGTTAAATGTGAAATGAAAATGTCAGGGCAAGAGAAATCTGAACTGTTGCACAGAAGAAAAAAATGTGTTATTGTTGAGCACTAGGTGAATGAATGAATGACTGACCTAAACTCAGCATCTGGTGTTTGGGATGAAGTATCTGCTGGCAACTGCATTGGATCCTCAATAGAGGAGGTCATCAGTATCGCAGCTGCTCTCTGACCGAACCTAACAAACACATCAAGCACTGTGTATATCACTGTCACATTCGTAAGATATGAACATACCCATAGGATAGAACCAGTTTTCTTCTATATAGAACAGTCAAAACAGTCCAATTTTTGGTAGAGGTTATTTTTAGCAGCCAATTTCTGTCTTTAGTACAAAAAAAACAAAACAAAAAAAGACACTACTGAAAATTTGATAAAAGATATAGCGCACTTAATACACAGGATGATTTCATGACTGTGACAACTAGCCCCAGTCTCACCCCAGTTCTTAAACAAAAACATTGTTATTACCTTACAAATTTCATGTAGTAAGGGAGAGAATTAAATAAGATGCTCTCAAAAAGCCGTGGACTCACATCCTGTGTCTGTGGTTCATAATGAGAAGCCCTGACCCTAGTTAACACGACAAAAGCAGAGTTCAGGCTCTGTCAATTAGGGTAACGTGACAGACTCTGAACGTACGCTCAGAAGCAGCACAGACTTTCACGCTTCTCATAGACAGCTGTTCTTTGTTAGGACCATTCATATCCTACTCTCTGCCCATGTGTTTGTATAGAAGTGTATAACCATAAGTAAAAATGAGTCATACACTGTTAATTAGTTGTATCCCAACAAGTGCTGCAAATGTCATGTTCTGAGAAAATCAGAATGCTATGAGAATGGTTTGCTGTTACATAATACTGTTTATGATTTCAAGTAGTTTCTCATTTAAGAGGATTCGTAATTATAAATGATGTAACTGTTATTTGTTATGTTTGCTACAAAGAAGACTGCATGATTTAGACATATAACGACACTGTGTATATTTGAACAAGGCTCAAGTAGTTACCACTCAAATTCTAGTGTTAAGGAACAACTTTTCTAAAGCAGTTGCAAATTACAGAATGAATGAAACCACTAACTTAAGACACTAACGGCTTACAGTCGGTAGTTAATTAAGATCACAGTTGTAGTCACTTAGGACAGTACAAAGACATTTTGCTGACTCTGAAAAACACAGAAGAAGGATGCCCATGGGGCGGTATTATTGGCACAGTGGTTAACCAGAAAAATGAAAATTGGTTGCCGAAAGGTTGCTGACCCCTGATCAACACGTTAAGAAATTTGTGAGTAAAAGTTAAAAGTGAGAGGACATTTCTTTCTCAAAAATATCAAATATTATATTAAAAAAAAACAATGTAATGACAGTTGGTTTTGGTCTGTCTTACCTCAGTGGATAGACTGGGGAAGATGTCACTGACAGTAACAGACAGCAGAGCAATAGCAGGGCAGTTCTCTGCATCATTCTCACTAAAAACACAGTTCACATTATGATTCACACCCACTCAATCTATATACAGTCAAACCAAAATTTATTCAGACACCTTCAACATTTCTCACATTATCAGTTTATTCGCTACAATTTAGAAAATGGTAATAAAATATGAAAAGAACTCAGAGTTAAACTGTGTCAGAACAAATTCATCTTGATAATGTCCGGTAACTTTGATAGAAAGGTATGTAATGAATTCGGTTGAATAGCTGTCAGCTGTTAAATTTAAGTATACAATTAGTGCATACCAATTTAGGCCAACCAATTACCAAGAAATGCTTAATTTTGTTCAGTCTGTTGTGTAAAAATTTAGCAATTAAAGAAAAACATAAACAAAACATGGTCAGGTCAAAGTGTCCGAATATTTTTTGTCCCAAATTTTTATCAATCTTACTGGTAGTACATTTTATGAAGAATTTTTGGGTATAATATGTCACAGTTTACTTTATTTTGCTATCCTCACTTAACTATAGTGTCCTGCACCCACTAGTAAAAAGATATCAAAAATTATATCTGGCGTCTGAATAATTTTTGGTTTGACTGTAATGTATGTATATATGTATATAAACTCCTGCTTTTCTATGTTACTCTGTTATTAATTATTATTAATTAACAATCTATTTTTGTAAATTAATACATTTTTATAACAGTTTTATTGTAAATGAATTTTACAATTTAGAATAATAATAATTGTTGTTACTAAAACATTCCTATTTCATTCTTGAACCAAAAAGTTCCATTTAGAACCAAAAAGTGTTTTACAGTGAACTTTCCTTGCTTTTCGGTTAAAAAAACACAATAAACACTAATGTACAATCTAACATCAAGGAGCTTTAAGACTCCAAAGAAATATAGGCAGCCAAAAAAGGTTCTTGATGATAAACCTAAACAACAAACAACTGTCTAAGTATTTTTACTTTCTAATGTAAAATAATTCTTAATTACTAAGTTGAATAGTCTTTTGACAGGAGAAAGATTGAAGAGTTTACCTTGTATGGTTGGTGATGTGCTCCTCTGACAGTCTAATGAACAAAGACATGAGGTGTTGGTCACTCGTACTCAGGGTTTGGTTTCATTCTCGGTGATGCTGAACAAGAGAGTTTAAAAAGACTCGGGTAGGCATTTTGTACCCCTCTTTTGTACCTTTTGTTTTATATACCAAAAATCTCACCTCCCCCCTCCCTCTCTCTATGCCGCAACCCCTATTCTCTCTCTCTCTCTCTCACTCTCTCTCACTGTAATTTGTCATGTAATTATTTACTCAACCGCATTTGTTCCAAACCACTGCTTTTTTTTTTTCTGAAAGACAAAGGAGAATTTAAGAATGAATCTTTCCATGCAACACCTTTCCATGCAAGTATATAGTGACCATGTATGGGTCCAAATAAAAAAGTACTTCACACAACATCTGCACAAGTCTTCTGAAGACATACAGTTAATAGATTCTAAGTTTTACATTTTTAAATGTATATTTAAATCAGTTTCTTCAGTGGTTCCATCTCTGCCGTTGCTTTTGTCATCATACAGTCCACTTTCTCATTCTTGTAGTTTTTTAGTATATTTATTTAGTCTATGAATGTCATGTACAGCATGGTCTTGTGTGGCTGGTAAAAAATATCCGTAGAGTTAAAAAGAGTTCAAACCTGTGATCATTTGTTTTTATTCCAGTAGACCAAAAAAGAAATGTGTTGTGACTAAAAGATAAGATAAAGATGACTTTAAACATTTTCACAATTGACAGTGTGTCTCAAACTTTGCCAGTAATGCAATTTAAACTTTTAGGAGCCAACTGGGATAAGGCTTTACCAGATGGTTGTAAAATTGAACTTTTCTTTCCAAAGTTTTATAGTTTCTCAGTAAAAATTCACTGCTATGTGCTTTGAAGAAATATCTGTTTCTTTGATAGTCTGGTTTCTTGTCAGTCTAGCAATATTGAATAAAAATGTGATTGTTTTGGTTATGTTCTATGTAATATGCAGCTTTCAGGCTGTCCGTAGCTAGAAACATTTCCATGCACTTCTAAATTTATTTTATTTATTTATTATTCCTTTTGCCCTTCAGTTTCTAAAATACTATCTTAGTAGCATGTAGTCATCTGAAGTATCATTACTCTGTGGCTGAAGTGTCAACACACTGGTAACACTTTTTGATGGTCCCTTTTGAGCATTCTGTTGACTATAAGGAACTTTGCACTTACATGTCAACCAACTCTCATTAGAGTATTAGTAGACTGTCTGATTAATATCTGCTAACTCTTTATTGTGATGGTGTCCCAACAGACATTCTACTTACTATAAAGTAACTTTGCAAGGGCATGTCAACTTATCCTAACCCTAACCCTACCAGTCTAATAATACTCTACTAATGAGAGCTAGTAGATATGTAGGTGCAATGCTAATTATAGCCAACAGAATGCTCAAAAGGGACCATCAAAATAAAGTGAAACCACACTTTGTGACAGAATTAAAACTTGTGTATGATTATGGCAATGAGTGGTTACTGTGACATTTTGTCTTACCAAAACCAAAGTTGAGAATGCAATGCTAATCCCAATGCATTGTTTTCATAACATACTGTATGCAAAAGTTAAAATTTCCAACTATTATGATTTTATCCATAGAAAAGCAGAAATTTATCTGACAATGACACATAAGACACAACCACCAAACGAATTTTACTTGACTTCTGAGTGACACCATGTGGTGAATTGTGTCAATACCTCCTCCCTTACCATTTGGGTGGGTCTTCTGCTTATAACCATAAACTGGTACTCACTGACTATGTGCATTCTCAAACTGAGTGGCCTGACCAGTCTTCAGATTTAATCTCATTAAAAATATTTGGTGGGATTTGAAGAAAGCAGTGGCAACATGAAAACCAAAGATTTTTTCAAGTGAGGAATGGTCCAAGATACCAGAAGAGAAATAATTCATTACAAAATGAATAATTATGATGAACTAACGAACAAATAAATGAACAGTAAGGGGATACCAGAATTGTCAAATTTACAAATTAAAACAGAACTAAAGAAATAATAATCTTAGTCTAAGATTTAAAATTATTTAAAATAAGATTTAGATTAAGCACAGAGCTTAAATCAAATTGAAACAAAATTCTAATGAATTAAGCGAACTTTACAGAAGTGCGAGTAAAAGACCTACACATGGTGTATCTTCGCCTATGCCACTGGATACTGTCCTTAGTCAAGCCACCTTTATTTCTATAGCACAATAACAGATTGTGTCAAAGCAACTTTCCAATATCAAAATAGGAAAATAGTGTGTCAATAATGTAAAATGACAAGATTAAACACTCAATTTTCAGTTAAAGGCATTTCATTATTGAATTCAATGATGTCATCGTCCAGCTCAGTTCAGTTTAAATAGTATCTGTGCAATCAAGTCGACGATATCGCTGGAAATGAAGTGTCCCCAACTAAGCAAGCCAGGGGCGACAGCGGCAAGGAACCAAAACTCCATCGGTGACAGAATGGAGGAAAAAAAACAGGAGAAACCAGGCTCAGTCGGGGGACCAGATCTCCTCTGACCAGATGAACCAGCAGTTCAATTCCAACTGCAGCAAAGTCAGATTGTGTAGAGGACTCATCTGGTTCCCGAGGTCTTGTCCCGATGGCTGTCTAGGTGACGAGGTCTTCGCTGGGTATCTGTCTCTGGGGCTCATCTAGGTGTCCTGACCTCCGCTGACGTTCAGGGCTGAAGAGGTCATCTCTAGGTGCTGATCCACCATCTGATCTGGATACGGACTGGATCGGATGGATACGGTGATTTCGGAATAAGAAAGAAACAGACTAATATTAGCATAGATGCCTTTCTTCTTATGTTGTAACAAGTACATCGGGTGTTATGGGGAGTGTTCCTGGTTCTGGTTGACCTAATTAATGCAGCCTAACAATCCTTTAATGGATTTGAATATTAGAAGCGTATTAATGTGTTATGTGTACGCCAGGTTAAAGAGATGGGTCTTTAATCTAGATTTAAACTGACAAAGTTTGTCTGCCTCCCGAACAGTGTTAGGTAGATTGTTCCAGAGTTTGGGCACTAAATAGGAAAAGGATCTGCCGCCCACAGATGATTTTGATATTCTAGGTATTATCAAATTGCCAGAGTTTTGAGAACGCAGTGGACGTGGAGGACTATAATGCGATAAGAGCTCGCTCAAGTACTGAGGTGCTAAACCATTCAGGGCTTTATAAGTAATTAACAAGATTTTAAAATCTATATGATGTTTAACAAGGAGCCAGTGCAGTGTTGACAGAACCGGTGGCTAATGTGGACATACTTCCGGGTTCTAGTAAGAATAGCTGCTGCATTTTGGACCATCTGGAGTTTGCTTATTAAGCGTGCAGAACAACCACCCGATAAAGCATTACAATAATCTAACCTTGAGGTCATAAATGCATGAATTAACATTTCTGCATTTGACTTTGAGAGCATAGGTCTCAATTTAGATATATTTTTAAGATGAAAAAAATGCAGTTTTACAAAAAGATTGCTATCAAATAGCACTCCTAGGTTCCTAACTGATGACGAAGAATTTACAGAGCAGCCATCAAGTTAGACAGTATTCTAAAGTTATTACATGTGGGGGTTTTAGGTCCGATAATTAACAGCTTTGTTTTTTCAGAATTTAGCAGTAAGAAATTACTCGTCATCCAGTTTTTTATATCAACTATGCATTCTGTTAGTTTCTCAATTTGGTGTGTTTCGCCGGGCTGTGAAGAAATATAGAGCTGAGTATCATCAGCATAAAAGTGAAAGCTAACACCGTGTTTCCTGATGATATCTCCCAAGGGTAACATGTAAAGCGTGAAAAGTAACGGCCCTAGTACTGAGCCTTGAGGTACTCCATACTGTACTTGTGATAGATATGATACCTCTTCATTCACTGCTACAAATTGATGGCAGTCAGATAAGTACGAACCATGCTAATGCACTTCCATTAATGCCAACAAAGTTTTCTAGTCTACTCAAAAGAATGTTGTGGTCGATAGTGTCGAACGCAGCGCTAAGATCCAGTAGCACTAATAGAGAGATACAACCATGATCAGATGATAGAAGCAGGTCATTTGTAACTCTAATGAGAGCAGTCTCAGTACTATGAAATGGTCTAAATCCTGACTGGAAATCCTCACAGATACCATTTTTCTCTAAGAAGGAATATAATTGTGAGGATACTACCTTTTCTAGTATCTTTGACAGAAAAGGGAGATTCGAGATCGGTCTGTAATTAACTAGACCTTTGGGGTCAAGTTGTGTTTTTTTTTAATGAGAGGCTTAATAACAGCCAATTTGAAGGTTTTGGGGACATATCCTAATGACAATGACAAATTAATAATAGCCAAAGAGGATCTATGACTTCTGGAAGCACCTCTTTTAGTAGTTTAGATGGAATAGTGTCTAACATACATGTTGTTGGTTTAGATGATTTAACAAGTTATAGTTACTCCTATAGTAGAGAATAAGTGGAATTGTTCCTCAGGGGATATGTACATCTGATGCGATACAATTCTATCTCTAATAGTATCGATCTTGGAAGTAAAATAGTTCATAAAGTCATATTACTGCTGTGCTGTTGGGAAATGTCAGGCCAACAGGTGGTCCATACAACACCAAAAATGATGAATCTAAATGAGAATTCGGTGAGGCCAGGATAAAAATAGTCCAAAAACTATAAGCAGTTAACTTTTCTAATAGGGGGGATATTTTCCCCCTTTGATTTCCAGGGGCATTTTTTACCTTTAAAATGTTGATGTTACCCTTGTTTTTGGATTGCCTAAGTCTTATATGAATGACTTTTCATCATCTTAAGTGGCATTTAGATGTATTTACAAACACTGTTTTTCTAGTGTTTTTCAATTGAATAATTACACTTAAAAATAAGCTTTTATCCATTTGCATGAACAGCTGGGAAATTAATTCCATTCTACTGTATTTACAGTGAGGAAAATAAGTATTTGAACACCCTGCTATTTTGCAAGTTCTCCCACTTAGAAATCATGGAGGGGTCTGAAATTGTCATCGTAGGTGCATGTCCACTGTGAGAGACATAATCTAAAAACAAAAATCCAGAAATCACAATGTATGATTTTTTAACTATTTATTTGTATGATACAGCTGCAAATAAGTATTTGAACACCTGAGAAAATCAATGTTAATATTTGGTACAGTAGCCTTTGTTTGCAATTACAGAGGTCAAACGTTTCCTGTAGTTTTTCACCAGGTTTGCACACACTGCAGGAGGGATTTTGGCCCACCTCCACACAGATCTTCTCTAGATCAGTCAGGTTTCTGGCCTGTCGCTGAGAAACACGGAGTTTGAGCTCCTCCAAAGATTCTCTATTGGGTTTAGGTCTGGAGACTGGCTAGGCCACGCCAGAACCTTGATATGCTTCTTACAGAGCCACTACTTGGTTATCCTGGCTGTGTGCTTCGGGTCATTGTCATGTTGGAAGACCCAGCCTCGACCCATCTTCAATGCTCTAACTGAGGGAAGGAGGTTGTTCCCCAAAATCTCGCAATACATGGCCCCGGTCATCCTCTCCTTAATACAGTGCAGTCGCCCTGTCCCATGTGCAGAAAAACACCCCCAAAGCATGATGCTACCACCCCATGCTTCACAGTAGGGATGGTGTTCTTGGGATGGTACTCATCATTCTTCTTCCTCCAAACACGTTTAGTGGAATTATGACCAAAAGTTCTATTTTGGTCTCATCTGACCACATGACTTTCTCCCATGACTCCTCTGGATCATCCAAATGGTCATTGGCAAACTTAAGTCGGGCCTGGACATGTGCTGGTTTAAGCAGGGGAACCTTCCGTGCCATGCATGATTTCAAACCATGACGTCTTAGTGTATTACCAACAGTAACCTTGGAAACGGTGGTCCCAGCTCTTTTCAGGTCATTGACCAGCTCCTCCCGTGTAGTTCTGGGCTGATTTCTCACCTTTCTTAGGATCATTGAGACCCCACGAGGTGAGATCTTGCATGGAGCCCCAGTCCGAGGGAGATTGACAGTCATGTTTAGCTTCTTCCATTTTCTAATGATTGCTCCAACAGTGGACCTTTTTTCACCAAGCTGCTTGGCAATTTCCCCGTAGCCCTTTCCAGCCTTGTGGGAGGTGTACAATTTTGTCTCTAGTGTCTTTGGACAGCTCTTTGGTCTTGGCCATGTTAGTAGTTGGATTCTTACTGATTGTATGGGGTGGACAGGTGTCTTTATGCAGCTAACGGCCTCAAACAGGTGCATCTAATTTAGGATAATAAATGGAGTGGAGGTGGACATTTTAAAGGCAGACTAACAGGTCTTTGAGGGTCAGAATTCTAGCTGATAGACAGGTGTTCAAATACTTATTTGCAGCTGTATCATACAAATAAATAGTTAAAAAATCATACATTGTGATTTCTGGATTTTTTTTTTTAGATTATGTTTCTCACAGTGGACATGCACCTACGATGACAATTTCAGACCCCTCCATGATTTCTAAGTGGGAGAACTTGCAAAATAGCAGGGTGTTCAAATACTTATTTTCCTCACTGTATTTATTTTTTTAAATACATAAATGAAAACTGATTAAGCTCACTTATTTTAAATACATTGTTATCAAAAGTCTATATAAAACATCATGAACTACATAAAACCTTTCTCAAACAAGTGGCTTGAAATAAAAAGGGAAGCATTTTAACCATTTTTTTTGTTGTTGTTTTTTTTTTTTTTTTTGGAGACAGCACACACAACTACGGAGCCCCTAAAGGGACATTGGCAAAAAAAAGAAGACTTTCTCGTGCGCACGAGATACTATCGCGTGCGCACGAGAAACTATCGCGTGCTCACGAGAAACTATAGTTACAGTTTCCTGTTGCATCACTTCTGCCATCTTACACAGAAGAAAACAAGAGCATGCATGTGCATGAATTAGCCTAATTGAGATCTATTTTGGCCTTCAATACTAAAACATTGTGTCTGTTCTTGCATTCGGACACAGATAAATCATTACTGAACAGCATAAGAACGGCTTTTTCTCTCAGGCTATATTCCACCTGAACAATACATAGCCTAACATCTCAGGACTGTCCATCTGTACATAACTTCTCAAAACTTTTCATCTGTAAAATAGCACATTCATAATTCTTTCTATTTTCTCTATAGGCCTATGTTGTACATAACCTAAAACATTTGCACATTCATAATTCTATTTTATCTATATTTTTATTACCATAGTTATTGTTTTTTAATGCATTGTCTATTCTGTTTATTATTAGCCTTATATTTCACTCTATTACCTTAAATTATATGCATGACTACACTCTCTCTGTACTTTCTCCACTGGATGCTCCTGTCACCAAGACGAATTTCTTGTGTTTTGTGCATGTAAACACACTTGACAATAAAGCTCTTTCTGATTCTGACATTTAAAACGCATTTTGAGGTCTAGAAGGATTGGTAGCTACAGTATAAAAGCTCAAATTTTAGATTTCGATATGGCAATAGCCTATTGTCCCACATACAACTCTAAAAGCCAGTCAAATATGTATATAATCGAAAGCGATTATTTATTTTTGATAATTATTACTTTACTTCAGTTTGGTTTTCAATAACTGCTGTTAGTTTCGTTTCATTTTCGTTTTTTTATTTCTTTGACATTTCTTTGACATTTTTCTTTCTTTCTTGATAAATAAATGCCTTTATTTTCGTTAAATACAGTTCCTAATATAACATGTCTTAAGATTTTCAAACATATGCTGACGAAAACAATACAATCGCGCTGACATTTGCAAAGCGAGTGCACAAGACGCGCCTTTCCTCGAGTGCGCGATCTCCCTTATAAAGTACAATTATTGCGTATTGATCATAGACTGTAAAAAAAATGGACGTAGTGTCCGTGACGTCACCCGTAGGTTTCTGTAAAGCGTTTTTGAAGCCTAAAGTGGGCGGAGCCGGCCGCCGCCATCTTGGAAGCGCGTCACCGCGCGTCACTCCCGGATAATCGAAAATGGCCAAAAAGGCGGGACGTGGGTGAAGCTGAGCTGAAACCACGCCCCTCTATAGTGACAGCAGTGCTGCCGTGCAAAGACTAAACACCATAACTTCGTTTTTGGTTTTTGGTCGAAAATTAGTTATTGATCGTTTTGGGACATGTGTTTAACATGTTGTATCATGGAGAAAAGCCCCGGAGAAACCAAGGCAGAACACAGTATAACATCAGTTACCATTTTGCAGACAGTGCAAAAGCAGAGTACAATATCAATATAGCCGTAAAAATCAAGTTTGAGATCATTTTCATTAAAACATCTAATTGCCAGATTCCCAGTGTCCTACCTATAATAATTTTTTTCTGTACAAATACAAAAGTTTCACACTCTGGAGCAGAGCGGCAGTCCACCTGTCACTCAAGTGGCCACGCCCTTAATTATACAGAACTTTAAGGCTTAATATAATTTAAACGGATGAGTTATAAAAAAATTCACCCCCCTCACAGTTGTCACGAAGCTATATAGCTATATAGACCAAAATAATTTTTTGTACCAGGCTATAAACATGTTTTTTTCTGCTGTAAAGTTGGGCATTTTAACATGGGGAGCCTATGGGATTGACTCCCTTTTGGAGCCAGCCTCCAGCGGCCAGTCGATGAATTGCAGTTTTAGTCACTTCCGTGTTGGTTTCACTAGAGGGAGCGGGAGGTTGCCGCTTGGTATTGATCTATGCATTACAGTAGGTCTTAATATAGATCGGTCTCAATGTTAATCATACATAAAAAGAAAATGTGGAATCACTTGCATGCTCTTGATTAAACTACCGTTTATTTGCATATTTGTTCTTATATTGAATAACAAAGATAAAAAAAATAGCTATATTGTGATTGATAAATATATAGTCATTATTATTAAGAAAATAATTGGAGGAAAATATGCAACGTTGCTTGGTGATTTTGCTTTGTAATCTTAACTCGATTTTTCTCGAAATCAGATCTGCTGCCCGCCTCTATTGCCTTCAAACGGCTGTAGCTCAGTCATTTTTTTGTCTGATTCCAACAAGTCATATATAATTTTAGAAGGTATTTTAAATGGAGAATGTGAAAATAATATGTTTGAAAATTTGCGCATTCCGACTCATTTTACTCATTTTAGAATGTTCGTCACATTTATTTTTTAGAATTATTACTTTATTGTAGTTATAGGCTTTCAATAACTGTGTTTAATTTTAGTTTTTCATTTATTTTGAGATTTCTTTCTTTCTTTATTTGCCTGCATGCCTTTATTTCCGTTAAATACTGTTCTTAATACAACATATTTTACTGTTTAAACATGAATACAATATTTATTACATTTAAACTCGTTTAACAAGCATTTTAGAAGTAAATGAAATATCGATACATATTTAAACGGTAAAATATGTTATATTAGAACTGTATTTAACGAAAATAAAGGCATTTATTTATCAAGAAAGAAAGAAATGTCAAAGAAATGTCAAAGAAATAAAAACAAAATGAAACGAAACTAACAGCAGTTATTGAAAACCAAACTGAAGTAAAGTAATAATTATCAAAAATAAATAATCGCTTTCGATTATATACATATTTGACTGGCTTTTAGAGTTGTATGTGGGACAATAGGCTATTGCCATATCGAAATCTAAAATTTGAGCTTTTATACTGTAGCTACCAATCCTTCTAGACCTCAAAATGCGTTTTAAATGTCAGAATCAGAAAGAGCTTTATTGTCAAGTGTGTTTACATGCACAAAAACACAAGAAATTCGTCTTGGTGACAGGAGCATCCAGTGGAGAAAGTACAGAGAGTGTAGTCATGCATATAATTTAAGGTAATAGAGTGAAATATAAGGCTAATAATAAACAGAATAGACAATGCATTAAAAAACAATAACTATGGTAATAAAAATATAGATAAAATAGAATTATGAATGTGCAAATGTTTTAGGTTATGTACAACATAGGCCTATAGAGAAAATAGAAAGAATTATGAATGTGCTATTTTACAGATGAAAAGTTTTGAGAAGTTATGTACAGATGGACAGTCCTGAGATGTTAGGCTATGTATTGTTCAGGTGGAATATAGCCTGAGAGAAAAAGCCGTTCTTATGCTGTTCAGTAATGATTTATCTGTGTCCGAATGCAAGAACAGACACAATGTTTTAGTATTGAAGGCCAAAATAGATCTCAATTAGGCTAATTCATGCACATGCATGCTCTTGTTTTCTTCTGTGTAAGATGGCAGAAGTGATGCAACAGGAAACTGTAACTATAGTTTCTCGTGAGCACGCGATAGTTTCTCGTGCGCACGCGATAGTATCTCGTGCGCACGAGAAAGTCTTCTTTTTTTTTTTTTTTGCCAATGTCCCTTTAGGGGCTCCGTACACAACTATCAAAAAAAAAAAAAAAAAAAAAGATATTTGAAAGAGGCTCCAAGATTATTTCTTTAATCTGTAACTGTAGCTGTGATATTTTATTTTATGGTAATCTTTTAGCCTGACTTTTATTTTGAAATATATCACAGTGGCGTCGCCATATTTACATCGTCATTTAAACATGTACTCCGCTGCTTGACATTCATAAACTACTCTTACTCAGTGGACTCTCTTCTTCATTTCACTAGATCTATTGGAGTAGTTATTTGAGATAAATCGTTTATGATTAGTGTCATGGTTCAGTGATGCGTTTCTTTGTTTTTAGCTGTTAAGTGTGTTCAGTTAAATGAGTGAGACATGAACATAAGCAGCAGTTTCAGACTCTGTAGATTTACTTTTAGGAAATGTTTGTCTCGACGCCTTCAAGGGGACACATGTGACCGATATTATTGCTCTAAGCCATCCTCTACCGATCAGAAAAGAGTGATGCAGCTAAAGAATAAACTGGCATGTGGTCCCAGTTTTCAGGATTTCATCAAGAGCTCTGACAAAAACTATGATCCTTGCAGTGATGAATATGAATATGAGGAGTACCATATTCCTGAATGCACAACAGCACGATCACAGAAAGGTAGGGACCTCTTTTCTAGAGATTGACATGTATTAGTGTCTGATGAACGATATGCAAAACTCTTTTTCAGTTAATGTCTTATTTTTGGCTGTTATTATTAACAGCAATAATTAAATAATTATTAGACTACAGCAATAAAAATGTATTATTTCTTCGTCGTTTTGGGCTATATCTAACAACTTAATTAACTATTTGTTACATAAATTATTATTGTTATTATTCAAATGTAGCTTCTTAAAAGTTATTGTATATAAGAATTATATATGTACAGCACATACAATACATTAAGTACTTTACCTGTGAACACTTTTTTTGAGGCGCTTTTCTTTCTTTTAATGTTGCCACATTACACTGATTTTGAAGTCTAAATTCTTTCTTGGTATAAATATTTATGCCACATGATGTTGACAAGTGAAATGTCTTTCAGTGTATTTTGAAACATACGGCTGTCAGATGAATGTCAGTGACACTGAAATTGCTTGGTCCATTCTTCAGAAAGCAGGATATTCACGGACACATGAGCTGCCAGAGGTACTGCAAATTTTACCCAATAAAAAGTCATCATGGAAACATCTGTAGATTACCATGGTGAATTTTTTAAAGGGCTGAGATACAGTCAGAATAGCAGAATATGGTTCATGTTCTGTCATTACATGAATGCTTTAATATTGTCGTCTGATATTCTTCTATAGGCAGATGTAGTACTGCTTGTCACTTGCTCTATAAGGTAAGAAAGACTCCCTTTTTAACCATTAAATAATAAGTATACTAATGCAATTTGCTTTCAGATATAGGGTTTAATTGTTTTTCTCCTTCGACAGAGAAAAGGCAGAGCAAACAATCTGGAACCGACTCAAACATCTCACTGCCTTAAAGAAGAGGTGTCAAAAACACAAGCCTTTATTAAAAATAGGTGTCCTAGGTAACTATTATGACGGTTCCTTTTTATTTTCTTCTGCTAGAGAGAAAAGTGTAAATGTGCACACACGTGGCTCAACAGAAAGGAGCAGTGCAGGTTTTTGCCCTGCCACTATGTTGTCTGGAAAAAAATGTAAATGACTTTGTTGCAACATATTTCGTATGAAATGTATGAGAGATGTATTGTTGGCAGAGATACAGTTCCTGCCCTGATTGGGCAAGTTACAGTTCCATCAACTTCTTGTCAAGCCCTGATGCATGTATCTTATGTCCTTCTGTAGGTTGCATGGCGGAAAGACTGAAGACCAGATTACTTGAGCAGGAGAAGTTGGTGGATGTTCTGGCAGGGCCAGACGCATACCGAGATCTGCCCCGGTTGCTATCTCTTGCTTACGGAGGTCAGAGGGCCAGTAATGTGTTGTTATCATTAGAGGAGACTTACGCTGATGTCATGCCTGTCCATCAGACTCCAGAGGGACACAGTGCTTTTGTGTGAGTAATGTCCTGTTTTATGCTAGCTTTTGTAGAACATCACAATACTGCAAAGTTTAAGTTGGGATGCTGATGTAAATTAACTACAGTAACCATGAAACAGTGAAAAATAGTAAGTATAAAATGTAAAAAAGTGTACTTTTTTCTTAAAACAGAAAATACAAAAATGAACTGGATTCTGTCCATTTGACTCTACAGTTCTTAAAGGGGTCATATGATGCTATTTTAAAGATCATTATTTTGTGTATTTGGTGTAACAGAATATGTTTAATGTTCAAAAAACACATTATTTTTCAAATACTGTACAATTATTGTAGTTCCTCTATGCCCCGCCTCTCTCAAACATGTCGTTTTCTACAAAGCCCCTCCTTCCGACAAGCGCAGTCTGCTCTGATTGGCCAGCTGACACATTGCATTGTGATTGGCCGAACACCACAAGCACACGTCGGAAATGTAACGTCCCTTTCCATAATCGCCAGCTTCAGCTTTCAAATTAAATGTAGACAGTTAATAATGTCCTTAGTTTTACCATCAGTTCAAGCCCGAAAGGGGAACAGAGTCACGTGACAGACACAGTGATGAAGCTAGTTTGTATTTGCAGTACACAAGCTGCGATTAAGAAAGCTGACTCTACTGTGATGTGTGACCGTCTCTCTCTCACACACGCGCGTGCACACACACACACGACGCGATACTCTACAAGGCGCAAAACTCGCATTTGAACAGTCAATAGCAAATACTTAAACTATTAACAAAACATACAGTCGCTGATTCAGAAGCGCCAGATTGTCATAGAAAAGTAAGAATGTACCTTTTTTTTTTTTTTTTTAAAGAAATAGCCTTTGCACAGCCAGCCTTGTACTCTCCTAGGTTCACGAAACTGTCATCCATACAATGCGTTGCACAAATTCAACCATTTGGGTTGTGCTGTTCTGTTGTAAGTAATCTTAATGATTCCTAACTGCATCTACTTTCGGAAGGACAAATAAAGTGCTTTTGCATTCGCACAGAGACACACAGCGTCTGCCTGACATGGCTGCAACAACACTACTGCGGTTACTGAAACCACACCTCCTTTCTTTGCTTGAACATTTTTTATTATGTTTTATTATGGTATTTATTATGAAAAACAGCATTTATTATAAAAGCAAATGCAAAAAACTGCCGAAGCTTTACAACAAAAATGACTGTAATTACATTTCCTTATTCCTATAACATGTATATTTATTGCAGTGTGTACATGAATATATTTATAATATATAATAACATGAATGTACCATGCCAAAATTACAAATTTCTGCACCGAATTCAAGCATTTTTCACTGGATCTCGCAGTGATGTTTATTAATTCTTCTCACTGTATCTCGCAGTGCTATTTATTGATTCTGGACCAAATTCAGTAATTTCTCACTGGCTCTTGGAGCATTGTTTAATAATGGTGTCAAGACAGATCTGTGTGTAAGCGCACCAGCTCTGAGCTCACTCTGTGCTGTCTATTGGGCTGAGCTGATAAATGAGTAGTGTTTTTAGTTGCAGTCCGGAGCCCTGTTAATGAAAAAAGGAATAGATCAAAGAATCATATCTAGTGAATTGGTAGTAATTTTTATTCTGGTAGATCTTTCCAGTAAAACAATTTTGTCAGTCAGAAAACAATAAATAAAAAAATAAGTTTCTTGTGTATATACAGGTGCATCTCAATAAATTAGAATGTCGTGGAAAAGTTCATTTATTTCAGTAATTCAACTCAAATTGTGAAACTCGTGTATTAAATAAATTCAATGCACACAGACTGAAGTAGTTTAAGTCTTTGGTTCTTTTAATTGTGATGATTTTGGCTCACATTTAACAAAAAACCACCAATTCACTATCTCAACAAATTAGAATATGGTGACATGCCAATCAGCTAATCAAATCAAAACACCTGCAAAGGTTTCCTGAGCCTTCAAAATGGTCTCTCAGTTTGGTTCACTAGGCTACACAATCATGGGGAAGACTGCTGATCTGACAGTTGTCCAGAAGACAATCATTGACACCCTTCACAAGGAGGGCAAGCCACAAACATTCATTACCAAAGAAGCTGGCTGTTCACAGAGTGCTGTATCCAAGCATGTTAACAGAAAGTTGAGTGGAAGGAAAAAGATGTGCAACCAACCGAGAGAACCGCAGCCTTATGAGGATTGTCAAGCAAAATCGATTCAAGAATTTGGGTGAACTTCACAAGGAATGGACTGAGGCTGGGGTCAAGGCATCAAGAGCCACCACACACAGATGTGTCAAGGAATTTGGCTCCAGTTGTTGTATTCCTCTTGTTAAGCCACTCCTGAACCACAGACAACGACAGAGGCGTCTTACCTCGGCTAAGGAGAAGAATATCTGGACTGTTGCCCAGTGGTCCAAAGTCCTCTTTTCACATGAGTGCAAGTTTTGTATTTCATTTGGAAACCAAGGTCCTAGAGTCTGGAGGAAGGGTGGAGAAGGTCATAGCCCAAGTTGCTTGAAGTCCAGTGTTGTTTCCACAGTCTGTGATGATTTGGGGTGCAATGTCATCTGCTGGTGTTGATCCATTGTGTTTTTTGAAAACCAAAGTCACTGCACCCGTTTACCAAGAAATTTTGGAGCACTTCATGCTTCCTTCTGCTGACCAGCTTTTTAAAGATGCTGATTTCATTTTCCAGCAGGATTTGGCACCTGCCCACACTGCCAAAAGCACCAAAAGTTGGTTAAATGACCATGGTGTTGGTGTGCTTGACTGGCCAGCAAACTCACCAGACCTGAACCCCATAGAGAATCTATTGTCAAGAGGAAAATGAGATACAAGAGACCAAAAAAATGCAGATGAGCTGAAGGCCACTGTCAAAGAAACCTGGGCTTCCATATCACCTCAGCAGTGCTACAAACTGATCACCTCCATGCCACGCCAAATTGAGGCAGTAATTAAAGCAAAAGGAGCCCCTACCGAGTATTGAGTACGTATACAGTAAATGAACATACTTTCCAGAAGGCCAACAATTCACCAAAAATGTTTTTTTTATTGCTCTTATGAAGTATTCTAATTTGTTGAGATAGTGAATTGGTGGGTTTTTGTTAAATGTGAGCCAAAATCATCACAATTAAAAGAACCAAAGACTTAAACTACTTCAGTCTGTGTGCATTGAATTTATTTAATACACGAGTTTCACAATTTGAGTTGAATTACTGAAATAAATGAACTTTTCCACGACATTCTAATTTATTGAGATGCACCTGTATATATTCTGCATCCCCAACTCAGACATTTGAATAAATGAAATAAAACTCATACAGCAATGAAAATGTGACATATTGGTTTGGTATTCCAGGTCTATCATGCGTGGCTGTGATAACATGTGTAGTTACTGTATAGTGCCTTTCACTCGTGGCAGAGAAAGGAGCAGACCTCTGTCTTCCATATTGGAGGAGGTCCGCATGCTCTCAGATCAGGTAAAAGGGTTGAGTTTACAATACTGTGCAATATGGACGTAATAAACCTAAAATAAAAGCCCATGATCTATGATGGTGAGGTAAAGTGTGTTTGTTTGTGTGTAGGGAGTGAAGGAGGTGACCCTACTGGGGCAGAATGTGAACAGCTATAGAGACTTGTCTGAACAGCACTTTATCTGTTCTGAGGGCAGTACTCAGCTCAGCCGAGGCTTCAAGACCGTGTACCGCACAAAACAGGGAGGCCTCCTCTTCTCAGACCTTTTGGACAAAGTGTCCCAAATTGATCCAGACATGAGGATACGCTTTACCTCACCACATCCTAAAGACTTCCCTGATGAGGTAAGTACTATGGAGCCCAACATAATGGGATATTCTAGTCAGAAATGCATTCTGCTTTTCTAGAAGCATTTTTAACAGTTCTACCTACATAGATGTGATTCTTAACTTCTGATTACACTGTCAGGTCCTTGTAAAGATGTTAGACTAAAAACAATAATTTACTGAGATACAACACCAAAACTATTTACATTGACTATATAATGTACATTGACATTATCGTATGCACGTCATGACCATAATTAAATGTTTTGAATTATGAGGAAAATATGATGAAAAATAACACTGCTAGATTATTAATTATGCATCATCATTATTTTGAGAAAAAAATTAAGGAAAATGAGTTTTTGAAATAAACCATTGATCGTCAATATTGTTGGTCATTGCTGTTTGAGCTGAAGCTGAAGAGTGAATGAAAGCTGGTAAACTGAAGCACTTTGCCTGCAGACAAACTATTTGAGATTAATCAGATATATATGTTTTTAAACATAATATTTAAACTTAAATATGCACAGTAACATGCAAATACATGTTTCACTCTTCCTGTGACAGTGTGCTAGAATACAGGCAACTAAAGCACAAAGAACTCACACCGCACATCTTCCACATCTTGCACTTGACTGTTTTTTCTTATCAAAGTCATCACTGTGCACTTTCAAAGCTATAGTTTAGACCAGTCAGACCTCAAGGTACCACCCAAAATATAGACTTTACATTATCCTGCTTAATAAACGTAAAGCATCAGTGAAGAGTAACAGTTCCTAGCAAGCAGATTTAACAAAGACAAACAAATTTAAAATACACCCTTATACGTTTTGTTCACTTAACATGTTAAAATGTTTTAATAGTACCTGTAAAATAGAGCCTAATATGTGAAGAATTGGTTGTTTTTGAGAAATATCAGAACATTTGATAATCAGAATCTAGTGTTCTGAGTATAATCAGTAAAGTTAGATAATTTTTTTTAGTAAGCAATAACGTAGAGCTAGGCCATGACAAGTAATTTTTGCACTTATCCTGTTTGCCCTCTGTCAGGCTTCTAAGATTCCTTTATGATTTGGGTTCTTGGATAAATTTACTGCGTTGATCCCTCTGTAATGGTGATATTTGTTTGTAAACAGGTTTTGAGTTTGTTGATTGTCATTTTGCCCGTAATTATTGTATTTAATCTAACTGTATACTTTTTTGTGTTAAATCAGGTGTTACAGTTAATTCAGGAGAGAAGGAACATCTGCAAGCAGATCCATCTCCCAGCACAGAGCGGCAGCAGTCGGGTTCTTCATGCTATGAGACGTGGGTAAGAACTGAAGAGATGTTAAACCGAGGTCCTGACTCTCTGTGGTCATTAAAAATCCCATGACACTCATTGTAAAGAGTAGGGGTGTAACCCCGGTGTCCTGGCCAAATTCCCTCCACTGGCCCTTGTCAATCATGGCTTCCCAATAATCCCCATCCACTTGATTGGCTCTATGACACTCTCTCCTCTCCACCTGTAGCTGGTGTGTGGTGAGCGCACTGGTGCCGTTGTCCTGTGGCTGCTGTCGCATCATCCAAGTGGATGCTGCACACTGGTGGTGGTTGAGGAGAGACCCCCCCCACATGATTGTAAAGCGCTTTGGGTGTATTGCAATACACAATAAAGCGCTATATAAATGCCTCATACATTCATTCATTCATAGGTTCTGTGCTTATAAATCAGGAAGTTCCCGCAAACATTCATTCGTAATAGCAAAATGGGTTGATGAGTAAATTAATCTACATGGATCAAATCAATGATTTGAAATCTTTCTGTCAGACTGCAATTCACAGACAACTCAAGGGAGTCACCGCTACTGCCTCCTCTCTCTCTTAATACAGTGCAGAAATCGCTTTACATCACATCATGTCTGCACTGCAAGTGACCTGCACGCTGTGATACAGATTCAACACGGGGCCCAAACATGTGCAAAATGCTTCACATCACAACATCATGGACCAGATTTACTAACAGCTTGCTCCAGCACAAAACCTCTTTTGGTGTTAAAATAAAATACTGTCAGGTATACTAAAGACAAGCAGTGAAAAATTAGCGATGAAAAGGTGTTAACACAGTCCTTTTTGCAGCTGATCTTTTTGCATATGCATTTTTAGGAGTTTCCATTTCAGATGCAAAATTACGGGAGGAAAGTATTTGAATGAATCATGCGACATAATTTACTAAGGTTTGCAGTAGTCAATTTACTGGTATTTGCGCCATTTTTTACCACTCAAAAAAGCATGTCTTAACCCATCTTGCGCTTGACATGGCAGAGAACAGAGAGTGCATGCTAGGAAGGGAGAGGTTTTTTATTTGTATGAATTTATTTGGGATGCTAGAGGATTAGCACCATCACCGCCAGCTTAAAACGTTGAAACAAGTAAGGATGGATCCAAGCTTTCATTGTAGACTCAGTTTCTCAGTTTGTCAGAAGTGACACTCAGTGTGGTCTTCTGCTGCTGAAGCCCATCTGCTTCAAGGTTCAACGTGTTGTCCTTTCAGAGATGCTCTTCTACGCACCTCAGTTGTAACAAATGGTTATTTGAGTTACTGTTGTCTTTCTATGAGATCAAACCAGTCTGGAGGATGTTTCATAGCATCAGCTACTGATGCACCGTCTTGTTTCCTACTCAAGGAACCAAGGTTACATATGTAACCAAAACGCTCTCTCTTGTGCCTCATAGAAGCACCCTGAGAAATACCAGTGTCAGAAATGCTGATTATTTATACAACCTGTTTTTTTGTTTGTTTTTTTTATAACTGAAGTCATGGGGCATGATGTTAATGCAATAATAAATAAATAAATATTAATACAAGAATTTAATGTCTGTTTTGAAAAACCAGCCCTATCTGTTTATGAAATGCCTTATTTGCTGCAATTAACTTGATCTTTTTATAGCATATTTACTGCATTTATCTTCATTTTTATTGAAATCCAAGACTGTGTGGATGTACTGTGTAATTTAATTTCCTTCAAACTGTCTTTTTATTCTTTCTCAGTTACACCCGAGAGGCTTATCTTGATCTTGTGGAAAACATTCGTGAAATAATTCCAGGTAGGCTGTCATTATACAATATGCTAATTGATAATCACTTATTATTAGTACTGGGACAGAACTACTTACAAAACTGACAAAAACGTTCATGTACCAAGGAATTATTTTGTATTATCTGTCAAACATGTTCAGAGGTACTTGCTATCTTTGTTTGATTTCAAATAATTTGTCAAATAATTATAAATAATGACAATTCTATTTTTCAATGTTTTAAGTAAATTGACAGTATAGGATGATTTAAAACTGACTTTTTTACTCTTGTAAGACAAGTAGTAATTTGTTTTTTGCTTTTAACCAGATGTAGCAGTCTACAATTTTTGGGATTAAAGATGTTCACTGGAATTACTCTTAATTTTGATGCTGTATCCAGTAGCCTAGTTAACAAAATATATATATATTTTTTATCATATTTATCTATATATCGCATTTTTATCATATTTATCTATATATTCTTGTCTATTTGCACCCACTGCTTCATATACCTTATACACAGAAATAAGCACAATTAGAATAGCATAATAGGTGGGAGAGCATTTCTGTGGTGTGACTTGATTGTATTGCAATAGATAGCAGTTCGATGTTAATACTGAATCAAAACTAGTTTATAATTGAAATAACAGTCTAATAACAATATTTGGTTATGATTACATTTGAATTGGTTACAAAATAGATGAAGCATATGATAAAACATACACATTAATTGTTCCCTGCATCTACAGGTATGTAGAATGTTACCTCAGAGAGAGAAAGACATTGTAGCTCTTTAAAGGAAGAGAAAGAGAGAGATGCTATTGACGGTTTGAGTTAGGCCTTTGGCCTTTGTTAATCTCTCTCTCTCTTTCTTTCTCTCTTTCTTTCTTTCTTTCTTTCTCTCTCTCTCGCTCTCTCTCTCTCTCTGTCTCTCTCTCCATCTGTCTCTCTGTCAATTTCAGTTCAATTTAAATAGCTTTATTGGCATGACAAAAATACATTTTGTATTGCCAAAGCATTAAGACAACAAAGAACATGGTTTAGAACATCTGGACATTTACACTAGAACATCTGAACTTAAAACCATTTTTAGCTGGTGAAAATACTAGTGTTCTAATAATTTTTTGTTGTTGTGGGGCTTTGTTTTGAATAAAATATTAGCAATTGTTTCAATTAGACATGTTGACAATACGTCAGTGATAGAAGTTAAGAGAAAAAATGATCTGACCACATGACAGTGCACGAATAACTGCTCACATGTGAGCATGCTGGGCTTTTTATGAAGTAGCATCATGTAGAGCATGTCACTAGTGCTTAGCAGCTATACACACAGAATGCATTTTTACATTGAAAAACACAAGACTCAGGCAGTGGAATGGGGACAAATATATACCCCAACCATACTTGAATCTATGTCTTGGCAATATTTTTGCAGAATATTGTGTATGTACACAATAAACTACATTATCAAATTGTATAATGTAAAAGCATAGTAGTAAAACACACTTAATATAAAGTGAGACCAGAGAGGTATATTTTTTAAGTGAACAATCTGTCAAGACATGATAGTAAATGCTATTCACATGAATACATTAAAAATAAATGTATATACTGTTTTTATTTAGTTGTGGTTTGAGGTCTGGTGGTTTTAGCATTAGTGAGAAATAATGTCTTAATTTTGACAAAATAAAGAGTTAATAAGACACAAGAACATGTTCCAAATAACAGTTTCAAAACTAATGTCTAGCAAAGTTGTGAGACATGTTTTCATATGATATGATGTGAATTAAATAAAGTGTAGTGGTTTATGATGTTCCTCCCTGTCCCTGATAAATCCCGTTTCAGGAGTCAGTCTGAGCAGTGATTTCATCACAGGATTCTGTGGAGAGTCTGAAGAAGACCATCAGCAGACACTTTCCCTTGTCAGGGAGGTGGGCTATAATGTGGGCTTTCTCTTCGCCTACAGCATGAGGAAGGTCTGATCTAATTGTTGCTCTTCTGCCAGATTCATCATCAATTTTTTAAGCATAGTTCCAATGGTACATCATTGTTATTAATGGAAATCAGTACAAGTGGTGGAAATGTCTAAAGTGAATATAGTTGAAGTTTTACTCTGCTCTAAATCATTTCATCAGTAAGGTACTGGGTTTTTTTTCAGCATGATAATGTCAGTCACTTAGGGTTTTATTAGAGATGTATTTTCACTAATAAACATAACTTAATTATATTTGCTGGTACCTAGCCCAAGAGCCAAAGCAAACTGTATAGAATAATTAAAAACTGGGATAGGAAGAGGTATTCTGACAATTAGTATGGCTTTTTTCCATTCTTATCTCTCTCTAGAAAACTCATGCATATCATCGGCTGCAAGATGATGTTCCTGCACCAGTGAAACAGCGCCGTCTGGAGGAACTCATCTCTGTTTTTAGAGATGAGGCAGCTAAAGTCAACATGGCTCTTATTGGCAGCACACAGCTGGTGTTGGTAGAAGGAGTGAGTATAACAGAATATTTCAGGATGTTTTGCTTCATTTTCTCCAACACTTGTAGTGTTGCTTGGGCATAGAAAATGCTAAACAGATATCCAGTACATATGTAGATTACATGTGTACAGGTACGTGATTAGCTCTTACAGAATTCTTTCTTGATATTTTACAGGAAAGTAAAAGATCTTTTGAGGAATTTTGTGGTCGAAATGATGGAAATGTGAAAGTGGTTTTTCCTAGAACTGCTTTGCCTGTTCAGCCAGAGAAACCTCAGATGGTCCCCATTACACCTGGAGATTATGTGTTAGTCAAGGTAAACTATGGGCAACAGTTTATCTAATATTGAAATAATCATTTTATTGTCAATGTCAAGTCAATTGTATTTGTATGGGATCTTTCACAGTACAAAAGAATGTTGTGGTCGATAGTGTCAAATGCAGTGCTAAGATCCAGGAGCACTAATAGAGAGCCGCTCATTTGTAACTCTGATGAGAGCAGTCTCTATGATACAGTCTAAATCCTGACTGGAAATCCTCGCAGATACTTTAGAGTAGTAGTTTACTATCATGCCCTAGCAGCAGTTGGATGTTTTGACCTGCCTTTCAGTCTGTATTTCATGCTATGCAGTCCAGGAGGGCTTGTGATGCCAGAAACTATAACTGAATATGAAAGGGTTTGTGAATACACACTAGAATTAATTCACAAGTTGGAGCTAACTTTGCAGGATGTTGGCCCTCCAGGACCAGGATTTGGACACGCCTGGTCTATGGGGTCCATACATAACAGTTTATGTTCTTTGAATTCCATCCTAAGATCAAGATGGTGCAAGCAGTGGTCAGTGTGCCTTGCAGTATAGCTGGTAGTTGTTTTTCACTTTTTCATCGCAAGACCAAGGTGTAGACAGCGGTAGGCCATCTTTTCAGTGGATGCCATCTTTTCTGAAAGGCATCTAAACTACTATTATTTAATTTGTGATAGAAGTGACAATAAAATTGACAATAAAATATGCTTGTATTTGTTGGGCTTAGTAGTCAGTCCAGCTGCTGAATTTTTAACTAACTGTAGCTAATTTACTGAACCTCCATGTAAACTCATTGGTTCCTGATTATGTCCCCAGAAAAGCAGAGGACCTAATACTGAGCCCTGTGGCAGTCCATACATGTGTTTGATAAGATATCTCTTCATTTACACAAAGTGGACGAAATACACAAATCAAGTACTTGAGTAAAAGTACAGATACCCTAATAAAATATTACTCCAGTAAAAGTATTAAGTACTCTTTTTCAATTTTACTTGGGTAAAAGTACAAAAGTACTTGATTTTTAACATATTTAAGTATTAAAAGTAGTGATTGATGAATGTTGATTTATTTTGCAATTTTATACCAGTGGTCTCAAACTCAATTCCTGGAGGGCCGCAGCTCTGCAGAGTTTAGCTCCAACCAGCTCCAAATCACACCTGCTTGGAAGTTTCTAGTGATCATGAAGACCTTGATTAACTGGATCAGGGGCCTCATTTATAAATTGTTGCGCAGAAACCGTCCTAAATTTGATCTTACGATCGTTTCTCAGAAATGCGTACGTGCGATTCATAGAATGAACGTACGAACAGAAAACGAGCGTATGCGCCTCTTTCAGATGTGAAATCTATGAATTGCAAATTATCTTGAACTTGCGCGCAATTGAATGGTTTCAGCTCTCTGCCTTGTAAACGACTCCTAATTAATATCATTAACATATAAAATATCACCAATCATCATAATTTAGAACAGCAAATTGTTTCAGTAAATTGTTAACTGGAGTCTCGCTGAAACCAGATTATTTGAATCAGCGAGTTGTTGACTCGAGAACAGCTGCAATCCGCTCAATCCAATTCACGAATAAATCATTCAGTGTGATTTGCGAATGATTTAACAGGCTTATTGAAAAGAATCAGCTCGTTCAGGAATCGGACAGCTCTATCACGTCTCGTAGTGCACGATGATTTCTCCAGTTCAAAATAACGAGGAAGAACATGCTTTTCTGAAATGTAGTGGAATAAAAAGTACAATATTATGATTTGGAATGTAGTGAAGTAAAAGTTTCCCAAAATAAAAATACTCCAGTAAAGTACAGATACTTGAAAAATGTACTTAAGTACAGTAACAAAATAAAAATACTGACAGTGGTAGCCATTTGATAGATATGACATAGTAGTAAAATCTGATGGCACTAGAAGACAGATGTAGCCGTGTCAGACGAGAAATACCATCAGGTTAGATGGCAGATTTGAGATTGGTCCCTAATTAACAGGTTCTCTTAGTTCATGCTGTGTTTTTGATAACTGCAAGCTTAAAAGTTACAGGGACGTGTCTTAAAGGTGACATATCATGAAAAACTGACTTTTTCCATGTTGAAGTGCTATGATCGGGTCCCCGGTGCATCTACCAACCCAGGAAATATGAAAAAGATTAACTCAGTAATTTTTTTTGGTAAGCCTTTCTCTGCAAGCTTGTGAAAAAGCGAGCACGTCAGACTTAGGGTGACCATATGGGCCATTTTTATGGGACGCACCCTTGCCAGGATTCCTATATTGCCTAAAATATCCAGGTTTTGGCTGATTGCACTCTGCAGATCGTTGTATGACATTATTTCACAAGATCTTTAGAGAGCAGACCAGACGGCTCCTTATTCTTTCAAATCGCTCTTGCGGTACTTTGGTGTCATACAACGATGGGTGCGCAGCTTCAAGTCGAACGAACGAACAAACATGTTCGCGTATTTGCATCTCTTTGATCCTTCTCTCGCGCCACGATTGGTTGATTATGTACAATACCTGCATGTTATTGGTCAAACTACTTTGGATGTTGTAGACAATATAAAAATCCTTGCCAGGACGTGTTCCGTATACATGGCACATATGGCCACCCTAGTCAGATTTCACTCCCCCTGTGATGTAGAAAGGGATCTTATTATAATATTACCGCCCTTAATCTGCTCATGGTTTCCACTCATGGCACCACCGTTGTGTTTTTGCAAGTGACTACATTGTATCAGTCCTATGGCGACAGTTCCAGCAAAGATGCATGATTTCAGCATGATAGACTTGATAATCAAAAACCAAACAGATGTTTTTTAGCAGAGTATCAGAGGAACAAGCTGTAAAGGCACAACCCTATTCTGGAAAAGGGGGTGGGGAGCAGCAGCTCATTTGCATTTAAAGAGACATGCTGTTTCCACTCAAAATAGGCATTTTCTAAATGATATAATCTGTGGGGTATTTTGAGACACCTGAGACTTACATTACAAATTGTAAAAAGGGGCATAATAGATCTCCTTTAAAGAAAACAAAGAGTTGTTGATATTGAGAAGAGGTTTTAGGAAAGAGGTTTTCAGTAGCTTGGTTGGATATAAGTTCTGTAAGTAAAAAAAAATAATTCCACTTGGTAATGTATGTGAATAACTTGCACTGTAGAGCACTGAAATAAAGCGACTGAAATTTATTTAACCATTTTTGTTTCATAGAATGTCTCTAATTGTCAAATTTTCCAACAGATCACATCAGCTAACTCCCAGTGTCTGAGAGGACATGCTTTGATCCACTCCTCCTTGAATGATAGAAAGACATCTGAGCATCTTCTGAGCAAACAGACAATATAATGCTGACCCTAAGATAACCTCATACTGCCGTTCTTATTTCACTATGTGTATGCCGTAAAAATTGATAGTGAAGAAATTAACACAGTTATTGTATTTTAATAAGTATATGGAAAGAAATATGGAAAATGTTATGTCTTGTGCAGAAAAATAAAGAGTTTCTTTAAATTACCTTGGTATATACGGCACTCATACTGACAACAAGTGCAGTATTTATCATATTGTTATATATGTGAGTTTACAGCACTTTCAAAACCTGTTGTTGGGTGTTTACAAGCTTGAGAAGGGGAAAAGTTCATGCGTAAATAGCATATCCATATTCTCCATAGTTACATTTTTGCCTTTTTCAGATTATTTTATCAAAAGCAACTTACAGTGCAAGGTATACATTTTTCCAGCTCAGTATGGAAATCAAACCAAAGGCATTGGGGTTCCCTGCTAAGGGGAGATGAGAATGAGAAGTTCCTTTTCATAGATTCACTTTACGCTACTCAGTAGCTGACGCTATAGGAACCCTATACCGCAGCACCATGCTACCATTGCCTGCCATTTCAGCACATTGACTACTGTTAAAAACAGATAAAATCTAAGAACCAGAAGTCAAATCTTTGTTTATTTATTCAAAAGTTTATTTATTCAAAACATGTATGTAATGCAAAGTTAAATTTCAAATAGAAATGTTAAAGACGTAAATTATTTCTTTAAAAAAATCACCTTTAAAAACATTGTCTCCAGTAGTAAATCAGCATTTACTTTATGTATGTATGTATTTATTTATTTATTTATCCATCGCCAATTCAGGTGAGATTTATCCTGTAAATTGAACATCCGTTCCAATCAACAAGTAGTCCTGTGGGATACAAAAAAAAAGAAAGAAAAGAAAAATATTACTATATTATATATATTAAATAATATACATATATATGTGTGTGTATATATATATATATATATATAATTATTATTATTATGACAACATAGACTATATAAAAGTATTACATTAATATACATAAAAGCTTACCTTCAGAACCTGGAGTTGACTGTTTACAAGTTGCATGTTTCCAATGGCAGGAAGTGGATAACCTTCCTGTAAACGAGCTGAAAAGAGTACATAACAATAAAAATGAACTTTTGAAGTTTTTCACTTAAAATGCCAATAAGAAGAAATAACAACAAAAAATAAAAATAAACTCTTACCATTAACCTTGGGAATGACAGCAACCTTCAAGACTATTGTGAAAATATTGTCAAGAGATGTCACCTGTCGATTAAAATTTTATGTTGAGTTTCTGAATTATTGCTTTCAGATTTAAACACTTTTCCTAGTTTCGTCTTACCTGGAATGGTCCCACATAGCTTTTTGCTAAGCTCATATCAATTCTGTTCAAGAGAATTATAGTTTGTAACAATCCTTTAATAAGTTAAGAACATAAACACACATCCAGCTGTATACTGTATGTATAGACTGCATTTATGGCTCCAAAACTCACTTGTTGAGTGTCACGTTTCCTGCCAGTTTGAGCTCAGTCACATATATGTGAGTACTGACACTGCCCTCCTGTTGGTTGAAGGGAAAATCATTATAAAAAATTTCTCACCTCATTTAAATTCATTTTTGGTTATTCCTCCTCCTGGTGCGACTCACCAGATTGAGGACAAATAGTGGAGATAATGTGCTGTTGGGCTGAATTGCGTAAGCTGTCACTGTACTGCTGGCCTGAACAGTCACGTTGTTCGGTTCAAATGTAATGAGGGGCTCCTTCACTGTCTCAACCAAAAGCTTCATCATCAGACCAGGATACATTTTCTCAATCTGAAATAAATAATCTTGAAGTCAGTGTTTTGAATTTAATAACTGAACATGTCTATGTATTTTCATACTTGAGGAATGAATGTTCCAAATGTCTTTGTGTTTAGACGAATTGGAGAACCAGAGGGAATCTGCAAAAAAAAAAAAAAAAAGTAAATTTTAGCTGCGCTCAGCTACCCTTCTACAGTGCCCTCCACTAATATTGGCACCCTTGGTAAACATGAGCAAAGGTGGCTGTGAAAATAAGTCTGCATTGTTTATCCTTCTGATTTTTCATTAAAAAAATTCACAAAATTCTAACCTATCATTGAAGTCAAACAATTGAAAGTGGGGTGAAAATCTCATTGTGAAATAAATGCTTTCTCTAGTTCATTTTGGCCACAATTATTGGCACCCAATTATTGCAAAGTCCTTTTCCCAAGATAGCAGCCCTGAGTTTTCTCCTGTAATGCCTGAAGAGTTTGGAGAACACCTGATAAGAGATCAGAGACCATTCCTTCATGCAGAATCTCTCCAGATCCTTCAGATTCCACAGCCCATTATAAGATTTCTA
This sequence comes from Onychostoma macrolepis, assembly GCF_012432095.1. NCBI lineage: Eukaryota > Metazoa > Chordata > Actinopteri > Cypriniformes > Cyprinidae > Onychostoma > Onychostoma macrolepis. The sequence continues at coordinate 3,382,536 of NC_081165.1, forward strand.
ACAGAGGCAGACGGGTTTAGATTTTTTATCTGTTGATGTTTGAGAGAATCCAATGATGCCATGCATCTGAACAAGATGTCCAGGACCTCCGGCAGAAAAACAGGCCAACAACATTAAAGATCCAGCAGTGTATTTAACCGTGGGCATGGGGTACTTTTTATCCCTGTTTGAACTAAACCCATCTAGTGGGTTTGCTGCAAAGAGAAGCCAGTGTCATTTGAAGTTCCAGTCATGTCTGACAACTGTATATGCTGAATTTTGTTTTTGGATGAGCGAGGAGAATTTTTCTTGAAACCCTCCTGAACAACATGTGCTGATGTAGGGGCTGTTTGATATATATATTTTTTAGGCTTTCTGACTCCAAGACTCAACTAATCTCTGCAATTCTCCAGCAGTGATCCTTGGAGAGTCTTTGGGCACTCAAACTCTCCTCCTCACCATGCATTAGGACGATATAGACACACGTCCTCTTCCAGGCAGATTTTTAACATCTTTAATTGATTGGAACCTCTTAATTATTGCCCCGATGGTGGAAATGTGGATTTTCAATGCTTTAGCTTTTGTCTTACAGCAACTTTCTATTTTGTGAAGCTCAACAATCTTGTTCTGTACATCAGAACTTTATTGTTTGGTTTTACTCTTTGTGGTGGATGATTAAGGGAATTTGGCCTTTGTTTTCTTTATATTCATAATCCTTTGGAACAGGAAGTCATAGCTGGACAATTTCATTCTCCTAGTCTCCTAGTGTGCTAAAACAATGTAAATATGAATGGGAATATACTTCAGAGATATTTTACTCATAAGAATTTCTAGGGGTGCCAATAATTGTGGCCAACATGCATTGGAGAAAAACATTTATTTTATCATGAGATTTTCTCCCCACTTTCAATTGTTTTACTTCAATGATAGGTTAGAATTTTGTGAATTCTTTGAATGCAATATCAAAAGGATAAACAATGGAGATTTATTTTCACAGCCCACCTTTTCTCAGATTTACCATATGATACTAATCACATTTGCCAATATTAGTGGAGGGCACTGTATGAAGAACAAACCAGCAGATCAAATTTCTGACAATTCTAGTTCTTTCATCACTGTATTATATATACTGTATAATGGAAGTCTCCAAGGAGATCCTTGATGATGCAGTGAAAATTCCTAAAAGGTTTGTACTGCCTCTTTTTTAACAGAACCAGCACCTGCACCAAGGTGGATCATGAGAGACGGAAGCTTGTCATGAGAACATTTTTACAGGGTGGTCCCATCTGGGACATTGCTGCCATACCTTGGGCCTCATTTATAAATTGTTGCGCAGAAACCGTCCTAAATTTGATTTTACGATCGTTTCTCAGAAATGCGTACGTGCGATTCATAGAATGAACGTACGAACAGAAAACGAGCGTACGCGCCTCTTTCAGATGTGAAACTTGCGCGCAATTGAATGGTTTCAGCTCTCTGCCTTGTAAACGACTCCTAATTAATATCATTAACATATAAAATATCACCAATCATCATAATTTAGAACAGCGACCTGCAAGAACAGCTTACATTTGAAAAAATCTGCATTACTCCGACAATAAAAAGTGCGTACGTCTGCTCGGACCCTGACGTGACGCTAAGCACTTTTCCACGTCAAAGACCGTTTTTATAAATATAAGCGTTGGCGTGGATTTAAGCGTACGCACACTCTAAGATCAAATCTGTGCATACGCACGCTTTATAAATGAGGCCCCTTGTGTTGTGATCACCAAGTAAATGGGGGTGGGTGATGACAGAAAGAATCTACCCTGCTGAAAAAAATCCAGCATAAACCAGCATGGATTCCAAGCTGGCCCAGGCTGGTTTATGCTGGTATAGTGTTGGTCCAGGCTGGTTTTTGCTAGTGCTGGTCTAGCTGGTGGACCAGCATATTCATGATGTTCTTTAGCAAAATGGGGCTGGTGATGCTGGTTCACCAGTATGGTCTTGCAGGGTTGAGTGTCAGTACGTCAGCTGTCTGTATGCAAGCAGTTTTTTTGGGGACAAACAGCTTTTGCTAGCTTATTTCTCTATTTAACAATTATGTAAAGGGAAAATAATATAAGGTTAAAACATTCAGGTCCGTGTGCTGGTGGGGGACCTGGGGACTGAGGCAGCACCGGCGGGATGGGGACCCAGGGCAGAACCAGCGGCCACCACAACAGTGTGTGTGGAGCTGCCACCCTGGAACGGGCAATGGCTGGCTCCGCTGCTTCGGGAGGATCGTGAGAGGGCACCGCCGCTTCGGGAGGATCGTGAGCGGCCTCTGCCGCCTCGGGAGGATCGTGAGCGGACACCGCCGCTTCGGGAAGGCCTGGAACGAGCCCCGCCCCCTCGGAGGAAACCTTAGCGGACACCGCCGCTTCGTGAGCGGGAGCCGCCGCTTCGGGAGGATCGTAAGCAGGCACCGCCGCCTCAGGAGGATCGTGAAAGGGATCTCTACAAAACTATTTGAGAGAAAATGCAGAGGTATGGACAAATATGTATTGTGTGTTATAACTGTGAGACTCATTTGCTATTTTATGAGGAAATGTGACTTGATTTTCTCACAAATGCGTGCAGGCGGATTTTCTCACATGTGTCCAAACTGATTTTCTCACGCGTGCAAACAGATTTTCTCACAAATGCAATCCAAAAACAGCAGATGGCGCTGTTGGTCAATTTACGCTAGTCTCTCCAGACCCGAAACACCTTTTCAGGGAATACAGCAGACCAACATGAGTGGGAAACAGGTGAGTTTCTGTTTTACTATATCTATAATTAACCATTTAGCCTAGGTGTTTTCACAAATTGTCCCCACTACAAAGTTAGTGAAATTCACAATAAGTGATGTAAAGTTGTTAACATGATTGTTTAGTTCAAAAATCAGTAGTGACATGGTTAAACATTTAAGTCGGTAGTCTTTCCTTATAAAAAACTGATCCATTCTCTTTACCTCTTATCCTCTGTTGAATTGCGGGATATAGAATATATAGGCTACATATGTTGATACAATTGTTTAACATTCAAAACAATGCAGGGGTATAACAATAAATTGTGTCACAATATATAGTAATTTTAAATGCAAATGTATTATGGATAGCGACAATATTGTGTACCAAAAATGAAAGCTTAGACAATTTAATTTGCTTGTCTCAAATTGACCCAAGAGGTCATTAATTATTAACAAAAAAAAATAATAATAATTGAAAACAAATAATTATTTAGTGCAATATCTAAAACTTTTTAAATGTTATAACACTGTGCAATTATTTGTGTCAAAAATAATTATGTAATTTTGTAGCTAAGCAAAATGATGAATATTTCTCTTCTGGTGTCACTCTTGTCATGTGAATTGGGGAGAAGTTCACGCTGATATAATACTAAATTCAGCGTTTTAATAAACAGTGGTTTACCAGTATTTCAGAATGATTTTAACAATGGAATGATTAGAAAATAATCTTTGGGGTCGAAGGCCGTGGGTTTTGTCACGTTTTCATGATGACCACGAAAATAACTAAAAATACAGATACGAGTATTGCATAGTTTTAAACTGCAAAGATTCTACTTTTATTTGTGTATAGTCTTAATAACAAGAGAACAATGTGCTTTTGTAAAATAAAGAAAACAAACAAACAAACAGGGTGTGTTCTCTGCTGTCTTCTGGGAATTTTCTTCACTGGCACATTAATAAAACAACCTGAATCTCAGTGCAAATATGCCTCACATACATGATACATATATGTATAGAAAGCTTGACATCTCTACTTTTAAATAAACCAATTCAAATTGAAAACAAATATTCTCTGATTAGGCCTATATAATCTGTATGAAAGTAAGGAGAGGGACAGTTTCTCCTGTAATGTGATCCCGCCTCACACTGAGCGCTCTGATCGCATGTCTGAGATCTGAGATCAACCAGATAAACATGTAGATGCCCCTGAAAAATGGCATCAAAATGTCAAGCTTCATCATAGAATTTAGCCTACTTTCTTTTTCTGTGCGTTGGATGATGGCACGCTACACGGGTGAAGACACACTCTGGACAGCGAGGACTCTTCTCGGAATGACTCAGATAACGAACGTTTGCATTTTGAAGAGCCACTAATATAATTCCTGACAGTAGCCTTTTATTCTTAACTTCATGAGTTAAAATGTTGCTCGGCCATATATAAAAAGCTACATATTTTGAGTTGGGCTTTTCCAAACAGGCTATCGTCAGACTAAAATCTTCCAGTATTCAGAGTAAAATATTGGTTGAAATATGAAATATCTCCTTACAGGCCACTTTTAGTTTTAAATGTTGTACAAGGCATGTATATAAACTACTGTATGCTATACTGTACATAAACATAAATATGATAATAAACTATGATATCCCTTATGAAAAGTAAAGTTGGTTTTACTATAGTAAAAGTGTGGTAACCATCTTTTTTTTTTTTTTGCAGGTTACCATTTCTGTAATGGCAGCTTTTATGCAAATACCACTGTATTTATTTAGTAAAACCATGGTTAATTTTCTAAAGGGATATCGATGTTTAGATAATATTTTGTATAGTTGAATCACAATAAAGCTCATCTGAACTTAAACTAGTTTGATTATAGTAGCCTATTTGTAATTAGTTTAGCCTACTCCTTTCAGTAGGTTGTCTATGTGTAGTTTTATACTTGTTTAAACTTTTACTGCAGAGGTAGCCTACAACATTTCTCTCCACTGTAGGCTATGTCACATCATATATAGCAGAATGACAATAAATCTTACTTGACCTAATGTAAAAATAAAATTCATTTTTCGCTATCCAAAATACATCTGCATTTTAGTATTACAATATATTGTGACAATTTATTGTTATACCTCTGCATTTTTTTGAATGTTAAACAATTGTATCAACATATGCAGCCTATATATTCTATATCCTGCGATTCTACAGAGGATAAGAGGTACAGAGAATGGATCAGTTTTTATAGAGAAAGACTACCTACTTAAATGTTTAGCCATGTCACTACTGATTTTTGAACTAATCAATCATGTTAACAACTTTACACCACTTTGTAGTTGGGACGCTTTGTGAAAACACCTAGGCTAAATGGTTAATTATAGATATAGTAAGACAGAAACTCACCTTTTTCCCACTCATGTTGGACTGCTGTATTCCCTGAAAAGGTGTTTCGGGTCTCGAGAGACTAGCGTAAATTGACCAACAGCGCCATCTGCTATTTTTGGATTGCATTTGTGAGAAAATCTGTTTGGACACATGTGAGAAAATCTGCCTGCACGCATTTGTGAGAAAATCAAGTCACATTTCGTCATAAAAGGCAAATGAGTCTCACAGTTGTAACACACAATACATACCTCTGCATTTTCTCTCAAATAGAGTTTTGTATTTGCAAATCAGTTTGCGTTTGTTTGAAAGTCGAGTTTTTCTTTTCAAAGCAGATTGTGTTTATTTGCAAAACGCTGGATTTGTTTGATGAATATTGGCACAAAATTTGCTCCATACCTTAACGCACATTCTTTGGAGCAGTAATTCAAATATGCACCAGACCCATTTAGCTGCACAATTTGCAATATCTTCTCCAATTAAATTGAACTTTCAGATTTGAGTGACACTTCACATTTCATTTATCTCACCATGTCATCAGTGATGTAGAGGTGGAGGGCACCAGCTCTGTTATACACAAAGCCTGCTGAGTTGATGGTGAAGGCAGATACTCCGATGTATAGCATATCTGTGTCCTGAGACGGCAATGAGAAAGGTGTTGGGGAAAAGGGTGGTTCCTTGTGTTGTCCAATGTTGTAGAATTCACCCTAAACATTTTGAAACGCATCTAAATTCAGTTATTTTGTCATGTGTCTCAAAAAAATATATCACACAGTAGTGCTTAAGGTTACCTTTAAACCCAAGTCAATGGAAGTATTAGAAATGACAGGAGACCCCACCATGGAGTATTCAATTTCAGCATATTGGTCTACTTTGGCTAACACTGGAGAGTCAACAACAGAAATGTCATCTTTTTTTAATTAATTAATTTTTTTTTTTTTTGTATGTATGTAATGAAAAATTGTATTGAATGATGTTGATTTTCATACCAAGCCTGAAATGCCAATAATGAATAAATAATGAATTATCATATCACCATTTAATGTTTTCAGGTGGGGGTTTATGTCAGCAATGGAATCAGCCACCAAAGGGCAGATCTGAAACAGCAGATTGTTTTAATGTGAAACTGTATGTCTTACATTAAGTTTTTGTTTGACAGCACACGTTTAGTGGGTAATAAAGAGGACAGTCACAGCCTAAATTACTTTACTGGTAACCGGTTTACAGGTAACTTACCTGTTTCTGCAGAGCATTGCGTAAAGCCTTATTAATGAAGGAACTGAAGAGGTTATACAACCAGCTGTCATGAAAACAGGAAATAAAAGCGCAAAAAATTTACAGTCATTATGTGTAAACTGGGTCAAATAATAACATGGATTGTTGACATTTTTTTTTTAATTAAAAACTAACATCATACAAAGCTAACCCCTACCAATTGTAGCTTAACTGCTTGAGGTGGACAAACATTTCTGATACTTATAAGAGTATATTTAGACTCATAAGTCCTGCCATTGTCTTGCTATTTTCACTTGCATCAGTTAAAAAAGCAGAGGATTCACTTCCTCAGAGATCTTCCTCTTTTTAAATGTTATATTTGTAGAGAAGAATATTTGTACAACATAGCTATTTTGTGGAGTGGCTTCTTCTGCATTAAACATTTAATTTGAAAGAGGAACTGTATTGAAAGATTTTCAGTTTATTTTAATTGTGACATAAAGTGACATTATATGGTGATTTAGCATTCAACATTGACTTTAGCAATGAACTTTGACTTGACTGCTGTGTGTTAGTTGTACAGTGTTACCTGGCCCCACCATGAAATTTGACATTGACACTTCCCACAGTTGCTGCACAGTTGGTCATGCTGACTGTTGGGCGGCCAGTGTCATCACTCGTGACTGCAATAGTGGTGCTAATGGTCAGTTCACTCACAGCCAGATCAAATGATCCACTGTCTTTTCTGTGTACAAAGTGATCAGATATTATATAGCATAATTTACATTATTCCTGAATCTAATTAATTCATTTAGTGTGAATTAGTAATGAGGACACTCAACTTACATGATTCTGAGGTATTTGACTCTCCAGTTTCCACGCAGATTGATGTAGCATTGCCAATTGAGAGCATGACTCCAGTGTCAGGAACTAACCCCAGTGCTGATTTGGGAAGTCCCAGATTTACAATCTGCATCCTAACAGGTACATCGGGGAAGTTTACCATATGTTCATATAACTCATCTCCTCTTTTCTTCAATGCCTCTTTGTTTTATTACAAATGTGGCATCATGCATTTTTTGGGAAGTAAATTTTGCAAGGCCAAGTAAATATCTCTTTTAATACTTGGATTTTATTTGTTGTATTTGTCAGTAGGGGACAATCCTAAAATCTCAACACTGAAAAAACACTTAAAATCATGTGGAGAATACAAATCAAATGGAATTTATGTGTCATAGAATTACTCAAATGTCATTTTGAATGTGTCAACTAGGTTTAATGTTTACATAGTAGGAATTTATAGGACCATGAATTAAAAGAGATAATGATCTCACCCTGTAAAACTGTATTGAACTTTTCCAATAGGATCCACCTTTTCTGTGCCACTTATATCTGGTACTTTAATAGTTCTGAGTTTCTGCTGGATTGAGGCAATTCCAATCTGTCGACCTGCAATCAAAACAAAGCAACATTTAGAAGCTGTACCTCAGAATGAGTACCCTGAGATCTGTCTCGCAAAGCATGTTTAAGTAAAAAACACAAAGCATGTTTATGTTTAAGTTTTTGTTCCATTTTGAGTTAAAAGTATTAGTATTGTTTTGCTTACTTACCATATTCAAGCCCCTTCTGAGTTAGTCTGACTTTAACTCCTGCATTGGTGCCTGTAGCTACAGATACCAGGTTCACAAGAACCAGAACACACCAGAGGAACATCACTTTCAATATAGCCTATGAGAAACACACATCATGGACATAAGAATAGTTGTTTTCAACTGTTTTGTTTTGTTTTGTTGAAAAGAGGTGTATCGAAAGTGGTGTATTTTATTTTATTTTATTTTATTTTAGTAAGGTAGAGGTTTAAAAACTAAGAACATTTAGTTTGTTATTTTGGTCTTGTCAGCTCCCAAATTAAATAAATTAATTACTCCCAATTTAATACTCCCAATAAACTTGTTGTTGCACATCTTTTGTCCATGCAAGTCCTTTCATGTTGTGCTTCTTCCCTAGATGGGGTGTAACAGTGCTACATGCTTAACATGCCAGTTGTGAAACTGAAATATAAAAGCTGTATCATATACAGTTAGCTTTTCTGAAGCTAATTACAGTACACTCCTGTATATTTACAGTGCATAAGATATTAAGTAACCACATAATAGCCTATCATTTGACAGCAACTACAGGATCTCTGCTTTTGCTAGAGAATAAGGAAATGGCTGAGACAAGCAATGCCCTGATTTGTTATGTTGCCCTGAAAGAGACCTTTGTCTTGCAGTCAGATGAAGTCACATGACTGTGAACAAGTTGATGTTATGCTTACATTGAATTAATGCGAGCTAGAATTACAAGAATGCAGATAAGACACATTGCAGGAATATGTCATGTGACTTGAGTTTATTTCCTGATCTAGAAAAAAAGTATAAAGTATACAGTAAAGCTAACCTTTTACAAAGTTTGGATATTTAGATGCATATTTTGTACATCAAAATGAACCATATGTAAAACAATACACAATACACAAAATTAATATTGGTTAACATAGATGCCCACCCTGTTACAAACCGAGGACAACGGATATCAACAAATATCTACTAATAAACCATGTTACTTCTCTTATGCAGAGTCATGAACACAAGCAAAGCAATTTTGAATATAAATGACACAATCTGTAGAAAACACTTTCACTCTCATTACAGATCAGATCTGGGCAGATCAGAAAAAAAGAATACTACATTTCACACATAAACTGAAATTATGTAGGCTGGCGTTGTTCAGTGTGTGTGTGTGTGTGTGTCTGCGTGCACTGTACCTTAAACTGTTGTGAAGTGCTATATGCTCTTGGTCTCTCCTGTCTGAATGCATGAACGGTCTGCTTGCTAGCTGACAGCAGCACTGAGTGAAACTGGAAGAGAGACATTCAACTCTAATTCAAAACAACAGGAAGAGGCTCTTCTCAAATTCACTTAAACAATGACATGCTCTAGTGTCCATACACAACCTGAGAAGACAAACCATTCATCAATAAACATTGTTATTTAGAAATTGTGGTTTGTGAACTTTGCATTCTTTTAATTTTCCCAATAAATATTCAGAGTTTGAACCACAATGGTATGATTAAAGAAAATGGGAATTGTAAGTAAAATGCTTTTCGTTAGAATGTTGTTGTCCTTATTGTACAGTGCAGGTGATTTGTTGTTGATGTCCAAGGCTGTGTGTGGCACTTGTTGAAATGAAATCCCATAGGCGTAATAGTTTTTATACTGTACAAACTGTATGTGCTATTGTCCTACACCAACCCTACACCTAACCCTACCCCTTACAGGAAACTTTGTGCTGTTTCAGATTTTCAATACACTCCATTCTGTGTGATTTACCGGTATAAGCCTTTTGAAAAGTGGGGACATGGGGTAATGTCCTGAAAAGTCACCTTCTCCTTGTATACCTATGTCATACCCTTGTCATTATACAAATCTATGTCCTGATTTGTCACAAAAACGCGCACACACACATATATATATACACATACATTTAGTCACTTAAAAATGAGGACAATGGAAGCAATCAAAATCAACAAAAGAGCAATGATATGCACAGGGGCGGACTTAACCAATAAGCGAGGTAAGCGGCCGCTTAGGGCCCCGGGGAATCAGGGGGCCCCATCTGATATTGGCGAAACATATTTAAAGCGTTGAGCAATGTAGCCGTTCACAGACATGTGCGCTGATTTCTTGAACGCAGTGACCAGAAGTGTTTAAGTTAGAATCCACTTACCGATCAAAATGCCGAGTTTTTGTCAAGCGCTGAGTTCTGCAAGGTCGGGGATCATCTCATTATAACAAAGTGTAGATACGATGTAAATAAGAGATTAATTGTGCAGTTATTAACGGAACGTTGTGAGATCGCAATGAATTGAAGTGAGAGACAACTATAGTGATTATGAGGGAGCGCTCTTTGCGCGCATTCTAGGCTGTCTGACTGTCTCAGAACAGAGATTCACCTCAGTAAAGAAAGTATTGTGTTTCAAGTCACAATTTTATTTATCTTGATGTTTCAAAATGACTCTCTTGTGTGCTTCTCCAAGGCGCACCGGCGCGAACTGCCGCGTACTCGTATAAATGCACGAATGCAGTGACTGGATATTTTCCCTTAATTAGGCCTATAGGTTTCATTTTCACTTGGAATATGGAATGAGTTGCATGGGATAGTAGGCTATTATGTTTGTAAAAAGATTGAAAATTTTTGCAATTTATTAAATGGACAAGTGAACGCATTTTTCTTTTCTTTTTTATTTATTTATTTTTTGATAAGGTCTTTCTTTTGTGATCCGAAAAAAAAAATAAGGTAGCCTAATTTGGATTTAGAACAGCAGCAGGTTGACTAATTGCTGGTTGTGAAGGGATAAATAAACTAAAAACTTGAGCGAGTGAGCAAAATAGGGGTTAAGCATAAAAGGACACATAGTTATTGTATGGGGGCCCCATACCTGCAATTTGCTTAGGGCCCCCAAATCGCTAAGTCTGCCCCTGGATATGCAAGTGCTATGACAAGTCTCAGTTAGCGTAACGCAGTACACGTAGCAAGTTTTTTTTAATTATATATATATATATATATATATATATAAAGATAGAATAGAAAAAGAATAGAGCAAGCTAGTGTTGGCCTTTTTTTGCCCAGTTGCTTCACCAAATGAATCTTAGGATATAATATCCCTGGATTTCCCTTTATACTAAAAATCTGGTGGTAATATTTAAAATCCTTCAGTTTATACATACATATATGCGTGTATATACGTCAAGATGAAATTGAAGTGCAGACTTTAAGCTTTATTTCAAGGGGTTGAACAAAAGTATAACATAAAATGCCTAGGAATTACAACAATTTTTGTACACATTCCCCCCATTTTCAGGGGCTCAAATGTAATAATGGAATCAAATATAATCATAAATACAATTTTCATTTTTAATATTTTACTGAGAATCCTTTGCAGGCAATGACTACCTTAAGTCTGCAACTCATGGGCATCACCTGAGACTGGGTTTCCTCCTTTGTGATGCTTTTCCAGGCCTTTACTGCAGCTGACTTCAGTTGTTGTTTGTTTGTTTGTGGGTCTTTCTGCCTTTCTGCTGTTCAGTCAGGTTGAAATCAGGAGATTGACTTGGTCATTGCAGAATATTCCACTTTTTTACCTTCAAAAACTCCTGGGTTGCTTTTGCTGTATGTTTTACAGCAACTATGAACTACTATGAAGCACCGCCCAATCAACTTTGCTGCATTTGGCTGAATCTGGGCAGACGATATACAGTATATCCTTACACACTTCAGAATTCATCCGGCTGCTTCTGTTCTCTGTCACGTCATCACTAAAGACCAGTAACCCAGTGCCACTGGAAGCCATGCACGCTCATGCCATCACACTGCTCCACAATGTTTCACAGATGATGTTATATGCTTTGGATCATGAGCTGTTCCAAGATTTCTACATACTTTTTTCTTCCCGTCATGCTGGTACAGGTTGATCTTAATTTCAGCCGTCCAAAGAATGCTTTTCCAGATGTTTTTTTAGAAGTTTTTTTGGTGAAGTCTAATCTGGCCTTGTTTGCACCTTGTGGTGAACCCTCTGTATTTGCTCTTGTGAAGTCTCTTGATTGTAGATGTTGACAGTGACATGCCTACCTCCTGGAGAGTGTTGTTCACTTGGCTGGATGTTACGAAAGGGTTTTTATTTCCCTTATGAAAAAGAAGTTTATTCAAGTGTGCTATTAGTATACTTCTTTTAAACTGAAAAAAATAGGAAAGTATACTTTTAGTCTACTTTTTATGTACTTCTCAGAAATGGGCTTTATGTACTTCTCAGAAATATACTTAAAATGACATTTAAGTATACCTGACATACTTAGGGGAAAAAATCTAAATTTATTTGAGCTATACTTGTGAATCCGTGAATCCTAGAATCCGTGTTTTCATTGTTATACGGTAGTACACATCTTCTGTACAGAATTTCCCCCCCCAAAAAAAACACAAGTGAAGAAGAAACCAAAACAACAGATGCTTCCACATGTAATCTAACACGATCATCAGACATAAAACAGCATCAAAGCTGTGTAACTGTCACGAATCCGGTCTGTGAACTTCCATTCTTCCAACTTCCACTCGCTCACCACATTGGCTCCATGACACTGGACTCCATTTCCCATCATTCATTGCACTAATCACACGCACACCTGATCCTACGCACACACTGATTACATGCCCTATTTAAACCCTGGACTTTCTTTCCCTCTTGGCCGAGTATTGTATGCACTTATCCCTCTCCTAGTGATAGCTACTACGGAGCCCACTTAGTTGTCTTAGTCTTGCCTGTTTTCCCGTGTTTGTTTTCTAGCCCGTGTTCCCTGGATTAACCCTTGCCTTGCCGTTTGGACACTGTTTGCACCTCTCTTGGATTCTTGCTCGTGTACCTGGATTATCTCTCTGCCTTGCCCCATTGGATACTGTTCGCCGATCGTCGACCCACGGTTGCCCTAGGATTACTCTTTGTCTCGTCCCTGCCATACCTGTTTGCCATTGTTTTGACCCTGCCTGTATTTTTGACCATGCCTTTAAATAAAAGCTTGCACATGGATCCGCACGTCTCACGTCTCGTCAGCCACGTTACAGTAACATTATGGAATAAAATGTCAACTGATGAAGAGGTAATAATGACTATGAAGCTTTGGGTTGTTGATTGACTCCATCTACGTTTTGATTATCATTCTGAATCTAATTCAGTCTTTTTTTTCAGCTTTTTGTTAAAAATATTGTTCACTTGTTTATTTTTTATGAAACTTACCCACATTCAAGTGTTTAAAAAAAAGAATGCATGAAGCTAGAATAAAATGTTTCTGTTTACAAGCAGATACCCTGTTCTTTCTTTTGATGTTTTGTATGTTCAGATATTCATATAACAAAATATAGCCTATACAAATTAATACCTAACAGGGACATAGAAGTATAGTTAAAGTATGATGTAAAGTTCACTTAAAAAAATTTAAGAGTATACTTTCAGTATAAAACTACTAAACTAGTAGTTTACTGAGACTATACTTCAAAGTGTACTAAAAATGCTACTACAAGTATTTAATTAGTAAACTATCAGTATACCTAAGTTCACTTTTAGTATAATTGTAGTACAAGCTAAAAACATTGATGTAATCTAGTTGTGTACTCAAAGTTTTCTACTGTTATACTTAAAAGCATACTTTTATATACTAGAAAATGGGCCAATTTAGTCCCAAGGAGTATTGAAATAGTACCCTTACAAGTATACTACTAGTACACTGATATTTGTATATTACTTACTACATAAAGTATACTTAAAATATATACTTGAACTTTACTTAAGTATACTTAATAAAATAAACTTGAAGTATACTACTTTTTGGGTTACCAAGTAGAGCAGGGGTCGGCAACCTTTTCGGCATGACGTGCCTTTTTAATTTTTCTGGTTAACCACTGTGCCAATAAGGTACCACCACCCTCTTATAACAGATATACAGTGGCCGTACTGAATACGTCTGTCTCTCTGTGTGTGAGACAAGGCCAATGCATTAAAACCGTTCAGTTTAATCACAGTTCTGCGCGCGCACAGAGATCGGAGATCACTCGGTGCAAAAAAATTCAGAAGCTCAAAAACTTCTTGTCAGCGCTGCCACGTGACTTTTGTTAATCAATACTGAATCGCTATATTATATTTCTCAGCAATGAGGGGGTAAAATCGCTGTTTTTTTAAGTAACTAAACTCAACTTCATTGTTTGTAGAGAGAGACAGACGCAGACAATTCTCACATCTCTCTCTCTCTCTCTCTCTCTCTCAAAATGGCCATATTTGAGAAAAAATAATAATAATTCAAGTAGTTTGCATCACTGGATATAGCTGTCGGTCATTTAACAGCAGCTTCATCTTACCTCGCTCTCTTTCAACGTCAAACTGACGCTTCGCGCTCAGCATCTGTGAACAGTATACCTCGCCTATTCTTTGATTTGATTGGCCATCTCAGTCACTTTGACATTGACAAGCGCTGTTGAGGATTTGATCTGAAAGCGCCCAGTATGTGCAGCGGTCGCGCGCGCATCTCACTAGCGCAAGTTAATTCTCACACTTTAATAGTATTTATAGCTCCTAACAGGCTGTGCGACTATGAGACGTTATTGCATCAAAATGTACATCAGTATGCAGTTTTCCCTATTGCTTGCGTGCCAGTGATTATCCCTCTGCGCGCCACTGTTGGCACGCGTGCCGTAGGTTGCCGACCCCTGATGTAGAGGATTCTCTGATCATCCACCACTGTTGTCCTCCATGGACGTCCAGGCCTTTTTATGTTGCTGAACTCAAAGAAGAGAATTTGTGTGTGTATGTGTGTGTACCTGGCATTCCCTACATTATGGGGACCAAATGTCCCCACAAGTATAGAAATAACAGTAATTTTTGATGTTGTGGGGGACATATTTTGGTCCCCATGAGGAAACAAGCTTATAAATCATACAGAATTTTTTTTGAAAATCTAAAAATGCAGAAGGTTTTGTGTGAGGGATAAGTTTAGGATTTAGGGTAAGGGGATAGAAAATACAGTTTGTACAGTATAAAAACCAGTATGAGGGTGTGTATGTTTGTGTATTTAAGTGCATTGGTGAAATCATTGTGGTTGTGGAATGTTGTGGAATCGTTAAATGCATGCCGAAGAGGTGAGTCTTCAGCTGCTTCTTGGCTCATTCCTCCAGAGAAGAGCAGAGAGGGGACAGTGACTTTGTGTCCTGTTGTGAAGGAACAACAAGGCACCATCTGTTCAGTGACCGTAACTGGCAGGAGGGAGTATACAAATACATTTGTAGGGGTGAAATGAGGTAGGGAGGTGCCGTTCTATCAGAAAGACTCAGAGAGAAGGTAAACATTTACATGCTATTTCTGTAAAGTGATGAGAGATGGTGGTGAGTTACAATAATTCATGTATAGTATAGGCTATAGAAAAGTTCTTTGGCAGAGGCCCATCATTAGTCCAAATCCTGGGGATGCAGATTTGGCTGATCCTGCCTGAAGATGAAGGCAGGGCAGAGCCCTATGGACGGACAGGGCCAAGCTGGTGTTGGTGGGGAGGATGGAGGGGAACATCAGCGTACTGATGAGTAGTTATTATAATTACGTAATTATAAGTAAGTAATTATATACTCCAGGTGCCAAGCAGTGATTGGCCAGACCTGTTAGTATGAATGAATGACGTAGCTTTGGAGTCTTCTTGACAGAATGTGTGCCGAAGGCTTTCATTTCCAGTGCAGTCCTGAAAGCCAGTGTCAAAACCTTAAATTTGATTGTGACTGCAATTGGGAGCCAGTGAAGGGAAATTATTTGGCTGATTTAAGACCAAATGTTCAGCCTTCTGTTCTGGATCTTCTGCAAAAGCTTGGTTGCACTGACTGGGAAGCCATTCAGTAGGGCATTGCAGTAGTCCTGTAGTCCCTCTGAGAACCACCAAATTGTGGGACCAATGGACCTGAGACATTAGGGACCACCAGTTTGACCCCAAGACTGGAAACACTAGGAGAGCAAAGGAATGAAGAAGGAGTCCTTCTTCTCCTCCCATCTTTGAGGAAGCTGCAGCAGTCTCAGCTTACTCTGCACTATAGCTCTAGGAGGAACAAAGCCTCTGACTGAGGACCTATGCCATGCAGGCTTTGAGATTAGGGCTGATTGAAAAATGGCCAGATTCAAACACTGTTTTCACAAATGCATGTTTTTATAGTTTACACAAAGACAGTAATGGTATCGTTTTCAAAGACTTATAAGCCTTTTTTCAAAAGTTTGCATTTTCAGCCCCCCAAAACGTTATTGTCAAATGCATTTGTATAGCTTTTTTATGGTAACACTATCAACGCCAAAGTGCTCCTAGTAGAACTCATAAGTATAACTTGCTAGTTGGGAATCTTCTGAGAGCTATGGCTTGGCCAACATGACCGTTGTACCACCTAACTGCCGCAGATTCATTTAGGCTTTCAACTTTTTAAAATAATGCATTTATTTATTTACTACAAACTTGTTCCACATGAGTTACCCAGCTGAAAATATACACCACACAGGCAGCCTAAACACTGTCATACTGACTCGATCACAATAGAGTCAGATTTATACACAATCTCCTTTGCTAATCTCTGTTCTGAAGAATAGAATTGCACTTTATAGGGGCATAGTTAGTTCTTTCTCATTGGTTGCTTCACATAAGCAGATCTGCAAATCTGAAATGCAAGATTTGGCAGTGCTATCCTAATTGTGAATGTTGGTTTTATGCAGATTCATTAGGCTTTCAAATAAATGCATTATTCCGAGGACGTGGACAGCTCAGAGTAGAATGTCATGTGCTGTTATTTATGTCTAGCGCTACTGTTTGGAACTGTATACCATTATATTTGACATTAGATAGTTTACAAGTTTTGAATAACGAATGACAGATTTTGGGAGAGCCTAAACGTTGTGTAGTGTTTACATAATGAACACTACAAAAATTTAGTTGAGTCATGGCGCCATCTTGTGGTGGATTGACTGGAACAAACTGAGCTAGGAGTTAGGACATTTTGAAAAACCCCAGTGTAATCCAAAAAAAATAAAGAAAACAAATAACGAAAAAATAACCCCGAGCAATAAAACAATTTTATAAAAGAGACTGAAACAAGACAATAAAGAGTTCCCCCTGCTGAAAAAAACAAAACAAAAAAACAAAACAAAAAAAACAATAGAACCCTGCCCAAAACACAATCGAAAATGTAATGGTTTTAATGGTTATAATGGGAATTGTATTGGTTTTAATGGAAACTATAATGGTGTCTACTGGTATATGATGGATTCTATTGGTGGGATGTTAAATCCTATTGGAAAAATGCCCAAAACTCACTACAAAAAGGAATTTTGTAATGGTTTTACTGGAAAAAGCTAATGGTTTATAATGGTATTCTAATGGAAACCATTGGAATTTCTTTTTAGCAGGTTTCTCACGGCCCATTCTCATTTTGGGCTCCTTTCTCTCAGAACTTTTGCATGTCTCAGTTGTGACTATTTTTATTTCTCCAAAGAAAGACACTGTTGATACTTTCTTTTGTTTGTCACAGTGACATTTTTGAGTCATTGTTCACATCATCTCACATTTCCAAACCAGATAGTTCTCCATCTTATGTTTATGTGATTGATGCCTTATGTTTGAATGTCCGCATCATCTTCTTACATTGCTGCTTTAGAGGAAATAGTTTTCCCTCATATATTTGAGTTGTTGGTGCCTTATTCTTCCATGATTGTGTCATCTCCTCAAATTTCTGCTTTCTGTTCCTGTGCATTTTTTTTATACGAGGGTTTGTGCATTTTATTTGGCTCACATCAGAGTAGGATTTTTCATCTTCAGTGTTTCCATCTGTATCACATTTCTGCTTTTTAGCACCCAGTTCCTGTGCATTTTTTTTTACATCTATCATTTTTAATATCTGATATATATATATCACATTGGAATAAGATTGTTCTAGCTCTTATGTTTCAGTCATTAGTGCCATATTGCATGTTTCAGCCTTTTGTGCATTATATTTGAGTGTTTTCATCATCTCCTCAAATTCAAGGAACTTCCTGTAGGTTTCCTTATTTTGGATTTGTGTGTGTGTGTGTGTGTGTGTGTCATCTTTGACACAAAGGAGAGAGACTGCCTCTTATGTTTTCTTTTTTGAGTCATCTCAGATTACCTTAATTAATTAAAGATTAACTTTTGTATTTTTTTTGTGTCACGGGTACGGGTCACGGGTACTAATTTTCTGTTGCCTGTATTTGTTTTTTTCACTCAGAAAGTGACCGTAGCGATTAACATAAATGCGATTGCATTTAATGAATGACCAAGCACCGTGGTTTCAGCTGAAAATCTTTTTTACTTTTCTATGAAGAAAAAAGGTCACATACATCTTGGATGGCCTGAGGGTGAGAAAATGAAGAGCAATTTTTCATTTTTATTAGAACAAAAACTTTATTTATATTTATATATTTATATTTATATTATAATTATCTTATTATTACTTATTATTATTATTATTACTTATTCAACTTTTCATGATCAAGTTTTGATCATAATTGGTAACCAAAAGGGAATTTTATTGTATGTGGGCTACCGCCATACTGTCACGAAATCCTGTCCATGCACTTCCGTTCACTCACCACCAGAGGTCACCCGCTCATCACATGGACTCTTGCACTGCACTACACTACTGTTGCATTTCATCAGACTACAATTCCCATCATCCATTGTACTGATCACAGCTGTCACCAATCACTCATTGCACTGATTACACAGCTGATCCCATCAGACACGCTTTATAAGCCTTGGACTTCCTCTCTGTCATCGCAGAGTATTGTATGCGTTTATCGCTGCCCTACAGAGCCCCTGTTAGTTTCCCTAGTCTTGCCTTGCCTGTTTCGGATTGTGTTTTCCCTGCCTGGACTATTGCCTTCATTTTGGATTTACCTCTCTTGTCTAGCCCCTTTGGATACTGTTCGCTGTCTACCGACCCAGGCCCGTTTTGGATGACTCTTTGCCTTGCCTATTATATAGCTGTTTGCCACTGTTCGACCCTGCCTGTTAAGACCACGTCTCTTCTCAATAAAAAGCTTGCATATGGATCCGCATGTCTCACGTCTCGTCAGCCCCGTAACACATACAGTATGAGAATAGTGAAGAGTAAAAGCATATGCATAAAGAATCTTGTGAATGAGCAAACTTTCATAATGACTTATGAAAGCATTTGAAAGTCATCAAGACTGTAATTATATATTCTTTTTTCACAAAGTTGTATATTGATTTATTAATTGATTATAGCTATTAAAAACAACATAATTATTTATATTGTTATAAATTATATAATGAAATTTTTGATTTATGCCATTTGCAATGCTTCACTGGCAGTAAGATGTCACTGCTGAGCTCTAGTAGCATGATTTTCATTTCCATGGTAACAGCAAATTCTCTGTTGGCTGTATCTCTCTGAGGATGATAGTTAGTGTAGTTCTCAATCAGTAATTGAAGTTCCAATCATACTGACTTATGGATTCTACAAATACGTACACTATCACCTAAGTTCATTGTTGGTCTTTTTCAAAAGGTTTATATATTATTGTTTTTGTTCAAAATCAATTTAAAAATAATGAATTAAAAAATATATATAATTTGAAAAATAATTAAGGAAGGAAGGAACAGTTTTACATGATTTTTAAATGCATTATTTTGAATGTGTTTATAATTTATATTATTCAAAATTAGAAGTCCTGTTGTGATTTCATATTCTGTTGTCCATATTCATTGCAGGGTCAGAACAATTAGCGGTGGTTAAAGGCTTGAATTAATAATTTGAACAGTTGTTATTGTTTTATTGTTTAAAACCTGACAAACTTGTGAAATGTTTTTAAAGGAGGAAAATGTGCTTGTGAAATATTTCTTTAAAATGAATTCCATTTACTTTGATAATTTATCTAATGCAGTGACATTCAGACATTTCTCAGTTTGACTTAAATTAATACATACCACCCAGACAGCACCAGTGTCGGCCTGAATCCGGCCAACATAGATTTCACACGGGCCAGATGTGGGCTGGTGCAGGGCCAACACTATGTTGCTGTCTGGGCACATACACACACTCATAACTAATCATGTTGAAAAAAGATGACTGTAAAACAAGGTAAGAGATTTTTTTTGTGTGTGTATTTGGAAGATGCTAGCCAGTTGGGAAAGGGCAAGGCCAGAGTTCAGGATGCACAGGTCAGCATCCTGTGCAGCTGTGACCAAGCAAACTACTGCTGGGTCATGCATGAGAGGTGACTCGTGACAGGGTGTGCCTCCTCATGCAAACAATCCTTGGAGAACACACACCCATAACCCTCATATGACCCTAAGGCGGTTTATCATGAGTGCAAATGCACAGCTTATGAAATTAAGATCCTCTCTAACAAAGAAAGCGAGACAAATAGATATAGTAGATGCTCTGTTCCAAAATCTAGTTGATTTTAAGACATCATAAGCTCCGTCCAAGGTTGTTCCAAAAGAAGTAAAAATTATTACAGTCACTCAGCCCCTTCCAAATATTAACTAGATGTTTACTAACAAGTACTCGCCAAAAAATAGATTATTAAAAAATTATAAGAATGAACCAAAACACATCTTCCACCCTGACACAGCTGATGTGTTTTTAAAGCCCTCTGGTGGAAGAAAAAATCGATTGCCTGTCCAGGTCTTGTTTAGGCATTTTGCACTGACAGCTATCATGAACTGAACTGATAAGTGCATTTAATCAGAATTTGTCCAGCTTCAGCACTTCCTTTTATGGACTGCACAGCATTCGCTGGTCTGTGCCAGACTTTCTCTTTGGGCTAGTGACAGAATGCTCTCCATTTACCCTCCTTTCAATTTTTCTGTCTAATAAACAATGATTTATATTTATATTTGGGTGGGTAAAGCTGTTTTTTTTTTTGGGTTGGTTGGTTTTTTTGCATAGAAATTTTGGGGAACAGGTGCTCAAGCGGAAAAAGGCACCCCTCCCATTATTATAAAATAAGGTTACATATCATTGAACATCTTTTAATGTTCATGTTAGCTAACTGTGCTAAGAAGCACATTTGGTTTCAACTGATAGTGCCCATAAAATTATTGACACAAATTACTAAAAAAAAAAATAAAATCATTCGCATTCGCTAAAATCATTCAGTAATTAAACTTATTTCCCCAGGGTAACCATTGAACACCTCTCCGACTCTCTATAACCCTGCTTGTGACGTCCCCCCGTTTAACCGTGCTCTGTTGCTCTGAGTCACTGTAGCATTTGGTTGGTGCCTTACCGAGAAACAGTCGAAGGGATCTGGGCGGGACCGAATCGCCTCTACTGCTTGCACTTCTTTACTCTGAAATCTCCATGATCCACCTGGACGACCGCTTGATAGCACAGGTGAGTGACAGGCTGCGTGTCAACATGTTGTAATTTAATGTACAATTAATCGAAACGCCGGTGCATTTGAAAATTAGGATTAGTACTGTTTTGCTGTGGAGAAGAAACATTAGATCTAGAAAGGTTATGTCATGCGCAACACTGCTGTATAGGCTACTACAGTACGATTCGTTGTTTCAGCTTTAGTGCGCGAACGCATTACAAAAAAGAAAAAAAATTCATGCAAGCCTAAAACCAATAGGCTACAGCCTTTTGATCAATGGACATAATAGCTGAATGCATCGTAAATGTAATGTATGTGGGTGAGAAACTGAGAAAAAGACAATTGATACTGAAGCAATAGCTGTGTATATTCAATGACAATCACGTCATGAAAGTACGCAGACATTGTCAGGGCATCCACTGACTGATGCATGAAAGAGATCGCAGTTATGTCATGTTTTCATATGCTGTAGATCGATTGTTCTATTAAATCGACTATTACAGATCAAAATCAATAGAAAGAGTATCGGCTTCTAATGTAATTTGTTTGAATGAATGTCTCATATAAGTAGCCTGTTATTTGGCGTTATGCACAGTGAAATATTTGTCTGGTATTCTAGCCTTTAAGAACGTTTAATCTTTGAGGCATAATACGCATTCTTTGCTATTTTATTTTTCATTTTTCTGTGTGTGCATAATTTAGGAATTCTGGTTCATTTGTGCTTGCATTTACTGCCGTTAGCAGTCTCTAAAGGCGGTGCGACATTCACACAGAACCGAAAACACTTCAAACGATTCAAAACATTAGTCCAATGACTTGTCACAGCATGGCAGCATTAAGAAAAGTAACAGGTATTGGTTCAATTTCAATTATAATGCATTACGTTGTAGACGTAACAATATGGATTAAGTAATCATTTGCAGTCTCACTTTTGGAAGGTCCTGTTAGGGGTTGCTGCAGCAGATCATCTGCATATTTATTTGGCATGTTTTATGCTGCATGCAATTTACAGTTAAGTAATGGAGTCAGGTTAATTTAGTAACAGCTCAGACTAATTGCCACCTGGTGGTGCAATCACCAATTACTGCAGTCAGTTCAACAAATGTGTAGACAGCACTCTAAATGTGTTTATGAAGCTAGACATTTTGGGCTGCGCAAGGGGTAAACTATTCTTGTAGCCCCTGCTGGTGATGACATTTATGTCAAGCACACTATGTGCAAGATATGGATGATTCATTAAAAAGAACAGACCGATAAAAGTCATGCAGAATCAGACTATACTGGTCTTTAATGCTATTTTGCATTCAGGTTGATCCAGCTAGCAGCATCTTTGAAGATTGTTGAGACTGAATTAAGATAATTACTCACATGCACAAGTCTAGAGTTCTAGGATGTTCCTTAAACAACTCCCTATTTAAGTAGTTAGTGCACTGGCCAGGGAGTTGGCCATTTCTAGTCAAGTCAAGTCAAGTCACTATTGTTTACATAGCACCTTTTACAATGTCAAAGCAGCTTTACCGTATTAAACAGGGAAATGGTGTGTTGAAATAGTGTTCCGTTCTCCTCTGGCCAGACAAAACCAGCAGTTTAAATCAAAGCTGCAACAAATTCAGGGCTGTCCCACTGTCAAAATTGCTCCACTGCATTGAAATGTTAAAATCAGGTTGAAGTATTCAACAATATCAGGTGGTGTAACACTGTCGTTCTATTGCTTGTCACTGCTCATTTGCATAAAGTTGAGCTCTACTCAGACCAACCGTCTCTGTCGCTCATTGAAAATAAATTATGTCTGGCCATTTGTTTATGAGTATCACAACTTTTGAAAGTCATGCAGGCTCTTATGCTATCTTTGGATTGATAATTTTGCTATCTGCTATCTCAGTGTGTCTGTCAGCCCATTAGGTTTTTATATTCCACTTGGAAAATTTGCATAGTTGACGTTTGTGTTTTCTGGCCTTATGTGGCTGTGACTTCTAACAGTGCAGTGTATCTAGCAGATTTACAAGCTCACAATGTTACAAAGATACATGCACACATATTTGAGTGTTTATGCCAACATTGCATGTGACATCTCCCTCCCAAACAGTTAAGAAAACACCCCGGGGAGTTGCAAGTTCAGTCAGGCGTTCCTACAGACCTCTGCCACAAGACTGAAAAACAAGTTCAACTTGAAAGCATTTGAGCCTCTGAAGTGTATTGTTCTTATTTAGAGAGTTAATAAATGTTGGTTTATTTAGTTCTTACAAAACACACAAATGTGGATTACAACAAGGGGAGGTAGACAGTGAGTTCTGTCATCAAAGACTGTAAACACATTCTGTGTTAAGAAGGTATAACCTCTGGTCTTCTGGTCCCTAGTTTAATGTAACAGCAAAAAATTCTATCATACCAAGGATGCCAGCACTAATTACACTGCAGTTGTTGCGACATGACAATGCCTGTTGTTTTTTCTTCTTCTCACAATGGATAGCATATTTGGATTCTGTTTATTGCCATATATGTTTATGGCAAGGTTAATACCCCGTTAATGTCACATCCAGTGTGGACAGACGCAAGTTGTTGGTTTATTTATTCATTTATTTATTTTTTGGCTAGTAGAAGTTATGAATGGCCGGTAACTTAAAAATGTAGTAGCCAAATTAGTTGGTGAGTGAAAAAGTTAAATTCAAACCCTGATTATAAGGCTAAAATGTCTGACTGTCCTTATAGAGCTTTAAAGCTACAACCATCAAACTCGGCTCAGACCTTCAGACTGTTCTGACTTATGCCAGGTATGCACTACATGATTTTAGCCCCGATTTTCAATCGCAGACAGTTTTGAGAAAATCAAAACAAATTCCCAAAATTGGAGGCAAGTTGGTACTGGTTCATGTGTATGACAGTCACGTAGTATGTTATCAAACATGCAATCTGAGAGAAGCACTGAGTCCTGCAGTGTGAAATGTATTTTGACTGAAAATGACATTGGTAATGACCTACAGCACGATACAGGGCAAGGGAAAGTTTAGGGGGTGGAGTCATAGATCTGCAACAAAACATCAGCATGCATGGTTTCTGCGAGCAACCATCCCTCCTTTGTAATCTTTTTTTTTTCTTTTTTGCTGCAAACCAGCATACACACAACTTGTATCAGTTTCTTTCAGGAAGAAATCCAGTCTTGCATGAGAACTCCTGAGTTTTGGCGATTCTTCCTATTGAAAAGTTGTGTAAGGTGTCACCCCCTGTTGCCGATACGTTGTGTAATTTGCACACAACAGCACTAGATGGTACCCCCAGACAGTCATGTAGTGTGAGAAGAGCAGCAATCCGACAACTTTGAAAATCATGCTGTGTGTTTTGTGGCATTAGTGTGCTATCTGTTTTTATTTATCTTATTATATCTATATTTTTTAATTTAACTAATCAGATTTTCTTAAAATGGACAATTAAAACTCCCCAAAAATGCTGCGAAAATCCAATATACTTACATAGACTGAGTGTCCAAATGAGGCTTCTATCCATAGCAAGCTGCATAGCAACACACTAGCAACCATCCAAGATCAACCTACAGTAGCAACCACCCAGAACACTCTAGCAATAGGGATATCCGAGACTAGTGAACTAAACAATACTGCTAAATGATGCTGCTGGTACTTGACACTGAATATATTTGTGATTATATTCATGTTTTGCACATTATAATTTTTTATACTTTTACAGAATATATTCAAATCTTACTTGACAACAACAAATCATCAAAGTCCTAATGAACAGAATACTCTTAAATAATGTAGCTTGCTTAAGTAAAGCAATCTTGCAATTTTGCCACCCGTCATGTACATTTTCATACACAAGGAACACGTGGTAATGAAAAACAGTAGCTTGACATATGTTGATCTCAATTAACTTTAGTTTGAAAAATTCTGCTTTTAATATTGAATTTGTATTAATTTATACTGTAGTGCCAATTGATTCAGTTTATTTTTAATATATGTTTATTTTGGTTAAAATTGTGAATGATAGGTTTAATGTACAGTCATCATAATGCAAGGCAAGCACATTGCATATATATGATCTGTTTTTCAGTGGCATGTTTTATTCATAGATTATGTAAAGCTATTTTAAACAGATCATTTATTCAGGCTGTTTTAGTGGTTTGTTAGACTAATCCGACTAGTCGGTTTCATTCATTTAAACATGAATTAAATTAGACATGGCACATATCCCTACTAACAACCACCAAGAACACCTTACTAACTGCATAGCAACCATCCCAAATACCCCAGCAATGGCATTGCAACTTCAATACTTCAAACTGAAAACCTTCAAACTTAAAGCTTGTACTTCAAACATTCTAGTCAGACTTTCTCAAGCCAACTTCAAAGTTGTTGTTTTTTTATTACCTAGTTTGGATATAATATTTGACAAAAGTGTTGAAACCTGTTTGCCTGATCATTAGTTGTAGTGTCTGCAAGGTTGTACTGTATTGATACCTCATTGTAATAATTGCATACTGAATTGTGATTTTTCTACTTTCTTACAGTACATGCATTTGCGTATTGAATTTTTAGTGGTCTTGTCATTCTTGCGTATAGCCACCGTACATGTGTTACATTGTACATGTGTTGATTTTTGTGTGCAGCCGATGACAGAAAACAAGATGCATTCTCAGTGACTGTGGCATTGCAGCTGTGATTTTTGCTACTTTGTGAGAACTAGTATTTATCAGGAAATGCACAACTAGTTTTCATGTTTAATGTTTTTCAGTTTGTCATGTTGTTACAAGAGCTACCAACACGTATGAAAAAATATTTGTAAGAAGCATTTAACTTACAAATATTTTTTTATACGTGTTGGTAGCTCTGATTACACAAACATACCGCACTAAAGAAATGCACCTTTGACCCTATGTCTCTGAGCAACAACGAGGGTTCAACAGATACATATACATGTAATGTTGTAATACTTATGCATAATACAGCACATGTGATTGGACTAAATAGTTCCTTCTCATGAATAATGCAGAGAAACACTGATGACATAGACTTTAAATTAGGGTTGTGCGATATTGAAAAAAAATGATATCTCAATATTTTTTGAGATTTTTTTGATAACGATAATTAGACGATATTTTGCTGAGTGTGTTATTGTGCTGATATCTGACTACCGTGGACAGCTTCAGTTTTTGATATTCTTCATATTCTGTGTGGTCAGTTTACATCAGTGATAGAAATTAATATTTTCATATAAGTTTAAATAGATTTTTACCTTTTATGGGCAATTTTACCTTTAACAAAGCCATTTTTTTTCTCTAAAAGTATGCATCTTTTGAGTCAAATTGTTACATTTAATCAGTCAGTTAGAATAATAAGACATTTATTACTGTTACTAATCAAAAGAAACCAGTATCAACAAAATTAATCTTTGCAGAAGTTGCATCTGAATGGCATTTAGATGTATTTACACACTGTTTAATGCAGCTCAGAGGGACATGGAGTGCTTTAACCTGCTGTTACAAATGCATAATGTTTTGATATTTTAAACATAAAACATTAAATACTGATATTTGAAATTATTTTAAAATGAACAGATACTTTGAATGTGAAATTAAAAATCGCCAGTAGGTGGCAGCAAGTCACTGCTAGCAAGTGAGTCATTGCGACTGAACCGAATCATTTAAACGGTTGATTCATTCAGGAACTAAACATCATCATGTTGCTCAGAGACGCAAAAAACAGTGCTGTAGCTGTTTGGAATTATTTTTTGTTGGCGAAATGGAGCAAAAACAGGCAATATGGTGTCTAAAACGTAAGTCTCTTAATATTAACTTATTGTTTATTGAACTGTTGTATAAAATCAATATCACAATCATGCTTATTTGTGAACAAAAAACGACACTCTTCGTGTGATTGTACCTATATGATATATACACACACATTTTCTGCCCTCATATCTTGAATTTTGTGATCATTCTTAATGCATTTTAATAGACTGAATCATGCAGTGAAAAAACACACTGTAAATGCGCACGCGCTCTAGTCTATACTTCACGTAATGAATGCGTGCTCTCTGTAGGGGTGTTTTGTTTGGCTTTTGCAAAATACTAGATAATGTCAAATTGCACATCGTTAAAACAACAATTACGATATTATCGCAGACGATATATATTGCACACCCCTACTTTAAATATATATTTTGTCTGTGCTTTATGGTTGATGGAAGTTGATTTAGTTTGGTAATGGCAGATGTATTACTGCAGCTTCATTATGTATCTAAAATTGCTACTTTATATGAATATGAGAGCTTATTGTTAAAAGTATTGTTAAGTGTTTTATGTGCTTTCTGTTAACAACATATATTGTTTCAGGTGTTATTTAGCCAATCTTAAAGGCAGAAATCAGAAGCAAGATTATTTTCAAGGATTGAGTACTTGGCAACTCAGTGGATTTAAGGTGGATTTAAATATGTATACTGCTGCTTTAAAAATGAAGACATCTTCCTAGGAAGCGTTTTGCTCAGAGGTTGCTATTTCATAGATCAGAAGAATTAATGGCAACCCCAGTTAGGTTTAATTTTACACTTTGCCTCATAAAAAGAGCAAATGAGTCAGCTGTTGTTGCCATACAGTGATAACACAAAGCTATAAAATGACTATCTTCACAACTACTACACTAAATTATTTTGTTCCTTAAAATTAATTTTAAGATTTTTACATCTTCACTTACTTTTATTTTATTTTAAAATATTGGTTAATTTTGTTGGGAAGGCTTCCATCCTTTTCTCTAAAATGTGAACATTTTTATTTTTTTAGTCATTTATTTTTATCACATGTTATTCCTCATACAGAAGTCCATGAGCAGATTTTTATTTTAGAACATGTGATAAATGAAATATAAAGAAGATTTCAAAACTTCAACTAGTTAAAAGTGCCCCTAAGTGAAAAATCACCCCATATGCTTGTATATAAAGAGAAGTAGTGAGAATCTGTATGTGTGACTGATAGATGGAGCAAACATTTGCAACTCAAATGTGTTTGATACCAAGCTCTTTGACTATGAGCACCTGAATGTTGCCGATTGAGTATGCTTAGTGGGTCAGTTTTTTTTTTTAACATGTTCCAGAGGTGTTTCTAAATGCACTGGTGCTGTGAATGTACTGAATCTATCATTATGTAAGTGAATTACATATTCTTCTTTTACTATTAGTATCGTTCATACTTATTCGGATTTTTCCTGAGATCTGAGATGTCTTCTCAGATTTTTTTTGTGCTATGCAAATTGGTACCTCAAACTGTGCAGCCTGTTGAACAGGTGTGGTATTACTATTTTTAAAGGGGACATCAGATGCAAAATTCACTTTTATTTGGTGTTTGAACTTAAATATGTCTTGGCAATGTGTGTACACAACCACCCTATAATGATAGAAATCCGCTTTTTTTAAATCCCCACAAATCATAAGCACTTTCATAGAGCAAGCCGTTCACAGATTCTGGGCAAAGTGCACCTAAATGCATTTATGTTTGCACGAATAATTTTACACCAGACTGCTTTGTAAACGAGGGTCAGTACAAAGCAGGTTTTGCTAAAAAGTTGTTACTGAAGGATGGATCGGTACCAACTGTTCGTGATCCAACTTCACCTCCAGAAGAAGTGAGTATACATTTTTTTTTTTAATGAATCTTTGCAAATCGCCGGAAGAGAGAGGTGGGCTGAGCATTAGTTCATTGTCATTTAAAGTGACTTGCACCAAAACGGGTCACTGTGAACAGAGCTGTTATTGAGTGTTGTTTTACACTACCATTGAGAATTTTTTAACCAAAGTATGTTATAGACTTCTCATGAAGACTCTAAAGAATCATACCAACTTGTGGAAAATGGGCATGTCCCCTTTAAGTGATAAGGTTGTTGCATTGTGAATTAAAACAATAATAGATCAAAACAATCTAAACTAGTTTAGATCTAGGAAAGTTGTCAGACAACAACAAAATTGTGAACAATCATTGCTAACTTTTACTTTAGCAAATGTAAAAAATAAGCAAAGGTATTATTATTATTAAAATATAATAGTAATAACAATAATATAATTATCAGGACAAAAACAAAACAAGAGAAATATGCATACGTATTTCTCAAATAGGCTATGCATTCGTTTATCTTGAGTGATGTCATAATATACTACACTGTTGTATTTCAACTATTCAGTCAGGTGCATAAAATTTCATTAATTTAATTAGGGCTGTAGAGGTCGTCTCTAGGTGCTGATCCACCATCTGATCTGGATTACGGTTCCTCATTACGGTGACCTTGGAATATGAAAGAAACAGATTAATTTTAGCGTAGATGCCATTCTTCTTACGATGTAACAAGTACATTGTGTGTGGTTGAGTGATTGAGTGTTCCCGGTTCCAGTTGACCTAATTAATGCAGCTTAACAACTTAACAATCCTTTAACGGATTTGAATATTAGAAGAGTATTAGTGTGTTATGTGTACGCCAGGTTAAAGAGATGGGTCTTTAATCTAGATTTAAACTGACAGAGTGTGTCTGCCTCCCGAACAGTGTTAGGTAGATTGTTCCAGAGTTTGGGCGCTAAATAGGAAAAGGATCTGCCGCCCACAGATGATTTTGATATTCTAGGTATTATCAAATGGCCAGAGTTCTGAGAATGCAGCAGACGTGGAGGACTATAATGTGATAAGAGCTCGTTCAAGTACTGAGGAGCTAAACCATTCAGAGCTTTATAAGTAATAAACAAGATTTTAAAGTCTATACAATGTTTAAAAGGGAGCCAGTGCAGTGTTGACAGAACCGGGCTAATGTGGTCATACTTCCTGGTCCTAGTAAGAACTCTAGCTGCTGCATTTTGAACCATCTGTAGTTTGTTTATTAAGTGTGCAGAACAACCACCCAATAAAGCATTACAATAATCTAACCTTGAGGGCATAAACGCGTGAATTAACATTTCTGCATTTGACATTGAGTGCGTTTACATGGACCCTCTTAATGCGATTATAATGAGATTTTGGCGATATTGCGATTATGCTTTACCTCATGTAAACGCAATACTTCGATCTAAATAATGCGATTAAGCTCATAATCGCAGCAAGCATAATCGTATTAACATAGGTGGCGTACGCCGATTTTAATCGGAATATACAGGCATGTAAACACCTTAATCGCAGTATTGCCGCTCTGACCAAAGTGCGCATGCGCTTGTGACATATATGAATAACGTGACACGCACCTGTAATAATACGGAGATTAGAAACGATGGAGGGGAAGAAAGCATCGCATTCTGAGGAAAACATAACAAGCTGCCAGCAGTCTCTGTTCCTTACCCTCATGTAGAAAGGGCGAGCAGAACGCGACGGCAGCGCACGCAAACAAATTCCATCACATTCGGAATAATAATGGAAATTGCATGTAAACGGGAGTAAGAGCTTTGCTCTTGACATGTAACATGCGCACGAATATTGCGATTATTTCCAATAATCAGAGTAAGGACTTAATCGCATTTTGATGTTTACATGTCAAGAGCAAAGCTCTTACTCCCGTTTACATGCAATTTCCATTATTCTTATTATTCGCTAAGAATTGTGTTTTTTTTTTTTTTACTGCCATTATTCACATACCCCACTGGACAGCACAAATGATGGACTCAGAAAGAGCAGTGTTACTGGTCGCTGTTTTAATTTATTTACGTCTAATGCATAATGATTTTGTATGGCTGTATTCCACGCTTTTTCGGCGCCATAGAAATGTGATGGAATTTGTTTGCGTGCGCTGCCGTCGCGTTCTGCTCGCCCTTTCTAGATGAGGGTAAGGAACAGAGACTGCTGGCAGCTTGTTGTGTTTTCCTCAGAATGCGATGCTTTCTTCCCCTCCATCGTTTCTAATCTCCGTATTATTACAGGTGCGTGTCACGTTATTCATATATGTGGTAACACTTTACAATAACAGTACATGAATTATCATGTACTAATACCTTAATTAATAATTACTTGACTATGAACTAATGAAGAGTTAAGACATGTATTAATCAAGAACTAATGAAGAACTAACTTAACTACTACATGAGTCATATGAATTACCTCATGAATAACACCACCTTAATTACATGTTAGTTCCTGCATGTTAGTTAATGTATTAATTAACACTTTGGGGTAAACTAAATCAAACATGCTCTAGAAAAAAGATTCATGAAAATGGCACACTGCAAAATTGTTTATAAATTTTCCACCTGCAGCTATGTCACAAACATCAGTGAATGACAGTGGATTTCTTGCAATATTTACGTTTAACCTAACTCATCCAACGCACAATGATGCATTAATTAAAAACAACTTCATCTCATCCTGTTTTGAGTGATTCCACTGCTGCCCTCCTACAATAACGTATTCATTAAGCAGATGCGATTTTCCAAATTAAAATCAGTGTTAGCATAGAGATGATGGTTATGTTATGGATTGGTTTACTGTCTTTATATCATAATAATGCACTGAAATCAGACGTTTGTCTTGTGTTCTTGCTCTTCTTTTGGGCCACTATTGCCCCTTCAAAATGTTAACCTTCCTCCTACCGTTCAGTTCCTTCTCCATCCAAATGCAGCCACATGACCTCTGCTCTTCCACTTTTTTACAAACCACCAAAAAACACCAAATATCTGATTTAGATGAGCTGAATATGTATAAAACATGTGTAATTGATAACTTTTAAAGATGTGCCCTCCAAGACAAGTCATGACATGATACATTGACAACTCATGAATTCATGTTAAGTTATAAGTAATTAATGATGAGTTAATGATATTGTGCCCCCCCAAGTAAAGTCATGACATTATGATACATTAACAAGTCATGAATTAATGTTAAGTTAATGATGAGTTAATGATATTGTGCCCCCCCAAGTAAAGTCATGACATTATGATACATTAACAAGGCATGAATTAATGTTAAGTTAATGATGAGTTAGTAATATTGAAATGATAACATTTCGTTTTATTGTGTGATTTCTGCTGCCGGCTCGTTTCCAATAATAGGACTACAAGTTAAACAAGACTTAACTTTAAACCTTAAAATAAATAACATTTTAAATGGTTTAACCTTTACTTGTCATGAAATGTTTACTTTGTTTGCCATGGGCCACAAAAGGCGTAATCTCCGACATGCTGTGACTGACAATAGAACTATAAAAAAAAACACCAAAACCGCAACATAATTACGAAATGAAACAATTTTATTCATGCGCTGTAATCCAGATCTTCAGAATCCATACGACTGCGAGGAACAGACCCAAATCCAAGCCTTTATTCGACGATCTTCATCTCCATCCCGAGCAGCGAGTCCAGCGACCGTAAACAGCAAAGCCCGCGCTGACTGACGGGTTTGTTACAAATTCAAATGTTGCAGCTTCAAACGACAGGTTTTACGGCAGGATAATCGAACGCTCATTGGCTCTCGCCTGCATTCGTCACAGATCGCGACATGCCGTGTTTCTGGTGAGGTGTGTAATTTGAATGATGCTAGCAGCAGCACGCGCACGCCTTCACGAGTTCACTGAGAGGGAGAGGATCAGGAAAATAATCTGGATAATATTTTCAGCGATTAACAACATAAATTCTGCTCAAATGAAGATATCAATCTTTCATTTGAAAGCCATGTTTCTAGCATCTGTAAAACTGCGTTTTTCCATCTCAAAACTAAATTGCGACCTATGCTCTCAACGTCAAATGCAGAAATGCTAATTCATGCGTTTATGACCTCAAGGTTAGACTATTGTAAATAAATGATTGTAATTGCATTTATCTGTCTGTCATGTTTTTCTTCTACTGTACAGAAATAGCTATGTTTAGGTGTAGATGTAGGAGTGGGATTAGCGATTATAAAAACTTTTAATGCTATATTGTTACTAAAATGGTTATTTTCTTGCATGTTTATAAAATGTTTAGGTTTGGAGGTAGGTTAAGAGGTCTAAAAGTCTAAATCACTTATTGATAAATGATAAAAATGCATTGATAAGAATATCTTAATGAAATAAAAACAATATTACTAACTCATCATTAACTTAACATTAATTCATGCCTTGTTAATGTATCATAATGTCATGACTTTACTTGGGGGGGCACAATATCATTAACTCATCATTAACTTAACATTAATTCATGACTTGTTAATGTATCATAATGTCATGACTTTACTTGGGGGGGCACAATATCATTAACTCATCATTAATTACTTATAACGAATTCATGAGTTGTCAATGTATCATGTCATGACTTGTCTTGGAGGGCACATCTTTAAAAAGTTATCAATTACACATGTTTTATACATATTCAGCTCATCTAAATCAGATATTTGGTGTTTTTTGGTGGTTTGTAAAAAAGTGGAAGAGCAGAGGTCATGTGGCTGCATTTGGATGGAGAAGGAACTGAACGGTAGGAGGAAGGTTAACATTTTGAAGGGGCAATAGTGGCACAAAAGAAGAGGAAGAACACAAAGACAAATGTCTGATTTCAGTGCATTATTATGATATAAAGACAGTAAACCAATCCATAACATAACCATCATCTCTATGCTAACACTGATTTTAATTTGGAAAATCGCATCTGCTTAATGAATACATTATTGTAGGAGGGCAGCAGTGGAATCACTCAAAACAGGATGAGATGAAGTTGTTTTTAATTATGAATGCATCATTGTGCGTTGGATGAGTTAGGTTAAACGTAAATATTGCAAGAAATCCACTGTCATTCACTGATGTTTGTGACATAACTGCAGGTGGAAAATTTATAAACAATTTTGCAGTGTGCCATTTTCATGAATCTTTCTTCTAGAGCATGTTTGATTTAGTTTACCCCAAAGTGTTAATTAATACATTAACTAACATGCAGGAACTAACATGTAATTAAGGTGGTGTTATTCATGAGGTAATTCATATGACTCATGTCGTAGTTAAGTTAGTTCTTCATTAGTTCTTGATTAATACATGTCTTAACTCTTCATTAGTTCATAGTCAAGTAATTATTAATTAAGGT
Organism: Onychostoma macrolepis; assembly: GCF_012432095.1. NCBI lineage: Eukaryota > Metazoa > Chordata > Actinopteri > Cypriniformes > Cyprinidae > Onychostoma > Onychostoma macrolepis. The sequence continues at coordinate 3,416,823 of NC_081165.1, forward strand.
ATTAGTACATGATAATTCATGTACTGTTATTGTAAAGTGTTACCATATATGTCACAAGCGCATGCGCACTTTGGTCAGAGCAGCAATACTGCGATTAAGGTGTTTACATGCCTGTATATTCCGATTAAAATCGGCGTACGCCACCTATGTTAATACGATTATGCTTGCTGCAATTATGAGCTTAATCGCATTATTTAGATCGAAGTATTGCGTTTACATGAGGTAAAGCATAATCGCAATATCGCCAAAATCTCATTATAATCGCATTAAGAGGGTCCATGTAAACGCACTCATTGAGAGCATAGGTCTCAATTTAGATATATTTTTAAGATGAAAAAAATGCAGTTTTACAAATGCTAGAAACGTGGCTGTCAAAGGAGAGATTGCAATCAAATAGCACACCTAAGTTCCTGACTGATGACAAAGAATTGACAGGACAGCCATCAAGTGTTAGACTGTTCTATGAATGCTGATCCTAATGCATCTTTTTCATTATCAACGTGGATATTAAAATCACCAACAATTAAGACTTTATCTGCAGCCAGAGCACTAACTCTGATAAAAAAAATCAGCAAATTCTTTAATAAAGTCTGTGCTCCACAACTGAGAAGAGGCCAATTTGATTGGATATAATCAACTATGAGCACTATTTTGAGAAAAACAAGTCTACTCCCTAGGTCTCTTGGATCCAAACAAGTCAGACTGGTTTCTCTTTGGGTCAAGTCAAGTCACCTTTATTTATATAGCGCTTTTACAATACAGATTGTGTCAAAGCACTTAACAGTATCAAATTGGAGGACAGAGTGTCAGTAATGTATAATGATAAGATTAAACACTCAATTTTCAGTTAAAGGCATTTCATTATTGAATTCAGAGATGTCATTGTCTAGCTCAGTTTAGTTTAAATAGTATCTGTGCAATCAAATCGACGATAATCGCTAGAAATTAAGTGTCCCCAACTGAGCAAGCCAGAGGCGACAGCGGCAAGGAACCAAAACTCCTCTGTGACAGAATGGAGAAAAACCTTGGGAGAAACCAGGCTCAGTCGGGGCCAGTTCTCCTCTGACCAGACGAAACCCGCAGTTCAAAAGTTTATATTTCTATTTTAATTTTGTTGCAATTTCTAACAATAGTAGTATTATGTAGTTAGGTATTTTATTATATTTTAGTTATTTTGTTATTTTTGGTTGATATATCTAGGGATATATCTCTGGGGGTCATCTGGGTGTCCTGGTCTCCGCTGACGATCAGGGCTGTAGACATCCTGATCCACCATCTGATCGGATACGGACTGAGAAACAGACTAGGAAAGAAACAGACAAATATTAGCGTAGATGCCATTCAACTTACGATGTAACGAGTACATCGTGTGTTATGGGGAGTGTTCCGGTTCGGTTGATCTAATTAATGCAGCCTAACAATCCTTTAACGGATTTGAATAATAGAAGCGTGTGTCGTTATGTGTAAGCCAGGCTAAGGAGATGGGTCTTTAATCTAGATTTAAACTGACAGAGTGTGTCTGCCTCCCGAACAGTGTTAGGTAGACTGTTCCAGAGTTTGGGTGCTAAATAGGAATAGGATCTGCCGCCCGCAGTCGATTTTGATATTCTAGGTATTATCAAACGGCCAGAGTTTTGAGAACGCAGCGGACGTGGAGGACTATAATGCGATAAGAGCTCGCTCAAGTACTGAGGAGCTAAACCGTTCAGGGCTTTATAAGTAATTAACAAGATTTTAAAATCTATCCGATGCTTGATGGGGGGGGGGGAGCCAGTGCAGTGTTGACAGAACCGGGCTAATATGGCTAATATGGTCATATTTCCTTTGGGTGTAGTATGCTGCCAATGAAATTGTAATTATGTTTCTGTCCACATATATCAGAGTATTTTAGGATGTGTAATAAAGTAAATAATGTTTTATAATAAAGACTATATTTAATGAATTAAGGGTATTTATAAAGCATTGTAATACAGGTGCATCTCAATAAATTAGAACGTTGTGGAAAAGTTCATTTATTTCAGTAATTCAACTCAAATTGTGAAACTCGTGTATTTAATAAATTCAGTGCACACAGACTGAAGTAGTTTAAGTCTTTGGTTCTTTTAATTGTGATGATTTTGGTTCACATTTAACAAAAACCCACCGATTCACTATCTCAACAAATTAGAATACGGTGACATGCCAACCAGCTAATGAACTCAAAACACCTGCAAAGGTTTCCTGAGCCTTCAAAATGGTCTCTCAGTTTTGTTCACTAGGCTACACAATCATGGGGAAGACTGTTGATCTGACAGTTGTCCAGAAGACAATCATTGACACCCTTCACAAGGAGGGTAAGCCACAAACATTCATTGCCAAAGAAGCTGGCTGTTCACAGAGTGCTGTATCCAAGCATGTTAACAGAAAGTTGAGTGGAAGGAAAAAGTGCGGAAGAAAAAGATGCACAACCAACCGAGAGAACCCAACCCATTCTCACTCCTAAGGCGTCAAAAACTGAAGCATGGTCAAATGCCTTTCGCGTCACTATGAAGACACCAAAAGTGCCCCTAGGCATCAGTATATGACAAAATAGGAACTTCATTGCTTTCAATTGCTTGCTTTATGGTCATACTGTTCTTTCAGGTCAAGACGCTTATGGAAAATAACAACACGTTCTCCTCCGTTGTTTTCAGTTGTTTGTCTTTAATGGTTTGCACGCATTTGTAAAAAATAGAAATAATTTTATATAAATGTATACTTTTATTGGAGCAACCTAACCCCACCCCTACCCTAAACCTACCCACTTCTGAACAATATAAAACACATAACAGGAAAATATAAGTGCAGTCACAGGTATTTATTGCAAAAACTGACCATAAACAAGCAGTATAAAAGCATTACAAACAAGTCGTGTTGCATTCCAAGTCTTCTGAAGCCATACAAAGTCTTTATGAGAAGAAGAGAGCAAAACATAAGGTTTTAATCGCTTAAAATGACCCCACTCTGTTAATGTACACCTCATTCAAAAGCATACTCCAGTCCCGCAGCATTAGTCACGAGACACACAAGAACCAATAGTCTGTCAGAACAGCATAACGCAATCGGTCACGAGACACACAAGAGCCAATAGCATTTCATCTGGCGGCATTTTTTGAATTCGCGCACAGACTGCAGCATACAGGATGAGCTTAACGGCGGACAGAGACGGCGATCGCGTCTATTCCTTTCACAAATCAAATGTTTTGCCTCGGAAGACTTGGAATATTACTATTTTCTGAATAAATTATGATGGTAGTTGTAGCTGCCTGTTATATCTTGTGTTTATTGACAAATGGTAGGTTTAGGGCCAGGGTTGGGTTATGTGCTCATAAATGTGTAAATTATGTAATATAAATAAAACTGTTGTGGCTGTTTACATTGAAAAATCAATGTTATGGCAATGTTATTACCCAATATATAATTTAATTATGATGATAAAATTCCCAGTATGGCATCGGCATATTGACGCTAGGGGTTTCCTATTTAAAGCAACGGAGGACCCTGCAAGTCGAAAAATGACGCTAAGGGGTACCTTGAGCATCAAAAAGCGACGCCAAGTGGTCCTGACCAAGCTTCAATATGTGACGAGTTGGGTGTGAGAATGGGTTGGAGAACCAAAGCCTTATGAGGATTGTCAAGCAAAATCGATTCAAGAATTTGGGTGAACTTCACAAGGAATGGACTGAGGCTGGGGTCAAGGCATCAAGAACCACCACACACAGACGTGTCAATGGTTATGCCTTCTCATTTTACACTTTGTGCATGTTCATTTGCCACAGCAACAATCCTGCACGACCTGAGACTCAAACCTGCAACCTTTCGGTTACAAGTCCAACTCTCTAACCATTAGGCCACAACTGCCCTGCAATATTTGAACATGTAGTTAAATTAAAAGTTTAAAGACTCACTCAAAGACAGTCCCTTGCCACCACCTTGTTGCTTAACAATGCAATTGCACTGACTGACAGCCCGCCTAGAACACGCAGGTGAAATATCACCAGAAAGTCTCTTGTCCAGTCAGATTCGAAGATTGGAACCAATTGTTATACATATAGGCTAACAATAGCCCAAAAATCTTATTGTCCGGTTTATGTTATGTTTTGTGGAACGTTATTTTGACATTCTCTGTTTATTTCACTTCCTCATTCAACGCTATAGAGTGGTGTAACTATGAAATCACTTTGTAGGCAAAAACCCGGAAGCGAGTTAGCATTTTAGTACTTCTGGTTCCATCGTCCCAGAGTCAATGGGTTTTTTGGGAGTTTGATTAAATCCCCTAAAATAAGGTCTGTGATTCACACAAGCTCAAAATAATTTCACGTTTTATTCTATGGCATAAAACACACCAGTTACACACCACTCGTGATTTTTTTTAAACTGTTACATTTCTTAAAAATGATGGTTGCTAACAAGTTGCTAAATGGGACAACAGGCACTGTCGGAGACATTAAACGTCATCACGCCGAACAGTTTATAGTATTTTCCAATTGTAGTGTAATTTGTAGTACAATTGTAGAATAACCATTTAATGGTTTCCTACATTTTATATTGTTGTTCAACAATGTTTTTTGCTTTGCCCTGAAAGGAAACACAAGTCTTTGGATGGAAGATGCTTGTTTTATCGCTTTACAGATACAGAGACTCGTGCCATAAGGTAAACTATATACTGTATATGTTAAAAATGCGTCCCGTTATATATATGGCGATAATACTGCATATCGCGCAATTGAGCCACTCAAAATTACCAGGGAAATTCCTTCATCACGACAGCCCTAATAGAAATCAATTTAAATTTTTTTTATCTTTGATTAATATCGGTCTTTAAATGCAAGATATTTAAAGCGTACCTAAAGTATACTTGCAATAGTTCCACTTTAGCACAATCAAATATACTTAAGTTTATCTTTAGTTGGACTTCAGCACTACTTCTGCACAATTAAAGTGCATTATTTACAAAATTTGTTGTTCCAAGATCTTAAGTATACCAGTTCAGTATACTAAAAGTACGCTTGCAGGATATTTTTATTAAATACATAAACATGTAAATGTATGTTGTATACTTGTGAAATAAATGCATTTATAATACATTTTAGTATATTTATTTTTCACTAGGGATAGCAGTCCATGTTCTTTTTAACCAGGATTCACACAGCATGATTTCCCCAGGCCAGGCTTTACTGCTATAAATAAGGATATAGTGGCATGTGTTGATCAGTGAGGAACTCTTCTTTATAGTTTATAACCATGAACCTAACTGTATTAGCCATGGCCCTCTTGTAGATTCCTGCACAATCAAGTGGGGAATTCAGGTTTATAAATAAAAATTGTACTTATTATTGTACTGTGGATTTCTGCACAGTCAAATGCTTTTTGGGTGAAAAAATAAATGACATGTAAAGTAGTTTTTAGTACATGCCAGCAGTATGCTCTGACAATTCACTTAAATGACAGAGTGATGGTTGTTATTGTTCCACACTGTTTAACCAAACCTTCTGTCAGCAGAGAAATCTGCCTGTTTGCTCAGAGAACAAAATAAATAAATAAAACACCTCTTCACTCAATGCTGTAACATCACTACCGGTCACACAAACACAAGCATGTGAAAGCAGACACGTGTTCTCACACATGCTCCTCAGCATGCAAAGATGCCTTGTGGGGCTGCATTCTCTCTTCTGCTGGAAAGCACATATCGCTGCAGTAAGCAACCCCTGCTGGTGTTTTTCATCATTTTTAATTGAAAATTCACAGCATACTGTAATCTGGTGACAGCATATATGACATCTCTCTTTTAGCATGCATATAATTCACAGGGCACTATCTCTGGAGTTTGTTTAAAATCCTATATCATACCACTGCAGAGTAATTTAGTTGCATGCCTATGTTTAGACTTTTAGATTTTTGGGTTGGAAGAGCTGTTTGAAGCCATTTTAAAATGCAAACTGGTGACCAATATTCAGTATAAATAGACCACATTAGAGTTTACATTGGCTAGTAAATGTTTATATATATATATATATATATATATATACAATTATTAAATAATATGAACTCAGCAAAAAATATTTTATTACTTTTTAATATTTTTATTAATATTTATTACTGAAGCAGCCCTGTAGGGGTCATCATGCAGTTCAGTTCAATTCTCATTCAGTAGTGTCAGTACAGTAATAAGTAATAATCAGTAATATTGCTGAATATTAATTGAGCAACTAAGCAAGCTAGACGTGACAGTGGCAAGCAACCCAAACTCCATCGGTGACAAAAATGAAAAAAATAAAATAAAATAAAAACACTTTTTAAAAACCAGGCTTAGTTGGGGTGCCAGTTCTCCTCTGGCCAAGCCAACATGGTGCGATTTAATTCCAGGCTGCATCACAAGTCAGATTGTGGATTGATATAATTTGTTCATTTTGCTTTAAAGTTGGGATACATCACAGATGAGTATTTAATCTACAATTAAATTGACAAAAATTGTGCCTGCCTCCGGAACCAGGGCTCACAAAATTTCATTATCCCTGGTAGCCCTTCAGACAAGCAAACTTCAGATTTCGGTAGCCCAAAATTAATTTAACTAGTCTGAATAAATTAAAAAATTAAACACACCTCTAAGACGACCACTGCCTTGCTAAAGAAGCTAAGGGTAAAGGTGATGGACTGGCCAAGCATGTCTCCAGACCTAAACCCTATTGAGCATCTGTGGGGCATCTTCAAACGGAAGGTGGAGGAGCGCAAGGTCTCTAACATCCACCAGCTCCGTGATGTCATCATGGAGAAGTGGAAGAGGACTCCAGTGGCAACCTGTGAACTCCATGCCCAAGAGGATTAAGGCAGTGCTGGAAAATAATGGTGGCCACACAAAATATTGACACTTTGAGCCCAATTTGGACATTTTCACTTAGGGGTGTACTCACTTTTGTGGCCAGTGGTTTAGACATTAATGGCTGTGTGTTGTGTTATTTTGAGGGGACAGCGAATTTACACTGTTATACAAGCTGTACACTCACTACTTTACATTGTAGCAAAGTGTCATTTCTTCAGTGTTGTCACATGAAAAGATATAATAAAATATCTACAAAAATGTGAGGGGTGTACTCACTTCTGTGAGATACTGTATATCGTCAGTATCTGGTAGTTTTGTTATTTGGTATGTTTCATCTTGCCACAAAGAAATACCCAGCTGGATTAATCTAACAGCCTACCATAAAGCACTAAAACAGAAATATACATGACAACAGAAAGTCAGTACATGTCGCTAACAAGTTTTCATGTTCTGCGTCTCTGAATGAATGAATTGTGCAGTTTCGTCTACTACTCAAACTCTTATGGTGACACTCACAGTCAGTGTTGGGGAAAGTTACTTTTAAAAGTAATGCATTACAATATTGCGTTACTCCCTAATTACATTACTTGATGTTTGTGTTTAATATAAGAAGTTCTATTTATGGCAAATGTAAAAGCCCTTTCACACCAAAAAGTGTAATGAATAAACCTCAGGTTGAAGGAATAGTAAATTCACGTCTGTACAGTAGAATGCAGGAGAAGAAGGTTCAACACTCTTCAGCAATAAAAAAAACAAAAAAACAATAAAGCACAATTGTTAGTTTATCTAAAGTCATTTTTGCTTATTAGTATGGTTGAACTGGATCATCAAAGGTCAGCAGGAAAGACATTGGTTAATAAAATGGGATTAGATACATTTGTGTTATTTAACATATTTAATTATTGCAGGTTTGCTTCACATTCTGAGTTTGCAGTTTTAATTCATTTTGAGGAATACTAAAAAAGTTTTTTTCACAAGTGAGATGAATTAATACATGTTGACATTTAGTGTAGAACTACAGTAACATCATGTTCACACAGTGCACACACGCCTCTGTATTTCCGATTTCTCCCAACATGGGGACAGGAGACTTGTCAGTCAATAAATGGGAAAACAAAGTAACTTGCGTTACTTTTTTGAAAAAGTAACTCAGATATTTTCTTGTAAATTAAAAAGTAATGCGTTACTTTACTAGTTACTTGAAAAAAGTAATCTGATTACGTAACTCGCGTTACTTGTAATGGGTTACCCCCAACACTGCTCACAGTGTTTGCAGTGTCTGCTGTCTCAATATATGAGGACATGAACACATGAATTTCCTTTCCAGAGCTGCAGAGTCACTTTTCAGTGTTTAATTTGAGAAAAACTATCACCAAATACACATTAAAAACATTTTTCATGACAACCCATCAAATAAAAGTTCTGTTTTACTTGAATTATGACAATATATTACTATTGTATATTAAAATATACTTATATCAAAGGAAAATTATTATTATTATTATAGGAATATTATATACTATTAAGGAATATTGTACAAACAACAAAGATATTTTTCATGTATGTTTTAATTTATACAAGTTCGTTTGGGCAGTATCTTATTTGGCAAACAATAAAAGTGCTATGTTTTGTTGTAAATTAATTGTTATATTTTCATTTGATTACATTTTAAAATATTGATTAAATTGTTAAAGTTTATACTTTTATTTAACATAATTTTTAAAGTGATAGTTCACCCCAAAATGAAAATTCCGTCATTAATTACTCACCCTCATGTTGTTTCAAACTCGAAAGACCTTTGTTCATCTTCAGAAAACAAATGAAAATATTTTTGATGAATTCTAAGAGCTCTCTGACCCTGAATAGGCAGCAATGCAACTGAAATGTTCCCAGGCTCAGAAACGTAGTAAGGACATCAGTAAAATAGTCCATGTGACATCAGTGTTTCAACCATAATTTTACGAAGCTACGAGAATGCTTTTTGTGTGCAAAGAAAACAAAACTAACAACTTTATTCAACAATTCTTCTCCTCCAAATCACAAATTCCACCATTATGGAGAGTGCCACGTGTTTTATGTCAGAAGCATCACATGCATGCATTGTTTACGTGCAGAGGTACTCTTGATAATGGCGGAAGATTTGGAGGAGAAGAATTGTTGAATAAAGTCAGTATTTTTGTTTTCTTTAAGTGGGGTTTTAACCACAGACTTCGACAAGTTATCAGGTGAATGTATCAAAGCCTTTTCATTATTAGCAGTAAACTTTGCCTTGCCCATGGATCGCGGAATGGACCAAAAGAAAGGGGTGCCTGGGGTGGGGGAGGGTTGGGATTGGTGATTGGGGTGTGGTTTGCAGAACTTCGCACATTGACACACTGAATGATAAGTGGCATTACAATGCATTATAATTGTACCAAATCCTTGTTTACATCCTAGTCTACTTTTTAATATTAGAAACAGTACTAATAGTATTAGTTAGATGCCAGGTATATTGTATATTATGCATTTTTTCATGACTCTGGATAATTTATTTTTAGAATAGAGACCACTGTTCTTCCACAATTCTGAAAACAAAACATTAGACAACCAAACAAAATAATATGTAGGCTAATTTACTTGAGCTTCTGACAAAATGTTTTATATAATGTTGTAAATGAGTCTATTTAAAAATATTTATTAATTTTGAATTCATTATGTACTATAAACTTTTATCCCAATACTTTCGTTATTATTTAATGTTTTTGTAAGGTAGCCTACTGTGTAGACTGTTTTCAAGCTGTTTCAAACATAAAGCTCACATGTTGAGCAGTGCCGTGTTAAGCCTTTGCTGGGCCCTGGGCTAATGCAGCTTTGGACCCCCTAACCAGCCCCCACCCCCCACACACCAGTTATATTCAATTAATTGGTAAATCAAATGTACAATCTAACACCGAGGCACATGTAACATTACTAGTGAAATAAAAATAAATAAAACACAATGCACACTTCATAATCCCATAGTAGGCAAAAATTAAACAATATTATCAAGTAATAATCTTACAAATCAGAAACAGCACTGCAAATTTAATTAAATAGTCTGTCACTCACCACTAAAAGGGCATGTTCCTGCTGTTCTAGTAAATATTTTTAAAATGTATAAGAATTCCGCTTGGTCTTAAAGCCTTCCTGGAGCGGCTACGGTCGCAGTTCAAACAATGATTCGCAAGAAGAAGAATTCATTTGTTATTTGTATGTGGTCATACAGTGTATGCCTGCAAATACGGGATAAACTGATACCTTAAATACGGGACGATTATGCAGAACGGTTGGCAACCCTGTTTAAAATGCAAAAGAGAATTGTCTTGGGGGCCCCCTTGTGTTCGGGGCTCTGGGCTACAGCCCATGTTTCGATTTCAATTTTCAGCGATTATGAAAATGCAATAATCGAGATAAAATGATTAATGCGCCCCCATTCCGCCCCCTTTCCAGTGGTGTGTTTCCCAATTTCACGCGTAAATCAGTAAAATCATGTAAACGTGACTTTTGCAAAATAGGACGTGCTTGATTTATCATCCTGTGCTTGATGTAATCTTTTAACGCAAGGTGCACACCTAAATGGTCAAATACATGCAAAAATGTGTCAAAATGTGGTGCTTAGTGATTATTCATGTAAACCCTCGTTAGTTATGTAATAAATGAATGTAAACAGTTGAGAATGAAAATACGTGTGTAACAGTAAATTGGATCCGTGCGGCTCTTAAAGTGACAGCAGGCTATAATCCTTATTAATATAATAGTTACGCTCCCCCAAAATTTGCATATTTGCCATGTTCTAGGCCAGCCGTCAGCCGAACAATCAGAAGTTCTGCAGGTATTGTGAAGAAACAAGCGAGGACAACAGCGAAATAAATGTTATGTTCTAGGCCGTGCAGGGGATGTGAAGTGCAGGGATGGGTTGGTGTCTTTATTCAGAAAGGCACGGAAAGCAATTAACGCGTTCTAATAAAATAACGCGAGCCACTAAAGGGACATGGTTAGCTCCTTGCTAGCAGTAGCCTGTTACATTACAGTACATAAGATTTGACCTACCACATAAATAGAGTAAGGAGAGCTAATTGAGGATGATGGCGAATGATTTATAGATCCTGAGCACCACTGGCAAGTATCTGATCTTGTAAAATGTGTGGTAAGTACTGCCGCTCCATAGTATAAACAGAGTACGTGCGATCGCGAATCTCGAAAGTGAAAGTGAAACTAAAAAGCGATCGTGCATTTGAAAGCAGATTCAATGCCCAGCATATTAATAAGTATTATTCCCTGATTCCCGCATTTCATTTACAGTATAATTACCCAACGATATAACTGCACCAGAAAGTATTGAAATATATATTTTCCCTGTGTTTCCTTCCTGTGAGCTACTGAAATGAGCCGCGCTGTGAAACAGCCAATCAGAGCAGAGGTTAACATTATTATTCATGACCCTTCCAAATAAGGTAATAACAGACCATTTCATTCTAGGGAGAAATTCTAGGGTTGTAAATGGACATGTAAAACCGTTTCTGGAGAATTTTTGCGCTTACCTAAGCCACATAACTTCTATGTAGATATCAGAGAACAATTTAAAATATTATATCAATGCATTCTGTGGCATCTTTAAATAAATCATTCATTTGAAGTTTTGGTCATATGGCCCACTCATAATCGTGTTAAATAGTCGTGGTTACAATATTTACCAAAATAATCGTGATTATGATTTTTGTCATAATCGAACAGTTCAATCTTCAGTCTTAGGCCCTGATGATGAGAGCTGCTGTCTCTCTGCATCAGCGGCTGCGCGAAAGCAGGTTTAAATATTCTAATGTGATTGTGATTTCAAAGGTTTAATAGACATTGTGGAATCATCATCATTTTGGAATACGGTCGTGTGTGTTTGAATGGAGATTGTGATCTTTTAATGATTAATCGTGCATACATATGAGCCTATAGCCTGTGTATTTTTTGTATGTCATATTTGTACCAGACCTCAATATTCCCAGGCCTGGGTGGCCCCCCGGCGTCCGTGATCCACGGCCTTGCCGATAGATTAGACTTTATAGCTGCAGTCAGTGGATAAGTTGGTGAGAAAGCACTAGGTAAAATAATTCATATTCACAGAAGCAAATTTAGTATATGAAATTAAATGTGTTTGTTATTTAGAATGAATTCAAGCAGCATAAATGTCAAGACTGTGAGCCTGTGCTTATGTTTTACTGTATGCTACACACTACTACACCATATTTTAGATTTTTGGACATTTAACAGTTGTGCAGTATTATTTACATTATATGAATCATATGTTATATTATCATAAAACAAAGAAAGGTTGGTTTACTTTGCATCGGAGCATTAAAAGTGGTAGCCTGTTCAAAACATGCATTTATATGCTATTTGTCAATATTGTTACATTACTTAATATTATTTGTCACTAATACAAATCTAATGATAACGGCGCTATTAAAACAGCATGAATTCCTACATACCAATTTAGCTAAAATTATTGACCTAAAAAGGTGTCACGTAGGGTTGTAGGAGAAACAGGACTGGAGAATCAGAATGAGTTTCAAACAGAACACTTTAATAATCCACTCAGGAGACAGAGACAACACACTTAATCATAACAGAGATCGGACAAAGATAGAGGGAGAACTGAGGACTTATAAACCTGAACCAAACAAAGGGAACTAATGAGATAATTAATAAACACAGATGGAACCGAATGAACTAATCAGGGAACAGGAAACTTGACCGAAAATGGACAAACAGGAAACAAAACGGGAACATACATGTGTTACAATCAAAGCTCCCGCACCACTCCCTCTCCGCCACCAGAAGGAACCATCCCCTGCATATTAACTCCCATTCGGACTCAGTTTCCCATCATCCCTCATATCTGGGCCTGATTACCTTGCCACACCTGCACCTCATTCACACACCCATACTTAAGCAGCATACTTCCATGCACTCATTGCGAAGTCTTGATTTGCCCCGGCTGTCACTTCTGAGCGTTTCTACCCGTGTTTGGTTTACTGTTATTACCTCTGCCTTGATTCTTGACTCCGTTCTCCCTCTCTGGTTGCCCTGATTTGGACTGTTTCTCTGGACTCTGATTGTAAGCCGCCTGCCTTGATTATTCTGCCTGTTCTCCCGACCACGTCTCTGCCTTGCCTACTCTGTTTCCATTGCTGGTCAATTACCCTGGGCTGTCTGACCATTCTAATAAAGAAAGCTGCAAATGGATCCCGATCTGTCTGATGATTCCCAACAGAAGACTTTGCCAAACAGCGATCCAGCAGCATTGACACAGCTGACAACTGAACTCACGGCTCAAGCCTCGCAACTCGCTCTGCACCAACATCAGTTGCATCGACTCACCACACTCACTGATGAGCTTCTTGCAGCGTTACAAGGTCTGTGCATGGCTCAAGCACAAGCCGCTGCCAACCCGCCACCCGTTCCAAACAACCCTCCGGCCATGCAAGCTCCCTCTGTCAATCCACGACTCGCCCTTCCTGAGAAATTTGACGGTGACACCACTAAATGCAAAGGCTTCCTGTTGCAATGCTCGCTCTTCGTCAGCCAACAACCTTCACTTTACCCCACTGAATCCAGTCGCATCGCCTTTGTGTCTTCGTTACTCACCGGCAAAGCTCTGGACTGGGCTACTGCGGTATGGAGGACCGATGGTTCAACCTTCCCTACCTTTGACTCATTCCTCCAACACTTCAAGGAGGTGTTTCAACATCCAGCTGAGAAAGGAGACGCGGGTGAGCAGCTTCTAACCCTTTCACAGGGCAGGAAAACTGCGGCTGAGTATGCCCTGTCATTTCGCACTCTGACGGCGCAAACTACGTGGGTAGAGGATACCCTGAAACTGCTGTTTCGGAAAGGCCTGAACACTGAATTGCAATCTGAGCTGGTGTCGAGTCGAGACGAAGGGAGGACCCTGAGTCAATTCATTGAATTTTCCATCCACATAGACAATTTGATTCGTTCTCGACGCACCGTACAATCTGCGCCTCGCTCACCACCCAAAATTCACAATGCTGTTGAACCTATGCAACTAGGGTTCACTCACCTCACTCCCGAGGAGAGGGAACGCCGCACTCTGAACAGATTCAATTCTATGTTATACAGTCACCTAACCATCCGTTGATTCTCGGTCTTCCCTGGCTTCGAACCCACGATCCACAAGTATCCTGGAGGGAGGGACAGATTACAGAATGGGGACCAGCGTGTCAAGAACTTTGTCTGTCCAAAATCACCAGACAACCCAACACAACCACGACTCCCCTCGCCGACACTTTCAACTTACCTCCTGAGTACGCAGATCTCATAGAAGTCTTCAGCAAAAGGAAAGCCTCCCAGCTCCCCGCTCACCGCTCAGTCGATTGCGCAATCGATCTCCTGCCTGGCACTATTCCACCCAAGGGAAGGATTTTCCCTCTGTCCCAACCAGAATCAGAGTCCATGAAGACCTACATACAGGAGGAATTAGCCAAGGGATTCATCAGACCGTCCACCTCTCCTGCATCCGCCGGGTTCTTCTTTGTGAAGAAGGACGGGGGCCTAAGACCATGCATTGACTATCGAGGTTTGAATGAAATCACTGTGAAATTCCGTTACCCACTACCACTCGTCCCTTCGGCCCTCGAACAACTGCGGCAGGCAAAATACTACACCAAGCTCGACCTACGGAATGCCTACAATCTGATTCGCATCCGTGAAGGGGACGAGTGGAAAACAGCCTTCTCTACCACTAGTGGGCACTATGAGTACTTGGTTATGCCCTTCGGGCTCGCTAACAGTCCCTCAGTCTTCCATGCTTTCATGAATGACATCTTCCGTGACATGTTAGACAGATGGGTAATCGTATATATTGACGACATACTGATTTACTCAGACACCCAAGAGGAACACGTACGACACGTCCGATCAGTTCTCAAGCGATTACTACAACACCAGCTTTATGTAAAGGCAGAGAAATGTGAGTTCCACCAGACCAACACCTCTTTCCTCGGTTATGTAATCAGTCAAGACGGGGTCGCTATGGATGATAAAAAGGTCCAGGCAGTACTCGACTGGCCACAGCCTCAGACGGTAAAAGAATTACAACGCTTCCTGGGGTTTGCTAACTTCTACCGACGCTTCATCAGAAACTTCAGCTCCATTGCTTCTCCGCTCACCGCTATGACCAAACGCAACACCTCTCGCCTGATATGGACACCCGAGGCCCTCCAATCGTTTAAAGAACTAAAGACTCGCTTTACCTCCGCACCCATCCTTCGACACCCTGACCCAGAACGCCAATTCACCGTTGAGGTCGACGCATCAAATACGGGGGTGGGAGCCGTATTATCCCAACGCCATGGTGAGCCCGCTAAATTATACCCTTGTGCCTTCTTTTCCTGCAAACTCTCTCCTGCTGAACGGAATTATGATGTGGGCAATCGCGAACTACTGGCCATGAAACTAGCATTGGAGGAGTGGCGGCATTGGCTGGAGGGGACTGCACTCCCATTTCTCGTTCTCACCGATCACAAAAACCTCGAATACCTGCGCTCAGCCAAACGTTTAAATCCCAGGCAGGCCCGATGGGCACTGTTCTTCACACGTTTCCACTTCAAAGTAACCTATCGACCTGGCACCAAGAATACCAAAGCCGATGCACTCTCCCGTCAAGCTGAAGGTGGAGATCTCTCAGGCCCCCTCGAGAATATCATTCCCGAAAAAATTCTACTAGCTCCCATTCAGTGGGATATAATGACCGAGATCAGCCACGCAAATCAACAGATTCAACCTCCTCCAGAATGTCCTGTCGACCGTGTATTCGTTTCAGAACCCTTCCGTCAGCAACTGCTCACTCAAGTTCACACAAACCCCAGTTCAGGACACCCTGGGATCTCGGCTACGGAACAACTCCTGCGGAATCGCTTCTGGTGGCCCACGCTTTTGACTGATACAGCCAATTACATTCACAATTGCGATATCTGCAACACCACTAAATCACTCAGACAACTTCCAGCCGGCCTGTTGTAGCCATTGCCCACGCCCCTGGTCTCATGTTGCCATTGACTTCATCACGGATCTCCCAACTCCCACGGTAACACCACCATTCTCACCATTGTGGATCGATTTTCCAAAGCCTGCCGCCTCATACCATTGCCTAAACTGCCTCTCTCTTGAGACAGCTGAATTACTGTGCAACCAGGTGTTTCGCTATTACGGTCTGCCCGACGACATTGTCTCCGATCAAGGCCCTCAATTCACCTCAAGGGTATGGTCAAGTTTCTTTAAAAATCTAAATGTTAATATCAGTCTCACTTCAGGCTACCATCCACAATCTAACGGTCAAACCGAGCGTCTCAACCAAGAGGTCATTCGCTTCCTTCGCTCCTACTGCCAACAGCAACAGACAGAGTGGAGTCGATATTTGATGTGGGCAGAATACGCTCAAAACTCCCTGACCAAACCAGCCACAGGCATGACCCCTTTCAAATGTGTCCTCTGATTCCAACCACCAATGTTCCCCTGGTCAGGAGAACCCACCGAGTTGCCTTCGGTTACGGAATGGCTTCAACGCAGTGAGGAGGTCTGGGACCGAGCTCACACCCATCTGCTACGGGCTGTTAGGCGCCAGGAACTTCAGGCCAACCGACATCGACGATCAGGTCCCATCTACCAGCAGGGGCAATGGGTTTGGCTCTCGACCCGGGATCTTCTCCTACTTCCATGCAAGAAACTCAGTCCCAGGTATGTTGGGCCCTTCAAGATTTCCAGACAAATTACCCCTGTATCATTTCGGTTAGAGCTACCTTCTAATTACCGCATTTCTCCCACTTTTCAGGTATCTCTGCTGAAACCCGCTGGTGGTCCGAGAGGGGTACCGGAGGAGGGAGCTGAGCCGCAGACTCCCCCGCCCATTCTGGTCGACGGCGAGGAGGCGTATCGAGTGCATGAACTGATAGACTCCAGACGCCGGGGCGGCGCACTACAGTATCTAGTCGACTGGGAGGGGTTCAGTCCAGAGGAGCGATCATGGGTTAACTCAGGCGACATCCTAGACCCCACTCTCACAGAGGAATTCCACCGACTGCACCAGGAGAAGCCGGCCCCTCGACCTCGCGGAAGACCCCGGCGTCGTCTGCCTCCTTGTGTCAGGAGCCGCTCGCAGGGGGAGGGCTCTGTTACAATCGAAGCTCCCGCACCACTCCCTCTCCGCCACCAGAGGGAACCATCCCCTGAATATTAACTCCCATTCGGACTCAGTTTCCCATCATCCCTCATACCTGGGCCTGATTACCTGCACCTCATTCACACACCCATACTTAAGCAGCACACTTCCATGCACTCATTGCGAAGTCTTGATTTGCCCCGGCTGTCACTTCTGAGCGTTTCTACCCGTGTTTGATGTACTGTTATTACCTCTGCCTTGATTCTCGACTCTGTTCTCCCTCTCTGGTTGCCCTGATTTGGACTGTTTCTCTGGACTCTGATTGTAAGCCGCCTGCCTTGATTTATTCTGCCTGTTCTCCCGACCACGTCTCTGCCTTGCCTACTCTGTTTCCATTGCTGGTCAATTACCCTGTGCTGTGTGTGAAATGGTAAAAAAACATAGGTTAGAAAATTATGCTTTGGTTGCATTAGGATGAGTTGAGTAACTGAAGCAATCTTCTTTTTACAACCTGAATTCCGGAAATGGGATCTTTTTTTAAATTTGAATAAAATGAAAACTAAAAGACTTTCAAATTACATTAGCCAATATTTTATTCACAATAGAACATAGATAACATAACAAATTAGTTTAAACTGAGAAATGTTATGCACAAAATTAGCTCATTTCAAATTTGATGCCTGCTACAGGTCTCAAAATAGTTGGGAAGGGGCATGTTTACCATGGTGTCGCATCTCCTCTTCTTTTCAAAGTTTGAATACATCTGGGCATTGGTATTATGAGTTTCTGGAGTTTTGGTGTTGGAATTTGGTCCCATTCTTGCCTGATATAGTTTTCCAGCTGCTGAAGAATTCGTGGTAATCTTTGACTTATTTTTCATGTAATAATGCGGCAAATGTTCTCTATAGGTGAAAGATCTGGACTGCAGGCAGGCCAATTCAGCACCCGGACTCTTCTACTATGAAGCCATGCTGTTGTAATAGCTGCAGTATGTGAATTTGCATTGTCCTGCTGAAATACACGTTGTCTGGAGGGGAGCATATGTTGCTCTAAAACCTTTATATGCACTTATGCACCCCTATACCATCAGAGATGCTGGCTTTTGAACTGAACGCTGATGACACGCTGGAAGGTCTCCCTCCTCTTTAGCCCGGAGGACATGGTGTCCGTGATTTCCAACAAGAATGTCACATTTGGACTTGTCTGACCATAGAACACTTTTCCACTTTGAAACAGTCCATTTTAAATGAGCCTTGGCCCACAGGACACGACGGCACTTCTGGACCATGTTCACATATGGCTTCCTTTTTGCATGATACAGCTTTAGTTGGCATCTGCAGCTGGCACGGCAGATTGTGTTTACCGACAGTGGTTTCTGGAAGTATTCCTGGGCTCATTTATTAATGTCAATGACAGAATCATGCCGATGAGTGTTGCAGTGTTGTCTGAGGGCCCGAAGACCACGGGCATCCAACAAAGGTCTTTGGCCTTGTCCCTTATGCACAGAGATTTCTCCAGTTTCTCTGAATCTTTTGATGATGCTATGCACTGTAGATCATGAGATTTGCAAAGCCATTTCAATTTGACATTGAGGAACGTTGTTTTTAAAGCATTCCACCCATTTCACGCACTCTTTCACAGATTGGAGAGCCTCTGCCTATCTTTACTTCTGAGAGACTCTGCCTCTCTAAGACATCCCTTCTATAGCTAATCATGTTACAGACCTGATGTCAATTAACTTAATTAGTTGCTAGATTTTCTCCCAGCTGAATCTTTTTACAATTTCTTGTTTTGTTTCAGCCCTTTGTTGCCCCCATGCCAACTTTTTTGAGACCTGTAGCAGGCATTACATTTGAAATGAGCTCATTTAGCTGATAAAAGTGTAAAATTTCTCAGTTTAAACATTTGTTATCTATGTTCTATATTGAATAAAATATTGGCTCATGTGATTTGAAAATCTTTTAGTTTTCATTTTATTAAAATTTTAAAAAATTTAAAATTTAAAACACTTCCCAACACTTCCGGAATTCGGGTTGTATTAACAAACTCAAAATGAACAGTATATTCAGGAATCAAAATAGCTTTTAATGCAAACAGAACAACCAAAACACATAAATGAGAATGCACAACCATGGATATAAACAGAGGTCTATATAAACACACTGGAGAACTTTAGAAGGAAGCAAGATAACGAACAATTTTGTTATATTTTGATATTTAGTTTTTTTTTTGCGTACACAAAACGTTTTCTCGTCGCATCATAAAATTCAGATTGCACATCTGATGGCAGATGGACTTTTTTCATACTTTTATGGACCTTGACAGTGCAATTTACTATGCAGTCAATGGGACAGTCACAAGCCTCCCGGTTTTCATCTAAAATATCTTAAATTGTGTTCCGAAGACGAACAAAACTTTTACGGGTTTGGAACGACATGGGGGTAGGTGACAAAATGACAAAATTAATGACAAAATTTTCATTTTGGGGTGGAGTATACCTTTAACACTGACAATGTCACTCAGTTACTGTCTGTAAACTCCTTCAGAAAACAGTGTGGCACAACTGAGTTTTAAAGTCCCTTAACTAGCAATGTTGTGGCGTTAGCTCGAAAAAAAAAAAAAAAACAAGTTTTATGATACATTTCTATTCTGTGTTTCTATCCTTCCCCCAATTTCCCTGTCTCTCGCTATCTTTCTCTGTCTTTCTCAAGGACAAAACCAGTGCCAGCTGACAGTGGAGGGAATTTGTTTGCTGGAGGGCCTCATATAAGTCTGGCAGTGTATGACAGGCACTGTGTGAGACAACACTGTCTTACTGTTATTAAGAAAACTGTCTTTTGCTGTCCATGACAGGATCTCCGCTTGGCATCAAAGCACATGTCAATCATGACCACATATCTGCAACTCTCTGAAATGACTCTATTCTTTGTTAACTTTTTTCTGCCATACTGTTCAGACTATTCAAGTTTTTAATGTCATATTTAGTCCATGTGAATCTTCAGTGGAATCTGTCCAGCCTGATCTTATTGTTGTACGTATAAAAAAGGACACATTAGTGTGTTTGGAGAGACAAATAGAATGTATAGCAAATATGTGTGTGTGTGTGTGTGTGTGTAGGGATGTGTGCCGAAGCCCAGTATTAAATGGGCCCTGGGCTAAATTATTTAAGACCGGTTTATTGATAAGCTCTGAGGTTAACGGTTCTGCTGTCGGTCCTGGAGAAATTAAGAAAATACACATATATTTATAGACATTTTCTTGCAAATTCTATCATGCCAGAGTCGCCAGCTGTTTCTATATGGAATAATATTAGAACATTTGTCTATTTTGCATTTTTGCTATTCACAATTCAGAAGAGAGATCACGCTCACGCGGAGGAGCTGCAGAGCGGATATGAAAGCCCTGTTTAATTGTGATGACAGAAGAGAGAACTAAATATTCAAATGTCTGCTTACACTTTAGGCCTGAAGCTGTGATATTAAGACAATTTTATTGTTGATTTCAATGTTGGCTTCCAAGGATCATAAAAAAGATGATATGAGTTAAAACTATTAAAAACTAGCCGTGTTTTTTCTAGCGCAACTTCATTCCCTTCACAGCAGCGCATGTTCATTCCTCCCTAAATCCCAAACTTAATGTCAGGATCAGCGTAATTGTGATTGTTGTAAAAGGCAGTCTTTACTGTTGCTAAATTGCGGGACAATTTTGATAAAATTTTGAAAGCACAATCTGCACAAGAGGCACTGTTTCCCAGGCTGAATTATGTGTGCGCTCCAAAATGGGCAAGAAGATTACACTTTGGGCTCGAATGTTGAATGTTGGAAATCAAATTAGGGATTTAGTTAATAGTGAATGTGTTCCCTATTCTAAAGTGTTACCGAAATCACCCACATGCCAACAAACCAACGAGAACCTCAACATCTTTTTGAGGTGGCACAGTTTTAATGGGTGTGGGATTTAACAGTTAAGTTTATACATTTTCTGGTCACACTGTATTTTAAGGTCCAATTCTCACTATTAACAAACCATTAAGTATGACTTTTGCATTAAATAAACTCCTAATTTGCTGCTTATTAATAGTTAGTAAGGTGGTTGTTAAGTTTAGGTATTGGGCAGGATTAGGGATGTGGAATATGGCCATGCAAAATATGTGCTTTATAAGTACTAATAAACAGTACTAATATGTTGTTAATAGGCATGCTAATAAGCAACTAGTTAATAGTGAGAATTGATCCCTATACTAAAGTGTTAACAATTTTCGTATTGATTGAATGTGCCACTGCAGGTAACTGAGCCAAAAATAAAGCTACAATAAAAAATAAATAGTTATGTAGTTGTATTGAAATGGTTGACTGTGGTTGAAGGTGAAATGTGTAATTTGCATTTTAGTGGGACCAAATGGAAGTGCAAGAATAATGATTTCAAACTGTTTTTAAACAGGTTTCCAAATTTCTCCCCCAACTGCCACTGGTCAGCCAAACAGGGTTTAAACATTTGACCAGGTAAGTTTGAGTTTAATTTTAACTCTGTATTTTCTTTACCATGAAGATGAATATGATTTTACAAAATTCTACAGCCATAGTGTACAATAGCAGACAGAGTCAGAGTGCTTCAGGAGAAGTTATGTTTTCAGTCACAAATCACATACGGATAGTGGAACCAATAAACTGTGAGCACAGTCACATATCTCTGAAGCCAACTTCACCTGTATCTCTCGCTTTAAATTAAAGTGTGCTTCAGCTGTGCTTCAAATGAATGTTAGAATTTTTAAAATTGAATTTAATCTGCAAATATATATTATTGTAATTATAATAAAGTTAGTATCATCATCATCATCATCATCAGTGAAAATTTCATTGCATTCCCTAGTCTGATACCCACTCTATCGAGACACCCCTCGCTGCAGACTGTAGCGCGGTGACGTCAGGTATCTACGTCACGTATATGTTTACCACGCATGCGCAAAGTGACGTATGGTATGTCTATGACACGCATGCGCATTGCGTGTGTAATTTGCATTACGTGGTGACGGTAAGTGTTTTCGCGTCGTGCGTGACGTAACACGTCATAAAAACGCATGCGCATACTTAACAGAATACTCTAATAAAATGTAAAAGTATTAAAGTTTTTCTCTGTCACTTTGGTGCATTTCTCGAATCATCCTTACTATTTGCAAAACAGTAAGTGCATTTCTCAAAACAACTCGTACAAATAGCAAAACACCATGGATTACCTGCAAAAGCCAGTCTCTTGCTCAAAATACTTAGTTCATCTCTCAAAAATAAATATCTGTGTCAATGAACATGTCAGTGCCATCAGAATGACAAGTCCTTGTGTCATTGTGTACGGACAAGACAGTCAAATTGCTTAGTCATGTTGTCAATATAACAGTGTTCTCTGGAGCGATGTTCTGATGTAAACTATTGCAACAGTTTGGATGACAGTTACTTTATTGAAATGCAGTATGCTGCACTTTTCATGTATGCCATATATCCATTTCAAACGTACAAATTTACACTACTGTATGTGGGATATTGATTGAAAGACTGGATTGGATACAGTTTACTAGTGATCTGACAAAAAAAACAACAACAAAAAAAAAATACATTACAACATCATTGTGATATAGAAAAGAGAAAGAAATATGGGCACAAAGGTGATTTTTTTTTTTGAAAGTCCATTGTCAGAATTTGTAACTCTAGTGTTGTCCTCTGTCTATATATGCTTTCCAATTGAAGGTTCATGAGATGTATCTTTGAGCTATTTCAGATAACTGGTTTATCATTGGTTGATCTGCATTCTCTTCATTAGTGAAAGTCAAGATTCACTTTCACAGTTCATGGCAAATTTACAAAAAGTCTAATAGAAATGTGTAGAACATATGCTTGACCGTTTATGACAACTAGATCAACCATTTTACATTTAATGACTTATACGATGAACTAATGACTTGAGGTTTTGAGGGGTAAGACTATAGCACAGAGAACTATATAATACATTTTGAGCAACATGACAATAGCAACTGATAATGTAGGAAATCGCAGACAAATGTACATAATAAATTGCATAAATGTACCAAAGCAATCGCAACTTGTTCAAAAGAATGAGAAACTGCTTTTATGATGTGCACAAGTGACTAGATGATGTGGAGGTTGAACAAGTAGTTTTGAGAATTTCATTTCTGATTCGAGAAATGCACCAAAGCGACTGAGAAAAACTGTAAGAACGCTAAGGTGAAAAAAAAAATAAAACAATACAATTTAATACAGCACATATCCATGATTTTAACCTTGTCTCATCTCAGGTAAAATGATACGGAATTACAGAGTTTATTCTGTAATATCTGTGTTGCATTTTATTTACAATTTATTAACATTCTGTTGCACTTTAAAACAGTCAGAAAAGATGAGTAGGGGAAAAACTTTCAGTGGCCTCCACCTGTAAAACCATTCCTGTTTTGGGGGTCGTCTCATTGTTGCCCATCTAGTGCACCTGTTGTTAAATATCAAACATGTTTGATATTTACGATTTGATTTCGGCGATGCTGCATCTCGATCGGGAGCAGATCAATAATCGTAATGACAGCACACAATAGAGGATTTTTGGACAAAAAATTGCTTGGCGATTTGCCCCCCCCCCCGATCGTTCGGGGGTGCAAATCGGGCTTAAAATCGGCCTTACAATCCTCTAGTGTGCGGCCAGCCTTAACTGACCAGATCAATATTCCAGGAGTTTAATTGACTTGATGCTATACTCTGATATTGCTCTGTCTGTATCGGCTGCTGATTTAAGCTGTCAACATAAATACGAAAAATAAAAGGTATCATAAGGGTGGATTAATTTCAAGTCTCACATGCCCAGTGTTCTTTACAATCATAGCAGTTTGAAAGGAGAGAGTTTTCTACAGAGTGTAGTAAGACCTGCCAATCAGGGATGACAGGGCTATGCCACTCTAAGGACAATATTTAGTCACCCAAGCAAGGAAATTAACAGTGATAGAACAAAACTCCTAAAATAAAATATGACCTCCACTATGAGTGCATCATAAATAGACCATTGGACATACTACAGTTATTCACACTGTGAATGTTACCTTATGGAACACTGGGAAATTTCTCAAGGAATGCTTTATTTCTAGAACAGTTTAAATGTTTAGTTTGAACTTATAAACCTTTTAAGACGGACCTACCACAAGTTCTTAAAACAAAACTCTTAAAGTATAGAATAGCTCACCTATCATGAAAATTCTGTCATCATTTTGTCACCTTCATGTCATTCCAAGTACATATATACACATTTCTTGTGAACACAGGTTAACGCTTTCTGAAGCAATGGAAGTAATATTTGCCATGACTTTTTTTCCTGATAATTTCTAATAATTGGAATCAGACTGTCAAGAATTAAAATGTTTATACACAAAATAGTAAGCTATTAAAAATGGAAAATTATAATTTTGTTTCCAAGATGATAACTGGACACCACACACTGACTTAAAAAAACAAACAAACAAACAAAAAAAAAACTAAAATATAATAAAATACCTAACTACATAATACTACTATTGTTAGAAATTGTAACAAAATTAAAATAGAAATATAAACTTTTGAACTGCGGGTTTCGTCTGGTCAGAGGAGAACTGGCCCCCCGACTGAGCCTGGTTTCTCCCAAGGTTTTTTTTTCTCCATTCTGTCACAGAGGGAGTTTTGGTTCCTTGCCGCTGTCGCCTCTGGCTTGCTCAGTTGGGGACACTTAATTTCTAGCGATTATCGCCGATTTGATTGCACAGATACTATTTAAACTAAACTGAGCTAGACAATGACATCTCTGAATTCAATAATGAAATGCCTTTTACTGAAAATTGAAAATTGAGTGTTTAATCTTATTATACATTACTGATACTCTATCCTCCAATTTGATACTGTTAAGTGCTTTGACACAATCTGTATTGTAAAAGCGCTATATAAATAAAGGTGACGACTTAAATATGCAACAAAGTGAGGACATGACAACGTTATTAATAGCATTTTAATAGGTGTGTTTTACCATATGTAGGCCTGCGCAGAGATAAATGTTGTTCTTGTAGACATACATAAAGCAGAATAATGTGTACTGTATTTCGTACTATAGAAAATATATTATGCAACACACATTGTTTAATGTGCAGTATGTAATAAGCAGTACATTAGTATACCATTTTGAACATAGCCACCATTGAAGATTTTAAATTGCTCATGGAGAGAATGAATGTGGAAATTTCAAGACTACTGGGAAAAGTCGATTGTCACTGTTGAGCTCTATTCTTACAAAAGTCGCTATTCTTCCACACCTAAAGAAACTGCTTGGTTTAAAGAAAGTGTATATGCTACACCCAGTTACGCCCAACTATATTTCCTGTCACATCCATCACAGAGTACCACACCTATGAGCAAGTATTTTCTTGTTAGAGGGAAGCGATGAATCACAGTACATGCCAGGCAGGACTAAATTGGAATTAAATATTCTAATTGGGGTTTGTTTTAAACCTTTAACCCAGTGGTCTCAAAGTCAATTTCTGGAGGGCCACCGCTCTGCAGAGTTTAGCTCCAACCAGCTCCAACTCACACCTGCTTGGAAGTTCTTAGTGATCCTGAAGATTTCGATTAGCTGGATCAGGTGTGTTTGATTAGGGTTGGAGCAAAACTGTGCAGAGCTGTGGCCCTCCAGGAATTGAGTTTGAGAACATTTCTAACCTAAGTATTAAATTCAAATTGAATTAAAATGTACATTCTGACCCTGTTTATTTCTTAATACACATTCTTGGTCTTATTGTTCATGATTTATCAGTGCATGTTACAACCCCAATTCCAGAAAAGTTGGGATGTTTTGTGAAATGCCATCAAATAAAAAATATGTTATTTGTTCATTCTCTTTAACCTTTATTTAATTGACTAAAGTACAAAGAAAAATGTCCAATGCTTTTACTGGACAACTTACTTTTGTAAATATAAACAAATTTGGATTTTGATGGCTGCAACACTCCAAAAAAGTTGGGACAGAGGCACGTTTAACACTGTGTCACATCAATTTTCCTTTTAATTACAATGTTTATTTGTTTGGGAATTGATGATACAAATTGTTAAAGTTTTATAGGTATATGGCTCTGTACAATTCCAATATATGCCTCCATGTCAATGATACATTTGCACATATGGGATTTTAACCGACTGGCTGAGGCCAGCCTAAAAAGACGCTCAGGACAGCCTTGCCAATTTAAACATTCAAAACTGTTTAAAGTATTCAAACAAGACTCTGAAAAACTCAACTGAGAACTTGTGCGCCGAGTTCAGTGTGCACACAGTGTCTCTGTGTCTCTTTCGTTTCCTCCCGCGCCTGAACGAACAAATATACCTTGTCAGTTTAAACATACAAACACAAAAATACAGCACCTGTCGTGCACGGAGAGGGCCGCGTCTCACAGCCTTTAAAGGGGTGGTTTACTGCTTTTTTTCTTTGCTTGATTGTGTTTATGGGGTGCAATATAACATGTCTTCGTGTTTCGTTTGTTAAAAAACGCCTTATTTTTCATATTATTTCACCTTTATTGTAAGCCGCTTTCTCCTCTGTCATTTGAACGACCGGTTGACTTCCTGATTCTCCGAAACCACTCCCTCAGAAACAGGCGATGGGCTCAGATTGGTTAGTTGGGCCGGTGTGTTGTGATTGGCTAAACTGCGTACTGCACATTGTCCGGAAACGTCACGCCCATTCCCTTCACGGGCGACAGTCGCATGTGCTGCGGTCAAATGTAAATAATGGTGTCAATATTGTATCCCATCTTTATCAGAAATATCTCTTCCATCTTTATTTGACCTTCTAACTCTAGCTAAAAAATAAACTAACACTGGCCTTTCTAATCTTTTTGTATTCTATCTATTTGTTTTCTTTTTATTTATTATACAATTAACAAAAGCAAAAAAGGCCTCTAACACTAGCTTGCTCTATTCTATCTGTTTTCTTTTTATTTATTATATAATTTTAAAAAACAAACAAACCTTGCTACATGTAATGTGTTAAGCTAACTGAGACTTGTTATAGCACTTGCATATCATTGCTCTTTTGTTGATTTTGATTGCTTCCATTGTCCTCATTTGTAAGTCGTTTTGGATAAAAGCAGCTGCTAAATGACTAAATGTAATGTAAATATAATAATTACCACAGGCATAAAACAAAAGAATATCATTAGCAAAAATTAAAGTGGTTTGAATGGATTTACTGTAGAGCAATTACTGTACTTAATGGAATATACAGTAAATGTCACTGTCATTTGATGGTGGATGTAGTGAATAAGCTGCCAGTGATCAAAATATTGATTTTGAAGTCATTGAAAATGATACTTTTGAGAATACGGTTGAGATCGTGAATATGAGCCAGATGCTGAACGTATTGGGGAAGTGCGCTCTAATGATGACAGCGATGGTAAAATCATCTGCTCGAGCTGAATCCTTCTAAGTTTCAAAAGGTAACGAAATATGCTTTATTTTATTCTTCTGTAATTGTTCTTAAAATATCAAGAGCTGTTTTTGCTATTGCAGCAGTTAGAGATCCATGCTTGCTGGATATATAGGTTCGGGTTGCTAAAGACCCGAATATGTAATAATGATTGGCGAAATATTCATGTCTTTAAATAACACACGTAAATATCAGGTATGATTTACTTGTTTCACTTGTTGAACAGAATCTGTTGCAGGAATGACTCAAAGTCTGTTCACATCTCTGTGGTTAGATCAGTGTGCACAATAATGTGTCTTTGACCTTCATTATGTATGTTTTGATTATACTGTGTTGTAAATAAAATACAAATAATTAAAAAAAGAAAACTTTTTTTCAATCTCCTCACATTCTCTCTTACCTGCCTCAAAGTCACAGTCACACTGATGGGCCATCAGGGGCCATTAGGGGAGGGCCCTTTGTCTCTCAGGTGAGACTCACTTAATATTCAAGGCCATTGCCACTCCCTCGCATATAGTCTTTCGATCACAAAACATGTCTTGAAAAATTTAAATCAATATATTGTTTTCTGTGAATGAGTAAGCAGAATGATTTTCACATAATTTTGAAGTAAATATTCTAGCCTACAAGACTGATTACTCAAAAGTCTTATTCAGAACTATTTAGTGTGGGTTTTAAGGCCTTATTTCAGCTACATTTTTTTCCCCAAAACTTACTAACCACGCATAATATTTTCTTTCTAAAAAATGCAAACATGTACATCCATCTTGGTCACATATTATTGTAGCACAGTTTGTGCTGAATACAAAAAAAATTACATGTTGGTCAATAGTATGTTTTAAGTAGCTGAAATAAGCACAAATATCAGGGCATGTCAAAACATCTCAAGGGCCCCAAAATGACCTCAGACCCCAGAGGGTTAAGTGTTTCTACTTCTTTCCATGGATTCAAGAAGAAAAAAACATAATCAGTAGAAAAGAAGCTTGTTTTAACATAGAATATCAGTGTAGTTGAACATCTGATGTTGGTACAGCGCTCTCAGAGGAAAACAGTTTGAAGAGACATCAGGATACATCTGTGGTGCAGGTATCTGATTCAATAAAATACAAACAACCAAAAAAACAAAAACATTTGTGAGCATGTTAATATCAGGAACATCTGTGTATATATATATATATATATATATATATATATATATATATATATATATATATATAGGTTTTGTAGCCATAGACTCACACATGCTTTGTACTATCATAAAAAGAGAAAGAAATCTTATATCTGAGAAACTAATTATTATTGTTTAGCACGTTATTAAAATCTATTTCTGAACAGAGTAGGCTATTAATAATAAACATGTACTAAACATACTTAGACTCGTAGCATTCATCATGTTACAGTGTACACTCATATTACTTTTATTGTTTTATATAGAGCATGAAAACATCATTGCGCCGTAATAAATTTAAATACAATGAATTGCCTATCATATTCAAAATGTTTTACACGATTTCAAACATTGTAGTCAGGAATTATAGTTTGGGAAAAACCCAACTATGATTTTGTAGTCATATAGTCTAGTATGTATGGTTTTATAGTAGCCTATGATATCATTCTGTAGCCACAGACTCAAGCATGCTTTGTACAATAAAAGGATGTACTTTGTACTATAAAAAAGGATATTTTATATCTGAGAAACTAATTATTATTGTTTAGTAGGGCTGTCGCGATAACCGCAATATCGCAATACCGCGCTATTGACGAGCATAACCGCAGAGGAATGCAACAACTGCAGCAACCGCGATATTTCAGTGTTTTCTTTTTCGTAAGGTTACGCCCTTCTTGTTTTACACTTCGTGCATGTGTACTGAATATTAGCAATGATAACAATGTGTTCCATGCTGATTTGCACAGAGGCTCAGTAAATTTGCACTTAACAAGCCTAAACAGACTGCCTGCGAATGAGAGAGAGATCGACTGATCGCGTGCAATTACCTGCGTCTGTCCTTCAGGCCGAGTCATGTATATCTGTGAAAACAGGTTGTCATGTCCAAGCAAAGCAAATCTGTCTTAGCATCGACGCTCTGCTGGTCAGCTGAGCCTTTAAAAGTGGCGCTCAAAGTAAAAATGATTTAAACAGCGTGTTTCATTACAAATCTCTGAATGAGTCAGCGCTTTTGAAGGTGTAGTTGAATGAAGACTCACTCAAGACAGTTCCTTGACGCTACCTTGTGGCGTAACAATAAAGCTACACTGACTGACAGCCAGTCTAGAACACGCAGGTGAAATATCAACAGAAAACGTATCTTGTCAGTCAGATTCGAGGATCAGAACTAACTGTTATATATATATAGGCTAACAATATACTAATGATCTTATTGTCAGGTTTATGTTTTGTTATGTGGACCGTTATTTTGTCATTCTCTTCTGTTTACTTCACTTCCTGTTTCAACACGATTTAGTTTCGGTTTCACATATATACAGTGGGGCAAAAAAGTATTTAGTCAACCACCAATTGTGCAAGTTCTCCCACTTAAAAAGATGAGAGAGGCCTGTAATTTTCATCATAGGTATACCTCAACTATGAGAGACAAAATTAGAAAAAAAAAAAATCCAGAAAATCACATTGTAGGATTTTTAAAGAATTTATTTGCAAATTATGGTGGAAAATAAGTATTTGGTCAATAACAAAATTTCATCTCAATACTTTGTTATATACCCTTTGTTGGCAATGACAGAGGTCAAACGTTTTCTGTAAGTCTTCACAAGGTTTTCACACACTGTTGCTGGTATTTTGGCCCATTCCTCCATGCAGATCTCCTCTAGAGCAGTAATGTTTTGGGGCTGTCGCTGGGCAACACAGACTTGCAAGATTTTCGATGGGGTTGAGATCTGGAGACTGGCTAGGCCACTCCAGGACCTTGAAATGCTTCTTACGAAGCCACTCCTTCGTTGCCCGGGCGGTGTGTTTGGAATCATTGTCATGCTGAAAGACCCAGCCACATTTCATCTTCAATGCCCTTGCTGATGGAAGGAGGTTTTCACTCAAAATCTCACGATACATGGCCCCATTCATTCTTTCGTTTACACGGATCAGTCGTCCTGGTCCCTTTGCAGAAAAACAGCCCCAAAGCATGATGTTTCCACCCCCATGCTTCACAGTAGGTATGGTGTTCTTTGGATGCAACTCAGCATTCTTTGAGTTTTTACCAAAAAGTTATATTTTGGTTTCATCTGACCATATGACATTCTCCCAATCCTCTTCTGGATCATCCAAATGCTCTCTAGCAAACTTCAGACGGGCCCAGACATGTACTGGCTTAAGCAGGGGGACACATCTGGCACTGCAGGATTTGAGTCCCTGGCGGCGCAGTGTTACTGATGGTAGCCTTTGTTACTTTGGTCCCAGCTCTCTGCAGGTCATTCACTAGGTCCCCCCGTGTGGTTCTGGGATTTTTGCTCACAGTTCTTGTGATCATTTTGACCCCACGGGGTGAGATCTTGCGTGGAGCCCCAGATCGAGGGAGATTATCAGTGGTCTTGTATGTCTTCCATTTTCTAATAATTGCTCCCACAGTTGATTTCTTCACACCAAGCTGCTTACCTATTGCAGATTCAGTCTTCCCAGCCTGGTGCAGGTCTACAATTTTGTTTCTGGTGTCCTTTGACAGCTCTTTGGTCTTGGCCATGGTGGAGTTTGGAGTTGGACTGTTTGAGGTTGTGGACAGGTGTCTTTTATACTGATAACGAGTTCAAACAGATGCCATTAATACAGGTAACGAGTGGAGGACAGAGGAGCCTCTTAAAGAAGAAGTTACAGGTCTGTGAGAGCCAGAAATCTTGCTTGTTTGTAGGTGACCAAATACTTATTTTACCGAGGAATTTACCAATTAATTCTTTAAAAATCCTACAATGTGATTTTCTGGATGTTTTTTTTCTCATTTTGTCTCTCATAGTTGATGTATACCTATGATGAAAATTACAGGCCTCTCTCATCTTTTTAATTGGGAGAACTTGCACAATTGGTGGATGACTAAATACTTTTTTGCCCCACTGTATAAACAGGTGCTGGTCATATAATTAGAATATCATCAAAAAGTTTATTTATTTCACTAATTCCATTCAAAAAGTGAAACTTGTATATTACATTCATTCATTACACACATACTGATATATTTCAAATGTTTATTTCTTTTAATTTTGATGATTAGAGCTTACAGCTCATGAAAATCAAAAATCAGTATCTCAAAATATTAGAATATTTACATTTGAGTTTGAATAAATGACCATCCCTACAGTATAAATTCTGGGTATCTCTTGTTCTTTGAAACCACAATAATGGGGAAGACTGCTGACTTGGAAATGATCCAGAAGACGAACATTGACACCCTCCACAAAGAGGGTAAGTCACAGAAGCCCCAACTAAGTATTGAGTGCTGGACATGCTCATACTTTTCATTTTCATACTTTTCAGTTGGCCAAGATTTCTAAAAATCCTTTCTTTTTATTGGTCTTAAGAAATATTCTAATATTTTGAGATACTGATTTTTTGACTTTCATGAGCTGCAAGCGCTAATCATCAAAATGAAAAGAAATAAACATTTGAAATATATCAGTCTGTGTGTAATGAATGAATATAATATACAAGTTTCACTTTTGAATGGAATTAGTGAAATACTTTTCAACTTTTGATGATATTCTAATTATATGACCAGCACCTGTATATATATATATATATATATATATATATATATGTACATATATATATATATATTATGGCATACCGTTCAGGAAATTATGGTATTTATAATATGAAGATTGAATATATTGAATGAAATTATGAATATATGGAATGGAACTTGAATATATTGAATGGAAGTTTGAATATATGGAATTAAATATGAATATATTGAATGGAACTTGAATATATGGAATGAAAGTCTGAATATATTGAATGAAATATGAATATATGGAATGAAACTTGAATATATTGAATGGAACTTGAATATATGGAATGAAAGTTTGAATATATGGAATGAAATATGAATATATTGAATGGAACTTGAATATATTGAATGAAAGTATAAATATATGGAATGAAACTTGAATATATGGAATGAAACGTGAATATATTGAATGAAAGTATAAATATATGGAATGAAACTTGAATATATTGAATGGAAGTTTGAATATATGGAATGAAATTTGCAGTGTATGGAATTAAAATGCAAATTTGACAGTATTTAATGAATAATAATATACTGTAACTAGTTATATCCTTGTTATCAGAGCGATAGCTTTCTGAATTGAATGACTTTAAAAATATAATTTCTTCAAATTTTCCAATACTTTGTTGAACTAAAAATTTTGGCAACAGCTGATCATATTCCAAACAAACAATACAAACAGTTTGGAGTGTACATCCCATCATCTTGATATCCCATCATCTCAGACATTTCTCACACAGTGTTAATTCTGACAGCATTTTGATTTAGTTTTAGTCTTTTGACTAAAATGCCATATAGTTTTAGTCATATTAATTGTTTTAGTTTTAGTCTAGTTTTAGTCGACTAAAAATACAGTAGATTTGTTCGACTAAAATCTACTGAGTTTGGTTAAACTGTAATGCATTAATTAAGCATTCAAGTATCACACAACTGTTACTTGAATACATGACTAAACTGACAGTTTGACATAATTGTGTGTGTTTTTGGATAATTCAAGTGCAAAACGACAAAATAGAGCTAAATTCTGTGCTCATCAGGGCCTAACGCATACTTTTTATGGCTTTAGTTAACTATAATAATCCTGATAGTAAAATCTATTTATTGAATAATATGTCAAAGAATGTCCATAGTCTTTTCTTCCTGTGACTGGAATCCCTGAAACAAGACCGAAATACACCGGAATTCTTATTTGCAGGCTGTTCATTCAAGTTCACGAGGGAGATAAAATATGCATTCTTACAACCGTCTAAAACACATTACCATATAAACATTGTAAAGTAAACATCGCTATAATTAATCAGCATTAGTTCATAAGCAGTTGCCTGTCATAAATGTGTGCTATTAATTTATTGCACACTGCTCTAAATCAGTTTGATGCACTGTTGTTCGGGCCTGTAGAACATGCAAGAGTTTTCCTGCGGTTAGATCAGAACGTTACAATTCATATGTGCACATCACACGGGACGTCAGTTCTGACTGGGAATTTTTATTTGTCGACAAAAATAGCATCGATGCAGATTACTACAGAACTACACAAATGTACTGTTCACACAAGCAATGTTCCTTTTTTTTTTTACCTGTAAGATACCATTCACTTGTTTCAAAATACATACTCTTTAATGTCAATCATCCACCCAATTCAAGTTTCATCCCATATATTCAAACTTTTATTCTATATATTCAGATTTTCATTTCATATATTCAAATTTCATTCCATATATTCAAACTTTTAATCTATATATTCAGACTTTCATTTCATATATTCAAACTTTCATTCAATATATTCAAGTTTCATTCCATATATTCAAACTTTCATTCAATATATTCAAGTTTCATTCCATATATTCAAGTTTCATTCCATTCCATATACTCAAATTTTCCTGAATGGCATGCCATAATATATATATATACATACATACATATATATATATATATATATATATATATATATGCGGTAATACTGCATACTGCTATTGAGCTATTGAGCCACTCAAAATTACCGCAAGGGAAATTCCTTAACCGTGACAGCCCTATTGTTTAGCACGCTACTAAAATCTATTTGTGAACAGAGTATTAATAATAAACATGGTCTAAACATTCTTAGATGCGTAGCATTCATCATGTTGTAGTTTGGGAAAAACACAACTAACTGTTAGTAAATCTGTTCAAGTTTATGTCACAATAAAACGTTAACTAATGCAAAAAAGAAACATTACTTACTCATCAGATTGATCTCCTCTACTGGATGAAATCGTGTTCTTCTTTTGAGGGAAATCCTGCCTTTACTCAGCGCGTCTTCCAGAATTGAACAGTAGCCGTGATGAATGCTCTTTGTTTGTGTTGGGTGTTTGCACGTGCCGACCCCAGAGAGTTAAATGTGCTATAT
The DNA here is from genome assembly GCF_012432095.1 of Onychostoma macrolepis. Classification (NCBI taxonomy): domain Eukaryota; kingdom Metazoa; phylum Chordata; class Actinopteri; order Cypriniformes; family Cyprinidae; genus Onychostoma; species Onychostoma macrolepis. The sequence goes on from NC_081165.1 coordinate 3,451,451, forward strand.
AAATAAACGTTGTTGTTGTTGTTGTTGTTGTTGTTGGTATATGTAGGGTGTGTGATTGTGTGATAGTTCTCAGGTGTGAGCGTGTGATTAGTGAAATGGCTGCTGGGAAATGTAGTCCAGGGTAATAAGTGAAACAGTCTGTGCAATGTGAGAGTCAATGTGATGGAGGAGTGACCTCTGGTGGTTAGCGAATGGAAGTCCATGGACCGGATTCATGGGCAGAACGGAAGAGCACCACGACGGAACAGGCGGAACAGGCTGAACAGGCTGATCAGGAACCCACAGCAGAGACCGGAGTCTAGAAAAAACAGAAACACAAGAGACAGAGAGAGCATCTACGGTTTCAAGGACCACGGCAGGGAACATAGGAAGTCCATCACTATTTTCCCTGATGACAATTGAGCGGGCAAACAGTTCATAATCAGGTTCATTGGTCGAAATGGGACAGACACAGAGTAAATTTATGGTTTCTGAGTTTGTGACAGGGAGGGTTAAGAGTTCAACGGCGGGTCCTTGGGTTGTGACAAGGCTACTAGAGCCAACAGGGAGCTCCGGTAAAGTTTCTGGGGTCGTGACTGGACTAGTGGGGCAAAAAACTGATTCATAGATTGAAATGGGACAAATGCATAGTTCAACATCCAACACAATGCTTAAATCGGGACTGACATATAGTTCAAATTCAGACTCAACAACAGCATTGAGACAGACAGACAACTCAAGTTTAGACTCCTTGGCACAAACAGGCAGGACAGAAAGTTCAAAATCAGATACATTAGATGAGACTAAACGAATGGACAGTTCAAAATCAGCCACCATGGCTGATTCAGCACAGGACGAGAGTTTAGAGATGGCCTCCTCAGCCGGTTCAGAACAGGGCGAAAGTTCATAAGTGGCCTCTGTAGCCACGACAGGACAGGACGAGGATTCGTAGACGACCTCCATAGCCGTGACAGGACAGGACGAGAGTTCAGGGACAGCACTTCTGGCTGCGACAGGACAGGACGAGGATTCGTAGACGACCTCCATAGCCGTGACAGGACAGGATGAGAGTTCAGGGAAAGCCCTTCTGGCTGCGGCAGGACAGGACGAGGATTCGTAGATGGCCTCCATAGCCGTGACAGGACGGGAGTTCAGGGACAGCCCTTCTGACTGCGACAGGACAGACAAAGAGTTGGTGAGTGGATACCACTGACACCTCCGAAGGTTCTGCGGCGGTTGTCGCCACCTCTGGAGGTTCTACAGTGGTAACAGTCTCCTTGATCATGACACAACAGGCTGAGAGTACATTGCTGGGCGCCACCACCATAAAAGGAGCTGAAGTGAGCACCGCCGCTTCAGGAGGTTCTACAGCATGTGCCGCCACCTCTGGAGAAGCTGCAGCGGGTGCCATCGCCTGGGGCAGTTCTGAAGTGGTGTACACAGCCCAAATGCAACATAAAGCGATCCCCGACAGGGGAATTAGAGCAGGAACAGGAGGGTTAGAGTGAGCTGGTTTGGGGATACCAGCTGTACATGCAGACACCAGTGGTGCATCCCTCACACTGGATATCAGACTAGGATACTGAAGGACTGACCTTGAATATTTGGGTGTGGCAGACAGGACGTGACAAGACTCTGGATTATCAGCTATAACGTGACGAGACTCTGGACGATCAGCTGAGACGTGACGTGACGAGACTCTGGACGATCAGCTGAGACGTGACAAGACTCTGGAAGTTCAGCTGAGACATGACGTGATTCTGGGAGATCAGTGGTGACGTGACGTGACTCTAGGTGATCAGCTGTGATGTGGCTTGACTCATGACGATCAACGGTGACTTGGCTTGATTCATGAAGATCCACTGTGACCCGACTTGATTCATGAACATCCACAGTGACCTGACTTGATTCATGGAGATCAACTGTGACCTGACCTGATTCATGAAGATCAACTGTGACTTGACTGGACTCATGACGAGAAGCTGTGACTTGACCTGATTCATGAAGATCAACTGTGACGTGACTTGATTCATGACGATTATCTGTGACTTGACTCGGCTCGTGAAAGATCAGCTGTGACTTGACTGGACTCACGAAGATCAGCTGTGACCTGACTTGATTCATGAAGATCAACTGTGACTTGACCTGATTCATGAAGATCAACTGTGACGTGACTTGATTCATGATGATCAACTGTGACTTGACTCAGCTCGTGAAGATCAGCTGTGACTCGACTGAACTCACGAAGATCAGCTGTGACTTGACTGGACTCATAAATGGCAGCTGTGACATGACGGAGCATCGTTGTAGCCGCCATTTTGTGAACGGGTTCCACTGTCGCCGTCATTATGTGAGTGTGCTCGGGTACGGCCGCCATTATCGGCATGGACGAGATGTCGCGCTCCTCCTCCGCGACACCCACGGTGAATGAGGAACCGACTGACAACAGAGCATAGTCCAAAAACTGACTGAGTGACTAATACGGACCCTCGAGTCTAAGCTTAGACTTGAGAGGTGGATTTATGCCATCGCAGAAAATCTCTATCAAAATAATGTCTGGTGATTCTGAATAGTGAGCGATGGCTAAAAATTCTCGAATATGGTTTTCCAGTTATCGTGGACCTAATTTAAGGGCAAATAATATTCTTGTTGTGTCCATACCTGGCCAATGTCCGTTTGAAAAGCTGCTGGATCCTTTTGTGGCCGTGTATTCTGTAACGGGGACAATGAGACGTGAGACGTGTTTGTAATAAGCTTTTATTATACAGTGACGTGGTCAAAACACAAGCAGGGTCAAACAACGGCAAACAGGTATGGCATGGGCAAGACAGAGTAATCCTAGGGCAAGCGTGGGTCTTAGATCAGTGAACGATATCCAAAGGGCTTGAGAAGAGGGGTAGTCCAATAACGTGAGCAATAATCCAAGCAGGGGCAAACATAGTCCAAACGGAAAGACGAAGGGTTAATCCAGGAACACGGACAAGAAACAAAACATGAGAAAATAGACAAGGCGAGACTAAGACAACTAAGAGGATTCCGTATCGCAGCTAAAACTAGGAGAATAATAAATGCAGAACAATACAGGAACAAAACAGAAACAGAATGGCTGGGTAAGGCAGCTAACACTAGGGGAGTGCTAAACGCAGAACAATACATGGCGATCTGAACAAGGAAGTCCATGGTGATTGTGTGATTAGTGAAATGGCTGCTGGGAAATGTAGTCCAGGGTAATAAGTGAAACAGCAATGTGAGAGTCAATGCGATGGAGGAGTGACCTCTGGTGGAGAGCGAATGGAAGTCCATGGACCGGATTCATGACACAGTGACTGGTTTTGTGTTTATCTGACTTAGACAAGCTATTAATGTCATGACAGAGGCAAAGCAGCTTTGATGTATCATGTTAGTTATCCAGAACGAAAATCAAAAACCTAAGCTCCCCTACAAAGGTTAACACTGAGGCCTTAAATATTTATACCTAAACATTACCCATCAACCCTAAAATTTTGCCCCAAAAATTATGATAGAATATAAATGAATAAGAACTAGAGAGTGAGAGAAACCCACAAAGTCTCTCAAGATTTTATTTTTTTTATGCGTTTTTGCCTTTAATTTGATAGGACAGTGCAGAGAGGACAGGAAGCAAAGTGGGAGAGAGAGAAGGGCATCGGGAAAGGTCCACAAGCCGGAACTCAAACTCGCGCTGTATGTCGGTGTGCTGCCCACGAGGCTATCGACCCTGACTCGCAAAGTCTTTCATAACAAATATTTAGCACTGTTTCACCTTCCCCTGTGGAAAGTAGGCATTGTTTCATAATGTATGATGAGCTGTCCAGTCAGTTTATGCAGGCTATATGTAAGAATATCAAATGTAATGAGAGACAACTAATGTTTAGTCCCTTATTTAAGACAATAAATTATGCATGAGGATTAACAGTCCTCTGTAGGCTTCATAAAATCTGTTGCTAAAAATCTTTACAATCATTTACAATCTTTACATTTTGACAGTGCTCAAGATTGTTTTTTTCTGGCTTTGATCTTAGCAGCTTTTTTTGGATGCTATAGCCACATTTTCACTGATATACAATGTAATTTGACTCTTTAAACCATCTAGTGCCTAGATCTCCAGGAACAGGATTTGGCACCCCTGCCTTAAACTATAAATTGGTGTCACACAGCCAGTCTTTTGACTATTGACATAAAGCCTGGTTCACTTTGCAGCTTATTTTTTTCCAAGTGCAACAGTTACGGCATCAGTGTAATGGTCATTGATTTCACATATCCAACACAGGTCCAGAATCAAGTAATGAATGCATACAAAGTCACAGAATATCTTTTTCTTGTTGATGTATCACTGCTTATACAGGATGCACAGGGTGATAAACATTCACAGTGTGTTCATAATGTAGTTATCCGGCACTGCATTAGCAACACATACAATAAATTTGCACATTTAAAATGTGAGTCTCATCGATAACACTTTTCAAAGTTTCATCAGATATGTAGAAACATCTAATACATTATACCCACAAGCAGTTACATTTTAATCAATTTAACTTTAATCAACTTACCCACTAATTTGCATAACTTGGATGCATATAATGTAAAAGCCTACATTAAATGTCCCCTTCTGATAATTGGAAGGTGACCTTCAATTATCAGCTGTCAGTATCACTTTACTATATCATCAGGTCTGCTTATGTGTTAAGACAACTGGCGAAGAGAAACTTTTGTAAAGAAATTAATTAATTAAGGGTGGTTTATCATCTGAACAGGAGTATCATAAACAGTTAATGGTCCCACTTTATATTAAGTGGCCCTAATACCTGTGTACTTACATAGCAACTAGATGTGTACGTAGTATGTAACCACAGTGTAAGTACTCATTGGTACATAGTATCTACAGCTGTAATATTTCTGTAACTACACACATGTAACAACCCTCAGAATGGTATGTGCAAGGTCAAATGTGTAACAGGACATTGGTAACAACACTTGTTTTTTCACTTCACTAAGTACTCGTGTAACAGGAATTATATTTAACTACATTTTATAACAACAATATGTATAAGAGTAATTGGAACAATTTGATCCAGGGTGTGGAGATGGGTAGGTTTAGGGGTGGAAATGGGATCCAGGGGGTGGAAACGGGTAGGTTTAGGGTTATGTAAAGTGGGAGGAGTTGGATCTCGAGTTGGTGGGAATTGTAGTGAAAATTAATGAAAAGTATTGATTGCAGCATTAAGATTTGCTCATGTTGCACCTTATTTCTTTGTATGTCCACTGAGTGGCGCTAAAACATGGGTTCAATATGTAAACCCTGGCACGTTTTTATTACGTTGATATAGGTACGTATTGCTGTGTTTTTATTACGTTGCTTCAGGTACATATTGCGGCGTACGTACTTCAGGTATGTATTCAAATATCCGGGGACCGTCACTAAAAATTAATGCTCTATCGTGTTGGAAATATGCCCTGCACCAAACCCAACCCTAAACCTACCCGGTAGTGTTGACAAATGCAGAACTGATATAAAAACACATTTGTTGATGCAACCATGCTATTTGAACTTCCATATATGCAGATTTGCGGCATTCAAACCGGAGCTCCTCACCTCTCAAGTATGTCTCCATACTTTGTGAACTACCGAACAAACCTACTGTCTATGAAAACCCATAGATATGAAGCTGGATATGTGTGATGCTAACTTTCAAAAGCATCAGTTTTCAAATATCCCAGCATATTAATATTTTTTTCAAAGTCATAACATGATATTCTTCAAAAATTACGCTTTATTAATCAAAACTTTGTAAATTTGTGTGAAAAGGAATAAAAGGCATCAAGAGTTTTACTGCCTCTAGTGTTAATTTCTTTTGGAAACTGCAGTGATATGTATTCGTTGGTACGTATTTCGCGTCTCACTAAAAAGTGCCCCAGGTACGTTTATGCCATGAGACCAGGTAGCCATTTTTATGATGAAGGGGAGAGCTGGATTGGGATAGATGTGGAAAGGGACACTGACATAGGCATTCTTGAGGTGTTGGAATATGTAGCAGGCTTTCAGATTCCAGGACAGAAACTTGGGCTTAGATTGGAGGAGGGAGGTTAGCAGAGCAATAATCATGCTGTAGTTACAATTTAATCTTCTAGAGAAATTGGTAAAGCCAAGAAAGCATTGACGATCCTTCCCAGTACAAGAAAGTATCCAGGTTTTGAATGCTTCTTCTTGTTGAAGCCAAGGAATTGTACTGATGGTTGATGAAAAGAACACTTCTCAGCCTTGAGGAACAAACAGTGTTCTTGCAGTTTCTTGAGTGCCCAGGTGACAAATCTGAGGTGCTTTGTTAGGTTGCATGGAGAATATAATCAATGTGGATTAGCATGTAGTGATGCAGGTATTCCCAGAAGACTTAATTTATGAAGTTGATGAAGGTGCATAGTCATAGTGTAAAATGTGGACCCAAGGGCAAAGGCAAGTAAATGCAAATAGTTTATTAATAAAAGGAAACATAGGTAGTTTGCTATCCTCTGGCCAAACTTGGCAGGTACAGAGCTGAATACAAATTTGATGCTGGGTACACACTAAAAGATTTTGAAAATCTTAATAAGATCTTCAAAATGTGAGAGGCCACAAACATGAGGGAAACAAATCCTAGATTTAACCGTTTTGCTCCTATAGTGTGTGGTGTCCTTGGGGTTCCCCCCCACACATCAAGATTTTTGAATATTTTCGATCAAAAATCACAACATTCGTAACCTCCGACATTCTTCCAAGCAGATTCAGTCACTCTTAACACACCTCACACCACTGGAAATCTGATAAGATAACCTTTAGAACCACCAAGATAATCGGGACATTACCTAGGATTGTCAGAAGGAGAGAAATCGGCCCAAAATCAGCCCGATTATCTTGTGGTGTGTACCCAGCATTAGGTGAAAAAGTATGTCAGCGTAAGGTCTTGGGTGAGGTATTCAGAAGTCCAGGCAGTGGGCAGGTGGAGTGTGACTAGTGCAGTCCCCAACCAGCAGGCTCTTTCCCACACTCAGCGACAGGAACAGTATTCATGGGCAGCAGGATGACTGGGCAGAGAACAGGTTGAAGCACAGGACACGACCAGACTAGATAGGACTGGACTGGACTGGAACTGACTTAGACTTGAAAAGAAGTCTGGAGATCCTTAGAACGATCAGTCAGTAATAGTGGTGCTACGGATCACAAAACCCACGGTTCGGATCATACTACGGATTTTGAGTCACGGATATGAGGTCCAAAAATAGAGTGGGGGAACTATGACTGATTCCAAGATGGCGCCTGTGTATTTGGCATGCCGTCTGCTGCTCTCATGTTTGTTTGTCTGGTTGTCTGCTCTGTCTCTAAACTGCTGAACACTTTTAATCTACGACCGTCAAGCACTCTTGGATATCCGCAACTCTATTGTGGACACATTCACGAACTCTTACATGTATATGGACTGCTCCTTTGGCAATACGAAGGAGCCGTTCCGAATGGTTATCCCGGACTGTATCCGCCGGTGGCCCCTTAACATCTCGCGGAGAAAGCGAAGGAGGAAACGAGGCAACCGCGGAGGTTACATCGTGAAGCTGAAAGCTCAACTGCGGGGCTGGCTTTCTCTCGGACTATGAATCGTTCTACGGCGGCTCTGCTACCTGGCGCCCGCTGGACTTGACCTACTTTGTCCTTTGGCTTTGTCCTGTTCTCCCCCTGCACCCGAGTCCTGCTTCTCGTGCTGGTCTCCACCGAATTGGCCTCGGCTCTCGACGACGGGGAGTAACTCACGGAAATCTGCGCTCACTGAAAAGAGCGTCCTCATCTCCTGTTATTCTGTCTTCACCGAAGATGGCATTATTAAATGCCCGCTCCTTGGTGAAAAAAGACCTTTTTATTAAACGACTTCTACTCATCTCACAACTTGGATGTTCATCACAGAATCCTGGATAAAGGTTGGTGATCTAACTCCTTTCTCTGATCTGATCCCTACTGGCTGTTCATTCTTTAACTCCCCTCGTCCGAGTGGACGCGGGGGTGGGATAGTAACAATTTTTAAAAACTCTCTCTCTGCACGCTGTCGATTGGTCCCTGTAACAGCTTTTTCCAGTTTTGAAGCTCAGTTTATTCAATTAGACTGGAATGGTCCTGTATGTGTAGGGGTGATTTACCGTCCTCCGCACTCTTCCAAGGACTTTATACAGCATTTCACGGAACTGATCGGCAATATTGCCACTAATTACGATCGCTTTCTATTGGTGGGTGATTTTAATATCCATGTCTGCTGTCCGTCAAACCCCCTATCGCATGACTTTCTTAATCTTATTGACGCTTTTAATCTATCTCAGTGGATCAGCGACTCTACTCATATTCAGGGCCATAAGTTGGATCTTGTACTGTCGTATGGGCTTGATGTGACTGACATTGTGCTCTCAGATTTTATGATCTCGGACCATAAGCCCATATTATTTTCACTGACTCTTCCAGATCTCTCTCAAATTTCTACTACACCTGCAACTCTGTCTCGATTATACTCTCCTCAGTTTAGCACAAATTTCAACTTTTGAAACTAAATGCTGCTCACAGTTGCACTTGGATCAATCATTATCTGACTTGGATGCTGATCAACATCTTAGCCTTATGAATTCTGCCTGGCTTAAGGTAGCAAATGCAACTGCCCCCCTTAAGCCACACAAGCACAAATCAAAATTTGAACTATGGCAAAACTCTGACACTCGTCTCTTAAGACAAAATTGTAGAAAGGCAGAACGAAAATGGAAAAAGGACAGGCTGCAGATCTCTCTTCAAATGCTCAGAGACTCTCTTACATCTTATCAGACTGCAGCTAAGTCTGCAAAAGCTGCATATTTTTCTAATCTAATTGAAACTAATCACTCTAAACCTAAGGTATTGTTTTCAATTATTCAATCTGTCACAAATCCTTCTGTTAACACTTTACCTGTTGCCTCTGTTGCTCTCTGTGAAAGCTTCTTGAGATATTTCAGTGACAAAATTACTAACTTAAGACTTTGCGTCTGCCCCACTTTAACTATAACTGTCTCTCCAATCATGTCATCTGCCTCTGCCGTTTTTGATGCTTTTGAACCTATCAATCTTCAGGAATTGAAGGAGGTGATTGGCAAGCTTAAACCTTCATTCTGTTCTAGCGATATCATTCACCCGAGATTTTTAAAATTAATTATCAATTCGATTGGGCCAGGTCTGGTGTCTCTTATTAATAAGTGTCTCCAAACTGGCTCTGTTCCTGCCAATCTTAAAGTCGCTACGGTCACTCCTCTGCTCAAGAAGCCTTCACTGGATTCCTCTGTCCTAAAAATTTTTCGGCCAATTTCTGTCTTGCCTTTCATTTCAAAGGTTTTGGAGAAAATTGTGCTGAATCAACTTCAAAGTTTTCTGTCAAGAAATTGTATTCATGAGGTTTTTCAATCTGGTTTTAAGTCTGCTCACAGCACTGAGTCTGCCCTGTTGAGAGTGTTAAATGATATTTACCTCTCTACCGATTCCGGAGACTCTATGGTTCTTATCCTTTTAGATTTATCGGCCGCTTTTGATACTGTAGACCACTCCTCACTGTTATCCAGATTGGAGTCTTGGGTAGGTCTAAAAGCTAACGTCCTGAAATGGTTTCAATCTTACCTGTCTGACAGAAAGTTTTTAGTGAAGCTGGGTAATTTTACTTCTTCTTCTGCACCTCTGTCTGTTTTTAAGTCTCTGCTAAAAAAGTATTTGTTTTCCTTAGTGTATTGACTACTGTGCTATGGCCAGTTTTAATTTTTTATTGTATTAAATTCTGTCGGGTTTGTTTTCTGTGTATGTGGTAGGCTATAATCTTGCTTTTCTGTAAATCACTTTGGTCAGCCTGGTGGCTGTTGTAAATGTGCTATACAAATAAAATGAACTTGAACTTGAACTATTTTTCGGATCAGCAAAAAAAAAAAAAAGTTTGCTTTTCATTTATTACTAAAAGCTTACTTTAAGTACTCTATACCCCAGCAGAAACTGAAACTGAATTCTGAATCGCACTGCTTCTCTCTCTCTCTGCGTGCTTCGGGTGTGTGCGGCTGCGTCTGAGCGCAGAAAACGGCGCGCGAGTCCCGATTCGATTTCTCCTTCATCTGAATGTTCTGAAATTGCTTGATTGTATAAATTGGTAAACACTTGCAAATGATAACTTTCAGTCTATACTGGTTGAACTTAACAGTTAATCCGTGAATCACATGCGTGCCGAACCATGGGGACTGGTCCGTACGAATCACGGATCAGTTGCACCCCTAGTCAGTAACCAACAATAATTTGTCAAAAAGCCTATAAGGACGCAGGGATAAATAGAGAAGAAAATCAGAGAAAAGAGAAAACAGGTGCCATATCGATTGAGATGGCAAAGAGCTGAGTCTAAGTAGACGTGCAGAACAGAGAATGAGCGAAAAGGAAGGAAAGGGTAAAAAAAAAAAAAGGCAAACCCAGCTCATGACAACAAAATCATAACTCATTGTAATCAGTTGTTCTTTACACAAACACAAGTAATAAAGAGATTCACTTTCTATTTCTGACTGCTATATAAGGAAACAGGACAATGGATTTGGAACATTAGATGCGTACAGTTTAGACACGGTGTTGGAATGTTTCAAACCATATTCTTTTGCAATTAATTATGATGATTCAGCTCATCTTGCTGTGAATCTGTGGTGTAAATTCAACTCAGATAAATGTCCCCCAAGAACACATCAACTTCCCCCTTTCAAAAGTATTGTTTCCAGCACTACTCATTGTTCTGTAGCCTACCATTGAAAAATGCTGACCTAAATCATAGAGCTGGTCATGGATTGACGAGTCTCTGATAGGATGATGGAAGACTTTTTTGAAGTGTTGTAGAGCTTATACAGACGTGCGCTACCTATACATGTAATTTTCTTTTATCAGATTTTCACACAGAGTGACAATTACACGCTGCACAGTTTTAGCCCTGATTATCACTTATCAACATTTTTGAGGAAATCTCCAACAAAACGACAAAATTAGGGGCAAATCAGTTCTCGGTCACATGAGTAACAACAATCATGTAGTGCGAATTATCAAAGACGCAGTCTGAGAGAAGAGCTGATTCATACTGTTAAGATATTTAGTATGCTGAATATCTTAACCTGTCTGTGAGTCCTGTAGTGTGAAATTTGGAAATGGTACGTTATTTCCTGCATCACTTCTTGCGTGTATTTGGTTGTGAAACATAGTTTGCAGACCAGACAGAGTTGTCAATGATTCCTTCTACTGAAAATTTGTGTACTGTGTGAGCCCCTGTCATTGATATGTTGTGTAGTGTGCACACAAAAGCAACTACTGCAAATGGTACTCCAGACAGTTGTGTAGTGTGAGAATACCAGTGATCCAACAACTTTGAAAATCATGCAGTGTGTTTCTGGCATTAGTCAAACTAAACAATATTGCACCCGGAAGAGAAGACTGATGTCACATGGACTGTTTTAATGACGTTTCTGTGTGTTGATCGTAGTAATATCCTTGGAGGGTCAGAGAGCTCTCAGATTCCATCAAAAATATCTTAATTTGTGTTCCAAAGATGAACGAAGGTCTTGCGGGTTTGGAACAACATGAGGGTGAGTAATTAATGACAGAATTTTCATTTTTAGGTAAACTGCCCCTTTAAGGTATTGCCCCCCTAAATAGCTTTAGTTTTAGTTAAAATAAAAAAAAAAAAAAATTGTAGCATCTACTTTTTCAAACAGGTAGCTGTCTGTTTAAATCTACTCTAGTGTTTTGCACAGATTTCTGTGATGATTATGTTTAGGAACAGAGGTCATTAACCTGATATAAAAACAATAAAGGTATTTGAGATATCCTTTATATACCGTTTGTAAGGTATTCAAATCATTACATTTATGGAATGTCCCCATAAAACATGGAAACCCAATATGTGTGTGTATTTACCACTTAAAAGGGTGTGCAAAGTTACAGATATTTTTGTTCATCAAAGTTCTGTATTATGTATCTGTATTTGCCATTTATATAATGTCTTATGTAAGTAAATATATTTTAATTCTATTTGAAATTGTGTATACAGTATTAACAGTATTAAAAAATTGCTTGTAAGAGCATTAGCATGGTATCTCTTGCTTAAAAGGAACATAATTCCGGCTGGTATGCAAAGAAAATATGCAAGTTTCCCTGCTGCAAATGCTAGCAGGATTCTTTAGATGGAATTATGGGCCCTTCTGTCCAGGTAGGCAGTGATCCAAGGCTGCTTGGGGCAATTTGCCTCATTAACCAGTATAAAGCTAGCAGCATCACACTACTAGTACAATGACTCATGTACCTTAGTGCCTGGCATATAAACACACTTCTTTTGTTTTAGAGAGTGTTTGATCTAATAGAGCACAGTGTTCAGCTGTATTTAGTTTGAATGAGTGCAAAGGTGAGATGCTTTCTTTTAACATATTCCAAGAGCAACAAATATTTTGGACAGCTGCCAAGTGAGATATTTGCATACAACCTATCATAACAAAAGCAAAGGCAGAAAAACTAAACAAAAAAACACCATATGCATAGTCACAAGAACAGGGCCTTGCTGGTAGTGTTGTAAAATTTGACCAAGACTAGTTAAATGTTTTGAAGGTCTTTTGTCTTGGTACTCGGTCTTGTCTCTGTCTCAGACTAAGTCAAATGGACCGGGCTTTGGGGTCAAAAGCGCTCAGGCACGGTTCAGATTGCCTAGTGTGAGTACACGGTTCAGATCGGTTCAGATCGCCTAGTGTGAGTACACCCTGAGACAGAGACAAGACAGAGTACAAATACGGGGCACGTGAGTACACACTAAGAGGACCTGGGATTTTATTCAGGCTGGTCAAGACCACAACTGCAGGAATATCGTTAAATTGTATGTACAACTGTAAATGCAATAACATATTTATTTATTTGTTTGTTTGTTTACCATTGTCCCAGGTCAGAAATTAATGAGGGATTGTTTCAAAAATGTCACCAAAATAAATATAATTTCAATAGTCTAATCTAGAAGTAATAAAAGCGTGAATCACTTTCTCAAAGTTTTTAAAAGAAAGAAAAGTCTTAGCTTTAGATAGGAGCCGCATCTGAAAAAAGGATGATTTGACCACAGAATTTATCTGCCTATGAAACTTCAGATGTTCATCAAATACCACACCCAAATTTTTCACATATTGCTTAACACATGAGGGGGGGGGATTTTAACATTTGCAAGTTATCATTTGTTGTTGTTGTGGATAGGGTCTTTAAAACAGCTCTATTCATTTATCCTGTTATCAGCACATGTTGAAGTAGATTCGTCTCTTGTCTCTGAGATAATATGCGCTGTTAATGCAGCGTTAGAAAACTCAGTCAGTTTTTTTACTTTCACTTTCTGTATGACTGAAGTTAAGACGTTCACCGGCATAACTATTGCACAAAGTTTGCACGTTGCTTGTGTGATATCCATTGGCTCGCCTTCTACTGTATAAACTACATGAATACATGAAAGAGGAATCAATTCGGTATGCCGCACTGTCTGAAACACGTCTCTATGCTTGTGCGCGCTTCGGGTGTGTGCGAGTACAGCGCACAAGTAATGAATTGTGTTCTGTTTCGTTTCTTCTTGTGGTTTTAAATAGATTGAACGTGTAAAATTGGCAAATTAATCTGCGAATCACATGCCGAAAGGTGGGGTCTGGACCTGGTCCGTATATCACGGATCAACTGTGATCCGTTTAAGCCCTATGACAGATCAGAGCAATCTTTTATTTACTAATTTAACCATCGTCAAATTGCTACTCGATATCAATGGCATACAACGAAAATAAAGAGTAATTAGAAAAATCATTTACGCATATTATCTATAGCCCACACAAAATTTACCCAGAACTTTCTCGCGAAACATTTTTTTTGTAATGAACATAATGATACTTGAACAAATGAGCATGATTGCAAACATGATACGTATTTTATAGTTGATATAAAAATTTTTATTACATTTTTTGCTGTATTACAAAAAAAATAGTTCCAAAAAAATATACAAATATCCAAACATAGCAGAACTGTTTCAAAGCAACACACAGCAGTGTTCATTTACTAAATGAATCAGATGCATGATTCTGTGATTCTGCTGCCACCTACTGGAGGTATTACTTTCAACAAAAAAAGTATAATTTAATTTTTCCATCATATTTCTATTTTCAAAATGTATATTATTTTATATTATAATGTAATAAAATTATTTGCAGTTGTAATTTTAATGCAAATGATGATGATGATGATTGTAATTATTTTATCAAGACAGGCAGTAAATGTGAATCTTTCAGATGATTTTCAGGTGTGCTGGTCTAGTCTTGGTCTTGACTCGGACTTTCTCAAAAAAACTCATTCTGTATGATTTATAAGCTTTTGTAACCATGGGGACATAAATTTAGGTCCCCACAATGACACGAGTCCCCATGAGTGTGTGTATTCAGGTTTAAGTCCCCACCAGGATATTTAAACCTGTACACACACACATACACATATAGCCTATCATTTTAGTGGTTTAATGACATTTACAATTGCATTGTATTGTGTCTCAGTTTCCTTTTATCCTTTGTTGGAAATTCTTAGCTTATGGATATTATGTGCTGTGATGTCACACCCACTAAGCAATCAAATTCCAGAAGCAACTGTAAAATACTGTAAGCTACATAAATAGTGTCAAATAACCATGCTATGTAGTTGCTCTGTGACTCAGTAAATCGACCATTATATACAGCAGTGCACTTTGTGGTAGGATTCTTTTTTTGCTTTATAAAATCAGATGAAATATGGATGATAATTAGGCTGAAGACACTGGGTAATAATTAGGCTGAGGCTTCTTCTCGCTTGTCTCTTTCAGTGCTATTCAGATGAATTTGTGTCATAACGGCCTGCTCTCCAGAACAGATTGTGCCACAAATGTCTCACAGTACTTCCTGCTTGAGGTTATCAATAAATACTTTTTGTATCATAAAAAACATAGCATGGGCTTATTGTGATTAATACAACAAAACATAAAAAAACATATTCTTTGTGATGTACTGATCATCAGGTTTGGGAAGGTTACTTTTAAGATGTATTTCACTACAGATTACAAAATACATGCTTTAAATTGTAAGGGCGTGTTCACACTTGGTGTCTTTTTTGACTAGAAAAAGTTGACAAGAGCGCTTTTTTAGTCAAATAAAAAGCTGGCAGCGTTTTGGTTACAAATAGCAGCCAAAGGCGTCTTTTGTTGCTATAACAACAGCTGCAACGGTAGCCTAGCACTGTGTGCTGTAGAAATGTCGGCTTTTGAAGTTAACGGGGAGGGTGTAGGTTCACAACGACGTTTGTGGGAGTGCAACATTATATGGGGAAGGAAACTGTATGGTGCTTCCAACAATTTAGTCCAGGAGCTCCGGTTGGATGATGCACGAAACTAGTACGATCTGTCTACCGGCTATCTTCTCCTTTTTTTCTTGTTGTTTTTGTTGTTATGGAAACGACTCGCCACTCGCTTGTCATTGGTCAGCTGTCAAAAAGGCGCTTGATGTAGTAGGGCATTTTTTTCAGAAAAGTTGAACTTTTTTCAACTTGAAAAGACGCTCTGAGCTGCAGAAAAAGACGCCTGCGGTGGCGTTTTAAAAAGTGCTCAGGACTTTTTTAAAAACACGATTTACGCCATAGAATTATAATGTAAAACAGACGTTGGCAGCTTCAAAAAAGACGCCAAGTGTGAACATAGCCTAATTTGATTATTTATTAGATTAAACAAGTTTTGAAACTTAATCTAAATACTTTGGAATACTAATAAGGTTTGTAACAAAGGGTCCTCTAGAGAAAAACGACATCCTTAAAACATAGAACTTGGTTTTCCTCTGCATTTTATTTCCACAATATTTTGTGAGTGGAAAAAATGCAGATTACTTAAAAATTACTGATGCTCAAGAAGGCATCACAATGAATTAAGAGCTGGGGTATTAATTACAGTATTAGCTTTTGAAGGGCAGTAGTACTGAAGAAAAAAAAGATCTGATAATACTAACATATCTGAATATGACTTTTTTTTTTTTTTTTTTTTACAAAAAGATATGCATGCACCATCACTTCTCAGAATTCTTCAGGAAGCGGTTTATCTGACCGGTGTTTTTTTTTCTTCTGTATGACTGGATTAATTGTACTCTATGGCCTTGATCAAGTAGATTATTCGGCAACGCTTTAGAGTACAACCCGCAAAGAACTACGGAAGTATACTGAATTTACAGTGTACGTTTCTGTAATTTTAGTGTACCTATAAAGAACGTACGTGTAGGCATAAGGGAACAATGTGTTACGTTTGGGTAATAAGGGGGTAACAACCAGATATGCAACCTGCAAAGAACTGCGTAAGTAAACTTAAGTTACAGCGTATCTTTTTTGTAATTATAGTGTACCTATTCAGTATCTCCATGTAGGTATAGGGGAATAATATGCGACTTTTGGGGAATAAAGAGGTAACAACCTGTAAAATTACAAATCATTATACTGTAAGTATTTTGAAACTAAGTGGTACCTTATGGAGCGAATTTTGTGCCAATATTCCAGCGTTTTGCAAATAAACACAATCTGCTTTGAAAAGAAAAACTCGACTTTCAAACAAACGCAAACTGATTTGCAAATACAAAACTCTATTTGAGAGAAAATGCAGAGGTATGGACAAATATGTATTGTGTGTTACAACTGTGAGACTCATTTGCCTTTTTATGACGAAATGTGACTTGATTTTCTCACAAATGCGTGCAGGCAGATTTTCTCACGTGTCCAAACAGATTTTCTCACAAATGCAATCCAAAAACAGCAGATGGCGCTGTTGGTCAATTTACGCTAGTCTCTCGAGACCCGAAACACCTTTTCAGGGAATACAGCAGACCAACATGAGTGGGAAAAAGGTGAGTTTCTGTCTTACTATATCTATAATTAACCATTTAGCCTAGGTGTTTTCACAAAGCGTCCCCACTACAAAGTGCTGTAAAGTTGTTAACATGATTGATTAGTTCAAAAATCAGTAGTGACATGGCTAAACATTTAAGTAGGTAGTCTTTCTCTATAAAAACTGATCCATTCTCTGTACCTCTTATCCTCTGTAGAATCGCAGGATATAGAATATATAGGCTACATATGTTGATACAATTGTTCAACATTCAAAAAAATGCAGAGGTATAACAATAAATTGTCACAATATATTGTAATACTAAAATGCAGATGTATTTTGGATAGCGAAAAATCAATTTTATTTTTACATTAGGTCAAGTAAGATTTATTGTCATTCTGCTATATATGATGTGACATAGCCTACAGTGGAGAGAAATGTTGTAGGCTACCTCTGCAGTAAAAGTTTAAACAAGTATAAAACTACACATAGACAACCTACTGAAAGGAGTAGGCTAAACTAATTACAAATAGGCTACTATAATCAAACTAGTTTAAGTTCAGATGAGCTTTATTGTGATTCAACTATACAAAATATTATCTAAACATCGATATCCCTTTAGAAAATTAACCATGGTTTTACTAAATAAATACCATGGTATTTGCATAAAAGCTGCCATTACAGAAATGGTAACCTGCAAAAAAAAAAAAAGATGGTTACCACACTTTTACTATAGTAAAACCAACTTTAATTTTCGTAAGGGATATCATAGTTTATTATCATATTTATGTTTATGTACAGTATAGCATACAGTAGTTTATATACATGCCTTGTACAACATTTAAAACTAAAAGTGGCCTGTAAGGAGATATTTCATATTTCAAACAATATTTTACTCTGAATACTGGAAGATTTTAGTCTGACGACAGCCTGTTTGGAAAAGCCCAACTCAAAATATGTAGCTTTTTATATATGGCCGAGCAACATTTTAACTCATGAAGTTAAGAATAAAAGGCTACTGTCAGGAATTATATTAGTGGCTCTTCAAAATGCAAACATTCGTCATCTGAGTCACTCCGAGAAGAGTCCTCGCTGTCCAGAGTGTGTCTTCACCCGTGTAGCGTGCCATCATCCAACGCACAGAAAAAGAAAGTAGGCTAAATTCTATGATGAAGCTTGACATTTTGATGCCATTTTTCAGGGGCATCTACATGTTTATCTGGTTGATCTCAGATCATTAACATGCGATCAGAGCGCTCAGTGTGAGGCGGGATCACATTACAGGAGAAACTGTCCCTCTCCTTACTTTCATACAGATTATATAGGCCTAATCAGAGAATATTTGTTTTCAATTTGAATTGGTTTATTTAAAAGTAGAGATGTCAAGCTTTCTATACATATATGTATCATGTATGTGAGGCATATTTTCACTGAGATTCAGGTTGTTTTATTAATGTGCCAGTGAAGAAAATTCCCAGAAGACGGCAGAGAACACACCCTGTTTGTTTGTTTTCTTTATTTTACAAAAGCACATTGTTCTGTTGTTATTAAGACTATACACAAATAAAAGTAGAACCTTTGCAGTTTAAAACTATGCAATACTCGTATCTGTATTCTTAGTTATTTTCGTGGTCATCATGAAACCGTGACAAAACCCACGGCCTTCGACCCCAAAGATTATTTTCTAATCATTCCATTGTTAAAATCGTTCTGAAATACTGGTAAACCACTGTTTATTAAAACGCTGAATTTAGTATTATATCAGCGTGAACTTCTCCCCAATTCACATGACAAGAGTGACACCAGAAGATAAATATTCATCATTTTGCTTAGCTACAAAATTACATAATTATTTTTGACACAAATAATTGCACAGTGTTATAACATTTAAAAAGGTTTAGATATTGCACTAAATAATTATTTGTTTTCAATTTTTTTTTTTTTTTTTTTGTTAATAATTAATGACCTCTTGGGTGATATTACTATATCTGATACTAAATTAAATTGTCTAAGCTTTCATTTTGGTACACAATATTGTCGCTATCCATAATACATTTGCATTTAAAATTACTATATATTGTGACACAATTTATTGTTATACCCTGCATTGTTTTGAATGTTAAACAATTGTATCAACATATGTAGCCTATATATTCTATATCCCGCAATCCAACAGAGGATAAGAGGTAAAGAGAATGGATCAGTTTTTTATAAGGAAAGACTACCTACTTAAATGTTTAACCATGTCACTACTGATTTTTGAACTAAACAATCATGTTAACAACATTACAGCACTTATTGTGAATTTCACTAACTTTGTAGTGGGGACAATTTGTGAAAACACCTAGGCTAAATGGTCAATTATAGATATAGTAAGACAGAAACTCACCTGTTTCCCACTCATGTTGGTCTGCTGTATTCCCTGAAAAGGTGTTTCGGGTCTCGAGAGACTAGCGTAAATTGACCAACAGCGCCATCTGCTGTTTTTGGATTGCATTTGTGAGAAAATCTGTTTGCACGCGTGAGAAAATCTGTTTGGACACATGTGAGAAAATCCGCCTGCACTCATTTGTGAGAAAATCAAGTCACATTTCCTCATAAAATAGCAAATGAGTCTCACAGTTATAACACACAATACATATTGTCCATACCTCTGCATTTTCTCTCAAAATAGTTTTGTATTTGCAAATCGGTTTGCGTTTGTTTGAAAGACGAGTTTTCTTTGCAAAGCAGATTGTGTTTATTTGCAAAACACTGGATTTGTTTGATGAATATTGGCACAAAATTCGCTCCATAGTACCTTTTCTAATATTACGTGGTATGTATGGCCTAAACAATAATCGTATGTTTGGGAGTGATTTAAAAAGACAATATACTTTTTATATTGGTATTTTATTATAGGCCTAGGTATTTTAACCATTGTGTTATTAAAGGAAACATGATGGAGATTACTGAACAACAAAACTGGACATCTAGTGAAATGAGTTAATGAGTTTCTGCTATGATTTAGAATTCACGAATCTACTTACCTTATGAAAGCTTATTTGTCGATCTCAGCAACTTCACACCAGCAACTTCCCAACACCACTATCACCAAATAACTTTGCATGATATACCATCAAGGTTCAATGCAGCTTAAAACAAGCTTACCTCTTTCCAGCTGTTTGCAGAAAAAAATACATGATACAACATTTGTATTTCAGTGGATGTATACTGTGATGCTTTTATAGCAAAAAAAAAAAAAAAAAGAGGGTTTAATTTGGCCATCAAACAATTAAATTAAAACTAGTGCAATATTTTTCTCTGTAATAACTGTGCAAATACAAATTTTTTCTGTGTTTAAGCCCAACTTGTTCCTCCCTTATTCCATGTAGTTACAGTGTAAATACAACATTTGCGGGCTGTAAATAAAAAGTGGTGCTTGTTACCCCTTTATTCCATGTAGTTACTGGCTACAACAAATTGCTCTGAAACTTTTGTTCATAACAAATTTAAGATTTTGTTCAGTTTGTTCATGTTTTTCACCCACTGATGAAGTTAAACTATTATGACCAAACCATCACGTCAATAAACACACAGTAATAAACACAGTAAGTCACTGGCATAAAGTTGGCTTGACATTAGACGTTCGATATTCGCGTATTTAGGGACCGTCTCTAAAGTTACATGCGATATTGGTATACATTTTTCTAACTTCAATAGCATATGAGAAGAATGACTTACAGTCATAACACAAACTGTAAACTGTTCATCTAGGTGTCAACTATAATGCACACCTTTTACATTTTTGATAATTACTCAAATAAACTGTAAATTATATGTTTAAAAAAATGCTATTTTTCAGTACCAAATGGGCTTAAACGCAAATTTAAAGCTCAATAGCATTTGAGGAGAATGACTTACAGTCATAAAACAAACTATAAACTGTTCATCTAGATGTCAACTATAATGCACACTTTTTACATTTTTTGATAATTATTAAAATCTACTGTAAATCATATGTAAAAATTGCTATTTTTCAGTACCGAATGGGCTCAAATGCAAAGTTAAAGCTCAATAGCATTTGAGGAGAATGACTTATAGTCATAAACCAAACTGTAAACTGTTCATCTAGGTGTCAACTATAATGCACACCTTTTACATTTTTGATATTTATTCAAATAAACTGTAAATCATATGTAAAAATTGCTATTTTTCAGTACCGAATGGGCTCAAACGCAAATTTAAAGCTCAATAGCATTTGAGGAGAATGACTTACAGTCATAAAACAAACTATAAACTGTTCATCTAGATGTCAACTATAATGCAATCAAATAAACTTTAAATCATATGTAAAAATTACAGTTTGTAAAAATTACAGTTTGTTTTATCACTGCAAGTCATTCTGCTCATATGCTATTGAAGTTAGAAAAATGTATACCAATATCGCATGTAACTTTAGAGACAGTCCCTAAATATGCGAATATCGAACGTCCAACGTCAAGCCAACTTTATGCCAGTCTGAAAGTCAAGATTAAACTATGTATTATAGTGAACTGACAGGATTTTACCGTTTTGATCCATGTCCTGACTAGTTCGCAGTTCCCGGTTTTAATCGCCTCTCAATGTTGTGAGAACATACAAACCCTCCAGTTTTAAAAGAACACATTCCAGTCAGTTTCAGAAAAAACTCTCCTCTTCGCTTCGATTAGTTTTCTTGTATTTTCGACACATATTCCTGTCACGAGCGCCGCAAACACGGATAGACTCGTCTCAAGCGCCATTCAAGCTGTTTCCAGTTCCCGATCACCACATTCACTGTTCCAGTTGTAAACGAACACACTCAGACAATTTCAGAGTTGTCCCTTGTCTGCGCTTCGATTAGTTTTCTCCTATTTTCCACACGTTTCCATCTTAAGCACCACAGACACGGCCCACGGATTTCATCGCACACAGAACTGTTCACGTTTGAACCTCCACATTCCTAATCAGGGTTGCCAGGTTTTCACAACAAAATCCGCCTAATTGCTACTCAAAACTAGCCCAATAGAGTGGTGGAACTATGATGTCACTTTGTAGGCAAAAGTTAGCGAGTTAGCATTTTAGCACTTCCGGTTCCATCGTCCCAGAGTCAATGGGTTTTTTGAATGGAATTTGGGTTAAATCCCTTAAATAAGGTCCGTGGTTCAGACAGGCTCAAGATACTTTCACGTTTTATTCTACGACATAAAACACACCAGTTACACCCCACTCGTGATTTTTTAAAACTGTTACGTTTCTTAAAAAAGACGGTTGCTAACAAGTTGCTAAATGGGACTACAGGCGCTGTCGGAGACATTCAACGTCATCACGCCGAACAGTTTATCAATTTACAGTATCTTCCAGTTGTAGTATAATTTGTAAATCAATTAATTGTAGAATAACCAATAAATAAATAAATACAATTTTATATTGTTGTTCAGCAATGTTTTTTTGCTTTGCCATCAAATGCGACACATGTCTTCAGATGGAAGATGCTCGTTTTATCGCTTACTGATATGGGTTCGGACCATAAGGTAAACTCATACGATTATTCCATGTAAACACCACATTTACCGGCCTTACGTGGTGAAAGTGAAACTTTAATGATGCATAGTGCTTAAAGCCACGTTAAAATTAAATGTTTACGGCCACATGAAGCTGTTAGAAAGCATATAGATTGAGGATTTCCTAGAAGCAAGGATAAAATAAAATTTTGTGTACCCACCCTAACAAAATTATAGCTGAAATGTGGTACTTTGTTCACTAAAATAAATTTAATCTTACCATATCCAAAAACTCGCTCACTCTGCTGTTATTTAATAGATTAAATGTACTAGAATTTTATTGAATAGTACGTGGGGTCGTTTTTTTATTTTTATTGTGCAAGTAAAGAATGTGACAGTGTTTACATGTACCAAAAACATAACCCCATGGACCAAACATATAGCACATGAGAGAGAAATTTTTTTTAGAAACACTAGGACAAACAAACCTACATACTGATGGCCAACATTACAAGTCCCTTCTGATTAGCTCCTGTATTTGCATTCATATGTCTGTGAGCATGCATGCATACGTGTGTGTGTGTGTGTGTGTGTGTGTGTGTGTGCATGTGTGTGTGTGTATATGTGTTTGTGTGTGTCATTGTGTCTAGGGTTGGGTAAGGAAGCATACAACTGAAATAGTATCATAATAGATTGATAACAGATATAAGTAGTGTAAAAATAAATAAATAAAGACAGATAATAATAATAATAATAATAATAGAGACAACAAATGTTATTAGCAACAATAACCATAATATTATTAATCATAATGATACGTAATGGCTACGACACGTGGGGTCGTTTTTAATTAAAATAAATGTATTGACTTTTAATGCACCTTATTTCGAAATGTACAGAAATATGTGCTTTCAAGTTAAGATTATTTCATTTATTCACTATACTATTTATTACTACTGTCTCATTTCAGCTTTAGTTTGGCTCTAGTTTTGTATTTATTCCAGTTTATATGAAACGGTCCATGTAGCGTGGATTCAAATTCATATACAGAGTAAATCCTTTTCACTAAACAAGCGAGCATCCGTGATGCTGTAGTTCGTTTATAGCCTAAGTTTAGCTTTTAAGTTCTGGCGCTTTTATTTAGGCTTCAAAATTTGTTAAAGTTATATTATTTTGTGAAGATTATCTTGATGGACAAAACGTGTAAATTTCATGAACTATGATTGAACACAGAGGTTATTTTTTGCGATAATACAAATGTCTATGGAAAAATCCTATTGGCTTTTTGTCGAGGGAACCAGTTTCATGCTAACAGCCAATCCACCTACAAAGTGATGTCATAGCTCCTCCACTCTATTGCGTTTCAAGGGGGGTTCTCCGGTAAAAATTCCCCAGGAAAACCGCAGACTCGGCAACACTGTTCCTAATCTAGGACCGTCGGGTTACTCTATTACTGATATCAACCTAAATTGGGTCAAATCAAGTCAGCTTCCTAACCCAACAGTCTCAACCGAGCGTTTGGATTGAAACAATAACCCAGCGTGTTTAAAAAGTAGGCCTACACAGTGTATGTTTTTGCTAAATCACTTGCAAAATTTAAGATTGTTGTTAGGTCATACATAATATTAGAATAGGTACCCCTTAGTTTCAAAATACTTACAGTTGAAATAATTTTTAATTTTACAGGTCGTTACCCCTTTATTCCCCAAACTTCACATATTATTCATCTGGTTTCCGTGGGCTTGTACCCAATGGCAGTCTAGGTGACAAGGTCTTCAGAGGGGATCTGTCTCTGGGGCTCATCTAGTTGACATGGTCTCCGCTGACATTCAGGGCTGTAGAGGTCATCTATAGGTGCTGATCCACCATCTGGTCAGGATATGGACTGGATCCGGGTGACTGCAGTGACCAATCTGATCTGGATACAGTCTAGATCTGGGTGGCTATGGTGCCCTCGGAATAAGAAAGAAACAGACTAATATTAGCGTAGATGCCATTCTTCTAACGATGTAACAAGTACATTGGGTGTTATGGGAAGTGTTCCTGGTTCTGGTTGTCCTAATTAATGCAGCCTAGCAATATAATTATAACGGATTTGAATTACAGAAATGTGTTAGTGTGTTATGTGTAAGCCAGGTTAAAGAGATGGGATTTTAATCTAGTTTTAAACTGACAGAGTGTGTCTGCCTCCCGAACAGTGTTAGGTAGATTGTTCCAGAGTTTGGGAGCTAAATAGGAAAAGGATCTGCCGTCCCAGTTGATTTTTATATTCTAGGTATTATCAAATGGCCAGAGTTTTGAGATCATAGCAGACATGAAGGACTATAATGCAATGAGAGCTTGCTCAAATACTGAGGTGCTAAACCATTCAGGGCTTTATAGGTAATTAGCAAGATTTTAAAATGTATACGATGTTTAATAGGGAGCCAGTGCAGTGTTGATAGAACTGGGCTAATATGGTCAAACTTCTTGGTTCTAAGCAGCGCAGTAGTTCAGAGGAGAGTATGGCAGCAAAGGCCGATCACAGTAAAGCTCTGGGCATCGCTGTCCCATCACCTTTATTCAGAACGTCCAGCGGAACACACACATGACCTTGACCTGTTCCACGACCCTGATCAGTGCACAGTGTCAAATTATGTGTTGTGTATACAGTCAAAGCTAAATTTATTCAGACACCTTTCTCACATTATATAACAGTCTATTTGCTCTAGCTGCTGCATTTTGAACCAGCTGGAGTTTGTTTAATAAGCACACAGAGCAATCACCCGATAAAGCATTAGAATAATTTAACCTTGATGTCATGAATACATGAATTAACGTTTCTGCATTGTGCCATTGAGAGCATAGGTTGTAATTTAGATATATTTTTGAGATGGAAAAATGAAGTTTTACAAATGCTAGAAATGTAGCTTTCGAAGGAAAGATTGCTATCAAAAAGCACACCTAGGTTCCTAACTGATGATGAAGAATTGACAGAGCAGCCATCAAGTAGACAGTGTTCTAGGTTATTACATGCGGAGGTTTTTGGTCTTATAGTGTTCTAGGTTATTACATGTGGAGGTTTTTGGTCTTATAATTAACACCTCTGTTTTTTATACGCTAAGGCTATTCTAACATACACACAACTAACAAGATGTAGTTTACGCTGTTAACGCTTTCATCTGAAAGTAAACAACATATTTGCGTACATACGTTGCATACATTGTTTACATTTACATTTAGTCATTTAGCAGACGCTTTTATCCAAAGCGACTTACAAATGAGGACAATGGAAGCAAATCAACCAAAATCAACAAAAGAGCAATGATATGCAAGTGCTTTGACAAGTCTCAGTTAGCCTAACGCAGTACATGTAGCAAGGGTTTATATATATATATATATATATACTGTATATCTTCATAACTGAGGCTGTTGCGATACGCATCTCGATGCATAGCCAAAGTTGCAATACATTAAAGATACATATGAAGCAGCCACGATGCGGTGCGATACGATTTACACCGATACGATGCGGTGTGATCTGATTTTGATTCGATTCACAGGGGCGCCGTAACGGGGGGGAAATTCATCAAAAATATCTTAATTTGTGTTCCAAAGATGAACCGGTCTTTAGGGTTTGGAACGACATGAGGGTGAGTAATTAATGTAATTAATTAATTGTTTCTCAGGGGATCTATAGTGCACACTGTCTGAAGAGATTCTGTAGCTGACGGCTGCATGGTTAGAATCTTATCTCTAATAGTATCGATCTTGGAAATAAAGAAGTTCATAAAGTCATTACTGCTTTGCTGTTGGGAAATGTCTGTGTCTATTGATGCTATATCTTTCGTTAATGTATCCATTGTATTGAATAAATGCCTGGGGTTGTTCTGCTCTGCTGCAGGATTTCAATGCCATTAATATCAATTCTATGTGTCAGTATTAAATCTAAAGTATGATTACAACAATGAGTAGGCCCTGACATGTGTTGTCTAACCCCAATAGAGTTCAGATATTGCTCATTGTTCATGTTAATGGTTAAGTAAGGTTAAATAATAATTATTTTGCACTTTAATTAGTTTGAAACGCTAGTGGACTTTATACATAGTTTTTGTTGAGGTAATGTAGTGTTCTGCAAAATATACAACACTTTGCATTTCCAATTCATTCTCCAGTAGGTCATGCTGAAAGCAAAACAATAATTTTCAGTGTAAGAATTGAAAGTCTGGTCATCAGCTACCAGTTGAGCATTTTGCATGTAAGATTAGGGAAATCTGTTGGCGCCAATAGCCTCGTGGGCAGCGTGCCGACATACTGTATAGTGCAGGGGTGGGCAAACTTTTTGACTCGTGGGCCACATCATGTTTTCCACACCAAGTGAGGGGCCGCATTATATGTTTGACAAATGAAGCTTTGATTTTTAAAAAAAAAAATTTATTAAATTGACACTCACTACTGTACTGTACTATTCTTGTACCATCTCTGCCTTTTTTTCAGGTGCGCTAACTAATGTTTTAACTTAAAGGGTTCATTGGATGCGACATGCACTTTTACAATTGGTTTGAACTGAAATGTGTGTTGGCAGTGTGTATACACAACCACCCTATAATGATAAAGATTATTTTTATTTTAATCTTGTTTAATCATTTCCCCTTTCTCATATCAAGACATTCTCAGATGCCTGTCTGTGTGACATCACACAGACCCGAGCCCCTCCCATGATTGTTGATTGACACTAGCGTTTTACCTCAGACCCGCCCTGAGTGAGCTGTCATCAGTCCGCCATTGTTTCGATGCTGGAGCGTTAACTAATTTTTTAACTTAAAGGGTTCATTGGATGCGACATGCACTTTTACAATTGGTTTGAACTGAAATGTGTGGTGGCAGTGTGTATACACAACCACTCTATAATGATAAAGATTTTTTTTAAATCTTGTTAAATCATTTCCCCTTTCTCATATCAAGACATTCTCAGATGCCTGTCTGTGTGACATCACACAAACCCAGGCCCCTCCCATGATTGTTGATTGACACTAGCGTTTTACCTCAGACCCGCCCTGAGTGAGCTGTCATCAGCCCGCCATTGTTTCGATGCCGGAGCAGAAGTAGACAAGAATGGCTCCTAAGTGATTGAGGTGTTCTGTTGTTGGATGTAATAATGAACAGTCATGAAAAGTCGTCATTTACTCCCAACATCTGAGCCACTGAATACGCAGTGGATTACCATTGTTTTTGAAGGGAATGCACCCCCATTATTTGTGATCCAGCCTCACCTACAGAAGAAGCGAGTATAAGGTTCTTTTATGAATCTCTGCAAATTGCCTTTCCTAATAACGTGCTAGATAGCAAGTTCCGCTTCTAAAGTAAACAGTCTCATGAGAACGGCTCGCCACCCCACAGAAGAAAGGGGTGGGGTGAGCATAGCTCATTCGAATTTAAAGGAACATGCACTAAAACGGGTTGCTGAAAACAGAGCTGATTTTGACAAGGTAAAAAGGTTGTTGTTTTATACTACCATTGCGAAATTTTAACCAAAGTATGTTATAGACTTTTGAATAAGACCCTAAAGAATCATATCAACTTGTGGAAAATGGGCATCTGATGACCCCTTTAAAATTAAACAGTGGAACTAAAATGAATAAAGCTATTAAAGCATCCTCTCATTTTAACGAAAACAAATTAACAAATTAATACAACTTTTTGTCCATAAATTGCACACTTTCAAGGTTTACATAAAATCTGGGGTGTAGCATATTAGCCCAAAAAGAAAACCAAAATCAAATGTTAAGTCAATGTCAAATTGGTGTCAAATACTGATGACAACTCGAATTTCATTCTTAACCAAAACGCAACGTCTGTCCAAAGTCAACCTGACGTTACTTATTATACAGTATATATCCTGTGCCTGCTGGGATGTTTGGGGGATTCCTGACAGAATCAGTCTTAGACGTCCCGCCAACACTCAAAATGTGATACAAACAAGACTTTATGAACTACACAAGCGTCAATTTAAGTCAAATCAAGTCACCATTATTTATATAGCACTTTTTACAATGCAGATTGTGTACAGTATTAAACAGGGAAATAGTGTGTCAAAATAGTGTGCCGTTCTCCTCTGGCCAATGAAAACAGCAGTTTAATTCTAGGCTGCAACAAAGTCAGATTGTGCAGAGGACTCATCTGGTTTCCGTGGGCTTGTACCCAATGGCAGTCTAGGTGACAAGGTCTTCAGAGGGGATCTGTCTCTGGGGCTCATCTAGTTGACATGGTCTCCGCTGACATTCAGGGCTGTAGAGGTCATCTATAGGTGCTGATCCACCATCTGGTCAGGATATGGACTGGATCCGGGTGACTGCAGTGACCAATCTGATCTGGATACAGTCTAGATCTGGGTGGCTATGGTGCCCTCGGAATAAGAAAGAAACAGACTAATATTAGCGTAGATGCCATTCTTCTAACGATGTAACAAGTACATTGGGTGTTATGGGAAGTGTTCCTGGTTCTGGTTGTCCTAATTAATGCAGCCTAGCAATATAATTATAACGGATTTGAATTACAGAAATGTGTTAGTGTGTTATGTGTAAGCCAGGTTAAAGAGATGGGATTTTAATCTAGTTTTAAACTGACAGAGTGTGTCTGCCTCCCGAACAGTGTTAGGTAGATTGTTCCAGAGTTTGGGAGCTAAATAGGAAAAGGATCTGCCGTCCCGCAGTTGATTTTTATATTCTAGGTATTATCAAATGGCCAGAGTTTTGAGATCATAGCAGACATGAAGGACTATAATGCAATGAGAGCTTGCTCAAATACTGAGGTGCTAAACCATTCAGGGCTTTATAGGTAATTAGCAAGATTTTAAAATGTATACGATGTTTAATAGGGAGCCAGTGCAGTGTTGATAGAACTGGGCTAATATGGTCAAACTTCTTGGTTCTAAGCAGCGCAGTAGTTCAGAGGAGAGTATGGCAGCAAAGGCCGATCACAGTAAAGCTCTGGGCATCGCTGTCCCATCACCTTTATTCAGAACGTCCAGCGGAACACACACATGACCTTGACCTGTTCCACGACCCTGATCAGTGCACAGTGTCAAATTATGTGTTGTGTATACAGTCAAAGCTAAATTTATTCAGACACCTTTCTCACATTATATAACAGTCTATTTGCTCTAGCTGCTGCATTTTGAACCAGCTGGAGTTTGTTTAATAAGCACACAGAGCAATCACCCGATAAAGCATTAGAATAATTTAACCTTGATGTCATGAATACATGAATTAACGTTTCTGCATTGTGCCATTGAGAGCATAGGTTGTAATTTAGATATATTTTTGAGATGGAAAAATGAAGTTTTACAAATGCTAGAAATGTAGCTTTCGAAGGAAAGATTGCTATCAAAAAGCACACCTAGGTTCCTAACTGATGATGAAGAATTGACAGAGCAGCCATCAAGTAGACAGTGTTCTAGGTTATTACATGCGGAGGTTTTTGGTCTTATAGTGTTCTAGGTTATTACATGTGGAGGTTTTTGGTCTTATAATTAACACCTCTGTTTTTATACGCTAAGGCTATTCTAACATACACACAACTAACAAGATGTAGTTTACGCTGTTAACGCTTTCATCTGAAAGTAAACAACATATTTGCGTACATACGTTGCATACATTGTTTACATTTACATTTAGTCATTTAGCAGACGCTTTTATCCAAAGCGACTTACAAATGAGGACAATGGAAGCAAATCAACCAAAATCAACAAAAGAGCAATGATATGCAAGTGCTTTGACAAGTCTCAGTTAGCCTAACGCAGTACATGTAGCAAGGGTTTATATATATATATGTTTGACAAATGAAGCTTTGATTTTTAAAAAAAAAAATGTATTAAATTGACACTCACTACTGTACTGTACTATTCTTGTACCATCTCTGCCTTTTTTTATGAACACTTTATGACACACAGATAAGTTGCATTGAGGTACAAGTCGATTGATGTATAAGACACATTTTATCATTTTATTCATAAATAATGTAAAATAAACTAAACGTTTACAAACATTAGAAACATGTATTTATATTCCCTTCACTCCAAAAAATCCTGTAAAAGTAAAAAACAAACAAAAATTACAGTGGCATTCACTATAAACATTTATTATAAATGCCCAGCCTAAATATTTAAAGCAAAACTGAAACTAGCAGCGTGGTAGTTACAGTGCCCGTGAGCAGGAGGCAACACTGGCATTTCTTCTTCTACTGGAAAGTGGGTTGTTGTCCCCCTCCGTACAGATCACGTTCCGGTAGAATCCCCCTCGGTCGAAATCGCGATCGCGTTATACTGTTTCAGCTATTAAAATAGTTCAGTTTTGTATGTAATGGCAAATTTTCGAAATTTCGTTTAGTTTTTTTATTAAGTTAATTTAGAAAAACGTTTGGAGCATTTTTTTGTTCGTTAAATAAGTTTATTCTTTTTAAAGTAAGGACCAAGCAGCCAGTGGCATACCGGCAGGCTGATCATAACCATGTTTGATCAATTTAGCCTTCTCAAATCATCACGACTTGCCTAAAATACAATCTATAGATATACTAACTCAACTAGATAAATGTGCGCTGCATCCAGTAGTTTGTGCGGAGAGTGCAAGCTAAAGCTCAGGACATGGAGGCGCCAGCGCAATCAATTGCATTTTTTTCAATGAAAACAACTTACGCCGTAATTTTTGCTAATAAAGGTAAGAGTAATACATCATTCGGAATTGTAAAGGGTCTACTTTTATTTGTGTGCACTCACAATATTAAAAAAACTTTTTATAAAATAAATAAAATAACTTTATAAAATAAAGAAAACAATGATGCGCCGTCTCGTCTTGAACAGGAGTGCTTCACAAAAATGAACCGAAAGTCAGCAAATACATGCCTCACAGACATGATATCTATAGAAATATAATCCGTGAAGATGCACTTCTCTCTAAAGGCGTGTCTAATGAGTAGACGGCGAGTCAGGATCATCATCTTCATCTTTGTGACACTGACACAGAAAACACTAGTTTATTAGTAAATAATTCAAATATCTCCTTACTATTTCCCCCGGACACATTCATGGTAATTACTTTTGCTGGGGCTTTGCGGCAAGCTTCAGCGTATTGCGTGTATTTCAATGCAGAAGTCTTCATCTGCGCTGACGGCGCGCGCTCTCTGCTGCTGCGGGACTCTAAACACCGTCGAGCCGCTCTTCACAGTCGCGGCACAGTCTCATGTTGTTTCCACCAGCGCGGCAATTTTTTTCATCACTAATTGATGGATGTCTAAAATATAAAAATAAGGAGAAGCCTAAAACAGGCCCGAGGCCCGGCCCGCGTCTGAACTATGACGTGAAAATTGGCCCGATCGAAGCCCAGGGAATGCAGGGCTCTAGCGTTCCCCTCGGTAGAAATCCAGTGTAGACACTGTGTAACAGACGCATGCAGTGTACATCAGGGCTTATATACCGCACTACATGCTACAGCGCTGTCTATTGGATTTTACTGACATTGCATCAAATTATTTTGGACCAACTGCCTCACGGGCCGGATGAAATCTCCCGGCGGGCCGTATGTGGCCTGCGAGCCGTAGTTTGCCCACCTCTGGTATAGTGCCATTGCACTTCGGGCGTCCTGAGTTTAAGTCTTCTGTAGGGTATTTGTCAAGTATAATATTTGTTATCCAGTATTAATGGATAATGTTTAGCATTACTGTGGTTAATCCAGTAGAACCTTTTCTTAGGCATTGTCCAGTAGTTGGTCATTACAGCTCCATTCACACAGAAGGGCCTTGCTGAAAATACAAGCGAGACCTGAAAATTTACAGGTGTGAGTATGGTTATAGAATTCAGTTGTCAATGTACTAAGCATGTTAGTAGATAACACGTTATGTTGTAAGTCACCCAACATATATACCAATCCCTACATTTATCATAGGATGGAAAATGTTTGACATATTTCAACCAATATTTGGAACCATGTCTGTTTGTGGAATATGTTCTTCAATTAGATTGCATAATACATGCACTGCAAACAAGGACCATAATGCTCTTCTTTTTTCTACATCCTACTGCTGTTGAACACAATAAAGTCCTGCCTCTCATTACATAACATGGATTAACATTTAAGCCCCCACTCATGACCTTACTGTGCATGCTGAAACAATGGAATCTCTGTTTCAGGCACCATGCTGTTAATAAAAGAGTTTTGTGTTAAGTGCCTCTAAGATCATTTCAGTAAGAACAATCCACCTTTTTCCTGATCACGGTAGTCTCGTCCGCCTCATAACGGAAAAATGCTTTACATTTCCAGTCTCTGATGTTTGTAGTCAAATTAATGAAAATTTTAATTTGCGCATCCAAACAGAGGTTAGAATCCATCATGGTGGCGATCATCGGTTACTTAGGAAAAAGGTGGATAAAAGATAGATAATACTTTTTCTTTTTAAATTTTTTTTTTATTCTTTACTATTATTTTTATAGCACTTTTAACAATGCAAATTGTGTCAAAGCAGCTTTACATCAGCTTGATATAAAGCTGGCTGGCTTTATATCAACTTTACAGTATTTAGACCGGGAAATAGTTTGTCGAAATAGTGTCATTCTCCTCTGGCCAGACAAAATCAGCAGTTTAAATCTAGGCTAAAGCAGAGTCAGATTGTGCAAAGGACTCATCTGGTTCCTGTGGTCTTGTCCCGATGGCCGTCTAGGAGTCTTCACTGGGGATCAGTCTCTGGGGCTCATCTATTTGTCCTCGTCTCCGCTGACGTTCAGGGCTGTAGAGGTCATCTCTAGGTGCTGATCCACCATCTGATCTGGATACAGTCTAGATCTGGGTGGCTACAGTGACCTCGGAACAAGAAAGAAACAGACTAATATTAGCGTAGATGCCATTCTTCTAACGATGTAACAAGTACATCGGGTGTTTTGAGAAGTGTTCCCGGTTCCGGTTGACCTAATTAATGCAGCCTAACAATCCTTTAACGGATTTGAATTATAGAAATGTGATAGTGTGTTATGTGTAAGCCAGGCTAAAGAGATGGGTCTTTAATCTAGATTTAAACTGACAGAGTGTGTCTGCCTCCCGAACTGTGTTAGGTAGATTATTCCAGAGTTTGGGAGCTAAATAGGAAAAGGATCTGCCGTCCCGCAGTTGATTTTGATATTCTAGGTATTATCAAATGGCCAGAGTTTTGAGATCGCAGCGGATGTGAAGGAATATAATGCGATAGGAGCTCACTCCAATACTGAGGTGCCAAACCATTCAGGGCCTTATAGGTAATTAGCAAGATCTTAAAATGTATACAATGTTTAATAGGGAGCCAGTGCAGTGTTGACAGAACCGGGCTAATGTGGTCATACTTCTTGGTTCTAGTAAGAACTCTAGCTGCTGCATTTTGAACCAGCTGGAGTTTGTTTATTAAACGTGCAGAGCAACCACCCAATAAAGCATTACAATAATCTAGCCTCGAGGTCATGAACGCATGAATTAATGTTTCTGCATTTGACATTGAGAGCATAGGTCATAATTTGAAAAATGCAGTTTTACAAATGCTAGAAACATGTTTTTCGAAGGAAAGATTGCTATCAAAAAGTACGCCTAGGTTCCTAGCTGATGACGAAGAATTTACAGAGCAGCCATCAAGTATTAGACAGTGATCTAGGTTATTACATGCAAAAGTTTTTGGTCCAATAATTAACACCTCTGTTTTTTTAGTATTTAGCAGCAAGAAATTGCTAGTCATCCAGTTTTTGATATCAACTATACATTCCGTTAGTTTTGCAAATTGGTCAGTTTCATCAGGTCGCGAAGAAATATAGAGCTGGGTATCATCAGCATAACAGGGAAAGCTTGTTTCCTAATCATATCTCCCAAGGGTAACATGTAAAGCGTGAAAAGTAAGGGGCCAAGTACTGAGCCTTTAGGTACTCCATACTAGAGGTCGACCGATAGTGGATTTTACCGATACCGATAACTAGGTTGGACCACACTGGCCGATACCGATTAATCAACCGATAGTTTTTCAAATGGATACTGAACGAAAACTAAAATAGACCTTTACTATTTTTAAAAAGCAGTAACAGTACTGAACCATATTTTGTAAATGAATAAAAATGTAGTATTAATATTAATTATTATGTTGATCATTAGTTATTTCATAGTTTACTAATGTTAAAAGAAGAAACTTTAAAATTTAAAAATGAAGCCTATTAGTAATAGTAAATGTTGAAACAAAATGAACACACTCTAACAAGGAACAATACTTCTAAAGCTTTCATTAATGTTACAAATGGACTCTTATTGTTAAGTATTAAATATAAGTATTACCATTTAATTTCAACAGTCATGCTTAAAGATAGCCATCTTGAAATACCTACACAAGGCCATATTAAAATTACATGCACAAGTTATTGATATTGTATGTATACTCTCACATTTTATTTGCTGCTATTTTAGAACACTGCATGATTATCTAATCAAAACATTTAAAAAAAAAATATGCAAGTGACCCACTGTGCAAAAGCGCAGCGCTGCGTCTTGGAGAAGTCCCAGGTGTCACACACAACAGACACGTCACGTTCATTTCAAGCAGCGGTTTAAAACTGTTTAATCAATCACCAAACATAAGTTTGCTTCAAGAATGAACTATGTGGCATAAATGAGTTTGAAGTTCGGTGTTTAAAAAAAAAACAGAGCAAACGGAAAGAGAACGTGTGATCTATATTACAGCACTCTATATGAAGCATACAAGACATACAAGCATAAATTAGGTATTGTGCATTTTTCTCTAAGAAGGAACATAGTTGTGATGATACTACCTTTTCTAATATCTTCGACAGAAAAGGGAGATTCGAGATCGGTCTGTAATTAATTAATTATTTGGGGTCAAGTTGTGTTTTTTTTAATGATAGGCTTAATAACAGCCAGTTTGAAGGTTTTTGGGACATATCCTAATGACAATGATGAGTTAATAATATTCAGAAGAGGATCTATTACTTCTGGAAGCACTTCTTTTAGGAGCTTAGATGGAACAGGGTCTGACATACAGGTTGTTAGTTTAGATGATTTAACAAGTTTATACAATTCTTTATTTCCAATAGAAGAGAATGAGTGGAATTGTTCCTCAGGGTATCTATAGTTTTAGCCAGGTTTCTGTCAAACAAAGCACATCTAGTTTATGGTCAGTGATCATATAATTTACAAAAAGTGCTTTTGGAGAAAGGGATCTAATATTCAATAAGCCAAGCTTTATCATTTGTTTATCTGTATTATATCTGTTTTTAATTTGTTGAACATCAATTAAATTGTTACTCTTACTTTGGTTTGGATGTTTTCTGTATTTTCTTGTTCGGGGAACAGACACAGTCTCTATAGTGTGATATCTAGTTGAAGGAGTCTATAGGTGGTGAGAATTAACTGACTTCTGTGACGTGAGGCAGCTAGCAAACAGTCGGTTTAGCCAGTCTGTCTGCTTCCTGACCTGGGCCCCAGTTAGTTAAGTACGAACTCTAAGACTATATGCCATATTTCTAGAGAGAAGAGTGGCACCACCCCAGGGGGGATGAAAACCATCTCTTTTCAACAGGTCAGGTCTGCCCCAAAAAATCTTCCAATTGTCTATAAAACCTATGTTATTCTGTGGGCACCACTTAGACATCCAGCCACTGAGTGATGACAGTCTGCTATAAATCTCAAGCAGGGAGGGGACCAGAGCATATTAAAGTGTCTGACATCGTATTTGCTCGTATTTAAGTTCACGCACCTCTTTAACATTATTTTTAGTGATCTCCGACTGGCGAAGTCTAACATCATTAGCGCCGACGTGAATAACAATCTTACTGAATTTACATTTAGCATTAGCCAGCACTTTTACATTTGCCAAGATGTCAGGCACTCTGGCTCCCGGTAAACATTGGACTATGGTGGCTGGTGTCTCTATTTTCACGTTCCGTACAATAGAATCGCCAATAACTAGAGCACTTTCATCAGGTTTCTCAGTGGGTGCGTCACTGAGTGGGGGGTGAAACAAGCCAAAAATAGCATATATGACATCATAAATCAATTTGAATAGTACATTGAGTTTAATTTATTGACATGGAATTCAAATAGAAACGTTTTTTAATGCAATAGTTACATCTATACATCAAAATAATTATGTAGCCTAAAACAAATTCTTCAGGACCGTGATGATCTTCAGCTCAGCTGAAAGCTTGCGAGTGGAATAATACTCAGTGGTAGATACTGTATTGTTAAGCATATCACATCGTCACATCACATCAGTTTTTTTAGTAATTAAAACCATATGTGTTCATCAGTGATTGTATATCAAAGGCAGGGACATGTTTGTGTGTATTATATTTTGTGGTTTCAATGGAACGAACGGGACAGAAGCGCTTGTCTGTGCACGAGCCGTTGTCACTGACAACAGCAGCAACGAGCACTCAGCGTGATTTTAAAAGCAACACATTTCAGTGTCAGATCGCCTTTTATTTAACACAAACGAACCAAATTAATACTCTGCTACTCAACTAGAGATGTTTCATTTGTTACAGGTATGTCTGTACCGCGAAATGTTTAAAAAAAACTCACTTTTCAATGATGTAGGATTCGTATTTACAGGGGAATATCCGATCTGACCGCTTACACGGCAGGCGCAAATGCACGTATCTGATTCATATCTGATATTTCCACATATGAATGAGGCCTGAAACCGATCGGAGAATATCGGAATCGATGTGATTTTTTCCTGCTTACACGGTCGTGGGCCATATCCAAACTTTGCCACGTACATGGGAGGAAAAAAATCGGAATTGGATCACTTGAGCTATGCAGTGTGAATGCGGCTTTAGATGCTCATGGAAAAGATGAGTTTTCAGTTGTTTCTTGAAGATTGTGAGGGATTTGGCTGTCCGGATGGAGTTCCACCAACAGGGTATTGTGAAAGAGAACGTCCTGGAGAGAGATTATGTGACTCTCTGCAGTGGGACCACGAGCCGCCGCTTGTTTACTGACCGCAGGCTTCTGGAGGGGATGTAGATGCTTAGAAGAGAGTGGAGGAAGGAGGGTGCAGAGCCCCTGGCTGTTCTGTAGGCAAGCACCTATGACTTGGAACTTGATGCAAGCTGCAAATTGTAGCCAGTGCAGAGAGATGAGAAGCAATGTGACATGGGCCCTCTTGGGCTCATTGAAAACAAGACGTGCTGCTGCATTTTGAATCATTTGCAGAGGTCTGATTGCACATGTTGGGAGTCCAGCCAGAAGAGCATTGCAGTAGTCCAGCCTAGAAATGACAAGGGCCTGGATGAGAAGCTGTGTTGCATTTTCTGTTAGGAAGGGTCTGATCTTCCTGATGTTGTTTAGTGCAAACCTGCAAGATCGTGCTGTTTTTGCAATATGATCTTTAAAGGTCAGCTGATCATCAAGGATCACCCAAGATACCTGGCTGAACCCGATGGGATTATCGTTGATGAGCCCAGTTGGATGGTAAACTGGTGCTGAACTGATGGAGTGGCTGGGAAGATGAGAAGCTCTGTCTTTCTCAGGTTGAGTTGCAGGTGATGTTCTTTCATCGATGCTGAGATGTTCGTCAGGCAGTTTGAGATCTGAGCAGGTACTGTTGGATCATCTGGTTGAAATGATAGGCAGAGCTGCGTGTCATCAGCAATGGTAGGAAAAAACCATGTGCCTGAATGATGGGTCCCAGTGATCCCCGTGATGTAGAAGAGGAGGGGTCCAAGAATGGATCCCTGAGGAACCCCAGTGACCAGTTGATGTGATTTGCATACCTTTCCTCCCCAAGACACCCTGAAGGACCTACCTGTGAGG
Organism: Onychostoma macrolepis; assembly: GCF_012432095.1. Taxonomy (NCBI): domain Eukaryota; kingdom Metazoa; phylum Chordata; class Actinopteri; order Cypriniformes; family Cyprinidae; genus Onychostoma; species Onychostoma macrolepis. Next base: position 3,489,674 of record NC_081165.1, read on the forward strand.
TACGACTCAAACCAGTGGAGTGCAGTTCTGGTGATGCCCAGCGATGAGAGGGTGGACAGAAGGATTTGATGATTAACAGCGTCAAATGCAGCAGATAGATCTAGCAGAATGAGAATGGAAGATTTGGACTCAGCTCTTGCACTCTGTGGTGCTTCAGTGACTGAAAGCCAGGCGATTTCAGTTGAATGGCCACTTTTGAATCCCGATTGGTTGTTGTCCAACGCGTTCAAGGGATTTTGCTATGAATGGGAGGAGAGAGACGGGTCTGTAGCTCTCAACAAGTGAAGCGTCTAGTGTGTTTTTTTAAGCAGTGGGGTTACCTGAGCCTGTTTGAATGCAGTGGGGAAAATGCCTGTGAGAAGAGATGTGTTGCTGATGCGTGTGAGTGAATGCATAAGTGCAGGAGAAATAGCTTGCAGGAGATGTGAGGGGATTGGGTCTAGAGGGCAGGTGGTAGGGTGGCTGGAGAGGATAATTTCAGACACTTCATCTTCTGTAAGAGGAGAGAAGGAGGGGAGAAGATGGTCAGCTGTGTGAGTGTTTGCTGTGAGTTCCTGGGTGAGTGGAGCCGAGAACTGATTGCTGATGGTTGTAGTTTTGTTAGTGAAGTAATTAGCAAAATTGTCAGCATTTAAAGAGGTGGTGGAGGGGGACAAAGAGGGTATTGAATGTTTTGAAAAGTTTGCGTGTGTCTGATGTGCTGTTGATCTTGTTGTGGAAGAAGGTCGTTTTGGCAGCGTGAACTTTGGTGGAAAATGAAGATAGCAGTGAGTGATACCTGCTGAGATCAGCAGAGTCTTTTGATTTGCGCCATTTTCTCTCCGCTGCCCTCAGTTTAGTCCGATGCTTGCAGAGGACATCTGTTAACCAGGGGTTGGAAGGAGTAGCACGTGCTGGTCTGAAGGAAATAGGACAGATATTGTCTAGGCAGCTAGTTAGGGTAGTACATAATGTCAGTGCCGAGCTGTCATAAAATTAATAAATAAAATTAAGACCCCCCCCAACCCCCTATTCAGAGGGAGATGGGGGGTTCCCCCAGCCCATATGTCTTTGCATCTGCTAAAGGTTTTTTATTTAATTTGATTTAATTTCTTTTATTTTTTTATTTTTATTCTCAGTGAATAGGAGTTAAAACTCCCACCCAGGTGACACTATTCCAATAACAGACCATGCAAAATATCTCAAACAATAATATCTTTAAAATATTGCCAAGTAACGTTGCAACATGGCAAACAACAATAAAATCAGAGAAGGACTTTAACTGTAAGCGACACGAGCATATGCAAAACAAAGGGAACAATAACATGTTAATGTTCAAAATGTTCAGAGGACTCATGTTTCTTTCTTTTCCTGATGTTTTTTATTAGGCTATTAAAATTTTATATAGCCCACGTTTTTATAAAACATTTTTTTTATTTTTTGTAATTTACCAATTAGGCATGTTGACAATAACGTAGGCTAGCCTATATCTTCAACATGCATATGTTGTCTATAACCAAAAATGTAAGAAGATATGTTTTCATTGGACTCTTAAAATTTGTTTTGCTTGAGAAAACATAAAAATACAGTTACAGCATATTTTTTTCTTTTGATTTAGTCGAGTTGGTTTTGCATCAAACACAATGTGATTTTCGGCAGTCGAGATCTGACAGCAACAGCGCATTTTTCCGCTTGGGCGAGCGCTTCGCTGTAAGCTTACCTCGTGCATGAAATCAGCCACAGGCCAGTAAACCAATGAGAATGCGCTACAATCCTGACGAGTCATAGCAATAGAGCGGAGGCGAGAAAGCTGCAGAGAATCCACTCGCCCGGAAGCAACCATAACCGATGTAGATTTACAGAAAATTACTGCCGTTTGGCAAATAAGCATAAACTTTGTATGGGAGTTCAGGGTTTTCATCTTGAAGTTTTGCTTAAAATAAATATCTACTAAAAAAAAAAAAAAAAAAAAATTTACAGTAAATAAACACAATATGAACAGAAAGGAAAGTTAACTAGTAATTTCAAAGTTTTAGTTGCCTTTCCTTGCCATGTACAAATAATTTTTCCAACTTTTTTTCTGTATTGTTTTAGCAAAAGTATCAAAAACAATTTTGCTGTGCACTGTGCCTCTGTTGTTAAAATAACATCTGTAGTTTTTGTAAAGCTTTATGTCTTTAGCAGGGGAGAGAAGCAATGCACATGGACCAGGAAAGGACTAAAAATTAGAGGATATAGCGTGGTGCGTACAGCTCTGTCATTTTGACATGCTGCTCACTTTAAACAGTAGAAATGGTCTCACAGTCCGGTATCTGCTATTTGAGGACCCATGGATTAGATCTTGGACTAGATCTAGAAATTGCTTGCCATTTTTGGATGCAGTATGCATTTCAAAGTCAGTGAACAGAATAGTGGTGTTGCAGTGGAACCAGTTTTAAATGGCAAGGTTTTGTAGTAGACCAACCTCTTGTGTAGTGTTTTGTCTTTACAGATTGATATCAAATGCTTTGCTTTCAGTGCTTTGTGGTACAAATTTACACAATACATTGTTGTCCACTGTCATCTGTATGCGGTTGAATATAACACATGCCACTAGATCAAAGTACTGTAAGTCCATACCACTGTGTCAAACAGCTGGGTAAGCAGTCCAAACAGCAGCCAGTCCAAAAAGGCAGAAAGAATCCAAAAGTCTGATGAGGAGAGGAATCAGAAGCTGTGCACACAGACAACAGTGCATAGACAGCAAGCTCAAGACAGAAGTCAGCAACAGGCAAGGGTCAGTAACCAGTGAGCAGTCCAAACAGGTGGTCAGAGCCAAGAAGAAGTTAGAAAAGCAACCAGAGATGTAATCAGGGATCAATACTGGAGAGGGCAGACTGAAGTCAGGTGAATACTGGCAGCACAGACTCCACTGTAAAGACAGAGGAAAGACAGGCACACAAAAAATACATAAAGACAATACCACAAACACTCAGGCACAATTTGTGCTGTCTAGCTCTCAGTCTTTGGTCATGTCTATTTATTGGTTTTGTCTTTGTGTACTTTTGCAACATACACAATCCAGCAAAGACAAAGAGGAAAAGAAGCACAATATAGAGAGGAAAGCATATGAGGAACAGGTAAGTGCAACTGCCCAAACAAAGACTAGACACATACTAACTGAGGGTGCATGGTAAAGGGAAAACAAGAAGGCAGGACAAGAGGAGTCCATACATGGCCAACACAAAGACAAAACTAGGTGCTCTAACACAAGACAAACATAAATATTCAAAATAAGGACAAAATGTACAGGACTGCCAAAGCTAATTAAGTAGTCCCCCATTTATCTCTGTATCTACAATAGACATGTATCTGTATCTACAATTTTTCATGTATCTGCATATTTTTGAGTTGTCTTTTTTACTGCAATCAAAGATGTGATTTAGCACTGAAAGCTGAGTAGCATTAATCATAGTGTTTTTTTAAGGATGCATACTGATATGTAGAGAACAATGTAATAAATAACTTTTTTTTTTCTTTTCAGGAAAGGTGACTATGAGGACTGAGACAGGGCCTGGGACTGAGGTGACACCCCAACATAAGGGTACTGAAGTTACCATTCCAGAGTCAGACTCAGATGGTAAAATGGCGAAAGAGGTAGGGAATTGTTTTAACAACTAATATTTTAGACATTTGTTCATTTATTTTTTTCTTTGAAAACTTGTCCACCAAATCAAAGTCAGTGTAGTCAACCAACATGCAACCACTTGACAAGAAAACCACAAGACGACATGACAAAGAGGACCCATTCCTGTAGACTCGCATGACTGCCTAATTGAAACAGTTTTTTCAACAAAAAAAAAAGAAAAAGAAAGAAAATATTTTAATGATAAACAGATGTGAAAAAATATTTTGTAATATAAACTGATATAATGTAATATAAACTGATAATATATACTGATTATAGGATGTCAAGCCTCATGATGACTCTGGAGATGTACATGATGCATCAGACAGAACAACGTCCAACAAGAGCCCAAGATCCCCTCAGAAAGGCTCCAAACGCTCCAAGACCGTACCCTTTAAAATCGCACTTTTGGACAGTTCTATTTATGAAGAGAACATTGAGGTAAGTGGAAGAGTTGTTTCAGTGGTGTCCGCATGACAGTTCTCTTTATGCCTCATGTGAAGCACTAAGAACCCTTTAATAAACTCATAAATCGTACTCCGTTACTTACGTAACCTTGGTTCCCTGAGATACGGGAACGAGTACTGCGTCGCTAGATGGACTGAAGACTTTTTCAATCACGCAGTGTAACTGCACGACCATTGGTTCGTGCAGTGTATTAATATAGGAGCGTGAGAATCTGCTATAGCTGCCACATACACCTTGAGCGTGGAGGGGGAACGGCCCTTATCCAACAGCTCCTGCAAGTAGGACAATATCACCGATATGTCACATGATATAGGGTCCTCGCCATGGGTTACACCAGGCGGAAAAGACCGACCACTTAAGGGCGTAGAGGCGTCTTGTGGACGAAGCTCTAGCCTGTGAGATCGTATTTAGGATATTCTCAGGGGAGATCTACCGATTCCCGTCGAGAACCCACACATGTAGAGCCCACAGTTCGGGCTGAGGGTGCCAAATCGTTTTGTTCGCCTGAGAGAGGAGATCCTGCCTCAGGGGAACAGGCCATGGGGCTGCTATAAGCAGCTGAGACAGCTCTGAGATGCAGTGATGGTTTCTCCAGTGCGGGGCCACTAATAGCGCTCTGTGTCTGTGTTCCCTGGCTCGCCTGATTAACTGGGGGATCAGAGCGATCAGGGGGAAAGCGTATAAGAGGAGATTGGGCCATTCATGGGCCAAAGTATACTTGCTCTTCGAAAAATAATTTTGGCAGTGAGAGTTGTCTTTTGAGGCAAAGAGGTCGACCTCTGCCTTGCCAAAGATCTCCCAGATTTTCTAAACCGTTTGTGGGTGGAGCATCCACTTGTCTGAGGGGATGTTGCTCCGAGATAGCATGTCTGCTCCCTGGTTCAGCACGCCAGGCACGTGTGCTGCCATTAATGAACGTAGGTTGAGATCTGCCCACTCCAAGAGGCGCCTTACAATCTCGAAAAGGCATTTCGAGGTGAGCCCACCTTGGCAATTTATATAGGCCACCACCGTTATGCTGTCTGAGCGGACTAGCACGTGGTGTCCCTTCAGGGCCAGCAGGAAGGTTTGAAGCGCTCGACATACTGCAATCATTTTGAGGCAGTTGATGTGTAGCCGACCTTCTGCTATCGACCAGGAGCCGAAGGTCGGATTGCCCACGCACAGAACTCCCCAACCTGTGTTGGAAGCATCTATCGAGACAACCTTCCTTCTGTAGACCATACCCATCATCACGCCTTGTCTAAACCATTCTTCCAGGGGGCCAGGGCTGCAACGCAGGCTTGGCTCACCCTGACGCGGATGCGTCCATGACGCCATGCGTGGGGTGGAATCAAAGGCAATGGGACCTTGTCAGCCTCCTTAATCTCTGTGAGGTTTAGCCATAAGTGGCGCTCCAGCACCACTAAGTTGGCCATTGACCTCCCTATAGCCTGTGTCGTGACCTTGGCGGCCCTTAGAGCCAGGTCTGTAGTGCTGCACAGCTCCTTAAAAGCTGAGGCATCAGGTCCTGTCTCATCCATAGCCTGGAGGAGTTTGGACTGGAAGACCTGTAGCATGGTCATGGAGTGCAGAGATGAGGCGGCCTGCCCGGTGGAGGAGTACTCTTGTCCAGCGAGGGTGGAGGTCATTCTGCATGGCTTGGAGGGGTGAGCAGTAGAGCCCGAAATATCCTCCATGTCTGATGCTATTAGAGACATGCTGTCATCTAATAGCTCGTCCGGCGCCGAATGAGACCATGTCGCTCGCATCAGCAGAGGGACGCTGGTCTTCGCGCTTAAAGAGAATGTGAGAAATCACTCTGCTTGGCAGGGGTGAGGCACGCGGGATCTGGGTCAGCGTGAGCTCGCTCGTGACCGAGCGCTTAATCCCTTTGCCCCGCTCTTTTTTCCTCACAGGTCCCTGGGAGGAAGAAAACAGGAGGGCGCGAGGGGAGGATTCGCTCTCTAAAAGGAGAGCGATCCGAGTGTCAGCGAAGGGAGATCGTCGTCACTGAAGGAGAATTGATCTGAGATCCTATGGCGAAATGCCCGCTTATATAGCCAGATAGCCCCGCCCCCATCTGCTGCCGAGCCATTGGTTCGTTTTTAATAGACTGCACGAACCAATGGCCGTGCAGTTACACTGCCTGATTGAAAAAGTCTTCAGTCCTCGGAGAAAAAGGAGTTTTCCCCATTAGCGTCTAGCGTTGTAGTACGAGTGAAGCATCGAAAGGGAACAACTGTTTTTGTCACTGACAGCTTTAACTGGAATCATTTCTAAACTGAAACTACCATAGGTTATTATAAAATACACTTTCCCTCACAGTGATGTTTTAGTATGTACAAACTCCAAAAAACATTTTGGAAAATGCAATAAAAACAAAAAACAAGATTTTGTATGGAAGCAGAATAATGACAATAGTTTTTGAAACATAAAGCATGCTGAATTCCACAAATCGAAAAAAAAAGATGCATTGCAATTAACAGTGCTTGCATTTTAATGCCTTGTATTTCCAGGGCTTGCGTTTTTAGGTCCTGAAATTTAACATAGTTGTTTATTTAAGCTGTGAATATTTAAATTCAAAATATTTCACACACATTTTCATAATTAAAAATTCAATAATTCATATTCACCTTCCAGAATTCACTTCCAAAATATTCAATCTATTTAAAAATATGATGTATAATATTCAACAGGCAAATTTCGGTCATTTTATTTCACTTTCCAAATTCGCTGCCACAAATTCAGTGGTTAAAATTCGTCAGAAAATTCAGCGTTGCACATCCGGGAACAGCAAGAATAGCAGTAGAGCACCAATGCATGATCTCCAGCTGATGTCAGCCGCTCACCAGCAGGTGGCGCAAATGGCTGTTGATGAAGGCCATATGTGGATCAAGTCATTCATTTACAAAAACTGATTTGCAGAAATGGAGCAAGCGCTAAGTAGAAGTTTTGATTATCGGGGCCAGTATAAACATGTGGAAATGTTGATTGTGTGTATGTTTAATTTAACATCTTCGCTGTTTCCCGTAGCCTACATGTAAGCAGCTTCCTTTTACATCTGAGGAAGACATATATTGCTTTCAGTTGCTTAGTTTCTGTAACTTTGTATCATGGCTTGTGTGACGCTGTGCTGTAATACTGGGGTTCCCCTCATACGTCACACTCCAGGATTCCCCAACGACGCATAACGCGCCTCAGTGAACTAATACAGTGATATAAGACCTCAGATCTCAGAATATACTTTATTGATGATTATGTGAACTATATCGACAGTTAAGCAGTTGTAGAATAAGAACGAACGTGCAAGGTTTCATGCTGTTTCCCTCAGAAATCGGTTAAAGAAAACACATTATGCGGCTCAGTGGTGCACTAACACAATGACAACTATTAGGCTTGTTTGAGATGCGCCTCGCCTGAAATGAGTGAGGGGAGGAGTGAAATAAGCACAGTCAAGATGGACAGTTCTGCTCTCTCAAAGTGGAACAGATACATATGAGATCAAAGGCGGATATCGCGTTACTCTCACTCATGCTGTGCTGCGAATAAATGTGATATAATTTCAGTTCTGTTGCTTTTATATGAATATAAATCTGATGAACGACACTCAAAGTGCTTTCTATTTAATCCCATACAAAAGGCTTATTTATCATCCATTTCTACTTTAATATAAAGATGTATTTTAGATTTTTATAGAAATACGACAACAATCACATATCTCACACAGTGATCGCACTGTCATACCCTGCTAAAAAAAAAACAATAGAAGCCCAATAGAAACCATCACAGAAATTCCAATGGTTTCCATTAAAATACCACTATAAACCATTTGCTTTTTCCAGTAAAACCATTACAAAATTCCTTTTTGTAGTGTGTTTTGGGCATTTTTCCAATAGGATTTAACATCCCACCAATAGAATTCATCACATACCAGTAGACACCTGTCAGTCCTCTGTCGTGTGTGTCATGTGTTCCCGCCTCTTGTGTCCATATTTGGTCTTGTTCCTGTCCTTGTTAAGTGTGATTATTAGTTAAGTCTTGTCCAGCAGTGTTTTAGTAATTATCAGTGATTGTCATGTGTATTTAGTTCCTGCCTGTTTAGTTAGTTTTCGTCTGGTCTACTCGTTATTCCCCGGTGTTCCTGTCTGTTAGTTTTCGTCTGGTCTACTCGTTATTCCCCGGTGTTCCTGTCTGTTAGTTTTCATCTGGTCTACTCGTTATTCCCCGGTGTTCCTGTCTGTCTTTGCCTTGTCTTTGCCTTGTCTTTGCCTTGTCTTTGCCTTGTTCTTGCCTTGCCTTGCCCTGCCCTGCCCTGCCCTGATCTGCCCTGATGTCATCATTAAAGACTATTATTTTGAAGTTTATCCTCGTCTCCGTGTTCCTCGTTCTTCCCTGCTTGTGCACCATGACAACACCATTATAGTTTCCATTAAAACCAATACAATTCCCATTATAACCATTAAACCCATTACATTTTCTATTGTGTTTTGCCCAGGGTTTTATCATTTTTTTCAGCAGGGTAGTGTTTGGGAATATTCAAGCATAATTTAAATACACAATCACATAAAATCGGATTTAAAAAAGAAAATAAAACATTTTAGCAGAGAAAGCAGCATCACAGTTGTCTGAACCAATGAGCATTAAGCTGTGTCGTCAGCAAGTCATTTCCCATCATGCTTTTGATCAGCACAGTCGGTGGAGAGCAACTGCGCTCGACTGCTCAATCCGACACAGCCACCTCGCCTTTTTTGGCACATGTTAGCATGACATCAGAACAAGGCGGACGTAACTCGGACACTTTTTATTTATTTATTTTAAATGATGTTTATGGTAACTATTATTTATTTGTTTTTCTCTTTATATTTCTTTTTTGTTATTACTATTATTGAGGTATTTACTGTTTTGTATTCTGGTTGTGTATGTATTTTATTGCTGTGACTGTATCCCCTGTGAATGTTATATGTTCAGGGGCGTAAATTTCATCTAACAGTAGGGGGGGACAATAAACATAAAATTTCTCAAGACCAATTTTTGAAGGGGACACAAATAATACAGCCAAAATTGTACTTTTAAGGATAGCTATGCGTAGACAGCATGTGTACATAGCATGGACCTTGTTTAAATATGAGATTGGTTCATATGGTTCACCACGCGATCATATTATAATTATTATTTTGCGTCATCCATAGTATTTTAGGTTTCGTCTGAAACCGAGTACGTCTCTTTAGATATTCAACCGCATTAAGCCCACTGATCTGCCACTTAACATCATATTTAGCAAAACCCAACACATAGGTAGGTCTACAATATTAGCCTAATATCAGTTCACACACAGGCTTATCGCTGTGTTAGTTGTAGTGGGTGACAAGCTACGGTATTAAGCTTGTTAACCTTATAATCTCTCATAGAAAAAACATCGGATATCATATATTTTTTGTCATGACTAATTTATTAATGATCCAGCATCATCTGTATTAAAGAGAGAGAATCATTTCACCCGATGTTTAAAGCGAATAAAATAGCCTTGACAGCCTAAATTACTTACACATAACTAACTGTTACTGAGGAACTTGCTCTCTCCCACCGGACTCGTGTGTGTGTGTATCAGTAAAAGAGGAAAGCAGGCAGTGGACCAAACCACTGTGAGGAAAGGGAGGGGGGAATCAAAACATTTCTGAACTTATAACGGTTTTTTGCGTTTATTTTGTTTTACTACTCACACAATTATTTTAAGTATATGTCCATTATATTATTTTTAATACACAGAGTTGCTTGTAATGATATTGTTAGGGGGGTCCTGTCCCCACGTCCCCCTCGGGATTTACACCTATGTTTATAATAAAAAAATAAAATGAAAAACTCTGACACTTTTCTAACTGGCATACATCTTGCGGTGATCATCGGTGATCAGTTCTGCGCAGATTTTGCTCATCTCAAACAAGCCTATTTAAAAGACCAAACTCAGATGTTACTGATGATGCAAACAGATGAGGATATGAATGCAAGTTAAGCCAAGTTCACACTACATGACTTTACACGTCGGCCTATCACTGTGCTGTTCAGACTACATGACTTGATTTTCTGTCTTTAAGTCATTGTGGTGTTCACATTACGTGACTCTACGTAAATGATCCACAACCAGGGGTTACAACACTACACGAGCTGACAACAACTCTGTCACCCAACGACTCTATTCGGTTCCTAAACCACGTTTTGTCATGAAAACACTCGTGAGAATTGGAACGGTTGAGATGGGCAAATGAAGCCTCGTGATGCACTGAGGCTTTCCTCTGACTGTTTCGAGGACAGCACCATCTGGTGGTTAATAAACATATAGCAGCCAAAAGCCTGTGAAAGAGAGTGAAAGATGCTCTGTAGGATGAAGCATCTACCACACATTCTATAGATCGAAGCAAGTTTTATGTGCAAAAATAAAAGCCTAACTTTTCTTTAAGCCAAGTTGCTGCTGTTGTTTTTCTTCCGGTGACCTCAACCCATGCCTTGCTCTTTCATTGGCTGTAGCTCGTCACGACACCTGACACCACGTGATCCAGGTATTTGGCATGCTAGATATTTGTTTGGCGTCTGCGAGGTGTCGGTGACGCATCAGCGATCCTCTTTAATGCATCGTTGTGTAGTTCACACATAAAGATTGTGGAGCGCCAATCACCCGCTGATTTTCCCTCGATTACAGCCCGACCTGTCGGCGAGCTCGTTAACTCAAGTATATATCACTGCAGCCTGGAGACCTCCAAGTGGGAGGAAATTACCTCCAAGTGGGAGGGACTTATGCCGCAAGTAGGTTGGGACAGCTCCAAGTGGGAGGGTAGGTTTAGGGTTGGGTTTGGTGTTGGGCAGGGCTGGACTGGGACAAAAAATCGGCCCTGGTATTTTTTGGTCCTGGTGGCCCACCACCATATATATATATATATATATATATATATATATATACGTATATATATATGATATACACTACCATTCAAAAGTTTTTGAACAGTAAGATTTTTCATAATTTTTTTTGAAAGAAGTCTCTTCTGCTAACCAAGTCTGAATACAGCAAAAACAGTAATATTGTGAAATATTTTTACTATTTAAAATAACTGTTTTCTAATTGAATATATTTTAAAATGTAATTTATTCCTGTGATCAAAGCTGAATTTTCAGCATCATTACTCCAGTCTTCAGTGTCACATGATCGTTCAGAAATCATTCAAATATTCTGATTTGCTGCTCAAAATACATTTATTATTATTATTATTATTATTATGTTGAAAACAGCTGAGTATAATGTTTTTTCAGGTTTCTTTGATGAATAGAAAGTTCAGAAGGACAGCATTTATCTGAAATAGAAATCTTTTGTCTTTATCATCATTTTTGATCAATTTAAAGCATCCTTGCTAAATAAAATTATTAATTTCCATAATTTCTTTCCCAAAAAACAAAACAAAAAAATTATACAGACTCCAATCTTTTGAATGGTGTATTAATGTTACAAAAGCTTTTTTATTTCAGATAAATGCTGATCTTTGGATCTTTCTATTCATCAAAGAATCCACTAATAATAATAAATATTTCTTGAGCAGCAAATCAGCATATTAGAATGATTTCTGAAGGATCATGTGACACTGAAGACTGGAGTAATGATGCTGAAAATTACATTTTAAAATATATTCAAATAGAAAGCAGTTATTTTAAATAGTAAAAATATTTCACAATTTACTGCTTTTGCTGTATTTTGGATAAAATAAATGCAGGCTTGGTGAGCAGAAGATAATTCTTAAAAAAAACCCTTCAAAATCTTACTGTTCAATAACTTTTGACTGGTAGTGTAGATATGTATCATTGCATCTAGTTGTTTTGGATAATAAAAAAACGTCAGGTCGACCCCAAATACCCCCGTGTCCTCCATAGCTCCACCCTCGTTCTCAGCCCTAGTCACCAGCCGCCGTTCGCGACCCACGCAAGCCCGCCGCCGTCCATGGCTCCGTCTCACCAGCCGCCGTTCGCGGCCCACGAAAGCCCGCCGCCCTCCGTGGCTCCCTCCCACCAGCTGCCGTTCGCGGCCCACGAAAGCCCGCCGCCATCCGCGGCTCGATCTCACCAGCCGCCGTTCGCGGCCCACGAAAGCCCGCTGCCGTCCGCGGCTCCCTCTCACCAGCCTCCGTTCGCGGCCCACGAAAGCCTGCAGAGAGTATGGCAAGCCCGCCAGTGCCTGCCCCTCGCAAGTGCTCGCCTGTGCCGGCCCCTCGCATGTGCCCGCCTGTGCCGGCCCCTTGCAAGTGCCCGCCAGTGCCGGCCCCTCGTAAGTGCCCGCCAGGGCCTGCTCCTCGAGAGTCCCCGCTGGTCCCGTCCAGCACCGCACTTCCAGAGCGCCCCCCTGTGCCTGCGCCACGAAGGCGCTTCCAAGAGTTTCCGCTGGTCCCGTCCAGCACCGCGCTGCTAGAGCACCCCCCAGTGCCTGCGCCACGAAGGCGCTCCCAAGAGTCTCCGCTGGTCCCGTCCGGCACCGCGCTTCCAGAGCGCTCCCCAGTGCCTGCGCCACGAAGGAGCTCCCAAGAGTCTCCACTGGTCCCGTCCAGCTCCTCGCTGCCAGAGGGCCCCCCAGTGCCTCCGCCACGTAGGCGCTCCCAAGAGTCCGCTTCCCCTGAACCCCAGCCCGAGACCGCCCGAGTCCCCTGATCCGCCATGGCCGCCGGACTCCCCTGATCCGCCATGGTCGCCGGACTCCCCTGATCCGCCATGGCATCCCGAGTCCCCTGATCCGCCATGGCCGCCGGACTCCCCTGATCCGCCATGGCTCCCGGAACGGGCACCGCCCTGGAGGCCGTCTGTGTCTCCTGGTCCCTAGAGGCCTCCAGAGCGCCCACCCCCCCTCCCCGTTGGATGTTGCAAGGCCCGCGCCTTGCAACATCCAACGGGAGGGGTGGGCGCCTTGTGGGAGGGGGGAGTAATGTCAGTCCTGTCTTGTGTTTCCCCTCCTCTCGTGCCCATATTTGGTTTGTTCCTGTTCCTGTCATTATTAGTTGATTTGTTCCCAGACGTGTTTGATTGTTCCCCACCTGTTTGAGTTCTCCTTGTCTGATTTCCTTATGTTTATAAGCCCTGTGTTTCCCTGTCTCCATGTCGGTTGTTAATTGTTACTAGTGTGTCCTGCATTCCTGCAATTCCAATAAAGTCTATGTTTGGAAGAACTCCTGGTTCCCCACGTTTCCCTGGCTCCAGCAGGACCATGACAATATCGTGTCTTTTCGAATTTAAATCTAGATTTATTCACATTAGCCCATGGAAACCTCTATGAACACACTTGACATGACTTTGCGGTGGACGAATTTACGTTTTATTAAAAAGTGTTTGCGTATTCTGCACTAATGTTGCGCACAGACAGGATAGACAGCCTGCCTCCGTGTCAAGTCCCTATCAAGCACTTTACCGATTCAACTGCTCTCCTCTCCTCCTCCTGCCTGGCTCTTTGGCCCGTATCACTCACCGCAGAGCAAGCCTTTTCTTGATAAAGCTGTTGTGAAAACGTGGGAAAAGCCGACGAGGAAGAAGTTGGGATGAAGCATTCTTTATATAGGCGGAGCAAAACACTTCATGGCTCCGTCTATAGCGCATTGTGATTGGGTGGTTTACGCTGTCAATACAGGAGACAAATCAATGGGCCAATGGCTGCTCGTAGTCCCTGCGTGATGGTCCTTGGCAAAAAAACAAAAACAATTCTGTCGGCCCCTTCAGTGCGTTGGCCCACCGGGAAAATGCCCGTTATGCCCGATTACCAGTCCAGCCCTGGTGTTGGGCATATTAACAAGGCCCAACCCATTTGGAGCTGACTTGCCCATTTGGAGCTGGCTTAAAATCCTGTAGTGTGAACTAGCCTTTACGGAACGTGCAAAACTGCACGTTAAACATTTCCCATAAAGAAAACACTTAACGTGGTAAACGATAATAAATTATTAAATTCAGCATCTAATTAAAAAAATATATTACTGTATATTATGTACATTTAAGCAGATGAGTTATTTTATTGTTATAGCAAATTTACCTCACAGTACAAAACAAAGTAATAATTTATTAAATTATTTAAATTAAATTATTAAATTCCAATAATTTATTCAAATTAATGTTTACAGTAAATGAATAATTTACTCAAACTGACTAAATATATATTGCCAATAACTCGCCCTAGACAATAATTTCCCAAAGTATGTACACTACACAAATATTTTTAAGAAAAAATATTACAGTAATTCACCAAAATGGGATTTTTTGTGTTCCAAATGTTCTATGTTACTAGTGACCAGACTGACTTAATACAGTTCAAATTTTGCCAACATCTTCCTCACTGTACAAACAGTATATAATTATTCTTAAGAAATTACTGCAATTCACAAAGTTTTTTTTTTTTTTTTTTCCTTTTTGAAATATGCTTCAAAAGTTGTAGTACATTCCTAGTGACTATACTGACTTACTATAGGTGAAATTTTGCTAATACCTCCCTTAATGTACATAAAATACATCAATATTTTATACTACAACCTTTGGAACATGAACAATTCCTTTTGAGGTCTTACAGATTTTTTTGTTTTTGTTTTAAATAATCGACCTATCGGTAAGCCCCTCCCCTCGAACGCAGACTAGCCAATGGCAGTCGAGTATCAGTTGCACGGGGAGCAGAACTCTGACATCTTTAGGTTTCAGCGCCATAGAAAAACATTGGAAGATCCGAAGCTCGCAACGGTTTTATGGGGTTTATGCTTCAAAAAGGAAAAACGATGTGCCTGGGGTACTTGTAACACTGATTCCAGGTATCCTAAGAGGATGGGCAATATAATTTATTTTATTGCATTTCCTGAATCCAAACAAAACAGAACAAAATGTCCCTAAGTATTCACCCCAATACAAATGAAGACAAAACGTTCATTTTCTGGTCATACACTCATTAAGTTACAATTTTCATCTGCTCAAGCAGAACGTTAACGTTATCATATGCTTTTAGCTAGGTATCTCTGGCCAAAACTAGCTAATGTTAAAGTTAGTGAGTCTAACATGCTAAGGTACAAACCTGAATAGTAGACTGTTCTCGTGTCTTGTACAGTGTAGGTCAAAAACACATAAACGAAGGTCTACATTTCAGTGCCTCTCCATATTAAACTGGTTAAATGTACATTAATTTAATCGTACAGCGCGATACATGAACAGTGTTGATCCTGCATGTTGTTATCCACGATCATGGGGACCGACTGTAATATGACACTTCTCCCGCTTGCACTGTGATCTGTAAACCCTCCTTCGAGTTACCCACCGTATTTATTTTTAAATATTTTATAAATCCCTCCATGGAATATTTAATTCCCATTTGGTGGCCTTCTGTGTCCAAAATTGTGCAAAAACATTGGGGGGACAAGGTTTTCACACTGTAGCTGTCATTGTAAGACAGTGACCAACTCTGTCTGTTTGTCCGAGGGAGCAACAGTAACTAAGGTGGGCGAGGCTTAGACCAAAATAGGTCAATTTTGAATTGTACATACAGTAAGGGAGATATTGGCAATTTCATAACGTACTACAACCTGTGGAACATGAAAAACCTTTTTGGTGAATGTGACGGCCTGCATACCTGCCTGCTGTGTGGTTTTGTTTATTTTTGTGTTTCAGTGGGGCGGGGCTGCAGTCCGAATGCAGATGGAGGACACCTGGGCCCGGAGTCTTCCCTCTTTATAAAAGCTCTTTATCTTTCCCCTGTTTGGTTGGTGTGTGGGGAGTTTCTCCCTCGCACATCACCATTTTGTGTATTTGTTTGCTAAATACTATTTTAGCATTCTATTATTTTGGCTCAATTCCTGCTTTCCTCTTTTTTTGTCATAATCTTTGAGCCGGGTTATGACAAATGGGGGCTCGTCCATCTGTTTTTGATTCGTTTTTGCGTTACGTATTAAGTCATGCGCTTTGCGGGATAGTATTTGTAAATGAAGTGTCGCTGGAGTAACGTCACTTGTCCATAGCGGTGGACTGCGTGATGCAGGTGTAGGTAGTAAAGGAAGTTTGCGTGGTGATTATTGCCGTGAACATGATGTTTGACCAGTGTGCGTGAAAATCTAGGTAAGTAAGTATTTCAAATTAAATTTATTTGTTTTTAATAAGGTGGTTCTCTGTTAGGTTTAGTGGTGTTACCCCTTTGGGTTTCACCTGATTTGTTTGTGTAGTGTTGCGGTGAAAGTGGACTGAGCCGTTGTCTTGGGGCACTTCTGTGGGTTTTGGAGAGTCACCAGTTTCTGTTTGCTTTTCCTTCCCATCGGGTTTTGTGCATAATGGAACTACCATCAGTAGCCGCATGAAGACCAGGATTGAGTTTATGTAGGTAGTTTAAATTTTGGTAGTTAGTTAGAGAGGTGCACCTTATTTTAATTTTGTTGTACTTTAGGTTAAGTGCTGTTAATTTTGGCCGAGATTTCACGCACACGGTTAAAATGTCTACGGTAGAGGAATTTATAGCGTCTCCGTCAGAAGAATTATTAGATCTCTGCACAAAAGAGCAGCTTCTTAAAATAGTTGAACATTATGATATTGATGTCATCAGTAATATGCTTAAAGAATGACAAAAAGCTATTTTGAGGAGTAATTTAATTGAAAGAAAACTTTTGGCAGAAAAATCGTCTGTTTCATTACCTCTACTTTCCATGTCGTCTTCAAATTTAACATTTGAACAGCAAAGAGAGTTACTTGCCATGCAAATTGAGCACGAAAGGTTTAAAGTGAAGGCTGAAATAGATAGGGATTTAACAGTGGCGAAAATACGATAGGACACAATGCGGGCTAGGTTCGATTTTGAACATGAACTTGAAACGGATAGAGATGGTGCTGCAGCTGGAATAGGTGTGTATTCACAGTCAACTTCCTCTTTGGGGCGTGGTAATTCTGGTTTTGGTGTTGTAGGAAATTTGCGACTTTTTTTGTACTTTTTGAACGCATTGCCGATGCATGTAATTGGCTGGACACGGCCCGCGCATTGATGCTTCAGACTGTATTAATAGGTAAAGCACAGGAAGCGTATTTGTCTTTAACTGTGGAGGATAGTCGGAATTACGCAAAAGTGAAGGCAGTAGCGTTAAAAGCCTACGAACGTGTCCCAGAATTTTATAGGCAGCAGTTTAGAACTTGGAAGAAAATCGAAAAGCAGAGTCATCTGGAGTTTGCACGTGACTTACAAATGCATTTTTCACTTTGGTGTTTGGCTACCGAGGTCAGTGATTTTGAGGGGTTGTGTAACTTAATTGTTTTGGAACAATTTAAAAATTCTGTTCCCAGTCGTGTTGCAGTTTATGTTGGTGAGCAAAAAGCACAGACAGCAAGCATAGCAGCAATGCTTGCAGGCGATTGTGTTAACGCACGTTAAAGGCACGTTTTTAATCAATATAAGTGCCAGTCAAGTTAAAATGTGCCAAGTACTAATGTGTCTGACGTTGTTGTGCACCTGAATAAGGGTTTCCATTCTGAAAATAGAGGTAATGGTTCACGTGATTCAGATAAGTTAAGTTTTGTCAATATTGCCATAGACGAGGTCATTGGAAATCTGACTGTTATATGCTTAAACCTAAGCCCGAATGTGTTTTGGGTGCTTTGGTTAAAGGTACGGGTGTAGCAGTCAGGACCTGGATGAAAGTAAGCGGGATTTTCCTGAGGTTTTTACTGCTTGTGCAGTAACATGTCGCACATAAAAACTAATACGGATCCTGCTACACAGTCTGGTATGAATAAACGTTCAGAAAATTTTCCTTGCCTTTGTCTGATTTTCCTTTGTCTGTATCTCACAGTGAGCTAGTCTTGGAGCAACAGGCAGATTCCTCTTTATCGGAGTTGTTTCAATTGGTTAAACCTGACACTGAGATGGACGATAGCGCCAGTGGTTATTTTCACCAAAACTCGCTGATCATAAAGGGAAGGCTCTTGGGAGCCCTGTTTTTCAGATTGTGGTAACATAAAAATTTTGTGAAGCAATCTTGAAGGTGGCGCACAATGAGTCTGGTCACTCAGGCGTTAATAAAACGTATGACAGAGTGTTGAGGCATTTCTTTTGGCCTCATGTTAAAAGGGATGTGTCCGCTTTTATTAAAACCTGTCATACCTGTCAGCTTACAGGTAAACCGAACCAAACGTTAAAACCTGCTCTATTATTTCCTATTCCTCCAGTGAGTCAGCCTTTTGAACATCTTATAGTTGACTGTGTAGGTCCTTTGCCTAGATCGAAGTCTGGTGCAAATTGCCTAATTACAGTGATGTGTCAGAGCACCCGTTATCCGGCAGCATATCCTTTACGCACTATAACTACTAGATCTGTGGTTCGTGCACTCTCCCAGTTTATTTTAATTTTTGGTATTCCAAAGGTTGTTCAATCAGACCAAGGATCTAATTTATCTTCTCATACGAGCTTACTGCACAGAGCTGGGTAAGGATTGGGAGGACGGTCTTCCCTTTTTAATGCTTGCCGCTAGAG
Organism: Onychostoma macrolepis; assembly: GCF_012432095.1. Lineage (NCBI taxonomy): Eukaryota > Metazoa > Chordata > Actinopteri > Cypriniformes > Cyprinidae > Onychostoma > Onychostoma macrolepis. The sequence continues at coordinate 3,508,258 of NC_081165.1, forward strand.
AAGTTACGCAAGAAAGCTTGGGGTTTTCCTCGAATGAGCTCGTGTTTGCGCATAAAATGCGTGGTCCTTTGGGAGCGTTGGCAGATAATTGGAAGAATGTTGAACCTCCTGTAAATACACTTTGTATATATAGACTTTGTTAATGGGTTTTTATCTTATCGCCTTTTTACAGCTGGGATGCTAGCAAAAGAAAATCTGGAGTTGTCTCAGGGGAAAATGAAGTTGTGGTATGACAGGAGTGCTGAGCGAAGCACGTTTAGCCCAGGTGACCAGGCGTTGGCTTTGTTTCCTGTGGTTAGTTCTCCGTTTCAGGCGAAGTTTGTGGGCCCCTATAGTATTGTGAAGCAGGTGTCCGATCAAAACTATATTATTTCAACACCTGAACGTAGAAAGAGCACACGGCTCTGTCACGTTAACCTATTAAAACCTTACTTTGCCCGTGTGTGCTTCAGTCTTCTTCTGCTGTAAGTCATGTTAATGCGGCATGTGTCGCTGTCTCAGCAGTTCCAGTTAAATCTGACTGTATAGACATTGAAAATGCATTGGATAATGTGGAACAAATGTCTATTGGTTGTTTTAAAAACTCACAGACTTTGGCTAACCTGGAGAAATTGTTTGCTCATTTGCCAGTGGCCCGTGCGGCCCAGTTGACAGAATTAATTAATAGATTTCCTTGTTTATTTTCTGATTCTCCTACACGCACTCATCTGATAGAACATGACATTATAGTGGGCGATGTTAAGCCAATAAAACAGAGATTCTATCGGGTAAATGTGGAAAAACAGAAACAAATGGAGGAGCAAATAAATTATATGTTGAAACATGACATTGCAGAACCGAGTTTTTCTAGCTGGGCTTCTCCCTGCCAACTCGTTCATAAGTCGGATGGCACTATGCGTTTTTGTACCGATTTTCGTAAGGTTAATTTTGTCACAAAACCAGATTCGTTTCCCCTTCCGAGAATGGATGACTGCATCGATCAAGTGGGACCTGCGAAGTTTGTCAGTAAATTTGACCTCCTTAAAGGTTACTGGCAGGTTCCCTTGTCTGACCGTGCTCGTGAGATTGCTGCGTTCATTACTCCAAAAGGGTTGTATTCTTATAAGGTTATGCCGTTCGGGCTTCGAAACTCACCTGCGTCCTTTCAGCGTCTCATGGATCGCGTTATTGGTGATATGCAGGGTTGTGCTGTGTATCTTGACGATGTAGTCATTTATTCAGACACCTGGGATATTCATGATATTCATGATATTACTGTAGTTTTTTAAAAAAGATATTTGTGTACTGTACATACCGTAAGGGAGATATTGGCAAAATATAACCTGTAGTAAGTCAGTTTTGTATCCAGCAACGTACTAAAACCGTTGGAATATCAAAAAAAAAAAAATTTATATTTAAATAATTGTGTACTGTACATATACTATATATAAAGGGAGGTATTGGCAAAATCTCATCTGTAGTAAAATCACTATGAGCAATACAAGCTTTACAATTTGACAGTGTGCTATTTTAAATGTTAAAAGTCATTTTAATTTAAATACATTGGACGTTTTAACCCAGTCGGTGGAATTGTCAGACGGCCCCAGATGGTCAATGCTTTCTCCGGTTTACATTTTCAGCAACAATACACCTAGGCGGTTTTGAACTCCTTTTTTATGTCGATATAAAGTGGTTGCTTACTGTTAAAACGAATCGTGGTATTGATATCTTTGTAGGACTATAGATCAGTGGTAAGGGAAAGCAACGAAAATGCAGCGCGTTGTGTTCTTCTGATCTCATTTGTTTGCCTGTATATAGTTTGCATAATCATCAATAAAGTGTATTCTGAGATCTGAGGACTTATATCACTGTATAAGTTCACTGAGGCGCGTTACGCGTCGTTGGGGAATCCTGTGACGTATGAGGGGAACCCCAGAATTACAGCACAGCGTCACATAAGCCATGATACAAAGTTACAGAAACTAAGCAACCGAAAGCAATATATGTCTTCCTCAGATGTAATGTTAGTTCTGTACTTCAGCATTGGGTAAAAGAACATTATAATCTCCTTTGTGGTAGAGAAAGCTGCTTACATGTAGGCTACGGGAAACAGCGAAGATGTTGAATTAAACATACACACAATCAGCGTTTCTACATGTTTATACTGGCCCCGATAATCAAAACTTCTACTTGGAGCTTGTTCCATTTCTGCAAATCAGTTTTTGTAAATGAATGACTTGATCCACATATGGCCTTCATCAACAGCCGGTTGCGCCACCTGTTGCGGCTCACATCAGCTGGAGATCATGCATCGGTGCTCTACTGCTATTCCTGCGGTTCCTGGATGTGCAGCGCTGAATTTTCTGCCGAATTTTAACCACTGAATTTGTGGCAACGAATTTGGAAAGTGAAATAAAATGACCAAAATTTGCTTGTCGACTATTATACATTGTATTTTTTAAACAGATTGAATATTTTGGAAGTGAATTCTGGAAGGTGAATATGAATTATTGAATTTTTAATGATGAAAATGTGTGTGAAATATTTTTAATTAAAATATTCACAGCTTAATTAAACAACTATTTTAAATTTCAGGAAATGCAAGCCCTGGAAATACAAGGCATTAAAATGCAAGCACTGTTAATTACAATGCATCTTTTTTTTTTTCGATTTGTGGAATTCAGCATGCTTTATGTTTCAAAAACTATTCTGCTTCCATAAAAAAATCTTGTTTCTTGTTTTTATTGCATTTTCCAAAATGTTTTTTTTTTTAAAAAACCTTTCTCCATTCTCATTAACCTAAAAAACCTAAAATGTTTTTTTTCAAACATTTCAGCGTATTTTCAATTGTCTTAGTACAATACACACAATCACAAAGTATCCTTTTCACTACATAAAATAATTGTTTCATCTACACCTATTCCAGAGAAGTTGGGACATTTTGTAAAATTCAATAAAATCAAGAATCTGTGATTTGTTAATTCTCTTCAACTTGTATTTCTGTCATGAGAACTCTCGGAGGGATTGGCATGGTAATGTACATGACAATGTTAATATATTTGGTCTTGCCGGAATAGATCTGCTACGCTGCTGCTGCTGCTGTGGCAGAGCAAATACTTTGACTTGCTACTGCCAATACATCCACAACATGCTGCTGTGAGCATGAAAGAAATACTGCTGCTGCAAATATAACATACATGAAATAACCCCCTATAGCATACATTAATCACCTCGTAGCAGATCTATACAGGTGGAGCTAGGGAAGGTGGTGGGTTTCTGAAGCACACTGAAAACTGCTACAGCAAGCACTAGTCATATATTTGAATGATGAGCAGAGAGCTCATTGGCTACCAATACAGGAGAGAACGAATCAGCTGTGCCATGTGATAATGATGTCATTAGGTCAGATTGAGTTAGACCTATCGGACTGCGCCATCTAGAGTTTCATGCCAGAACTCTGAATTTAATTGACAAAAGTATAAAGAAAATATTTACAAAGTTTTCACTGACCAACGTAAATGTATTTTGTAAATATGAACAAATTTTGTTTTTGACAGCTGCAACACATTCCAAAAAAGTTGAGATGGAGGCAAAATAAAGGTGAAAAGGTTATAGAATATCCACGTGAAACAGTAAGTAGGTGAATTGGTAATAGGTCAAGGTATCATGTTTGGGTATAAAAGGAGCAGCTCAGTCTTTGCAAGCAAAGCTGAATCATGGCTCATCACTTCATGCCAAAATTTATGATAGAAGTGTCAATTAAATCAAAAATCACATTTCGCAATGCAAAATTGCAAAGAATTTAGGTCTTTCACTAAGTACCATACATAATATTTTGAAAAGATTCAGGCAATCCAGAGAAATCACAGTACATGTAGGGCAAGGCAGGAAACCTTTGAGCCCGCAGATGGCATTGCATAATAAACCGTCATGTGTTAAACATAGCCACATGGGCTCAGGAGCACTTCAGAAAACCACTGTCATTTATCACAGTCTGCTGCTGCATCAAGAAATGCAACTTGAATATCTGTTACTCTAGGAGAAAGCTATACATCAATTCTATGCAATGATGCAGCCATGTTCTCTGGGCCAGAGCTCATCTCAGATAGTCAAAAAGACAGTGAAAATGTGTGCTGTACTCAGATGAGTCCACATTTCAACTTGTTTCCAGGAAAAATGGATTTTGAGTTCTCAGTCCCAAAGACCAAAGGGACCATCCAGACATTCATCAGCGACAGAAACAAAAGCAAACGTCTGTCATGGTATGGGGGTGCAGCAGAGCAAACAGCATGTGTGACTGGCAAATGTGTGAAGGTACTATTGACATGGAGGTATACAGTATATTGGGATTTTACAGCGATATACTGCCATCAAGATGATGTCTTTCATGGGAAGTCCATGGTTATTAGATCAAGACAATGCCAGCTCTCATTCTGCATGTGCTACAACAGCGTGGTTTTGTAGAGACAGAGTGAATGTGTTAGACTGGCCTACCTGCAGTCCAGATCTGTCTCCAATTGAAAATGTATTACCAGTCATGAAAAGGAGAATCAGACAACGACGATCACAGACTGCTGAGCTTCTGCAGTCTTGTATCAAGTGAGACTAGACAAAAATTTTGCTTGCAAAACTTTAACAATTATTATCTTAAATTTCTAAACAATGAAACATTTGTAGCATATTTGCTTTATGAGATGAACATAATTAATCATGACGGGTTATCAATTTTATATCCATCTTCAGGAATTAGCTGTAGTATTAATAGTACAATAAAATGATTAGTTCGTCCGCAGTATGGACCCTTCTATTGACTCTAAGGAAAATTATTTATCTGGCCACGACAAATAATTTCCCTACTGAAGCATTGCTTCCGAGCATGTAACAAGACCGGACGTTAAAGTGACTTCGTTCTGAGAGCAGCAGACACAGACAACCAAGTGTGAATACATATGGATGTTTATTAAACTACACTACAGGGGAACATGTAACATAGAACTAGACACAGACATACACACATTAAACATGGATGCCAACGCAAGGAAGGCCTGGAGAGAGAGAGAGAGAGAGAGAGAGAATGGCAGGATTTTAACATCAGCTAACTAAAACCTGTTATGAACCATTAGATAATCACATCACCTTAATTAGAAGGGGTCGAAGCCTAGAAGCGCATCTAGATAGTTAACAAGCGGTTACTTGCATGGGTTTCGTGGGTGCTGAGTAAAGCATCCTGGTGCATGTATAATGCGTAGATTCCTGATGAATTCCTTTAGGATTGAAAGCTTCGTCATTCCAGTCATGGGTGGATTAGTCCGAAGTGAGTTGACAAAGTTACTGATCTTAAAATCTGCCAGAAGATCGGACTCCCCCCGGAAGGGGAGCCGTGAGGTTTCCAAGGTGATAAGTGTGTCTCCGCGGCACCGAAAGTTAAGAGGGGCCCATCCTTTTGGTGTGGGAGAAGTTTTATCTGTTTCCCTGTAACACCCATTTTGGTTAGTTTTACCAATAACAAGGCTCATAGTTTCAGCGGGAAAATGTTTCTTTGTCCCACTTGACACCTCGTTTGCATGTTTTACGACTGATCTGGAGATTGGTGTAATTTTCCCCACAGTACAGTAAAAATAGTGTGATGCATTTCATGATCACATAGTGTACATCATTGTGTGAGGAATAAAGAGCAGATCATTTTGATATCAAGAAAGAGACATCTGAAAGGTATTAAACCAGAGATACCTTCATACCTCTAAATATGAGTGTTTAGAGCTTACTAATACGAATAACGAGTGGTAACTAGGCTAATAGAATAAGGAAACATACAAACAACACATGCATACACCAGATACATTTATAACTGCTTAATTATGGCCTAAATAGAGAAAATGTCTTTAGGTGTGTGTGTGATGTGTATTTGAAATCGTGGAGACAGACTAGTCTGGTCCGGGGGGGTCACCCCCGCTTCTGTGGAATGTGTTTGAAGCTTGATAAGGACACTTAGTTGATCCTTTTGCATCCTTTTGATAGTGATAAAGACCATCTGCAATTTAGTACCCATATAAATGTAAACGCTGAGGCCAGGTCAGTAATTTATTTGCAAAAGTCAAAAGGCTAAAGGGTCCCTTAAGACATAAAGTCCCAATGACCATCAAGGATCATAAGCAGATGTTACACATTGTAATTAAAAGGAACGGTGATATGACACAGTTAAACATGCCTCTGTCCCAACTTTTTTGGAATGTGTCGCAGCCATCAAAATCAAAATTTGTTCATATTTACAATTTACATTTACGTTAGTCAGTGAAAACTTTGGAAATCTTTTCTTTGTACTTTTGTGAATTAAATAAAAGTTAAAGAGAATGATCAAATCACAGATTCTTGATTTTATTGCATTTTACAAAATGTCCCAACTTCTCTGGAATTGGGGTTGTATATAAATGTTTCATTCACAGTAACTGCCTTTCATAAAGCTCTTACTATCAAACTTTTCATTAGCATTTCTTCTCATTCAGTTTAATACATTTGTCTATTATTTAATCTAACTCATCTTAATGTTTAATCAGTGAATCATTTGGTGCATCTATATATATCTATAGATATAGATTCAATAGATATAGTTTCTAAATAACTTGTTTGCAATTCAGGGATAACCACATGTAATGAATTATTTTTTGCACTATAAGTGATTTATCTTAGATGATAACCACTATTTTGTGTGTGTGGTTCAGGTAAACCCTATGTTATAGGAACAAAATGTCCCCACAAAGATGACAATATCTGAAATCCTTGTCCTTGTGGGAGAATTTTTTCCTATGAGAAAAAAACAATTTTCATAAGGGTAGGTTTAGGAGTAGGGTTAGTGTAGGGGGATAGAATATTTGTACAATATAAAACGCATTGCTCCTATGGAATGTCACTATAATGATAGGAGTACCTCTGTGTGTGTGTGTGTGTGTGTGTGTGTGTGTGTGTGTGTGTGTGTCAGAATCAGAATCAGAGATACTTTATTAATCCCCAGAGGGAAATTAGGTTCATTACCGCATAAGATAAAAATACAAATAGAAATCTACAACCCAAATTCTGGAAATGTTGGACGTTTTTTATATTTGAATAAAATGAAAACTAAAAGATTTTCAAATCACATGAGCCAATATTTCATTCACAATAGAACATAGATAACATAACAAATGTTTAAAGTGAGAAATTTTACAATTTTATGCACAAAATGAGCTAATTTCAAATTTGATTCCTGCTACAGGTCTCAAAATAGTTGGGACGGGGCATGTTTACCATGGTGTAGCATCTCCTCTTCTTTTCAAAACGGTTTGAAGACGTCTGGGCATCGAGGTTATGAGTTTCTGGAGTTTTGGTGTTGGAATTTGGTCCCATTCTTGCCTGATATAGGTTTCCAGCTGCTGAAGAGTTTGTGGTCGTCTTTGACGTATTTTTCGATTAATGATGTGCCAAATGTTCTCTATAGGTGAAAGATCTGGCCTGCATGCTGGCCAATTCAGCACCCGGACTCTTCTACTATGAAGCCATGCTGTTGTAATAGCTACAGTATGTGGTTTTGTATTGTCCTGCTGAAATACAAGTTGTCTGGAGGGGAGCATATGTTGCTCTAAAACCTTTATATGCCTTTCAGCATTCATAGTGCCTTCCAAAACATGCAAGCTGCTCATACCGTATGCACTTATGCACCCCCATACCATCAGAGATGCTGGCTTTTGAACTAAACGCTGATGACATGCTGGAAGGTCTCCCTCCTCTTTAGCCCGGAGGACACGGCATCCGTGATTTCCAACAAGAATTTCAAATTTGGACTCGTCTGATCATAGAACACTTTTCCACTTTGAAACAGTCCATTTTAAATGAGCCTTGGCCAACAGGACACGACGGCGCTTCTGGACCATGTTCACATATGGCTTCCTTTTTGCATGATAGAGCTTTAGTTGGCATCTGCAGATGGCACGACGGATTGTGTTTACCAGCAGTGGTTTCTGGAAGTATTCCTGGGCCTATTTAGTAATGTCAATGATACTGCAGATCATGCCAATGAGTGATGCAGTGTCGTCTGAGGGCCCGAAGACCACAGGTATCCAACAAAGGTCTTCGGCCTTGTCCCTTATGCACAGAGATTTCTCCAGTTTCTCTGAATCATTTGATGTTATGCACTGTAGATGATGAGATTTGCAAAGCCTTTGCAATTTGACGTTGTTTTTCAAGTATTCCACAATCTTTTTACGCACTCTTTCACAGATTGGAGAGCCTCTGCCCATCTTTAATTCTGAGAGACTCTGCCTCTCTAAGACATCCCTTTTATAGCTAATCATGTTACAGACCTGATGTCAATTAACTTAATTACTTGCTAGATGTTCTCCCAGCTGAATCTTTTCAAAATTTCTTGGTTTTTCAGCCCCTTTGTTGCCCCCGTGCCAACTTTTTTGAGACCTGTAGCAGGCATCAAATTAGAAATGAGCTCATTTAGTGGATAAAAGTGTAAAATTTCTCCGTTTAAACATTTATGTTCTCTATGTTCTATGGTGAATAAAATATTGGCTCATGTGATTTGAAAGTCTTTTAGTTTTAATTTTATTCAAATTTAAAAAACGTCCCAACATTTTCAGAATTCGGGTTGTATATACAAGAAATAAAACTAAAACTACTAAGATTTAAACAACTATACAAGTAAAAATATACTATTGCACAATGAAATACATTATTATACTGAGGAATTCTATAAAGTCTGATTGACACAGGTAAAAAAGATTTCCTGTGTCGCTCTGTTGAGCACCTAGGTTGAATATGTCTTTGACTGAACATACTCCTGTATCTACCCAGGACATTATGAAGTGGGTGTTTTCTAAGATGGCCAGAAGCTTAGACAACATCCTTCTTTCTGACACCACAGACAGAGAGTCCAGCTAAGGATAAGTTTGTTCAGTCTATTTCAGCTACCTTCAGTCCGCTTCCCCAGGATACAACAGCAAAAAAAGATAGCACTTGCGATCACAGACTCGTAGAACATCTTCAGCATCGTCCTACAGATGTTAATGGACTGCAGCCTCCTCAAAAAATAGAAGCGGTTCTGGCCCTTCTTGTAGACGGTTTCAGAGTTTTTAGTCCAGTCCAGTTTATTGCTCATGTGGACTCCCAGGTATTTATAATCTTCTACAACATCCACTGAGCCCCCATGAATGGAAACAGGGGTCATAGGTGCCATAGTCCTCCGCAGGTCAACCACCAGCTCCTTTGTTTTTGTCACATTGAGCTGTAGAAGGTTCCGCTCACACCATGTGACAAAGTTATCCACTGTAGTTATGTATTCGGTCTCCTCACCACCACTGATGCTTCAACTTTAGCTGAGTCATCAGAAAATTTCTGAAGATGGCAGGACTCAGTACAATAGCTGAAATTTGCAGTATACAGGGTGAAGAGGAAAGGAGACAGCACAGTCCCCTGTGGCGCTCCAGTGTTGCAAACCACTCTGTCTGACACACAATGCTGCAATCGAACATACTGTGGTATGCCAGTCAAGTAGTTCACAATCCAGGACATGAGGGAGGCATCCACCTGCATCACTGTCAGCTTCTCACACAGTAGAGCCGGACGAATGGTGTTAAAAGCACTGGAGAAGTCAAAAAACGTGACTCTCACAGTGCTTGCCACCTTATCCAGGTGAGTATAAGCTCGATCCTGCATGTAGATCAGGATTCCTCAATAGGGGGCCTGCGGGCCACATTCGGCCCGTGAGAGAAAAATGTTTGGCCCGCGCTAATTACAAATAATGTGTCATGAAAATTCAAATGCAGCATCAGAAAGCGACGTTAACCTACGTGGTCTCATGGCATAAACGTACCTGGATGCACTTTTTAGCAAGACACGAAATACGTACCAATAAGTACATATCACTGCAGTTTCCAAAAGAAATGAACACTAGAGGCAGTAAAACTCCGACACCTTTTATTCCTTTTCACACAAATTTACAGAGTTTCGATTAATAAAGCATAATTTTCGCACAATTACTTGAAGAATCATGTTATGACTTCAAAACAATATTAATATGCTGGGAGTTTTGAAAACTGATGCTTTTGAACGTTAGCATCACACATATCCAGCTTCATATCTATGGGTTTTCATAGACGGTAGGTTTGTTCAGCAGCTCATGGAGTATGGAGACGAACTTGAGAGCTGAGGAGCTCTGGTTCCAATCCCGTGTAAGCACGATTCGACAAATCAGTTCAAATCTGCGTAAAAGGAAGTTGAAATGGCACGATCACGTCTACAAATACATTTTTACATCAGTTTTGCATTTGTTAACACTATCGGGTAGGTTTAGGGTTATTTCCAACACAATACAGAATTAACTTTTAGCGACAATCCCCGCATATTTGAATTCTGAACCGCCGCAATAAGTACCTGAAGCAAAGTAATAAAAACACAGCAATACGTACCTATATCAACGTAATAAAAACGTGCCAAGGTTCACATATTGAACCTGTTTTTTAGCGCCACTCAGTGGACATTTCTCTTTGAAACTGTATATATGAACTCTGAAACTATATATATGAACTTTGAAACTATATATATGAACTTTGAAACTATATATATCTATCTATATATATCTATCTATATATATCTATCTATATATATATATATACTGTATATATATATATATATATATATATATATATATATAAATAAATATATACATATATATTTATGTATGTAGGTCAGTGGCCCTTGGCTTGGTATTGTTGGCAGAATTCGGCCCTCTGCGAAAATTAATCGAGGAACCCTGATGTAGATGATAGCGTCCTCAACTCCGAGGTGGGGCTGGTAGGCAAACTGAAGAGGATCTATAAAAGGCCTAACCATGGGCCTGAGCTTCTCCAGCACCAGTCTTTCCAGAATCTTCATAATATGGGACGTTAATGCCACGGACCTGTAATCCTTAAGGTCACTGGAACAAAGTCTTCCATAACAGAAGGACCTTCTGCAGTCTCAGGCTCATGCTGTAGACATGGTGAAGTACACCACAAAGCTGGGAGGCACAGGCTTTAAGCACCCTGGGATGGATCTTATCCGGGCCTGCAGCCTTGCTGGAGTGGAGCTTCCTCAGCTGTCTTCTCACATGGTCAGGAGTAAATGGCACAGTAGAGGTGATAGACCTTTTTACACCACCACCCTTTCTACACCACCACCAACACTTCCACTGTTGGACCTTTGAAAACCCGTGATGGTCCTCATGCCATTCTAAACCTCTCTTAAATTGTTCTGCTGAAGCCTCCCCTCCAACTTCCTCCTATCTTTAGCTTCTTTGATTTTAACTTTCAGTTCCCTCTGCACTCTCTTCACCTCCCCTCTGTCCCCCTACCTTAATGCCCTTTTCTTCGCATTCAGGATGGCCTTGATGTCTGTTGTTACCCATGGCTTGTTGTTGGGATAACAAAAGAAAATAGTGCTTGATGGTGCGGTGCAGTCAACACAGAAATGAATATAATCGGTGATGCACTCTGTGAGTCCATCAGTATCCTCTCAGTGTGGCTCACAGTGAGCCTGCCAGTCAGTAACCTCAAAACAAACCTGAAGTGCCTCATAAGCCTCATCTGTCCATCTCCTCATGATTCTGGTGGTCACAGGCTTGCTCTTAACTAGAGGCATATAACAGGGGTTTGAGGTACACCAAATTGTGGTCTGACCTACCAGGGTGGAGGGAGGGGGGACGAACCATATGCATTCTTCACATTTGCATACATTAAATCCAGTGTCCTCTCTTCTCTGGTCGGACAATTTACATACTGTGTGAAAGTTGGCAATATTTTTCCATAGTAACATGATTGAAGTCACCCAAAATAATGATCAGAGCATTCGGATGTCTGGTCTGCAATTGTGATGTAACATTATGAATAATGCTGCTCGCTGACTTCTGGTTAGCTGATGGTAGAATATATACAGCTACTACATTGGCATGTGAAATCTCTCTGGGCAGATAATAAGTTGGGACATTTTGTAAAATGCAATAAAATCAATAATCTGTTATTTGTTCATTCTCTTTAATTTTTATTTAATTGACAAAAGAACAAAGAAAAGATTTCCAAAGTTTTCACTGACCAATGTAAATGTATTTTGTAAATATGAACAAATTCTGATTTTGATGGCTGCAACACACTCCAAAAAAGTTGGGACAGAGGCATGTTTAACACTGTGTCAAATCCTTTTAATTACAATGTTTCATCGTTTGGGAATTGAGGATACTAATTGTTAATGTTTTGCCAGCAAAATTATTGTCTAATCTCACTTGATACAAGACTGCAGAAGCTCAGCAGTCTGTGATCGTCGTTGTGTGATTCTCCTTTTCATGACTGGTCATACATTTTCAGTTGGAGACAGATCTGGACTGCAGGTAGGACAGTCTAACACATTCACTCTGCCTCTATGAAACCACGCTGTTGTAGTACATGCAGAATGAGAGCTGGCATTGTCTTGATCTAATAACCATGGACTTCCCATGAAAGACATAATCTTGATAGCAGTATATATCGCTGTACAATCCCAATATATGCCTCCATATCAATAGTATCTTCACACATTTGCCAGTCACACATGCCGTTTGCTCGGCTGCACCCCCATACCATGACAGACGTTTGCTTTTGCTTCTGTCTCTGGATGGTCCCTTTGGTCTTTGGGACTGAGAACTCGAAATCCATTTTTGCCAGAAACAAGTTGAAATGTGGACTCATCTGAGTACAGCACACATTTTCACTGTCTTTTTGACTATCTGAGATGAGCTCTGGCCCAGAGAACCCGGCAGCATCGTTGCATATAATTGATGTATAGCTTTCTCCTAGAGAAACAGATATTCAAGTTGCATTTCTTGATGCAGCAGCAGACTGTGGTAAATGACAGTGGTTTTCTGAAGTACTCCTGAGCCCATGTAGCTATAGCCCTATTTGGACAGGACTAGTTTTACAGGGGGTTGTTAGAGAAATTTGTGTTTCACAGACGTACTTGGTGATTTGAATCCTGTCCGAATCTGCCACGTCTGTTTTTTTCTCACACAACCTCTGTAATAATTCCAGAGCAAATTACCTACTGTTTTTCAGCAAACTCAGTGATCCTCTGAGAAAACTAATCCCGTCCAAATGCGATGTCTGTGATTGCCGGTGATATTTTTTTTCACAACGCGTTTCCTTGTGTGTTTTGGCCAACGTGAATTACCGTAGAATCTCATGTTTGATATTTTTGCCTCCCGTCAAATAAAAACAAAAAAACAAAAACAATAATAAAATCAAGAGCCAGATCACGTAAACCATTCAGACTGGCTATTGTAATATCAGCATCAGGTAAAATTACTCGTGTTCGTTTCTACACGCAATTACATAATGTTTTAATTACATATGCACCTTTATGAAAATTAAACATGGGTTTACTACAAATAAATAACTAAAGTGAAACTAAAGCAACCACACATTAACATGGCTTTTCTATACTAGCCATTTAGCTTCACCATGGTATTTGTAGTAAAACTGTTATACTAATGGTAATCAATCCGAATGACTATACACAATTCACACATACAGAGCGCGTGATCTCTGAAACTCCCAGATGTACAAAACAGCCCCTCCCACCTCTGTAATAAACACGGAGATGTTAGTCCTGTCCGAATTGGTATATGAAAATTGCAGACATCAGGTGATAAGAATCGAAACTCAAACGTAGTTTAGAAAACTAGTCCCGTCCGAATAGGGCTTATGTTTAACACAGCGTGATGGTTTCTTATGCAATACCATCTGAGGGCTCAAAGGTCAAGCACATTCAACTGAGGTTTCCTGCCTTGCCCTACATGTACTGTGATTTCTCTGGATTCCCTGAATCTTTTCACCAATGTATAGTACTTGGTGAAAGACCTAAATTCTTTGCAATTTTGCATTGCGAAATGTGATTTTTGATTAGTTTGACACTTCTCTCATAAAATTTGGTACGAAGTGATGAGTCATGATCCAGCTTTGCTCGCAAAGACTGAGATGCTCCTTTTATACCCAAACATACCTTGACCTATTACCAATTCACCTGCTTACTGTGAAATGTTTCAAAACAGTTTAATGTGGATATTCTATAACCTTTTCACTTTTATTTTGCCTCTGTCCCAACTTTTTTGGAATGTTTTGCAGCCGTCAAAAACAAAATTTGTTCATATTTACATAATAAATTTACGTTGGTCAGTGAAAACGTTGGAAATATTTTCTTTGTACTTTTGTCAATTAAATAAAAGTTAAAGAGAATTAACAAATCACAGATTCTTGATGTTATTGAATTTTACAAAGCGTCCTAACTTCTCTGGAATTGGGGTTGTAGTTCAATGTCCGGGCAACATATCTGCTCCTTAACCGTAATATGACAAGGGTTGCACCATCTGTTATTAACTAGAATGGCAAGCCGCTCTCGTTGCAATCCCGGTCGACCCGAACCATCAGAAAGCCCTCGATGGAGACGTTATGATCCAGAATGTCCTGATGTAACCATGTGCCTGTGAAGCACATGACACTACATTCCCAGTACTCCGTTTGGCTTCTGACTAGCCCTGTCAGCTCCTCCATCTTATTAGCCAGCGGTCTCACATTGCCCATGATAAGAGAGGGGAAACTCGGCTTGAATCTCCTCTTCTCCTTAAGTCTCTCCCGTCTCATCCCAACTCTCTTCCCCCGTTGTCTTGTTCCTCCCCTACATCCTCTATGAGTTTTCCTCCAGATTTCAATAGCTGGTCGAATCGCTAAGCTGGACGGCTTTAGATCGATCAGCTGATCCCGGGAGTAAACAATCCAAGCAGCGTATCCAACGGGTGTTGTGAACGCAGTAACGAAAAAAGTTATTAAAAAGGTTGTTAAAACTTTCCCCACCAGCATCCTTGAAAGGGCCCAACTTTAGAAAGCTCACAAAAAATACAAGAAGAAAAAACGCACTAATAACGTTAATAGGACAGAAATAAAAAAGACACACACAGGAGCAGCGGCAACAGGCTGCATGTGTGTGTGTGTGTGTGTGTATGTGTCTAACCATATTTTGGGGACAAATTGGTACCCAGAAGTGAGCAAAACCTGACAAAATCACCAAAAACCTCCCTTTGAGGACGTCCTCATTTGTAAAACTGTGTGTTTTGCAATTTGTGAACATACAGCAGGATACAAGGGAGAGAAATTAATCAGAGATGTATCAGAAGATACCATGGTAGAGACTGCACATTACTATAACTCACCTTTCATCTGATAAGTTCAGTTATAGTATAGATTCAGTCATATGTCATACTGCATTGACAATAAACCTTTTTCTAGCACCAAACCTTATGGCCATGTCATACCTTCATCACACCTTTTGATACAATAACACACTGTATAAATACTTTTACAAACATTATGGATTTTATGCGAGTTATTCAAGCTAGGTAATGTACAGTAAGTGTATTTTCTAACATGACAGTTATTGCCTCTATTACTGTAATTATTTCAGGTGATTTGAAACATGCATCTTGCATTGTTTGCTCTTGAATGAACTGATTGTTAAAAGTACTAAGTTGAAAGAATATCTTACTGTTGTGTTTTGGTGATTTAACCAAATGTCCTCAATACATATCACAATGATCTTGTGTTCTGAAACAATGATTATGTGGAATGAAAATATGTGCAACTACAATGAAATCATGAGATCAGATTTTGAAAGAAAGATTAGTGGTGAAAGTTTAAAGTTTTGTACTAAGAGTTTTGAAAATGTACACCTTATGAAAATAGTACCAAACCAATTTAAAAAATCTATAAATGTATTGAATCAAAATAAAGATGAATATCAACATACAGTTTTTTTTTTTAAATTTTTTTATTTGCTCTGGTACTATTTTCACAAGAAAGGTGTATATTTTCAAAACTCTTTGTACAAAAATCCAAAGTGATTGAAATCCACACTTGTAACACCACTAGTCATTCTTTCAAAATCTGATCTTTGAGGGTTTTGGACTCATTTTGCCTTGTTGTGCCCCTGTTTCTGTTCCTGTTTCCTTATTTGGTCATGCTCCTTTTCTTGTTAAGTTAATTGATCATTCCTTGCACCTGTGCATTTAAGTTCCTGTTTGCTCTGTGTTCCTTTGTTGGGTCTACTCGTTTGCTACGTGTGTTTGTGCTTTTCCTATGTTGGCTTATTCCCCTGCGTTTTCATCATTAAAGACAGTTAAAGAGTATTTGTGCCTCCCTCGTGCTTCCTGTGAGACAATTACACATTACATTGTTTCAAAACATAAGATTATTGTAATATATATTGAGAACATTTGATTTAATCACCGAAACAACATTGTGATCTTCTTTCAATTTAGAACTTTTAACAATCAGTTCATTCAAGATCAAACAATGCAAGAGACATGTTTTAAATGACCTTTGTTGCTGAAATAATTACAGTAATGCAGGCAATAATTGGCATAACTCACTAAATCCATAATGTTTTTAAAAGTATTTATACAGTGTGTTACTGTATCAAAAGGTACAATGATGAAGGTATGACATGGCCATAAGGTTTTGTGCTAGAACAGAGATTACTGTCAATGCAGTATGACATATTATTGAATTTATACTATAACTGAACTTTTCAGATGAAAGGTGAGTTATAGTAATGTGCAGTCTCTACCATGGTAAAGACTATACAGTATCACATGGCATAATGTAATGTAATGTAAAATGCTGTATTTGATTCCATCTGTCTTCCTCCATCTGATGCATCTTTGATCAATTTCTCTCCCTTGTATCCTGCTGTATGTTCACAAATTGCAAAATGCACAGTTTTACAAATGAGGACATCCTCAAAGGGAGGTTCTTGGTACAAATTGCTGGTACCAATTTCTCCCCAAAATATGGTTGGGCACACACACAAACAAACAAACAAACACACACACACACACACACACACACACACGTTTCTATTTTTTGTAGGGACATTCCATAGGCGTAATGGTTTTTAAACTGTACAAACTATATTTTCTGTCACCCTACACCTAAACTTACCCCTTACAGGAAACTTTCTGCTATTTCAGATTTTCAATACACTCCATTATGTGTGATTTATAAGCTTGTTTCCTTATGGGGTCCAAAAAAATGTCCCCACAAGGTCAAAATTGACTGGTATTACTATACTTGTGGGGACATTTGGTCCCCATAACGTGATAAATACCAGGTACACACACACACACACAGTTATTACTATCATTATGATGACTTTCCATAGGAACAATGGGTTTTATATTGTATTCTATCCCCCTAAATTTAACCCTTTTGTGGGTTTGTGGGGTGATTATGCCAGGAGGAATACATTTATTTCACCAAAATACTGAAAAATAACCTAAAACAGTCCCAGACTTATTGGAAAATAGAATCTGATATTTTGTTGTTGGTAATGTTATTGCAGTGGTACATTTATTGTAGAAATGCTCATGCATTTTTGTAAAATAATATATGTGACAAGCAACTTGTACTGATGGGGTAGGAGGGTGGAATTAATCAAATCGTCAAATAAACCAGTGTCAAAACATCTTATAAACTTGGTTATTATGGTCTGCTAATTGCATAATTTATATGTATGTTTTACCCCTTCCACATTTGTTTTTTGTTATTTTTGCAGAAACTGTGTAAGGGGCAGGTTCTCCTGGACCTGGTTTGTGAACATCTAAACTTGTTGGAAAAGGACTATTTCGGCTTGACCTTCAGTGATTCTGACAGCCAAAAGGTCAGAGAGCTATTCTAAATGATTCTATCATTAAATCTCAGACATATTACAGTTTTATCCCACAGAACAGAAGACTCACAAATAATATCTCTGCAAGATCACTTGTATCACAATTAAATGAGATGTAAGCATAGAATAATAATTTTTAAAAAATAGTTTGCAGATAGGTAAGGAAAATGAACTTAATTCAAGATTCAAGCTAACATCTGAAGACTAAAGCAGCTACTTTGTTGTCTCACTGTCCATCAGTCTATGGAAGAAAAATAAAGACAAATGTCTTTGAAACAAAACAAAAAAAAAAGCATGTTGAATTGCACTAACTGAAAAAATAATGCTTTGCATTAACAATGCTTGCATTTTAATGCCTTGTATTTTCAGGGCTTGCATTTTTAGGGGTTGAAATTTAACATAATTGTTTATTTAAGCTGCGAATATTTGAATTCAAAACATTTCACACACATTTCCATAATTAAAAATTCAAACATTTATATTCACCTTCTATAATTCACTTCCAAAATATTCAGTCTGTTTAAAAATATGATGTATAATATTCAACAGGTGATTTTCAGGTGATTTTTGTGGAAGATTTTCCCTTCCAAAAATTCAGTGGTTAAAATTCGGCAGAAATTTTCGCATTTCGGACTTCCGGTTTAGAGGATTGATGGAGTAGACGCGTTTGTCTCTCGCTCCCGTACCTTTCAGTGTAAAGTAACATTTTGAGCCATTTTTTTTGTTTACTCAAGTCCAAAGCGAACGATATCAACCACGCATGCTATAATTCTATTCAAACATGTCTTCTAAATCGGCTAAACAGAGCAAAAAGTAACCGAAAACAGACTCTGCAGATGAAGCTCCTAACGAGGTTAACATGGCGGCGATGGCCAAGCTGCTGGAACAACACCGCCAAGCCTTATCGGCGGAGATTAAAACAGCCATCTCAGCACTGGAGGAGAAGATTGATCGCATCCAGACCACGTTGTCGGATCAGAATCGAGTGCCAATGTGTTGGATGAATGGGTGGAGGCATTAGAAGCGGCCTGCGCCACTCTGACTGAGAGTAACGTGAAACTACAAGATAAAGTTGTGGACCTTGAATCACGCAGCCATCGCAACAATATTCGGATCGTGGGCCTGGCCCTTCAGTTTTCTTCGCACAAGTACTTGTAGACATTTTGGGAGAGTACATTTTACCCTCTCCGCCGCAGATTGACCGGGCATACAGAGCTCTCACTAGTAAACCAGTGGCCGGGAAGAAGCCGAGGCCAGTCATCATCCGGCTGCATCGCTACCATCAAAAAGAGCTGATCATACGTGAAGCTTGAGCCAAAAGAGGCAAGTCCAGTTGCTATCTACGAGGATTACACGCCTGAAGTGGTGACTCAACGTACTAAATACCGATCCGTGATGGCAGAACTGTAAAACCTTGGATACCAGCCAACTTTGTTTTTCCCTGCAAGGCTCTCCATCTGGATGAAAGACGGAGGTAAGAAGATGTTCTCTTCGGTGATGGAGGCTGAGGATTTTGTGGAATCTGTCCGTTCCTCGTAACATGTTCCATAACGTGGCCAACGTGTAGGCTACTGTATGACAGTTAATCTGCCTGACTTTTTAGTATTGCAATATTGCTGTTCTCCTTTTCCAGCAATGAAATTAATACAAATAACAGGAACTTTAATCCCATTTTTAATTTTTTTTTATTATTTTCCTTTTTTTTTCTTCCGGACATACCAAAGAGTCTGAAATCAGAATGATACTCCTAACGACACAAAAGGACAAATTAACGGTAACGTTATATGGTTAGTTTGAGTTTGGCTGATGTCGTTGAAGTATTCCATAATGTGTTATTTTGGTTAATAAGCCTGTTTATATATCTGGAAATGCCTTTTTTTTTCTCCCTTCCCCATAAACATTATGATGTTCTGTTCATGGCTGTTCTAATGTTAGACTGCATAGACAATTCTGCATGTCTTTATTTTTAATTTTTTTATTAATATTTTTTTTTTTTACTTCTCAGTTTAGGGCCAACATGTTATCATTGTGTATAGAAAGACTACTTAAATGTATCTCCCTTCAGGTTTTTTCTTCATTCTCTGTATTGCAAAAACCTTTGTTTGCCTTATAGTTGATAGTTGCACATAGTGATTACTATTATTATTATGTATTGATAATAATTGTTTTATTTATTTGTATTAGTTGTATTTGTTTTATTATATTACTATTTTTGTTTTATATATATATATATATATATATATATATATATATATATATATATATATATATATATATATATATATGTTTCTGTGATCAAGGTTCTTCCCGTTTACACTTTTATACTATAAAAGGTATGTTTTGGACTTGCATTTTTGCTTAAGTTACCATTGAATTAGGGAATGAGAGCCAGAAGGATGGAGCTGTTAGCGGAATTTGAGCCTAAGTGCTTAGGAAAGTTAGCTGTTAAAGGTGGGTGGTTAGTTGTGGGAATTGTGTTTTTTTTTTTGTTTTTTTTTGTTCTTTTACTTTTCTGCTGCGCGCTGAAGAGATCACCGTTGTACTACAATGAAGCGCTTTACTGCAGCGTAACTCAAATGCATCTTGTATGAGATAAAAAAATATGTACACAATATATATAAACCGGCTGAAATATTTTGAAATCACTTATACCCTACCTGATCGAAAAAATCCAGTCTTTTTATGTGAAATCAGAGCACCCCCACATAGACAAAATGGCATGATCATAAAACCCCGTGAATATTCGACTGTGAGATTGGTAGTCGAATCGGGCTCCTCCTATCGAAGCATCGAATCGTCGACTAATTGGGGTCACCCCTATAGTAGACAATGTGTATGATTCAGTATCTTAGTTGATATAACGCTTTGCCAGCTCTGATTTCTAAGAGAGACTGATTGGCACTGATTTGTGATTGTACTGTCCTGGCTCATTTGTTATTCCGAAAACTTGAGAAGTGACTGTGTCAAATATTTTTCCTTTCATTAGTAGAATTCATTATTTGTTTTGAAGCCATTATCCATGCCTTTCTGTTTAAGATATTGGGCTTCAGACCCACCACTAATTATAATGTTGTTACTGTGAGTTCTCAGTGTCTGGATCTCCACCCAGATTGATCTCCAATTCTTCTACCATGAAATTATGGAATTTCTGTGCATTATAGCGTTTCTATATTGTGAGTTCCTGCACAGAAGAGACTTTCCTCCCGCTATAATTCTCAACTTTGTGACCAGAGTTTAACTTATTGTCGCAAGACCTGATCACAATTCCTACTTGATGGACTCGGAATAATGGTTCCAAGACGTGTCACTTGTATAGTTTTGAATGGGGAAAAACACAATGCTCAATATGGCCGCTCAATTGCAGGAAGCCCCGCATTCTGAATGAAAGAGCCAATCGCTAATCAGTAAAGTCTGCGTGTCACTACAGCTGCCATTAGAAGTCCCGTTTGCTATAGGAACAGTCAGCATTCTGAGACGTGCGCTCAGGACTGCGCATGCGCACTGGCTGATCTAGCCTGAGAAATAAGCTTTTTATAATGCTATTTGAGCAAAAGAAACAACATTAATGATACAGTTGTTGTCAGATTTCTTTAGTGATTTCAAATATGAAATTTAATCGTAAGCTTAGTGAACAGTTTTGGTGAATTTGATGTTTCCCCATTCAAAGAGATAGAAGCTGCACTTGCATGCCCGAGAGGTGTTTCAAAGATGGCCGCTGAGTGACATGACTTGTCTTAAAGAGACTTTGCTTGTATGGATGTGATTTTCTCACTTTTTAGTATATGTAACTTCTATATCATTATAAGAGCTAGTAGAAGGGTATATATATCTCCAGATAGTGATAAATAATAATAATAATAATAATAATAATAATAATAATGGCTGTTTTTTATATTCTTTGTCCTATAATATATATGGAACATTCAGAACATAGTCTTTGTTATTTAATCTAAAGATTAAACAGTGATTTTGAAGATTAAAGCCTCAACCTCTTGTACTTTTGTTTCTATGGTTCCAGTCAACCTTATGCTGAAGATCATGCAGATGTACAGATGTGCATTGATCTCTTCTGGTCTTCCATGATGTCCTAAATACAAAGCATCTCATTTACACTTAAAGCCACAGTGGGAAAGACAGATGTTGAGACTTGCATCAATCTCCTGCTGCAAATTTTGTCTCTCAATTCAGACATATAGAGAAACAGAGACCAACCATTCTTGAACAGACCAAATAATTCTTAAACACATTCTTAAACAATAAGGCAGTATGGACTTCGTTTCTCTAAGATTTAGTTGTTTCTTTTGTGTTTTGCAGAACTGGTTGGACCTGTCCAAAGAGATCAAGAAACAGATGAGAAGTGAGTATCCCTCATATGAATGGATATGTCATGTAAACTGGTGTGTCACGTAAAATGTTTAACCACAAAATTCTGTCGGTGCCATTTGCCTAGTGACATATAACGCCATTGCGTTTCGGGCGTCCCAAGTTTGAATCTAGACTCAAGGATCTTTCCCAATCCTGCCCCCCTCTCTCTCCCCCACTTCGCTTCCTGTCTACTCTACACTATCCTGTTGTAATAAGGGCAAAATGGCAAAAATAAATCTTAAAAAAAAAAAAAAATTCTGAATACAAAGCCTCGCATATGACATACAGGGGGAAAAAAGTTCATTATGTGCACGACTTAATTTGCTACCCCGTTTTACTAAATCATGCGCACAACTTACTAACTTATTCCCTTATTTTAAGTAAAACATGCACACAATATAATAATTTGCTCACTGGATTTGATTCAACTTAAACATTATGATTTAGTAATGTCTTGCGCATGATTTAGTAAAATGAGGGAACAAATTCTGATGTTGTGCAAGATTTAGTTAAAAAAGGGTAACAAATTATTATTTTGTGTGCACAAATTAATAGATAGATAGATACATAGATAGATAAATAAGTAGATAAATAAAATAAATAAGACATACCAAAATATTGCCTCAACATATCCATTATTTTGTAAAGTTTGTAATAATAAAAGTAAAAGAGAGGTGAGAGAGATCAAAAACTATTAAACAACCTAATGGCTGTAGGGATCAAAGATCTTGCGGTGAAAAAATCGTCTGCTGCAACTGCCCCTCTGACTAATCCAGATGTCATAAAGAGGATGTTAAGCATTGTCCAGTATTGCCTGCAATTTTCTCCTCATATATCTTTACATTACCAATCCCACACAGTCCAAACTCCTGCCGTCTCTGGCCTTAAGAAGTGAAGTAACCACTCCATGGTTTTCATAATGTGCAAAGTGAGTGCAACTGGTCTGAAATCATTAATCTCCTTCAGGCGCCATGCTTTAGGTACTGGCACAAGACATGTTGTTTTCCACAGCAGCGGCACCCTCCCTGTCTGTAGGTTGATATTGAAAATCCTCTGAAGAGGTTCGGCTAGTTTGGCTGCACATTCCTTAAGCAATCTCAGACACACACCATCTGGGCCAACCGCTTTCCCTGGGCGCATCCTTCCAAGCTCTGACCTCACCTCTTCTACTGTAAAGGTCATGGAGGGGGAGCCAGGTTTGTAGGAAGTTGCACCAACAGTACAAGTAGAGGATCCACAGTGGATCCTAAAAGGAGGGTGATTGAATAGTGGGAAGATTTATAGCTGCTGTAGAAGGTTAGCGACCGCAAGGAGAAGTAGGTCCTTCAGAGGCTGGAAAAACACCAGCTGCTCAATCAAACTTGCTGTAAAACAGGTTAAACTCATTGGCCCTGTCCAAGTCACCCTCTGTTGTCTGGCTGTTCTTCTTATAGCCAGCAATATTCCTCATGCCTCTCCAGACATCTCTGATGTTATAATGCTGCAGCTTCCTCTCTACTTTCTTTTTGTATTCCAGTTTAGCCTGCTTTAGACTTTTCTTCAGCTCATGTTGAACATGCTTCATCTTCTCCCTGTCTTCTTCTCTAAATGCCTACTTTTTCTGATTAAGCTGGACCTTAATGTTGTTAGTGATCCAAGGTTTATTGTTAGGAAAACAGTGTACAGTCCTTGCTTGCAGTGTCACAACAAAAAGTAATATAATCAATAACACTACCATCCTATCAATGTCCATGTCCCTACTGTTTTCCTGTGACTTGGACTATGGGTTGACCCTCACCATCACACCCAATCCTAAGGTTTAGGAAATGACTGCCATAAAAATTCCTCCAGACCTCTGGATGCAACAGCAGTGGCCGAAACAAAGAAAGGCCACACAGATCTATCCAAATCCATTCATACCCATGTTTGGAGACCTTAAATGGATGCAAACTGCAAGGGATTCACTTCATCCTCAGATGAAGTACAGTTTATGTTGATGGCCATTGACTGTTAACACAGCAGTTCACAGAAGCAGGCCTATTAACATTATGGTATGAATAAGTGATAGTTCAACAGTTTCCTATCATGTTTGGACTCTTTTTGCTCCTCATGATGCTGATAATAGTTTGAAAGAGGTTTGGTAAAGAAATATTGCATGGGTGAAATGTTAAAGACACTGTTTAACTTTGTACTCCACTGTACACTGGGCAACATCATGGCCACCTTGGACACAAGTGGCCAGTCACATTCCTGGAAAGGAGAGGCGCCAGATTCCAATCTCCTCCTCATCAAAAAGAGATAAAGGTACCTTCCCAAAAGACACTCCTTGTTCTGAGTCTGAGTCCTGTTACCGGGAAGGCAGCAACAGGAACACTCCCCGTTTCTGAGTCTTTCATCTAGAGAGACACCAACAGAAACACCAAAGTTCTGAGTCTCTGATACATCCAGAGAGACAGTAGCAGATACAACGTTCTGAGTCTCTGGCCTGACGAGGAAAGAGATTTCAAGACAGCTAAGGTTTAACTCAGCTCCTGAGCAAACCTTCTTTATCTCATTTGGCTGCTCTTCAGTTGCAAAGGATCCAGCAGTGACGGACCCCGTCTGACTCTTGCCGCTCCGAAGCACAGCCCAGCCCAGTCCGCAAAGGACCTCCGCAGTGGCAGACACTGCCTGAAACCGACGGCTCCTCAACGAGCCAGGCGGGAAAGGACCCCGTGAAGACCCATCTGACCCAGCTGCCCGGTCCATGCTCTAAGGACCCTTTGTGGCACAACAGAAGTTCAGCATCCTCCAGGTCAGCATTAACGGCTACCGGAACGCAACTCTGTGCCCTCCCCACTGTACGCAGTCTGCATCACCAGTGGAAGACGTCTCTACCGCCGGACTGATCACCCGCTTGTGGAACGTAATTATAAACTTACCAAACCTCTTTCCTAAAGACCTTGGCTTAGTTTATACCTGCAGCCTATGTTTCTCTAACCTGTTTAGATAACATTTACTTGGGGTCAGCATTACGAATAATAGCTATATTATTTGTTCAGAGATAAATAAGCATTTATTTATCGTTTATTCCACCAGAGCCATTAAGTGGTTCCCATAAGCAACATTTCCATAGAAATCTCTTCCATTGCTACATTCAGCTCAACAGCATTGCATTCAGCCATTCTGTGTTCATTCCATTTATTTGTTTCTGCGATTTACTCAGTATCTTCCTTCATATTTAGTTGTCTATTATCCTCTATTAGCAGTGCATATTCACTTATTGGTATCATCACTAGTTGTTGTATTTACTCTTGCATATCTATTGTTAATAAAATTGTGTCTTCTTTGTGTTGATGATCCAAGGCTCTACTAGCTAGCTAAATCATCAATCTTTCAGATAAATCAGCTGATCAGCTCCCTCCAATGTGTGCAATTCAAATTATTGAACAGCTTGTGGGAAACACGCCCACATTGCCAAATTACCAGTCTTTGATTGGTGCACTAAACTAAGTGAGGTGGGAATTGGTCATCTGATATACTCATAACCGCACCTTGAGTGACGTGTGACCCAAAATCACAACATCTTAGGTGACGTGAGTCCCACATACTACAGTATCGATGGCACGGCTTGTATCCACTTCTTGTCTCTCTGTTTTTACTTTAGCTTAGCCCCAGCTCTGCAGCAATGGTAAATCTTCTGCAGTATGAATTGTTTAACCCCACATCTTGAACTTCTCAGCGCCTAAAGATCGTCCCTCATATACACCAGTCTGACTGCTGCTTCACTCATAATAAGAATAGAAAAAGCACACAAACACAAACAAAAACGCACACAGTTGAGAAGAGCTACTTGGACATGCTGCCACTCAACACAGTGCATGTGCACATTATGAAGAGGCAGATATTAAAACGAGGGAACAATTTATTATATTGTGCACACAATTAAAAATGTTTTTTTCCTACATGTCATGTGAGGGGCTCCGTATGACTTGGCTCTGTGTTAATTCAATTAATTTAGTTTAATTTTAATTATATTGGACTTGAATTTAAATGACAGGAAGAGAAATTCATTGAAGGAGTAGGGACCCTTCATTAATTCATTAATTTTCTTTCCTTTTGTAAGAACCTGAAATGAAGCAATGAGAACACATCAGTGGTCACAAACTCTGAACCTCTATAAAATCATGCTTAATTTATTGGCTGATGGTGCTAAAGCAATGCTCATAAGGTGCTGCATCACAGTGCCCTTGAAAGTGAATGTTTAGCACTGTTGTAAACCTTTTTTCCTCTTGTCGAAGCAGAGACCAGGAGACGTTGGGATATCTTTCATACAGAAGTTACTGTTTATTGAGAACTCGCTGTGCGTCGCTGTAGTCATCCAAGTCTAACTAAAAGCAGTGATACATTGTAGTGTATATACATTTAGGGGGCAGTGCTTAGGAATGGAAACAAAGCACCTGGGTGACGACTTTAAACAAAGCATGCAAATGAGAAAGACAGACCCAATCAACAACACTCGATTGCATTGATAATCCAATCAGTCTAACGATTCATGTCTGGGCCAGGGGGCTCCGAAAGCCATTTGCAGAACAAAAGATTCGAGTCTGGCTCATTTGGCTCATTTCACTTACAATAGGAGAACAGGAACTGGCAGGGACCTCTTGCATCTGATGTAGTGATCTGACTCATGTCACCATTTTTTACCTTAAATGCTAAATACAAGGTATATAACTTCTTCAGTTTGTACACTATTACATTGGAATCTAAATTAAACATTTAAATAAATTTGTAATCCCACAGCACCATCGTTTCAGATTTTTTTTAATCAGTGCATGATAGTTTAAGCTTGTTTTGTCTACCAACTCACATTCAAGCATATTTGTTTCCCCAACTTGAGTGCGAAATGATGTTTAGAATATGTCTCTCTTATCTATGCACTTTATTGTCAGCAAAGACACATACAACATGTGTCTCCTATTTGGGGGTCCATCATGCAGAGGCCACTTTTGAATCTGGAAGCCCATAGTACGAGTTGCTGACATCACAGGTGTGCTCTAGCCACCCAGCTACTAGCACCACACGGCCCATCAGCCAGCACATGGGGGACCTGATGCTACCGCTTTCTCCATCTCCTGACCTGCATTTTTCAAGAGACATTTTCTGTCTCAGGTGGAGGATGTACAAATGCCATATCTACTGTGGTGTTGGAGTCTGAACAGCACAATGAAATCTGAGCTAGGACCTTCCAGCGGAAGGGTCCCTACTCCTTCTGCAACTTTCTCAGATTTCCTGAATGTGATTACATGGCTTATTGAGAAGCTTCATCTCAAATGGCCAGAAAATTCACAATCGGAGGAACAGAAATCTTTTTGATTACATTTTTTTTCTGCTGGACCAGAGAGCAACCACATCTCGCAAGGCTGTTTCCCTTTTCTCCAGATCTTCACTATAAAGTTTCAAGATCTTGGTCATATTTTGCCAAAATTACTAAACAATAGGGGTGGGACAATAAATCGATGTGCCGATTTATTGCGATATTGCCTCAAGTCGTTATCGATACTCTGGCACCAAGTATCGATATTTTTTTTAAACATACAAAAGATCTAAATTCATTCCTACACTATGGCTATTTACCACTTTGGCTTACCGGAGCGGCAGTAACATTACCTCCAGACTTCTTGTGGTGGCGCTTCCCAGAATGCGAATGGTCAGATGAATGGAAATTGTAATTCACAGTGAAGAAGAAATACGAGCGTAATGACAGACCAACAGAAAATCAGAGATGCGTCTTATGTTTATGGAGATGAGAACTAAAAAACTGCCCCGGAACAGCTGTCAGCGTGGACTATAGGCACCGATCACTTTATTATTGCAGAGCGCATATTTTAGTCCGTGAGTAGCCTAACCTCTCAGCTCGGATCGCAGGTGGATTTCCCTCAGGAAAGAAAGAGCGCTCTCTCTTTAGATATTACAAGTGCGCGTTATGCAGCAGAAACATAAATCTGCATCTATGGCATGGACGACAAAACAAAACCTTGTCAGAGCCGTAATGCGCCGCAGAAGTGTGTGGTGTGTGTGCTTGCCGTGTGTTTACATTTGAAATAATGAACTTGAGCGTGCAAAAGACGCGGTGCGAATATGTCATGTGCGGGGCTCCGTTTTTATGATGAGAGGGGAGGAAAGGTTGAGAAAGCACTCCAGATAAATTTTGAAATGTACCAGGATTATATATGTATATATATATATAGCCTATATAAAGTTGATAAGCAATTAAATGTGTTGGTTTACACAAAGAAATGTGTAAGCTTTTGATTAGTCCAAGAATAAAATGATTAATGTACTTAACGTTAAATTTGATTTACAGAATATTTTGTGCCGTTTTCTATCAGTTTGGACTTGAATAAAGAGAGAAAACTTGCACTTAACCTTTTCACAGGCATTTTGTTTTCATAGTTAGACAGATATCGTTATGTATCATTATAGGATTGTCTAGCAATATATAGATTGTCGCAGAATCGCTGTATTCATGATATTATCATATCATGAGCTATGTATCTTGATTCGTATAGTATCGTGAGGTACCATGCGATTCCCACCCCTACTAAACGAGGTGGCAGCAGACTTTACTTACGCCTGCCACACTGTGGCTTCAGGTCACACAGCATTGGCTCTGCACGCCCTGGTGGCCTTGCAGGTTGACGAGGTTCACGGATAAGGTGCTGGATTGGGTTCTGAGGCCGTTCGTGAGTTCTGTAGGGCATTGAATTTTGCGCTTAGGCCATGAAGCACATTGCATGCTCAGTGAGCAAAGCATGGCAATGATAGTTGCAGTGGTGGCTCTGTATTGGCAGTCTGAACTTTGGTATGTCTCCAGGACAGTGTACCTCGGGAGATTTTGCATCAGAAGGACATGCTGTCCAGGGCACATTTGTCACATCTAGCTAGAACTTTGAAAGGCTGAGAGTTTGGCCCCAAAATGGGACACTTTATTATTAGATGGGTTGTCCTGAGCTCTGGCAGGTTAGGGCATTGAAGGCTAATGTTGGCCAGACAGATACATTTTTGCCAAGAAACTGAGACTTTCGCATTGGTTGCTGGATGTGATTTTGCTGGGGTCTATGAGGTGTCTGGATTGCCTTCATCTCTGGATATTCGGGCCCTTGCAAGAGGTACCTATTTACAGACCATTTGTATGGTGGAGATTGGTCCTCTACCCATACTTCAGATTTTATAACCTGTATTATGAATAAGCTTCTACAAATGGTTTGAATGTGTGAGGCTATATCTTTCCCACTGTGTGATTATGCAGTATTGAGTTCCTACTCAATGTAAGCCTGATGTAGGAATGAGAAGCTGCGTAGCTGCCTATACTCTGTGTTGCTGCATAGGTAAGGTTATTGCACTGTACACACTCTTAGAAGGGCTCTATGATGCAGCTCTTTTTTACCTTTATATAAAACACCTTTATATATATCTGCTGAAGTATTAGCACCATCAGCCAAAAATTGCTGTGATTTTTCAGAGCCCTGACCTTGTGACCACTGATACGTTCCCATTGTGTCATTATATAGCATTTCGTTCCTACTTAGTAACATAGTAACCTAGACATTTTGCAATAAAACATAAATATCTACATCATTAATTTAAAATAATTATGCCTAATTATTCCGATACTGTATGTAGAACACATTTAACCCAACTGATTTTACATAACTCTAAAGTTACTTTCAGTACTGCAAAACAATTAGGATAAAAACATTTTAAGACCTTTCTAAATTAAAGGATAAAGAAAAATCACACAAATCAGATTCACTCAAACAATTAGCCCATATTTACAGCCCTGTCTTGTTCAGTACTGATCAGTTCACTTGCTCTGACCTTTGCTTTTATTTGCTACAGGCAAAAACCACTTAAATGCTGTCCAACCATGAGAAAAATTTGTTTATCAGTCAACCACTCTGCAAGCATGTTGTGTTTTTTTGCTCTCACTTTGTATGTTTTTACAGCATCTTCTTGGCAATTTAATTTTGCTGTCAAGTTTTATCCACCGGACCCCTCCCAGTTAATGGAAGACATTACAAGGTGAGTAAAGTTACATGTTACAGCTATTTCTCAACGTGTATGTATTTTTTTTTTTGGCAAGTACCAATATGTAGAAAGCAGGATCGCTGATATATGCATAACTTAATGTGACATACATAAAATTCCTAAGCATTTTGTTTATCTGTGTAACTTTGATTCCTTGAGTTGGTTTACTCAACACTGTGTCAGTCTGATGCTATGCGAACACTATAACACAACAGCATACTATGAAGTGATCAGCAATTTATTTCCCTGTGAGTAAACAAGTCAATATCAAAACTACAAAACCTGCTAAAAGTTCATACTTTAGAGGCCTAACCTGCCGTCACCCAAATACCTTCCAAAGACACTCTTCTAGCCAAAACCTCTTGTAGAGTGCACACAAAAGTACCTCACACACCTCATAGGCCTTTAAAATTATATCTCTCACAAAATGCAACATTCTTGGTAGCCACAAAACCTTTGTTACTACCACCAAAACAAATGAACAATTGTTCAATGCAAATCTTCATTCAACAACCTAACAGAGCAAAGCTTGTGCAATCTCTCACTCTTCCACGACACAAAGGTTGGAGGAGAGAAAGACTGCAGCACAACAGCTTGAGAGCAAAACAGAGTTGAAGCAACTTTGGGAAGATAACCAAGCCTTGGCCGCAAACGTTTACAAGCAAAATCCATACAGCAAGAGCTTATAGACAAAGCCTGGAAATCTTTAAATGCCATCTCACCCCACGCACAAACCTAAAGAAATGCAATTAACAAACATTTGCTGTGCAGCAATACCCTCTACATAAACCAGTGGAAGACAATTACCGCTCTGACTTATCATGTCACCTAGCAGAATGTAATTATCTCCTCACCAAACCTCTTTCCAGAGACCTTGGCATTAGTGTGCATTGTCAGTATATTATTCATCTCCAGCCTAGCTTTGGCGCATTTGTTATTTCACAAGGCTTGATAGAGGCAGAGAGAGAGAGCTCTGTTCCCATACAGGCCTATGTTGCTAAGGCATCTTGGTAGCTTGAGCCACTTCCTCATTATGAACTCACCGTCCTCTCCAGCCACTCAGCATTGGAAAGTGTGACCTCATAGGTAACTGGCCACACGAGATGGG
The DNA here is from genome assembly GCF_012432095.1 of Onychostoma macrolepis. Lineage (NCBI taxonomy): Eukaryota > Metazoa > Chordata > Actinopteri > Cypriniformes > Cyprinidae > Onychostoma > Onychostoma macrolepis. The sequence goes on from NC_081165.1 coordinate 3,539,519, forward strand.
GCAGCAACCCAAATTGAAAGCACCACAACTTTGACTTTCCAGGGAGAAAAGTGTTGTTTATTTTCCTGAGGCCACTAATTGTCTCCCACCTTAGTTGCTCCACCTGTTTGGAGTCTTTGAGATCGGCAGTGTACCAACGTCCAAGATTTCTCCACGACTGTTGGTATTGGCTCTCCATTTATACATAGTAATAGTAATAATAATTATAATAATAATAATTTACTATAATACTTATAATAATAATAATACAGAATCATTATTGTAAACAACAAATATAAGAAGAAAATGATCAATATCAAAAAATATCAAATACAGTGCTGTGACAGAACACATTAACTTTTATTATTATTAAAGTAACTATAAATTACACAACATTCTAATTATTTTCAAAATAATTTTAAAGTTAGAATTTAAAAATATATATATTTTTTCCTGGTTTAATAACATTTAAAATAAAGTAGTAGTGGCTGGAACAGATTTTCAGTATCACCTTCACCTAAAAAGATGCAGTCTAATCCCGTTTACATGAAATAAACCTGCTCCCTAAGCAGGTTTGAGCTAATGGACCTGTTACGATGACAGCAACTCCAGGATGAGCTTTGAAGAATTTATTAATCCTGGATCATGTCAAATCGCCAACAATAAAATCCAGCTAACTGAGTAATCCACATATGAAGAACGGGCCACTGATCTGGCAAAGACTATTTTAAGGTGTTGAACCAGGCAGTGGAAATGTAAAAATTGTCATCGTCAACAAAGTGAGGATTAAAAAAAGTTTTGAATTTGGTTAGAATTTGGGTACTTCTGTGGGCAGGTTAAAAATAAATATTGAATGATCGTGCATTAATTGGTCTGTTTCCTTGCTTGATGTGAAAGGGTATTATGTCACTGATGGATGGATTTGGGGGTCAAATTTGGAACTGCATTTTCAGAGTGATATTCTAAACAAAGTGTGATTAGGCATTTGCTTAATATTTCTTGGGTAAATGGCAATATGGGATCTAAATCTCCAGTTGGTCCCTTATTTGATTTATAAATCTTGTCGCAAAATTATAGCACATATTGTGGTTTATAAACAGTAAATGGTGCAATGTGAGCAATGCCCACAAGCTGTGCATACGCAATTACATGAAATCATTATCCAGAAGCTACAAAATATAGAAATTTAAAGTAGAAAGTAGAAATATTATCGGTGCCCTGCTTTTAGAATAGTTTTTATATTAAATGGTATATTTAGTTTTAATGGCAGGAACAAATTACTTAGCTGTGAAATTGAAAATATTTTTATTTGAATAACGATCAAAGATGCACATCTGAACATGGCATAGATACACTGTTGGACTTGCTCAGTGGTTGACCGGTTCAAACAGGTGCAATAACCAAGTAGGCCTACAGTACAACCGCTGTCGCACAATATGCTAGTGATTTTGTGCTACTGCACGCTGCACATCCGTATGCATCACAATGTCCATTAAAAGCACTTTTCTTCAAATGCATACAGTTGCAATCAAAATTATTCAACCCCCCAGAGACTGCAGTACTTTACATTTAGCCCATGCATGTGCTTAAGTTGAATAGCAAATAAGTCAATAGAGCTCTCACAAATGCTATACAGAAGAAATAGTTGTATTACATTAGAAAGTCTAAGGCTACATGAAGATTTCCAAGACATTAAAGTTCCTAGAGACAACTGACAATCTTATTCCGTAGCATAAAATGTGTTGTACCTGAGCAACCTAGAAAAACCCGCAATGTACTGCCAAATACTTTCAAGATGACCCAATGAAACAACATAAACAAGAACCGACAAACACTGAGGGAGAACTGAGGACTTATAAACATGGAAACACAAGATATACATGTTACAGTTCACCCCCTCCCTGGAAGGCGCGTCCTCACACCATAAGTAGTCCAACTGAGGAGGGAGGATGGGGGCTATGGAGGAGGGCTTGTAGTAGGAAAGGGGCAAAACCAAAATATACCAAAGAATAAATCCAATTGGGAGTGGAGGTGGGAGGATCCAGTGAAGAGCCAGGAGAAGGAGGAGCCAGATGATGGTCCAGAGACCAGCCAGGACAAGGCCCCGGGGCAAAGTCAAGGGAGGGGGAGCCATGGTGTTAACTTGGCAGAGTCCACCCTGGGGACAAGCAATGTAAGGTAAGGAGGGCCAAGGCAAAGCTGATGACTCATGTGAGCGAGGTGAAGAAGGGGACCTGGAAGACCACAGCAGAGCCGGAGCAACTGAGGACAATGGTAGAGCTGGAGCGAAAGAAGAGCCAGATTGAGCCTCAGGGGATGGAGGGATGAGGACAAGCCAGAGGAGTGGAATCCCAAAGCAGAGTAAGGTTGACTTCTGACCAAGGCAGAAACTGAGGGACAAGGGAGCCCAGTGGAGCTAGTGGGATGATGGGTCACACTGGAGATGAGAGAGCAAGGAGGCAAGGCGGAGCCGATGGGTCTGAGGGCCAAGGTGGAGTCCAGGACTCAGAGGCAGAGACAGAGAATTTTCTTGCCTATGCAGAACAGAGATTCAGGAGACGTAGAAAACTCAGGAGAGCTGGGCAGAACCAGTTGTAGGAGACTCAGGAGATTCAGGAACATTGGGTATTACCTCCCCAAAAGAACTTCGCTGCTTTTGTGGAGTGGGTGCTAGTGAACAACAATTTGGCTTTCACCAGATCCAAATCCAAAAAGTCTCTGGTGTGATCCTCCAGGAAATGGTCGTCCTTCTCTGGGCATAGGAGTTGGACAGCAGGCAAGTCCATTGGGGAAAAAATAAATAAAACAAAAGAAAGAAAAACACTGCTAAATACTAAACACTGTCTTGGTCAGTTCTTCTGTTAACATACATGTAATAAAGCTCATGAATATGAACATAAACACTAGGAAATAGACTTTAATAAAGATACTGAAGATAGGAATAATTACACGCCAACATAAACGAGAACTGACAAACACTGAGGGAGAACTGGGGCCTGTTTCAATAAGGAGGTTCAACCATCTCTGAAACTTGAACTCTGAGTTGACTTACCCTGAGATGGGAAACTCTGAGTTTTCCGTTTCAGAACAGCTGAATTGTGTCACTCTTAGTAGGTTGACTGAGTGCACATGCACCATTACTATGAGAAGTCATGATCAGTGGAGCTCCGAAATTATGATTCACCACGGCAACAGCACCCGACAAAAAGACGTCCACATACTTCGAGTCAACATGTAAGTTTAATTCCTAAATACCTTATTATATCAGAGGTGAAAACTGTAAATTATTTAACTAATATTCATTTTCATGCTATCCCACAGCAAAAATAAAATAAAAAAAGAACGTGGCAGCAGCTAAAAATGAAGTATAAAAACATAATTCAATCAAGGTAAAGCTTTAATTAAGCCTTATTCGGACGGGACTAGCTTTACAGGGGGTCGTTAGCGAAATTTGTGTTTCCCTTCCAAATCTGCCACGTCTGTGTTTTTCTCACACAACCTCTGTAATAATTCCAGAGCAAATTACCTACTGTTTTTCAGAAAACTGAATGATCCTCTGAGAAAACTAATCCCGTCCGAATGCGATGTCTGTGATTGCCGGTGAATTTTTTTTTTTTTCCACAACGCATTTCCTTGTGTGTTTTGGCCAGTGTGAATTACCGTAGACACTCTAACCGTGCGCACATTTGATATATGTTTATATATATGTTCTATAGTTTAGAAAACTAGTCCCATCCAAATAGGGCTTTTATAAGAGGCCACAGGTGTTCTTATCAGAACTCAGTCAACCAATCAGAACACAGCAGAATTTTCTACAGCTGCCTCCAAATATGTTAAAGGGGTCATATGATGCGAGTTTTGATTTCAAGATTTTCCTTTCTCTTTGGAGTGTTACAAGCTGTTCGTGCATAGATGAGATCCCTAAAGTTGCAAAGACTAGTCCCAAACCCAAAGAGATATTCTTTATAAATGTTAAGACTTGTCCACGCCCACCTAAAACGGCTCATTCAAACACGCCCCCACATGTCTACGTCACGATGTGGAATTATTTGCGTAATGCCGCCCAAATGTTCACGCAAAGAAAGGCGGCGTGGTGTAACCGCAGTATTGTTGATGCAGCCATGTCAGGGAGACGCTGTGTATTTCTATGCGAAAGCAAAAGCACTTTATTTGGCCTTCTGAAAGTAGATGCAATTAGGAATCATTGGTTAAGATTTGTTTACAACACAACAGCACAACCCAAATGTTCGAATTTGTGCAACGCATTTTATGGATGACAGTTTCGTGAACCTAGGAGAGTACAAGGCTGTGTTTGAAGGCTATTTCTAAAAAAAAAAAAGGGTCAATTCCGACTTTACTATGACAATCTGGCGCTTCTGAATCAGCGACCTTTCGGGCTTGAACTGATAAAACTAACTTGAAAGCTGAAGCTCGCGATTATGGTAAGGGGCGTTACATTTCCAACGTGTGCTTGTGGTGTTCCACCGGACCAAAAAGTGGAGTCCAGGTTGAAGGTTTGATGAGTATTCGGTCTTTTACTTGCGCTTCTGAATTTATCAGGATTTAATAAAAATTTTAGTCTAGCTCCGTGTTCAATCTGACTCCAATTTCAAGTGATCATTAAATTTAGGTGATATTTCTAATTAAAAACTGATCACAAATATTGATTGTTTATTAACTTATATTTGATTATTCTAGACATTCCATATTCTCAATTATTCGTTCATTAAGGACCTAATGTCTCATTTGAGCCTTGCGTTGGCCGGAGCACAGATCTGAGAACACTGAACTGAATGAACCACTTAGAGCGCAAATAGAGTTTCATGGCTGAACTAATTATTTCAGTCATGACAACTCTCGGAAAGGATTGATAAATCTTTATTAATGTAAAATAGAATGTGCATAAGTTTGGTCTTTGCGGACTAGATCTGCTACGCTGCTGCTGCTGCGGAGCAGTGGTGGACACAGTAACAAAGTAGTTTTATGTGTGTAGATTTTAGCGGCATCTAGCAGTTGAGGTTGCGAATTGCAACCAACGGCTCAGTCCCCCACTCACCCTCCCTTTAGAGAAGCTACGGTGGCGATACAGGGCTAAGATGTCGTAGTCTGAGACAGCAAAGAGTAGCCGGCAATGAGGTTTATTAATTTATTACAAAGGTCAATTAAGGAATTATATTTACTTAGTTATTCAATAAATCGATATGTTATTACGAATATTATTGTTATTTGTTCAGTGTTTTATTCGCAAGAACAACAGTGACGAAACACGCTCTGTTTGTCCTTTAAGGGCTACTGTACAAAAATGGTGGCGACTTCCATGTAAGGGGACCCGCTGTGTATGTAGATATAAATAGCTCATTCTAAGTTAATAAAAACATAGCGTTCATTATGTAAGGTCTTTTATACACCTCTGAAAGCATAGTTATGTATATTATATTGCATTTCTGTCAATAGATCCTCAATATTACACACTGCACCATTAAGTACATTTTTCAAGTATGTGTATTTTACTGGAGTAGTTTTATTTTGAGGAACTTTTACTTTTACTTCAGTACATTCCAGAGCATAAGATCATACTTTGTACTTCACTACATTTCATAAAACATATCGTTATAATATATCACATGCTCTGAGAATCATGATTCATTCTGATTCATGAACAAACTGATTCTTTTCAATGAACCTGTTAAATCGTTTCGCAAATCGCACCAAACGATTCATTCACGAAGCTGTTCTTGAGTCGACAACTCACTGATTCAAATGATCCGTTTAGAGCATGTCCCCAGTGAACTGAACGGGGAAATCTTGTGAGCGCACGCGTGACTGATACTGTGAAAAGTAAGTTACTAATGTCGAATTTTAGGATTAATTATTGTAACTGAAAATCATATTTAGGTCAAAACTGTCAGTTGTTTGTGAACTACATCTGCTGTTGATCTGTTTAAGCCCACTGAAATGCTTGAATGCAGACATATCAACATCAGTGTCTCTATGTTTTAGGTCAAAAAACGGAAACATTAAAATAACACAGATTAAATAAAATAACTCATCCACGTTCATCTTCCCTGCTGCTGTAACGTTAGCAGTTTTATTAAAATGCTGTGCATTTAGCCCCATGTGATGTATGTTTTTATGTTGTTTATCAACAGTATACATTTTTATATTGTTTGGATCAACTGGCCGAGTAGACATATATAAAGGTTTATTCATAAGTTACCATACTGAAAATAAGTCAATATTGTTAGCTGTTGCTAACTGTCTAGCTAACAAGCTTGCTGGTGCTAAGTTGAGGTAATTTTTTTTAGATATAAAGTCAAAAAAAAAATTTCAACCACCTAGATAGATTACATCTGAGGGAAAAAGAAAGGATGTGATGTTCAGAACATGGTAACTACAGTAATTATCAAAGTGGGAAGTGATGCCCTCAGGGGGCATTTGGCCAGGGGTGTTTTTATACCACAGACAAGGTTTGAGAAAAAAAAAAATAATAATGAAAATATAATTATATTTTCCTTAAAATGTTCTTCCCAACTTCAGGCCTTATTCTCATATCATATATAACTGTGACGTTCTGCAAAACAACAAGCTTTAAAACACTTTTTTCTTACTGGTGAAAATTAGATGGTCAAATCTCAGGTATTCTCTCGCAGTGTAAGCTTCACAGTGGACATTACTACATCGCGCTCATCAACGTAGTCCATATCAACAACAAAAATATATCTTGGCTCCATATAGTGGTTATTTTGGGAAAATCCCAGGTATTTGAGCAGTAGGATTATAAAAAAATATATGCTAATATAAAATTTAATTAAGTAGCCTATATAAAATTGCAAAATGAATCTATCAGTACTTTTTACTTAAGTACATAAAAATCGAGTACTTTTGTACTTAAAAAATTGAAAAAGGAGTTTACTTTAATTGGAGTAATATTTTATTATACGCATCTATACTTTTACTCAAGTACTTGATTTGTGTACTTCGTCCACCACTGCTGTGGAGCAAGTAGATTTGCTTCAGCTAAATGCTCAGATCATAAAATAAAAGGAACATGCTGCTGCTAGAGAGAGAGGAAGATCCCCCCCCCCCCAACAAAGCAGACTCTAAGCTGCGTAACATACCCTGTAAGACCTCAAATTTAGAGAAAAAACTCTGCAAAAATAATTTCACCATTTATATGTTATTGTGGGAGGCCTCTAATGCAGAAATAAAATAGTTTTAACATTTTTGATATTTTAGTACGTTTTTAGTGAAATGTTGTAATATTACAACGTTGGGCCTTTGGGGTAGCCGAATTTCAGGGATTTTACTAACTGTCTGAACAAATCTAAAGATGATCTAAGGGTTCATTTGCAGGTTATACTGCTTATGTAGCCCCATAACAGCAACCTATATATCCATACACAAATAATCACACAATAAAAATAATCAGATAAGTCGTGTTTTCATTAATATTATTTTAATTATAAAAATATGTTAAATCAAAACTATTTACTGGTATTTACAGTGGGGCAAAAAAGTATTTAGTCAGCCACCAATTGTGCAAGTTCTCCAACTTAAAAAGATGAGAGAGGCCTGTAATTTTCATCATAGGTATACCTCAACTATGAGAGACAAAATGAGAAAAAAAAAAATCCAGAAAATCACATTGTAGGATTTTTAAAGAATTAATTGCTAAATTCCTCTGTAAAATAAGTATTTGGTCACCCACAAACAAGCAAGATTTCTGGCTCTCACAGACCTGTAACTTCTTCTTTAAGAGGCTCCTCTGTCCTCCACTCGTTACCTGTATTAATGGCATCTGTTTGAACTTGTTATCAGTATAAAAGACACCTTTCCACAACCTCAAACAGTCCAACTCCAAACTCCACCATGGCCAAGACCAAAGAGCTGTCAAAGGACACCAGAAACAAAATTGTAGACCTGCACCAGGCTGGGAAGACTGAATCTGCAATAGGTAAGCAGCTTGGTGTGAAGAACTCAACTGTGGGAGCAATTATTAGAAAATGGAAGACATACAAGACCACTGATAATCTCCCTTGATCTGGGGCTCCACGCAAGATCTCACCCTGTGGGGCCAAAATGATCACAAGAACTGTGAGCAAAAATCCCAGAACCACACGGGGGGACCTAGTGAATGACCTGCAGAGAGCTGGGACCAAAGTAACAAAGGCTACCATCAGTAACACACTGCGCCGCCAGGGACTCAAATCCTGCAGTGCCAGACGTGTCCCCCTGCTTAAGCCAGTACATGTCCGGCCCGTCTGAAGTTTGCTAGAGAGCATTTGGATGATCCAGAAGAGGATTGGGAGAATGTCATATGGTCAGATGAAACCAAAATATAACTTTTTGGTAAAAACTCAAAGAATGCTGAGTTGCATCCAAAGAACACCATACCTACTGTGAAGCACGGGGGTGGAAACATCATGCTTTGGGGCTGTTTTTCTGCAAAGGGACCAGGACGACTGATCCGTGTAAACGAAAGAATGAATGGGGCCATGTATCGTGAGATTTTGAGTGAAAACCTCCTTCCATCAGCAAGGGCATTGAAGATGAAACGTGGCTGGGTCTTTCAGCATGACAATGATCCCAAACACACCGCCCGGGCAACGAAGGAGTGGCTTCGTAAGAAGCATTTCAAGGTCCTGGAGTGGCCTAGCCAGTCTCCAGATCTCAACCCCATCGAAAATCTTTGGAGGGAGTTGAAAGTCCGTGTTGCCCAGTGACAGCCCCAACACATTACTGCTCTAGAGGAGATCTGCATGGAGGAATGGGCCAAAATACCAGCAACAGTGTGTGAAAACGTTTGACCTCTGTCATTGCCAACAAAGGGTGTATAACAAAGTATTGAGATGAAATTTTGTTATTGACCAAATACTTATTTTCCACCATAATTTGCAAATAAATTCTTTAAAAATCCTACAGTGTGATTTTCTGGATTTTGTTTTTTTCTCATTTTGTCTCTCATATTTGAGGTATACCTATGATGAAAATTACAGGCCTCTCTCATCTTTTTAAGTGGGAGAACTTGCACAGTTGGTGGCTGACTAAATACTTTTTTGCCCCACTGTACAATGTTTAGCTCTGTTCAATTCCCATAGTCTCATAATGATTTTATAAATGCTCATTTCTTTTGAAAACTGTACTCATTGGTGTTAGATATCAGAACCTTGATTTTATCTTCTGACATAAACCTTCAGAAGTACTCCAGTGTTGTATGATGGGAGAGGGCATCATTAGTGATATCCTCATCAGAGAAATTAATGTTGAGTGATAAAATCCTTTTTCAGACAGCTATACCTGTTACGGCGCATGGTCTGTGTTCTTGAATGGCCTAGTTTTGTTGGCATGATGTTCACATAATCATCAGATGGGCCAACATAAATAGGTGGTCATTTTCCTTTTCCAGTTCACAGGCATCTTTATATTACTTTTTATCATTTGTATCAGCGTCCATCTCAAAGTCTCTGTTCCCAATTTGGATGGCATCAATGACATCATATACATTATAAAATTATGACCTTACCGGTCTAGTAGATTTTTGAAATGAAAAATAATTTTTTTTTTTTTTTTTTAAGGCTAAATTATTATTTTTTTAACTTTAGGCTGATTATTTTTTAGGCTAAATAATCTCAATGCAAGTCAAACCCAATCAAACTTAACATTTTAAAGAATTCAACAATTTTGCAGAAATCACACATTTCACAGAATTCACACATTCCACTGATTTCAAACAATACAGTCTGATGGCTTATTGTGCTCTACTTATGACAATAGCACGCATAACCCCCACATTCCAGAACAATATCACCTGGGTCTCATGCATCAAGCACACATTTGAGCAAACAAGCTAAGCCCAGAAAAGAAAACAGAACCAGTTAAGTATATTTTAGAATATAGTTTTAAATACTGCATTACAAATAATTTAAAATTCTCAAAGAAATCTTTTTTTTTTTAAATTAAACTCGAACTTATCATTTACTGGAATAGGGTAAACGTACCTATTAAGTTCACGTACTCATTAAGCACACTTCCATATTTGAACTCAGATTATAAAAAGAAAAACTAATGTATTATCCTACTTGATGTTTTAACCAATTGATGTGTTTGTTACTATATACCTCCTGTAATTTCAAGTCAATCAGATCATTGCACACTGAGATGTGTTCACACTGTCTGGCGGCCATTTTGAAAGCTGTCTGAAAACTTTCACCAAAAGTTTTATCAACATAGCGCAGATCCTATAGAACACAGTTAGCTGACTAGCTGTATTGTGTGCTACGCCAAAATATTGCTTCACAAGCATTACCGGCTTGTATTTTTACATACAGGTGCATCTCAATAAATTAGAATGTCGTGGAAAAGTTCATTTATTTCAGTAATTCAACTCAAATTGTGAAACTTGTGTATTAAATAAATTCAATGCACACAAACTGAAGTAGTTTAAGTCTTTGGTTCTTTTAATTGTGATGATTTTGGCTCACATTTAACAAAAACCCATCGATTCACTATCTCAACAAATTAGAATATGGTGACATGCCAATCAGCTAATCAACTCAAAACACCTGCAAAGGTTTCCTGAGCCTTCAAAATGGTCTCTCAGTTTGGTTCACTAGGCTACACAATCATGGGGAAGACAGCTGATCTGACAGTTGTCTAGAAGACAATCATTGACACTCTTCACAAGGAGGGTAAGTCACAAACATTCATTGCCAAAGAAGCTGGCTGTTCACAGAGTGATGGACTGAGGCTGGGGTCCAGGCATCAAGAGCCACCACACACAGACGTGTCAAGGAATTTGGCTACAGTTGTCATATTCCTCTTGTTAAGACACCGTCAGAGGCGTCTTACCTGGGCTAAGGAGAAGAAGAACTGGACTGTTGCCCAGTGGTCCAAAGTCCTCTTTTCAGATGAGAGCAAGTTTTGTATTTCATTTGGAAACCAAGGTCCTAGAGTCTGGAGGAAGGGTGAAGCTCATAGCCCAAGTTGCTTGAAGTCCAGTGTTAAGTTTCCACAATCTGTGATGATTTTGGTCCATTGTGTTTTTTGAAAACCAAAGTCACTGCACCCATTCACCAAGAAATTTTGGAGCACTTCATGCTTCCTTCTGCTGACCAGCTTTTTAAAGATGCTGATTTCATTTTACATCATGATTTGGCACCTGCCCACACCGCCAAAAGCACCAAAAGTTGGTTAAATGACCATGGTGTTGGTGTGCTTCACTGGCCAGCAAACTCACCAGACCTTGTCAAGAGGAAAATGAGAAACAGGAGACCAAAAAATGCAGATGAGCTGAAGGCCACTGTCAAAGAAACCTGGGATATCCCAGAGGAAGCCATACCACCTCAGCAGTGCCACAAACTGATCACCTCCATGCCACGCCGAATTGAGGCAGTAATTAAAGCAAAAGGAGCCCCTACTAAGTATTGAGTACATATACAGTAAATGAACATACTTTCCATAAGGCCAACAATTCACTAAAAATGTTTTTTTTTATTGGTCTTATGAAGTATTCTAATTTGTTGAGATAGTGAATTGGTGGGTTTTTGTTAAATGTGAGGCAAAATCATCACAATTAAAAGAACCAAAGACTTAAACTGCTTCAGTCTGTGTGCATTGAATTTTATTTAATACACGAGTTTCACAATTTGAGTTACCGAAATAAATGAACTTTTCCAGGACATTCTAATTTATTGAGATGCACCTGTACATAATATTATAAATTGACAGTTTATTGCTGGTCTGTCGTTTTACAGTGCTGTAATTTTTAAAGATTTCATTATTTTAAGGTGAGCTTAAAGGGTACACTATGAAAATCACACAGCTTCAGTGTGACATCAATAAGAAAAAGTATAATTTCATAGATATTGTTAATAATAGTTGTTCATAATAAAATATGTATGAACTTAATACATGACCTTGACTATTTATTTAGCAAAATACTGTCATTTGAATGAATATTACATTCAATTTATCAAAAAATTGTTGCTGCTCCCATTAAGCCGAGTGTGCTCTCTTTAAACTCTTTCACATTGAACGTCTATGTAAATACTTCATATACAGACTTTAAATATTAACTGATGGTTGTCACTTTAAGTTAATCTTTATAAAATTGTAAATTACTTATTTTCACAGCTTTAAGATAACAAAATCTAGGCGTATTTATAGTTTATGCCCAAAGATGAAAGAGGCATGTCATCCATTCAATGAAGGAGCCATCAGAAACCTGTCATATCTGTCCAGGAAAAAAGTGACTAAAGGCTAGAATACACTACATGACTTTTAAAATTTGAACAGATTTTTAAAACACCAGTGTATGATGTGATCCTCAGTCATTTAGAGTATAATAGCCAGTTTTTACAAGTTACAAAGGAAAACTGGGCATCATACACTAAACGAATGAGGATCATACACTACCAGGCCTTCAAGTTGTTCCGATCACAACAAACTCATCCAGAAACGTGAGCATTGTTGCTAGGAGACACGTGAAATGAAATGAAAACAATATGTATTCTAAAATCTGCTGAAAATATCAAACATGTTTGATCTCCTCCGACTGGGTGGAATCAAAGTTTTAAGCTAAAAAAATCGGAATCTGTGACCATTATACACTATGCGATTTTCTATGAATTCTGTCAACTCAAATCTGCAGACTGGCTCTGATCGTTGGCAACAAGCATCAACTTCGCCAGACTGTAAATTGGTGGAACATCGGGGCAAAAATTGTGTAGTGTATTCCAGCCTTAATAGAATATAGATAAGTTGATATCCATTTAATAAGAAGTTTCATAATGAGGCTAGTTTCTGTGTTCATCTCCATGAATTAAATGTTTTATTGGTTTGTTTTATTTGGTTTTTGAATGTGTTAGCTGAACGTGGACTAGTCTAGATGTTGCAATGTGCTTAAATGACACTTTGCTATGAATATATAACTGATCAACTTGAATGGCTTGTTGCTTGATTTTAGTGTCCTGTTTTTTGGGGGGGGATTTACTTTGTACCTTCAAAAAATATATTTTTCAATTATTCTTTAAAAAGGTTGTTTAACCCTCTTAGGTCTGAGTGTGTTTTGGGGCCCCGGAGAAGTTTTGACATGCCCTGACATTTGTGCTTTTTTCAGTTGCTTATAAACATTTTAATGGCTAAAGTCTAAAGACACTGTATTCAGCACAAACTGGGCTACAGTAATATGTGAGCAGCATGTACGTACGTGATTGTGTTTTTGAGAATACAATGTTTATGCATGGTTAGTGAAAAACAAAAATTTTAAAGTAACTGAAATAAGGCCATAAAACACATACAGAACATTTGTTCATAAGACTTTTGAGAACTGGATCTTGTAGCCTAGAATTTTTGTTTCAAAATGATCTGAAAATAATCTAACTCACTCATTCAGAGAAAACAATATATTGATTTAAATTTTCTAAGTCACTTTTTGAGTAGAAAGGCTCTATGCGAGAGGGCGTGAACTATCCTGGATAATGCTGTGAATCACACCTGAGAAGACAAAGGCCCGCATAATCAGAGGCGGACAAAGTACACACCTTCCTTACTTGAGTGAAAGTACAGATACCACTGGTCAAATACTACTCCACTACAAGTGAAAGTTGTAAAGACAGATTTTTACTTAAGTAAAAGTACAGAAGTATATGTTTTTAAAAGTACTTAAGTATCAAAAGTAAAAAGTAAATGCATTGTTTTATTGTATTTTGCTTTTATTGTATACTTACAATACTTTATGCCACTAATGCAACCTACTGAATACACTGATTAGCTTGTATTATCTTTGGAATTAAGAGCTTTTATGTTACCAAACCTAGAAATGGAACAACTGAATGAAGCTAATCATCTTTATTTTTTATCTAACACTCCTACAGCTACATTGAACTCATTTTAATACTTGTTTAAAAGTTACAAAGTTCTTTTCAAAGAGATATTGAAGTCTATGATATGGTTCATTTTAGGCAAACAAAGCAAACATTGAAAAGAAAACAAATCTTTAGTATCCTCAGAAAACTGGAACATACTCTCTCAGTATGGCCATGGGTGTGCAGGTTGCACCAAAGAACCATCTTTTTTAATTTTGCCATCAACTGATCAGTGTTCATAAAATGCTCAGAAATCAGTGAACTTCACAACATGTGGCTAGGGTTGGGTATTGTTTGAATTTTATCCATTCAGATTCTGATTCTGCTTATTGATTTCAATTCTTATTGATTCCTAGTTTAGATTCCAAAGTTTTCATTTAGCCTACTTTTTGATCATTTGTTTACAAAAAAAAATATATATATATATATATATATATATATATATATATGTGTGTGTGTGTGTGTGTGTGTGTGTGTGCAGTGTTTTGACAATAAAATAATTTTCAGATTTATATACTTCCCTGACCAGTTTTTAGCAGCAATTTACCAGTAGGCCTAAGTTTATAGCATATATAGAGTAAAGTGAGGGCAGCGATTTTTGACAGATATATTAGCCTACCATTTGTATTGCCATAAATCAAACTATAGTTAATATAATGAAACTATGGTAAATTAGTGGTGACTGAAGTTTTACTACAAATAGCATATGGTTACTATAGTGAGATAATAGTAAATTTGTGGATACTGTGATTTTACTGCAAATACCATAGTTACGGTTACTATAGTAAAAACATGGTTAATTTTCCAAAGGGCTTTAATGAGTTAACACATGCCTTTGTAGAGCGCTTTTAGCTGTGCAGTAGCGCGGATGTTTACATTAGTTTAGTGGTGAAGATCCCGAGGTTGCCAGATGTGCTAAAAGAAATCAGCCAAAAGCTAGGTGGAAAACTGCAGGCTTAGAAATACTGTAACACTTGGCAGATCGCAGGCTGGATTTTCGCAGAAAAAAAAAGGTTCAGTGAATCTGAAAAGGCACACACTGTAAAAACTGCTACATACAACGACTTTCTACTTGGGGACCTTGATATAAATGTAGTTGAGTAAAAAGTACGATATTTGTCTTTCAAATGTACTGAAGTTAAAGTCGCAAGTTTCCAGAAAAAATAATACTCAAGTAAAGTACAGATACTCAAAAAGTGTACTTAAGTACAATACTCAAGTAAATGTACTTCGTTACTGTCCACCTCTGCGCATAATGAGCTCCATAACGAGCCATTCAGTCAGGTATGTGACTGAGAGGGAATTGCTACAAGAAAGAATGTGAGGAAAAAAGAAATGTCTATACATATACTGTAACTATCACATACAATAACTTGAGATTCACTTGCGAGTGCAGTTAAACAGTTTATTAGGAACAAACAAACAAATAAACAACAGAAGAGTCAAGACATCGTGGGTGCAATATCCAAAATATCCAAAACAGTGGCAGGAAACTGGAACCCAGGAAAACGAGAGACAGCAGAAACTGCATGAGAAAACACAAAACAGACGTGAGTAACACAATGAACAGACAAAGACAAAGCAAACATGGTGACAATACATACACTACCAGTCAAATTATTTAAACAGTAAGGTTTGTAATGTTGTTGTTTTTTTTAAGAAATGCCTTCAGCTCACCAAACCTGCATTTATTTGATCCAAAGTACAGCAAAAACAGTACATTATATTTATTATAATATATAGGCCTACATATTTTTACTATTCAAAATAAATAAAGCACCCCTCCCCCCACACACACACACACTAAAATTAATAAATAAATTAGTGAGCATGTTGATAGGGTTATCAGGAGCAACTATATTATTACATTAGCAATCACCAATATTGCCCACTGGATTTTATAACATAGATGCACACATGCTTTGAATGTATTATCATACAATACAAAAACAACATTTTATAACTGAGAAACTAAATTATTATTGTTAAGCTCATTATAAACATATTTGAGCAGGTATTTGCAAACAGAGTAGGCTACTTCACAGTAAAGATTGTCTAAACTTTCTTGAACATTACTTTTATATCATTGTTTATAGAACATGTAACTATCCTCACGTCATGCAACATTTAAATGCAATGAAAGGTTGCCTATCATATTTCAAAATGTTGCACTCGATCTCACACATTTTATTCTGGAGTTATAGTTTGGGAAAAGTTCAACTAGTAAATGCGTTCAACTTTGTCACAACACCACATTATCGAATGCCAATAAGAAACATTACTTAAACATTATACCGGATTCGAACCCGGGCCGCAGCGTTGAGAGCGTCGAATCCTATCCACTACACTAATAGGGAAAGGCTGGTCGCATGCCTCCCTCTTGATAGCATGAGAACAACAAATAACATTACTCGGTATAAAAGACCTCCTCCTCCGCCGGCTCCAGCTGCGCTCGCGTTCTGTTTGTGAGGTAAACAAAGCTTTTTCCTCTCAGCGCGTCTTCTGGGGGTAAATACAAGGCTTTTTCCTCTCAGCGCGTTTCTGAGGTAAATACAAGGCTTATTCCTCACAGCATGTTCTTCCAAAACTGAAAAGTATCCGAGATGAACGCGTTGCTGCTTTGTTTTACGGTGATGTGGGCGTTTACATGCCTCACGTGGAGATTTGTAATAACAATAGCGCGAGCAGCGCGTGGGCGTGACCTAATTAGAGATAATGAGAACAGATGGAAAAACTGGACCTTGGTTTCATACGGATTACTTTATCACAGAATATTTGTTTTTGGGAAGACTTACTTCATTTAATAGTAGACATGTCAAGCTTTCTATATTTCTCATGTCTCTGTGTGAAGTATTTGCTGAGTTACAGTTCATTTTAGTGACGTCTTTCAAAAAGCGGTTTGTGGAGAGAGTGAAGACTGAGAACGCACCCTGATTGTTTTCTTTATTCTTCAAAAGCACAAAGTTTAGTTGTTATTATAAGTGTATACAAATAAAAGTAGACCCCTTACCGATTCGAATGGTGTATTGCTCTTATCTGTACGATCAAAAATCGTACAGAGTAATTCAAGCTCATTTCGGCCTTATCAGGAAAATCGTATCCGCGTTTGCCGACCCCAGAGGGTTAAAATAAATAAGACTTTTTAATAAAACATGATGTGATCTTATTGGGAACAGGGGTGTGCTTAAAGGGTACAAAAATGTACCCATTAAGCACAGCCAGACATTTTGAATTTAATGATGTATATCTCAATTGAAATGCTTTTGTCATTTAAAATAAAATTAAATATTTTTGTGTGAGAGATTAATATTTTATTTTAACATAACTTTTTGTACTGAAACCAATATCTTGTGCACTAAAAATGTCTTAAAGTAGATTTTGGTGCGCTTAATAGGTACGTTTACCCTAATCATTTAATTACCAGTGTTCCCTTTTGATCACAAAGCTTGCAGTACGGGTCATCCCTCAACCCCCATGTATGCAAATGAGAGGGTGAAGGAAGGGTTTCATACACTGAGCGCAGCAGGAAGGAAATACAGTAGGGCTCCAGTCTCCATAACTCTGCTCTTATGATCTTACGCTTGGTCCCATTTTGTCCATGCTCAATGAGATGCTTGTTCCACTGCTCTGGACATACGCCTCTGCTTCTCTTGAGCTCAGATTTCTGCCTGAACCATACCTCGCTTGATCGTAGTACTAGCATTCCCAAACTGTTGGAAATGTCGATCCCAGGCCTTGACGTCCTGTCCAGTGTTGCCAATGATGTTGCACAATTTTAATGAGCTTTCTGCCTGTTCAATGGCTGCATTGACTGCCCACTTACGGCCTGATCTTGTTGTGATGCCTGCTTGGTTTACCAGGGCATCTAAAGAATCTCTCAGACTTAGTGCGACTCTGCATTTTGCCACCTTGAACTCCTCCACAACAGATGGTAGAGGGAGCTGCAGCTGTCCTGATTGAATGTAGAGGCCCAATGAAGTGAAGCTTGGGGGAATCCCCATCCATCTCCACAGGTGCTTGTTAACTTTCCTCTCAATGCCTTCCACAACTGTTAGAGGGAACTCATAGACTGTAAGGAGCCAAATAAGTCTGGGCAGAAGGCCATGCTGGTACAGCCAGAATTAAAAAATTTCCAGGGAGTCCAGACCTATCGATCTTCTTCAGCCACTTTTCTGTTTGCTTCACAGCGTCTGCAACATTGACACCATCTTTCAGTGATGCATTAAACCACTTCCCCAAGCACTTTATAGGGCTGTCCTCAATGGATGGAATGACCTCGCCTTGAACTTGGAGGCCAAACTTACTTGTGACTCTGCCCTTCTTGATGACCAGCCTTCTGGACTTCCTGGCCTTAAATGACAACCTTGCCCAAGTGGCTACATTGTCCAGGGTTTCCACAACATGTGTCACAGTTGTTATTGTTAAATCATCCATAAAACCACGCAGTACTGGCTGAATAGCACCTGACTCCAGGATGGGGCCATGGGTTATGCCTTCTGTTGCTGTTATTAGAAGATTCATGCCCATGATAAAGAGGGTAGGGGAGATGGTACATCTCGTTGGGATTCCCTTCTGGAGTTCCTGCCAGTTGGTTGTCCACTGGGCTGATGTAAACCTCAGTTTAATCCCCCCTAAATAGCTAATGATCAATGTTGAATAGCTACTGGAATGTGGTAATGGTCGAGTCCGAGCTGGATGAGGTCATGCAGAATAGATCCATAAGCACTCGCTAGATCCAACGAGACCACTGTTAAATTGCCTTTCTTCTGTTTGGCCTCTCATATCAACTGGCTGATCATTGATGTGTGTTCCAGACAGCCTGAAAAGCCTGGGATACCACCTTTCTGAATGGAAGCATTGATGTAATTGTTCTGCATCATGTAGGTGGTCAACCTTTTCGCAAGCACTGAGAAGAAAACTTTGCATTCCACCCTCAGGAAGGCGATTTTTCTGAACTGAGCAATTGTGGAGGAACCCTCTTCTTTTGTAAGATTTTATAATATCCCTCTGCCAGCTTCCAGCTTGCTGGAATTGACCCTTTGGCCCAGATCTTCCTCAAAAGCTTCCACAACCTTAGCAAAAGTTTTGGGCTTTTCTTGTATACTATTATGTTATACCACTTTGGCCTGGGGCACCTGAAGCTTTGGCTCTTTTGATGATGTCTTTCTTCCCTGGATGAGCCTTTGAGATGCCATTCAATAGCAGGGAGATGGAGGGACGGTGGAAGAGGCTAATGCTGCTAGGGTCTCGGCAACGAAGATGAAACTGGATTCCTGCTAGAGTTGCTTTAATTGAAGGAGGCTGGAGCTTACAGGCATTAGCACGGTGAGCTATGAATGCGCATAAAGCTTCAATATTCATTGGAAAGGTAGGAACCACAAAAGCAGCACAAAAAAAGAGAAAGAAGACCATGCAGAATCATAAACTTTCAATGTGGATTTGGCCATCCCAAACCTCATATATTTACTAGCAGCCTCCAGGTATGAAGAGAGCAAACTTAGTCTAGGATAGTTTGACAAGGCAGGCTGGATGTGTGAGCTTCGGGGCAAAGAACAAGGAATTCCTGAAATTTAAAGTGTGAGAGAGCATCAGCTTTGTTATCAGTAAAAGGAAGGTAAGTAGCTTTGAGAATTAAATTATTAATAACGCAATTCCATGTGAGGCATCTTAAAAGACGATTGATGAAAGGAATATCAGAACGACCTTTATTGATGATATTAACTTCAAATTTGTTATCGCATAGAAATGAAATCTTTTTACGGTGCCATCTGTTCCCCCAAAGCAAACAGGCTATGATGATTGGATGAATCTTGAATAGAGCAGTAGATTTAACTTCAGGAGGAAGTTTAATAATTTCACTGGGCCATTTGTCAGGAAACCATTCATTACTGAATAATCCTCCAAATCCAACGGATGGAGCTGTAAAGAAATCAAAGTTTCGAATGACACGTTATAGGAAAAGGAAATTCCGTTCCAATTGTTAAGTAAATGTGTCCAAAAAAAGTAAATCAGATTGACATCGTTCGTCTAAACTAATTAATTTGTGCAGGCTGGTAACAGATTTTGACAGCTGTAAAATTCTGGAAATAAATCTGCGTCTGTGGGGAATAATGCGCATAGCAAAGTTTAAATGTCCTAGTAAACGGGTTTCTCTGATTGGAACTGGGACAATATTTGCTGAACGTGATTAAGCTTAACTTCGGGCAAAGAAGCTTTCATGGCAACACTGTCTAGAAGTATCCCAGGAATTCGATAGAAGTAGAAGGACCGATAGTTTTCTCTTCCGACAAGGGAACTTTGATACTTGAGAATAATTCTTTTAGTTTAGATATACAGCGATCGGGAGGAGAACTAGGAAAGTCAATGACTAAAAAATCGTCTAATAAATGAAGGACGAATGGGAGTTTACATTTATTCAGTAGGATCCAGCAAAGTGCTTCGGCGAGATAATCAAATATTTTTGGACTACTACGACAACCGAAAGTGAGGTGCACAGCTAAATGCATTTTTGACTTCCACCTGATGCCAAAGAGATGCCATTGAGAGGGATGGAGGGGCATGATTTTAAAGGCATCGGTAATATCTGCTTTGCTCATCCAGGTGCCTTTCCCCGCAGTTTTAAGAAACTGAATAGCATGGTCTACTGTGACGTAAGCTAGCACGAACGTATTTTCTGTAATCAAACTATTGATGCTAGGAATTTCGCTGTTATGGCGAGAAGATAAATCTATAATCAATCTTTTCTTTCTCAAGTATTTTCTAGTGGCGGTCCCAACGGTTCTAGTAGGTTGATACGGTATGCTTCAAATGGGGAAGTGAGAAAAGGACCAATTAAGTACCATTTATCTAATTCCTTTTGGATTAGGGTATCGACTACTTCGGGTTCTTTTAAAGCTGATAACAGATTTTTACACACATGAATACCTGGGGGAAGAAAACTGAGACCTGCCAAGAAATTTTAAATGAGTCCAGTTAAGAGGAAATTAACAAAAAATCTATTAGGATGAGAGGATAAATTCTTAGAAAGTTTGTGGATGTTGATATGCATAGAAGGACGTTTATTCATCTTTACGAAGACTGTAAGGAAGGAAGGAATGAAGCATTTATATAGCGCTTTTATTGTGTATTGCTATACACCCAAAGCGCTTTACAATCATGTGGGGGGTCTCTCCTCAACCACCACCAATGTGCAGCATCCACTTGGATGATGCGACGGCAGCCACAGGACAACGGCGCCAGTGCGCTCACCACACACCAGCTACAGGTGGAGAGGAGAGAGAGATAGAGCCAATCAAGTGGATGGGGATTATTAGGAGGCCATGATTGACAAGGGCCAGTAGCGGGAATTTGGCCAGGACACCGGGGTTACACCCCTACTCTTTACGATGAGTGTCATGGGATTTTTAATGACCACAGAGAGTCAGGACCTCGGTTTTAACGTCTCATCCGAAAGACGGTGCTCTTTTGACAGTATAGTGTCCCCATCACTATACTGGGGCGTTAGGACCCACACAGACCACAGGGTGAGCACCCCCTGCTGGTCTCACTAACACCTCTACCAACAGCTGGGTTGGAGATGCTTTGAACTAGAGGTCTTCACGGGTCCAAAAATTCGTATGTGAATTTGCTGCACGGAACCGACCCGGACCCGTATTTTATTTGAAAATGGGACCCAAACCCGTGCAGACCCGAGAAATGCCTTAAATGTACTACCCGCGGACCCGACCATTATTCGAAAGTTGGACCCGAACCCGGCTGGGTAGAGACAGACCTAACTGCACCTGTCCCGATTGGCACATATTGCACAGCAAATGTTATTAAGTCAATAAACAAGTTACGGAAAAAAAAAACTTTTTGCCTTAACTACTGTTAATATCAGGTATGATTTACTTGTTGAACAGAATCTGTTTTCAGGAATGACTCAAAGTCTGTTCACATCTCTATGGTTAGATCATTGTGCACAATAATGTGTCTTTGACCTTCATTATGTATATTTTGATTATACTGTGTTGTAAATAAAATACAAATAATTAAAAAAAAACCTTTTTTTCAATCTCCTCACATTCTCTCTTACCTGCCTCAAAGTCACAGTCACACTGATGGGCCAATAGAGGCCATTAGGGGAGGGCCCTTTGTCTCTTTGGTGAGACTCACTTAATATTCAAGGCCATTGCCACTCCCTCGCATATAGTCTTTCGATCACAAAACATGTCTTGAAAAATTTAAATCAATATATTGACTGTGAATGAGTAAGCAGAATGATTTTCACATAATTTTGAAGTAAGTATTCTAGCCTACAAGACTGATTACTCAAAAGTCTTATTCAGAACTATTTAGTGTGGGTTTTAAGGCCTTATTTCAGCTAAAAAAAAAAAATCCCAAAACTTACTAACCACGCATAATATTTTTTTCCTAAAAAATGCAAACATGTACATCCATCTAGGTCACATATTATTGTAGCACAGTTTGTGCTGAATACAAAAAAAAAAATTACATGTTGGTCAGTAGTATGTTTTAAGTAGCTGAAATAAGCACAAATATCTGGGCATGTCAAAACATCTCAAGGGCCCCAAAATGACCTCAGACCCCAGAGGGTTAAGTATCAGGCCATTTTGACAAAGACTTAATGCCTTCAGTGCAGAGACTAAAGCTTGATGATCAATGGACTTTCCTGCTGGACAGCCATCCCAAAGTATACATTCAAATATAGTTATGCTTGGTAGAAGGATTGGTCATAGAATTTCATTGAGTGGCCTGTTCAGTCTCCAGATATAATTCTCATTGAAAATATTTGGTTATTTTGAAGAAAGAAATGTAAAAACCAAAGATTATCAGTGATCTGGAAGCTTTTTCTGGCGAGGAATGGGCCAAGATTGCAGTAGAGAGGTGACAGAAGCTTCTAAGCACTTACAGGCAGTGTTTATTTTTGGTTTTAAAGAATAAAGATTCTCCACCAAATATGACTTTTGGGGGTTGAATAATTTTGAACATGAATGTTTAGAGCCAATTAGATTTTTTTTTTCATCATTCATCAACTTTATGTTCTCAGAATCACTCAAATGTGTATTAATAAACTTTCTCTAATAGTCTACTGATGCCTTGAATTGGTTTCATAAACTTTTGTTCTCTGCAGCAAACTGTCTTGCTGGTCAAAGTGGTTGAATAATTTCAATTGCAACTGTAGGTGCCTATGTGTCTGATTACCCTGCACAAAAAAACAAACAAACATAAATGGCTGATAATTGACAGTGAAATCTGATGATGTCTTAATATTAGTACAAAAGTTTATTCTTATCCAAGTGTTTTGGGATGTAAATGATAGGGTTTGGTGAAAAACAAATCAAAATTTAGTTTAATTATTTAATGAATATCCTGACCTTGGTCGTTGGTCTGTGTGCATGACTGCATGTTCATGAGACTCTACTGCAGCAGTTCTGAATGATTAGGCTCATACGTATGTTAAAACTCCATGTTAATTTCCAACCCTACTTCAAGAGAAACAACACCAATCAATAAAACACTGTATCTTCAACAAATCTATGTTTTTTTTTCATCATTACAAATAAAGTACTAAGATTTGAAAGGAAAAGAAGCAAGTGTAAAATTTAAAGTTTGACCATGAGAAACATGATATTAATTGTTAATAATTTTAATCTATTGACAGCCTTAAGCTACATTAAAAAAATAAGCTGTTTTAGACATTATTCTCTCAATGGAAAATTCTTGAAGTGTAATTAACTATTTAGCAGTTTATACGATTGTATTTGACTGAGACACAACTATTTGAAATTTGGTCATAGAATTAACAATTGTTGTTGTGTTTTCTGAATTATTTAGTTTTTTAGATTTGCATTTGCGTTTTTTGTTTTCAGAATTGTGATTTGTTTTGCACTTCTCGGCCACCGTATGGTCTCAATATTCTGGCTTTCCAAATTTTGCATACTGCAAATCTCCACTAATCTAACAGTATCTCCAGTGGCATAGATGGTAAAGAGCGTGCTGCAGTCTTTTTGATGCGATCGACCCAAGTTCGAATCCACCTTTTGCCAATTTTTTTCTTCCTTTTCAAATCTCATATCATGTCAGAAAGGCATTTGTTTTCAATAAAAATGAGGGAAATAATTGAAAAGTTGAAAATAAAGTATCGGGTAGGGTTTTGTCCCAATAAGGTGGCATGCATTTAATAATTTGAATTAGGCCAAAATAATCATTTACACTCAATACGTTATTATTGCATATTGTTTTATAATGTACTACAATTCCGAGGTGCAGATAATTGCCAATATTTGCAATAAGTAGTATAAATAGCAGAAAATCCTGCTAATTTAACAGTGTAAATAGAATCTATAGCTATTTGCACTTAGGCCTAGTGTAAATACTTAGCATATCGCTAAGAAAATCCTGCTATTTTCACGTACTGTAAATTGAATACATTGCTATTTGCACTTAGTGTACATAGCCTCTATCACTTAGTGTACACTTAGTGTAAATAGCCGCTGCCTTATAAAAATGGTAAATTCCCAAGTGTTTATATCGGGAAAAAAATGATTTTGGGATCTTCTGTTCACTTCTACTTTCCATGTTAGGCATACTGCAATTTTTCTGTTTAGAAAAATTGTGCAGACATTGCAAGTTGGTGGACAGTTCAATGGACAATTCTGTGCATTTGCTTCAGATGTGTGCTCTCAGAAAGCCATATATCAGAATTTTAAACTGATATGATTTAAAAATGCATGCAAATAATAAACTGTCAAAGAATGTCAAAGAACTGCAATGTCATGATAATCAAAACCAAACAGTTTTATTTTGGCAGAAAGGGGAACAACAGCTCATTTGCATTTAAAGATACATGCATGAAAACAGCATGTTTTTGCTTCTGTTAAATTACATTTACAGCATGTAATTATAAATGATTTGTTGGGTATTTATGAGCTGAAACTTTACAGACACATTTAAAGGACACCTGAGACATTTATTACATCTCATAAAAAGGGGCATAATAGTTCCCCTTTAATCAGCCAAGCCAACATGATTATTGGCCAATGTAATAATAAACATTGCAGTATTCCACAATAAACATTGTCAATTGCAAGGCATAATTACATTATATGTTTACAATACATTGGATTACATTGTGTAAAAATGTTAAAATTTGGCATTCCAACTGACATTCCCATCACAAAAGAGATGCTAAATCATGTACTATATTGTTTCCAGGTTGTTTTTAATTTTAATTTAAGTTTCTAGAAAATTAAGTAAACAAAAAAACAAAAATAAAACTGAAATGTATTATGATAGTATGTAATTCTGAAGGCCCCTCAGCTTTTCTACAGGTCAGGCATTAACAACAAAGAATATGACAAAATTTATACTTTCAGGAGATATTCTCTGTTCCAGGTACTACCTGTGTTTGCAGCTGCGAAATGACATCCTCTCTGGCCGTCTGCCCTGTTCCTTTGTCACACATGCTTTGCTGGGTTCCTACACCGTGCAGGCAGAACTGGGAGACTTTGACCAAGATGACCATGGCTCCGACTATGTTAGTGACTTCCACTTTGCCCCCAACCAAACTCGTGAACTGGAGGAGAGGGTGATGGAACTGCATAGAACTTACAGGTCTGAGAGAGATATTACAGACTGTATTTATTACAGAGAGATTTTACAGTACTTGTCTAATGCAAAAGAGATTATATTACAGATTATATTAATATTACAACCAGTATATGTAATGTTCCCTGCAAGCTGTTGTAAATGCTGAGAAATGCACACCTGTGACTGTCAGGGGCACCTTTGGATAACCAAAATGGTTATTTTCTTCCTTTTTCTCAGGGGAATGACACCTGCTGAGGCGGAAATGAATTTCTTGGAAAATGCAAAGAAACTCTCCATGTACGGTGTCGACCTGCATCATGCTAAGGTACATAAAAATCACATGGTACAATCTGTAACTACAACTGCTAAAGACACTACAACAGCAAGTAGCTCTCAGTTAGTGCCATTAGTGAATGTAGAAATCATACACTCAACATTTAAATGTTTTCTAAAAATTATTTACCAACGTAGTTAGTATTAGGCAAACTTTCTTGCAGTAGAAGTTATGTAATTTAGCTGACTGTGCCTTTAATAATCACCCATTCTTTCTGAGGCAGGATTCAGAAGGGATTGACATAATGCTGGGCGTGTGTGCCAATGGTCTATTGATTTACCGTGACAGGCTGAGAATCAATCGATTTGCCTGGCCAAAGATCCTCAAGATTTCCTACAAAAGGAGCAATTTCTACATCAAAATCCGCCCTGGAGAGGTAATCAGTACTTTCAGAAGATCTTAAACCATGATAATTTCACAAAAGTATCCGTCTCTTGAAAAAACAGAACAAGCAAACTGTGGCATATTGCTGAAAGCATTAAATAGTCCAAGTAAGATGTACTCTTGGCTTAAAATATGCACACAATTTTCATACACAAAATATGAATAGAGATTTTAACCTAGAAGCATTGATTTTCTTTAACTGCACTTCGATTAGTAGATCACCCACAGAACTTTCCATTGCCATCTGCACTTTTATGAGATTGTGGTCTAAGGCTGATTTGCCAGGTTTAGTAAACCTGGCCAATAGTTGCTTGCACACTCTAAATTTGGTCATAGAATGAACTATTGGTGACCCTGGGATTTTTATTACTGATACTGACAATTTTTATTAAGTCACTTGACTGTGTCAATAGAACAATTGCTTGAAACTTAGTGAAAAAGGGGAAATTAACTGATTGCCAGAAGTCCTGGACCCTATTGAGTCTAGCAGTCTAATTGTGACCCTGGACCACAAAACCAGTCATAAGGGTAAATTTTTCAAACTTGAGAGTTATACATCATCTGAAAGCTGAATAAATAAGCTTTCCATTGATGTATGGTTAGTTAGGATATGACAATATTTGGCTGAGACTAAATCTGGAATCTGAGGGTGCCAAAAAAATCAAAAATGCCTTTAAAGCTGTTCAAATGAAGTCCTTAGCAATGCATATTACTAATCAAAAATTAAGTTTTAATATATTTACAGTAGGAAATTTACATAATATCTTCATGGAACATAATCTTTACTTAAAGTGCCACTATTATGGATTTTTTAAAATTATCTTTCATGCAGTGTGTAACAGCTCTAAGTGAATGAAAACATCCTGCAAAGTTTTAAATCTAAAAGTGCACCATGTATAAAGTTACTGTCTTTCAAAAGAAATAGTCGACTCAGAGTCATGAAAACGAGTCGTTTTTAAAACGAATCTTTAGCTGTTTCAAGGTGACGTCAACATGAAACATTAGCATATTTATGCCCACCCACTTGTTGCGCTCGCAGACCCGGGAAAACTTGAACCTCCCCTCCCTCAAACACCGTAGCGGGATTGCGGGATTCCTCTGGAGAAAAAAAAGAAAAAAGAAATGCATATTTTAAGACAATGAAAGTGTTTTTTTGACCTTGCATGCATGTCAACCTGTTGTTGGGGACTCCTAAAACCAAAATATGAACCTTTCATAACCCATAATAGGGGCACTTTAAGATCCTAATGATTTTTGGCATAAAATAAAAAATGATCATTTTGACCTATACAATGTTATTTTTGGCTATTGCTACAAATATGCCTGTGCTACTTATGGCTGGTTTTGTGGTACAAGGTCACAGTTGGTGGTTTGGCTCTTACTCCTAACCTAACCATTTTGTCATTGAACCCAGCCCATGCAAGTCCCTGATGCAACTGGCTCAGTCATTATCTCTTAAGTTGAAGTGTACAAAGTGTATCAATGTTTAAATATAATTAGAGGCAAGCTCAGAAGCGGAACTGTTGCATTACCAAATGCATTCCTGCACAAGAGCTTAATTTAGGAGTTGTTGGTAATGACTAAATTATGGCCAAATTAAAATTATTTTTAGTTCCTTTGCAACTGTATTTATCAAGTGTAGAGCTATTTAATGACCTTTATTTCAGGGGGGAAAAAACACCAAGGGAAAAAGTAATAAAAGTAATAAATTTAAAATATAAAATAAAAATATAAATAAAAAATATATATAAAAAGTAAAATTTAAAATACATTTATTTCACACTAATTATAGTTCAAATCTGTTAATATATTTACTGACATATCGCTCAAGACCAGTGTTTGGTAAGTTACTTTCAAAAAGTAATTAATTACTAATTACTAATTACATCATCAATATTGTATTTAAATTACTTTTCAGTTACACTTTATATTGATAGTCCACTTTAGACATTCTACTAACTATAAGTAACTTTGTAACTGCATGTCAACTACATGTCTACTAACTCTCAGAGTAGACTGTTAGGTTAGGTTTAGGGTTAGTAGAATTAATTGACATATACTTGCAAAGTTTCTCATAGTATGTTGTATGTTGTGGACCCATCAAAATAAAATGTTAGAAGATATTAAGCAGACAGTCTACTAATACTCTAATGACTGCTAGCTGACATGTAGTTGCAAAGTTACTTACTGTTAGTAGAATGTCTAAAGTGGATTATCGAAATAAAGTGTTTCCTACTTTTCTAATTGCTCTGTCTGAAAAGTAATTTAATTACTTAATAAGTAACTGAATTACTCGAATCGTTAATTACATCTTAAAATCCCTATAAACATTGATGCATAGACAGTAGAAATTAAAATCTTTATTCTTTCAATTTGAGTCAAACATAGAATAGTTCAGCCTTTTTTTTGTTATCTGTTTTTTTGTATCTAGGTGATAAGAGCTTATGCACGCAGGTATGGCTGCAGATAATAAGCTCAGATGGGAAAGACTGTCAAGTCAAGTCAAGTCACCTTTATTTATATAGCGCTTTTACAATACAGATTGTGTCAAAGCACTTAACAGTATCAAATTGGAGGATAGAGTGTCAGTAATGTATAATGATAAGATTAAACACTCAATTTTCAGTTAAAGACATTTCATTCTTGAATTCAGAGATGTCATTGTCTAGCTCAGTTTAGTTTAAATAGTATCTGTGCAATCAAATCGGCGATAATCGCTAGAAATTAAGTGTCCCCAACTGAGCAAGCCAGAGGCGACAGCGGCAAGGAACCAAAACTCCCTCTGTGACAGAATGGAGAAAAAAAAAACCTTGGGAGAAACCAGGCTCAGTCGGGGGCCAGTTCTCCTCTGACCAGACGAAACCCGCAGTTCAAAAGTTTCTATTTCTATTTTAATTTTGTTGCAATTTCTAACAATAGTAGTATTATGTAGTTAGGTATTTTATTATATTTTAGTTATTTTGTTATTTTTGGTTGATATATCTGGGGATATATCTCTGGGGGTCATCCGGGCGTCCTGGTCTCCGCCCGGCGATCAGGGCCGCAGACGTCACCTCCGGCGCCGACCCACCATCTGATCGGACACGGACCGAGAAACGGACTAGGAAAGAAACAGACAAACATTAGCGCAGATGCCATTCAACTTACGATGTAACGAGTACATCGTGTGTTATGGGGAGTGTTCGGTTCCGGTTGATCTAATTAATGCAGCCTAACAATCCTTTAACGGATTTGAATAATGGAAGCGTATTAATGTGTTATGTGTAAGCCAGGCTAAAGAGATGGGTCTTTAATCTAGATTTAAACTGACAGAGTGTGTCTGCCTCCCGAACAGTGTTAGGTAGACTGTTCCAGAGTTTGGGTGCTAAATAGGAAAAGGATCTGCCGCCCGCAGTCGATTTTGATATTCTAGGTATTATCAAACGGCCAGAGTTTTGAGAACGCAGCGGACGTGGAGGACTATAATGCGATAAGAGCTCGCTCAAGTACTGAGGAGCTAAACCATTCAGGGCTTTATAAGTAATTAACAAGATTTTAAAATCTATCCGATGCTTGATAGGGAGCCAGTGCAGTGTTGACAGAACCGGGCTAATATGGTCATATTTCCTGGTTCTAGTAAGGACTCTAGCTGCTGCATTTTGGACCAACTGTAGTTTGTTGATCAAGCGTGCAGAACAACCACCCAATAAAGCATTACAATAGTCTAACCTTGAGGTCATAAACGCATGAATTAACATTTCTGCATTTGACGTTGAGAGCATTGGTCGCAATTTAGATATGCTTTTGAGATGAAAAATGCAGTTTTACAGATGCTAGAAACATGGCTTTCAAATGACAGATTGCTATCGAACAGCACACCTAGGTTCCTGACTGATGAAGAAGAATTGACAGAGCAGCCGTCAAGTGTTAGATAATGTTCTAGGTTACATGTGGGGTTTTAGGTCCGATAATTAACACCTCTGTTTTTCAGAATTTAGCAGTAAAAATTACTCGTCATCCAGTTTTTATATCGACTATGCATTCCGTTAGTTTGTCAATTTGGTGTGTTTCACCGGGCGAAGAAATATAGAGCTGAGTATCATCAGCATAACAGTGAAAGCTAACACCATGTCTCCTGATAATATCTCCCAAGGGTAACATATAGGCGTGAAAAGTAACGGCCCTAGTACTGAGCCTTGAGGTACTCCATACTGCACTTGTGATCGATATGATACCTCTTCATTCACTGCTACGAACTGATGGCGGTCAGATAAGTATGATTTGAACCATGCTAAGGCACTTCCACTAATGCCAACAAAGTTTTGTAGTCTATTCAAAAGAATGTTGTGGTCGATAGTGTCGAACGCAGCGCTAAGATCCAGTAGAACTAATAAAGAGATACAACCACAATCAGATGATAGAAGCAGGTCATTTGTAACTCTAATGAGAGCAGTCTCAGTACTATGATACGATCTAAATCCTGACTGGAATTCCTCACAGATATCATTTTTCTGTAGGAAGGAATATAATTGTGAGGATACTACCTTTTCTAGTATCTTTGACAGAAAAGGAGATTTGAGATCGGTCTGTAATTAACTAGATCTTTGGGGTCAAGTTGTGGTTTTTAATGAGAGGCTTAATAACAGCCAATTTGAAGGTTTTGGGGACATATCCTAATGACAATGATGAATTAATAATAGCCAAAAGAGGATCTATGACTTCTGGAAGTAGCTCTTTTAGTAGTTTAGATGGAATCGGGTCTAACATACATGATGTTGGTTTAGATGATTTAACAAGTTTATACAATTCTTCCTCTCCTACAGTAGAGAATGAGTGGAATTGTTCCTCAGGGGTCTATAGTGCGCTATCTGATGCGATACTGTAGCTGACGGCTGCAGGGATACAATTTTATCTCTGATAGTATCGATCTTGGAAGTGAAGTAGTTCATAAAGTCATTACTGCTATGCTCTTGGGAAATGCCAACACCTGTTGATGCTTGATTTTTCGTTAATTTAGTTACTGTATTGAATAAATATCGGGGGTTATGTTTGTTTTCTTCTAGAAGAGACGAAAAGTAATCAGATCTAGCAGTTTTAATGCTTTTCTGTAGGATAGGGTACTTTCCGCCAAGCTAAACGAAATACCTCTAATTTAGTTTTCCTCCAGCTGCGCTCCATTTTCCGGGCTGCTCTCTTTAGGGCGCGAGTGTGCTCATTATACCACGGTGTTGGACTCTTATCCTTAATCTTCCTTAAGCGTAAAGGAGCAACCGCATCTAAAGTGCTAGAAAAGAGAGAGTCCATAGTTCCTGTTACATCATCAAGTTGTTCTGAGCTATTGGATATGCTGAGGAACTGAGATAAGTCAGGAAGATTATTTATAAAGCAGTCTTTTGTGGTAGAGGTAATGGTTCTACCATATTTGTAACAAGAAGTTGGCTTTACAGCTTTAGCTATATGGAATATACAGGAGACTAGATAATGATCTGAGATATCATCGCTCTGCTGCAAAATTTCAACGCCACTGACATCAATTCCATGTGACAGTATTAAATCTAGAGTATGATTTCGACAATGAGTAGGTCCTGACACGTGTTGTTTAACACCAATTGAGTTTAGAATGTCTATAAATGCTGATCCCAACGAATCTCTGTCATTATCAACATGGATATTAAAATCACCAACGATTAGGACTTTATCTGCAGTCAGCACTAACTCCGATAGAAGATCAGAAAATTCTTTAATAAAGTCTGTATGGTGCCCTGGTGGCCTGTATACAGTAGCCAGTACAAACATCACAGGGGATTTATCATTAACACTTGTTTCTTTGGATAACGTTATATGAAGCACCATTACTTCGAACGAATTATACTTGAAACCCAACCTCTGAGAGATACTGAAAATATTTCTATAAATTGTAGCAACACCTCCCCCTTTACCTTTTGGACGCGGTTCATGTTTGTAACAGTAATCTTGGGGTGTAGACTCGTTTAAAGTAATGTAATCATCTTGTTTTAGCCAGGTTTCTGTCAGACAAAGCACATCTAGTTTATGATCAGTGAACATATCATTTACAAAAGTGCTTTTGAAGAAAGGGATCTAATATTTAATAAGCCAAGCTTTATCATGTGTTTATCTGTATTATATCGTTTTTATTTGTTGAACATCAATTAAATTGTTACTATTACTTTGGTTTGGATGTTTTCTGTATTTTCTAGTTCGGGAACAGACACAGTCTCTATAGTGTGATATCTAGGTGAAAAAGTTTCTATGTGCTGAGAGTTAACTGACTTTGGTGGCGTGAGGCGGCTAGCAGACGATCGGTTTAGCCAGTCTGTCTGCTTCCTGACCTGGGCTCCAGTTAGTCAAGTACAAACTCTAAGACTATGTGCCATATTTCTAGAGAGAAGAGCGGCACCACCCCAGGAGGGATGAACACCATCTCTTTTCAACAGGTCAGGTCTGCCCCAAAAATTCTTCCAATTGTCTATAAAGCCTATGTTATTTTGCGGGCACCACTTAGACATCCAGCCATTAAGTGACGACAGTCTGCTATGAATCTCATCACCACGGTAAGCAGGAGCGGACCAGAGCATATTACAGTGTCTGACATCGTACTTGCAAGTTCACACACCTCTTTAACATTATTTTTGGTGATCTCCGACTGGCGAAGTCGAACATCATTAGCGCCGACGTGGATAACAATCTTACTGAATTTACGTTTAGCATTAGTCAGCACTTTTAAATTTGCCAAGATGTCAGGCGCTCTGGCTCCTGGTAAACAATGGACTATGGTGGCTGGTGTCTCTATTTTCACGTTCCGTACAATAGAATCGCCAATAACTAGAGCACTTTCATCAGGTTTCTCGGTGGGTGCGTCACCGAGTGGGAGAACCTGTTTGATGTTCTGATCGGAACGGAAGAGTGGTGTTTTGACCCGCGACTATGCCGCCTCACTGTCACCCAGTTGCCCTGCTGCACGGGCTCAACCGAAACCGAACAATGTACAGGACTCCTTGAGCTAGTCGCATCCAAAGCAGTATCTACAGCCCTCACATTCTTACTATCCTCAACTAAAGTTTGGATGCGTGTCTCTAGTTCTAAAACCTTCTCTGTCAGCCTAACTATTTCCCTGCATTTATCACATGTGAATCCTCGCTGCTGACAGAGACAGATAAACTATACATGTGGCAAACAGTGCAAACAACAATAGCAGGAGAAGAAGCCATTACTCACCGTGATTGATGAATGATACCAACTTAACTTACCACTTACCACTGTTGTTTGATGAGCTCGTGAAAACGGAGCGAGGAAAAATAAAATAATAATAGGCGCGAATAGAATGCAAATGGAACCACGAGTGACAAGCTAACGGGCTAACAAGCTGCACTCGCGGTTTTTAAAGGAGAACGATCAAATTAGTTAGATTAGTTTGAAAGATAACACCAGAAATATGGTGGGAATTAAGTTATATATTATCACTTTAGACAAAAGGGATTGAAAGTAAAGTAGAGATTCAATAAAAAGCGAAGGTACACGGAGCTACAAACACAAACCTCTCAGCAGCACAACAGACTGAAGCAATCGATCACTATCGCCTGGATGCAGAACACAGTGAAGACTGTACCTTGCATTAGTTTCATACGGCTTACAGAATATTAGTTTTCGATTTGTATTGGTAGTTTTCTATTGACATATTTCTCACGCCTATGTGTCAAGTATTCGGTTTCAGACATGTTTCAAAATGAAGTTCACGGAGACTGAGATGGCAGAAAGTGCACCCGGTGTGTTTTCTTTATTTTACAAAAGCACAAAGTTTTGTTGTATTGTCAGTGTACACAAATAAAAGTAGACCCTTTACAGATTCGACAGATTTTAGGCTTATCTGTAGCTGAGTATTATAGGTTCTTTTCTCTGTTATCAGGAATAACTGCAAGTGAACGGTTGGTTAAAGAGGCTGCATTTGACTATAAATTTAAATTTCAAGCTCAATATTGAATTTAGAACCGTTGAAATTATTTACAGTATGTAATCCTTTCATGTTCCCATTTTACATGTTATAGTACATAGATCGATTAATGGCACGCGTCATTACGCCACCACGCGACGCCATCCGACGTCTCCTCCAGAATTTCACGCATAAACATAGTTTGTCTTCGTGATGATGCCTTATACAGTTTTGGGTGTTTCATTTTTAATTTTATGAAAGCTTCAATTTAATTATTTGTACGTGCATACAGACGACGGCGCGGTGTTGAAGCTTTTATTTGCCGTCAAACGGTTGACTGCTGCTGTGTGTGTATTCTGTCGCAAAATGGTGTTTTCACACTGGCACTTTTGGTGTGGGTTACCCGGGTTCGATTAACATCAGAGTTGGATGATGTGAACGCTGTCTTCCGAACTCGCATCAGCTGATAGTCAGCTGTTCCTGATGTGTACCAATCCAGTGACACTTATCACAGAGGTCCATTTAATTCCATTCTTTCAGCATCTCTCCTATCGCATCGCTGCTCGCAAATCAAAATCTAAGATAATTGAATGCTCTTTTAATCCATATTGCTGTGTGTATTGCGTGGTCTGCCTAATTGAATTAAAAAATGAGGAACCATAACAAGTTAAACTAAGTGATGTTAGCAGTTTTGCACCGTATGCAGGAACGAAATATTAAGCATATTTGCAGCAGCATTTACGCATTTGTTTATATGAATATTTATACAGATGGAGCAAAACGCAGTCTAGAGCATGTAAAGCGGGTTGATCGCGAAGGCAGTGCTGGTAGATCACGCTTTAGGTCAGTGGTTCTCTACCGGGGGGGGGGCGCGAGATAACTTAAAACTGAAATAAAATATTCACTAATGTTATGACTAATATGTTAAATAATGTAAAAATATATAAATAAATAACAGCACCACCTCTCTACGTATTCTGTGATATTCTGTGTTTCAGAGCAGCAAACCGTTTCTCATCGCGCTGTGTGAAATACAGACTGAACGGCGGCTTAAAACCGCTGTATGAGCATGTGATACGCAAACTACAGCTCTCGGCTGGATAAAAGAAGCCAATGTCACATTAGTAGCCTAATGATTTAATGGATGACGATTGTAATCAAGTTAAAGATGATTACAGTGACATACAGGATCGTGCATTAGGCACGCGTTGTGTCCGTTATTTAATGCGCAAATGAACCTTGTATGTGTGCTGTCGACACACTGATCACTATAACATCATATTTCTGCTTGAATACAGCTCAGTATATTCACGTAGTTGAATACAGTGAGTGTTTTATAGCAGATGCTCGCGTGTTTTGGAGAAGTTTGTGAGGATCAGTGGTGTTCATGTACATATGGGCATCAAACGCGCCAAACAGCTTGTTCTGACAGAGGAACTATTCACTGATGGCGTCGAGCTGCCTTCAGATCGCTGAGTTCAGAATATACATACTTTTAAGTTGTATAGAATATCTGCAGTGACATTTTTGCGAAGTATGTTTGCAAAAAAAAGAACATGGAATGTTTAAATCTATCTTGAATTTGCTTTGTTTAAAAATAATTATGAAAATACAAAGGTTTTAGTGAATAGAAAAGTTTGGGCTTGCAGTATAGATTTGGAGAGGTCTTGGAGTAAAAAAAGGTTGAGAAGCACTGCTTTAGGTAAATGCAGGCACGGTTCTATGGGGGTACTAAGAATTTAACATTATTTTATTTTTTATTTTTTGTATTATTATTAAAAATGTAATTAATGCAATATAAAGAATCATCCAAACAAACTTTTTTATTTAGGTCTATTTATTTTATATGCATTTTATTATTTATTTGTTTTTCACTTGGTAGATCTTGGGGAGTTTCTCATTTGAAAAGTAGATCCCCACACAAAAAAGTGTGGGCGCCCCTGATGTAGAGCATGCAAATCGCTCTGAGGACACACTAATAGTAACGGACATGTGAACAAGTTAAATGAAATAAGCATTCTTGTGTATGCATTTAAACTGGGGTTCGCCATATCAAGCGGCGTAATCTCAATATCACATTGGTTTATTTCTAAAATGATGTTTTCATTAGTTTGCGGTTGATTCAGCAGCACACAGTGTCAGAAGCATGCTCTTCTTTGCTCCTAATGGCTTATATACAAATAATGTTATATCAATGACAGTCAAAGTTATTTCCGCAGGGCGTATGCTTCCCCTGCCAGTGTTGTGCCGAATTTCAACTGCCTGCCAGAATTCGACTGCACTCCGCATGCATGCACATGACGTCATTTGTTGACATCGATGCGGCTAATAATAATAATAATAATAATAATAATTCATTATATTTATATAGTGCTTTTCTAGGCACTCAAAGCGCTTTACATTGTCAGGGGGTATCTCCTCATCCACCACCAGTGTGCAGCATCCACCTGGATGATGCGAAGGCAGCCATAGTGTCCCGAACGAGAGGAGACAGAGTGATGAAGCCAATCAGTAGATATGGGGATGGTTAGGAGGCCATGATGGTCAGAGGCCAATGGGCAAATTTGACCAGGATGCCAAGGTCACACCTCTACTCTTTTCGAAAGACATCCTGGGATTTTTAATGAGCACAGAGAGTCAGGACCTCGTTTTAACATCTTATCCGAAGGACGGTGCTTGTTGACAGTATAGTGTCCCCATCACTATACTGGGATGCTAGGACCCACACAGACCACAAGGTGAGCACCCCCTGCTGGCCTCACTCTTCCAGCAGAAACCTAGTTTTCCCAGGAGGTCTCCCATCCAGTTACTGACCAGGCTCCACACTGCTTAGCTTCAGTGGGCGACCAGTCTTGGGCTACAGGGTGATATGGCTGTCAATGAATTTAATATGTTTGTTAATATGTTAATAGGGAGCTCGGTGGAGCTGGTGGATTGATGGGTGACGGTGGAGGCGAGGGAGCTAGGAGCCGAGGTGGAGCCGCTGGTTCTACGCGCCTCGGAGGCTGGAGGCGGAGTTGAGGGATATTCCAACCAAGGCGACGCTGGAGGATGGCAGTCCCGTGGAGCTTGCACCATATTGATGGAGGGCTGAGGGCGAGCAGAGGGGCTGCCAGACAACAGCGGTGGAGGAGGCAGGAGCAGGCGGGTGGGTGGGCATTCGTGAGCCTCCGGGCACTCAGGGCTGCCCTTCGGGCTCAAAGCCCACTCCTGACTGGAATCGGTGACTGAGTCTCTCTCTCGGCCAGACTGGGAAACGGGAGACCACTCTGGACTGGATGTGGGGGAGGCCATGGAGGGCTGGACGGACCAGCGGGGACGAAGGAGAGAGGAGAGGGAGCAAATCAACCTCCAGATCTGCTTCCCAGTCATTTAAGTCCCCTTCTAAGAGCGGGAATAGTCTCGTATGGGCCTTGAGAGATTTGTCCCCCTGCTCCAGCAGGAGGAGGAGGAGGTACTTGGGGCGAAGAAGGGCATCCATACAGGAACACACTACGGAAACTAAAACACTGAGAGAAAATGGGAAACAAATATGGAGGGTATACACACGGAGGTAACCGTTTCAGTCGGGTCGTTTGTCACATTACGCTGCTGCAGGAAGAACTTTCGAGAAGCGGAGGAGCATTCACATTCTTTAATGAAGAAAAACACAGGAGATAATCCACAATAGGAGCTGAGCAAACTCCCGTAGAAACAAGTAGACTCGACCAAACCAAACTGAACAGACTGGGGCTTATAAACACAAGATAATGAGGGACAGACAGGTGCGGGGAATCAACTAATGATCAAACTAAACAAGGACAGGAAGGTGACCAAATAAGGCAAAACAGGAACTGAAACGCATGACAAAACGGGTCCAATCCTGACAATAGCAGATCTCATGAATCTCATGAATCTCATGAATGTAACAGTAAAACAGTTCAGCTCAAAGTTGAAGACTAAGCTGTAACTGTAACGGATCAGCCAGGCTCCATCACCACCCAATCACAACGATCACTATCACCTGAATACTGAGCACCTGTCTTCAATCAAGCACCTTATCACCAGCGGCATATAAGCAAACACCTCAGACACCTTCAATGTCTGATCTCGTTCACACGTTGAGGACTCTCTGTATTGCTATGTGTACTTTGAAAAGCTTAACTGCTCTACTTACCTCCTGTGTTCCTCCTAGTGTCTCCTCGTCCCTCCTGTGTCTCCAGTTCTCCCGTCTTTCCCAGACGCCAGAAGGCTGTGGTGTGTGCTTCCTCCATTGTTCGTTCCAGCTCCTGTATCATACGGAGATTACAGTTACCACTCATCCTAGCTCAAGTACTTCTACTCACCATCACCACTCACCGTAACGTCACCTGGATTCCTCTCACGAACTCTCTGTGCTGCAAATAAACATCCCTGCTTTTACTAACCTGTTGTGTCTAGTCCTCTTCCATTACAGAAGATCGGACTGATACAGACAGCACAGATGAGTGATCCCGATCCATTCCAGGGGCTCGTGGACTCCCTCAAACGAGTTCTCCTGCACCGAGCACTATCCTCATCATCGGCACCGCTGCCATCACCACTTGTCACCTCCTTCCGGACTTACAGCACTTCTTCGCCTACCATCGTGGCCAGTCCAATGGCTCGTCCGGCGCCCTACTCTGGTGTGGCGGGGGAGTGCAATGGATTTCTTCTGCAGTGTAACCGTACATTTGAGATGCAACCGCTGTTATATCCCACCGATTCCTCTAAAATCGCTTTCATTATTTCCCTGCTAGCAGGACCTGCACTTCAGTGGGCGGAAACAATCTGGGCACAGTCAGGACCCATTGTCCAGAGCCTGCAGAATTTTATGATGCATTTCCGTGAAGTCTTTGGAAAAGTTGACGGTGACACCTCTGTGGGGGAGCAATTGTATAATTTGTAGCAGGGTAGTATGTCGATCGCCGAGTACTTACTGAATTTCAGGACTCTTGCGGCAGCGAGTGGATGGAACGAGCGATCGCTGTTAACCACCTACCGACTGGGGCTGGAGCCGCAACTTTGTTTACAACTCGCTGCATATGATGACACCTGTGGCCTCTAAAAATGTATACAACTATTCATCCATTGTTCAGACCGTATGCAATCCTGTCTAGCAGGTCCACCCAGCTCCGCCAGTAATGCATTCCTCCGCTGGCCAGAGCCATTTCACCCTCCAGAACCAGCTCCGGAACCCATGGTCGTCGACAGACAGCGATTATCTGCTGCTGAACGGCAGAGAAGGTTGACCCGGGGGTTATGTCTGTATTGCGGAGCTCAAGGGCATTTGATTCTGGCATGCCCTCTTCGTCCTCCACAACCAGTGGCAATTCTACCAAAGATGGTAAAGATGGAACCGCTCACCACTTGTGTAACACTTACTGCCTCTAATGTGTCAATTACAGTATCCGCTCTCCTCGACTCCGGGTCCGCAGGAAACTTCATTTCTCAAGACCTCTGCTGTCAGCTCAGCTTACAAACATCTGCCACAGAAACGATCTACCAAGTCCAGTCGATAACTGCTAAACCTCTCTGTCGACGACACATAAGACATCGTGTGGGTCCTATCTCTCTCTGAATAGGCCTCTTCCACACCGAGGACATCCATTTTCTGGTTCTGGAGGGTTCAACTGCTGACATTGTTCTAGGGCGCCCGTGGTTGGTAAGACACAATCCCATCCTGTCATGGAAGACCGGGGAAGTCCTGAAGGGGCAAGGATTGCTTTCCAGGCTGCTTTCCTGTGACACCTGCACCGCTTAAGATCGCCACCGAAGTCTTACCAGTAAATTCAACATCCATAGAAAGTCCCATTGAGAAGCAATCAGTGGATATCCCAGCCTGCTATGCCCCCTTCAGTGACGTCTTCCCGTCTACCACCACATCGACCATGGGACTGTACCATAGATCTCATTCCGGGTGAGCCAGTACCTCGAGGAAAAATTGATCCCCTCTCGCTTCCAGAACAGAAGGCCATGGAAAAATACATCAAGGAGGCGCTGGGTCAAGGCTACATCCGTCTATCAAGCTCCCCTGCTGCATCTAGCTTTTTCTTTGTGGCTAAGTAGGACGGAGGCTAATCTATAATC
This sequence comes from Onychostoma macrolepis, assembly GCF_012432095.1. Lineage (NCBI taxonomy): Eukaryota > Metazoa > Chordata > Actinopteri > Cypriniformes > Cyprinidae > Onychostoma > Onychostoma macrolepis. The sequence continues at coordinate 3,579,687 of NC_081165.1, forward strand.
CCTGTATAGATTACCGAGTTCTTAACAACATCACCGTGAAGTTCCGGTATCCACTTCCCCTCGTCCCCAGCACCCTTGAACATCGCCGAGGTGCTGGGGACGTGAGGGGGATGAATGGAAAACTGCCTTCGTGACTCCCACAGGCCACTACGAATATCTTGTCATGCCCTATGGACTCGCCAATGCCCCCTCCGTATTCCAGGACTTTATGCATGAGGTGCTCTGGAAGTTCCTCCATTGGTTTGTGATTGTCTATATTGACGATATCCTCATCTACTCCCGGAGCCAGTCCGAACATCGCCAGCATGTTGCGGAGGTCCTCCAACGCCTACGAGAACACCAGTTGTACCTCAAAGCGGAGAAATGCACTTTCCATCAGCCCTCTGTACAATTCCTCGGATACAACATAGACCGTACAGGTATCCAGATGGACGAGGGGAAGGTCGAAGCAGTTACGTCCTGGCCAACACCTACCACGATAAAAGAGCTCCAACGATTCCTAGGATTTGCAAACTTTTACCGTCGTTTTATCCAGAATTACAGTAGTATCACCAGTCCCCTCACTAGTCTGCTCCGAGGAAAAGCCAAGTCTCTGTCCCGGACACCAGCAGCCGAAGAAGCATTCACCGCCCTCAAGAAAGCCTTCACTAGTGCCCCACTTCTGGTACACCCTGACCCTGAACTCCCTTTCATCGTCGAAGTCGATGCCTCTACTACAGGAGTGGGGGCAGTGTTATCCCAGCAGCAGGGGAACCCAGCTCGACTCCATCCATGCGCCTTCTATTCTCGGAAACTCAGCCCGGCGTAGATCAATTATGACATCGGCAACCGGCAATTGTTAGCCATAATGCTGGCCTTAGAAGAGTGGAGGCATTGGCTGGAGGGAGCAGCGCAACCATTCACCGTATTAATGGATCATAAAAATCTCCAATATCTCCGGGAGGCAAAACGTCTGAATCCTAGACAAGCCAGATGGGCGTTATTCTTTACCCGATTTAATTTCATCATATCCTACCGTCCCGACCCCAGAAATATCAAGGCAGATGCGCTGTCTCGGATTCATGGTTCAATAGAAGATGCGGAGGAACCTGAAAACCTCATCAGAATGGAGCTCCCCTCCAGCCGCCGCTAATCCCGTTCCACATAATCCGCCGGGCTATCCTCCAGAATGTCAATATGTTCCACGAACCCAACGCACTCCCTTGATCCATTCAGCTCGCTCATCTCGAGGTACTGGCCACCCAGGGGCCAACAACACCCTCTCGCTGCTACGAGACCGCTTCTGGTGGCCCAATATGGCAAGGGACGTGAGAAGGTTCGTGCAAGGATGCCCCGATTGTTCCATGTCCAAGAGCCCACGCCACTTATCAGCTGGCAAACTCCTTCCACTACCAGTCCCGAATCGCCCATGGTCACACCTAGGGGTAGACTTTATCACAGATCTGCCACCTTCCAAAGGTAATACATGCATCCTTGTCATAGTTGACCATTTCTCTAAATCCTGTCGTCTTCTACCTCTCAAAGGTCTCCCCACAGCATTGGAAATGGCAGAGTTACTCTTCAACAACGTCTTCCGTTATTATGGTATACCCGAAGACATCGTCTTGGACCGAGGACCCCAGTTTATATCTCGGGTATGGAAGCCTTCTTTCAACTAATAGGTGTGACCGTTAGCCTCTCGTCCGGTTATCATCCGGAGTCAAATGGACAAACGGAGAGGAAAATCCAGGAGGTGGGGCGATTCTTACGAACCTTCTGCCATGACCACCAGAACTCCTGGAACCAGTTCCTAGGCTGGGCCGAGTACGCCCAGAACTCTCTGCGACAACACTCTACTGGTCTCACTCCCTTCCAGTGTGTGCTTGGATTCCAGCCTCCACTGTTCCTCTGGTCTGGGGAACCATCTGATGTCCCCACTGTTGACTACTGGTTCCGGGAGAGCGAGAGAGTCTAGGATGACAGCCACCACCATCTCCAACGGTCAGTGCGCAGGCAGAAGATGGCTATGGATGCGAGAAGAGCGGAGACACCTACCTATCAGCCAGGCCAGAAGGTATGGTTGTCGACCCGGGACATCCGACTGCGCCTGCCCTGTAGGAAGCTAAGTACCAGATTTGTTGGTCCCTTCACCATCCTGGAACAAATAAACAAGCTCCAACTCCCTCCACACTATAGAATTCATCCTACGTTCCATGATTCACTTCTCAAACCTCACCATGAACCTGTCTCTCTTCCCACACAGCCTGGCCAAACGGAGGAGCCCCCTCCTCCACTAATCCTAGATGAGGGATCAGTCTATAAGGTTAAGGAGATTCTGCAGGCCCGACGTCGTGGTGGGCAGTTGGAATATCTTGTGGACTGGGAAGGATATGGACCTGAGGTACGATCGTGGGTATCAAGAATTGATATATTAGACTCTGCCCTTTTGACTGAATTCCATGCAGCTCATCCGGATCAGCCAGCTCCTCTGGGCAGAGGCAGACCACCACGACGTCGGGGTGTTCGGCCCTCAGGAGCGGGCCGTGGAGGGGGGGTACTGTAACGGATCAGCCAGGCTCCATCACCACCCAATCACAACGATCACTATCACCTGAATACTGAGCACCTGTCTTCAATCAAGCACCTCATCACCAGCGGCATATAAGCATACACCTCAGACACCTTCACTGTCCGATCTCGTTCACACGTTGAGGACTCTCTGTATTGCTATACGTACTTTGAAAAGCTTACCTGCTCTACTTACCTCCTGTGTTCCTCCTAGTGTCTCCTCGTCCCTCCTGTGTCTCCAGTTCTCCCGTCTCTCCCAGACGCCAGAAGGCTGTGGTGTGTGCTTCCTCCATTGCTCGTTCCAGCTCCTGTATCATACAGAGATTACAGTTACCACTCATCTTAGCTCAAGTACTTCTGCTCACCATCACCACTCACCGTAACGTCACCCGGATTCCTCTCACGAACTCTCTGTGCTGCAAATAAACATCCCTGCTTTTACTAACCTGTTGTGTCTAGTCCTCTTCCGTTACAGTAATGCAGGCCGAAATATTTCACAAATATTATAGATCAATAAAATGGTTAAATGCTTATAAACTATTAAAAGTTTTGGTAATACTTTAAAATAAGGTCTCATTTGTTAACATTGGTAAATGCATTAACTAGCATGAACTAGCAATAAACAATATATTTTCACAGCATTTATTAATGTTTGTTGATGTTAGTTAATCAAAATGTTCATGTTAATTCACAGTGCATTAATATTAACAAATAAAACTTTAAATTTGAATAATGAATATTAACAAACATTAATAAATGATATATAATTATTGTTCATGTTAATTAATATAGTTAATGTTTATAACTGAAACCTTATTGTAAAGTGTTACTAAAGTTTTATATATGTGACCCTGGACCACAAAACCAGTCTTAAGTCGCTGGGGTATATTTGTAGCAATAGCCAAAAATACATTGCATGGGTCAAAATTATTGATTTTTTTTTTATGCCAAAAATCATTAGGATATTAAGTAAATATCATGTTCCATGAAGATATTTAGTAAATTTCTTACCGTAAATATATCAAACCTTCATTTTTGAATATGCATTGCTAAGAACTTCATTTGGACAACTTTAAAGGCGATTTTCTCAATATTTAGATTTTTTTTGCACCCTCAGATTCCAGATATTCAAATAGTTATCTCGGCCAAATATTGTCCACTCCTAACAAACCGTACATCAATGGAAGGCTTATTTATTCAGCTTTCATGTGATGTATAAATCTCAATTTCAAAAAATTGACACTTAAGACTGGTTTTGTGGTCCAGGGTCACATATTGTTCTCACTTTGTGTGTGTGTGTGTGTGTGTGTGTGTGTGTGTGTGTGTGTGTGTGTGTGTGTGTGTGTGTTTCACGGTCTTGATGGTTTGGATTAACACTTTAATTACCGTATCCCTTAAAACCAGACTGCCAGAGGTTTACTGTAAATGCATGTTCCCGCTGGGCACAGTTTTCCTGATGCCACCGGGATGGCGTTTGCACTGATGGCTTGGGCCCGCCATCGCTGCTCGCAGCTACAGGTGCATCTCAATAAATTAGAATGTCGTGGAAAAGTTATTTTATTTCAGTAATTCAACTCCAATTGTGAAACTCGTGTATTAAATAAATTCAGTGCACACAGACTGAAGTAGTTTAAGTCTTTGGTTCTTTTAATTGCGATGATTTTGGCTCACATTTAACAAAAACCCACCAATTCACTATCTCAACAAATTAGAATACTTCATAAGACCAATAAAAAAAACATTTTTAGTGAATTGTTGGCCTTCTGGAAAGTATGTTCATTTACTGTATATGTACTCAATACTTGGTAGGGGCTCCTTTTGCTTTAATTACTGCCTCAATTCAGCGTGGCATGGAGGTTATCAGTTTGTGGCACTGCTGAGGTGGTATGGAAGACCAGGTTTCTTTGACAGTGGCCTTCAGCTCATCTGCATTTTTTGGTCTCTTGTTTCTCATTTTCCTCTTGACAATCAAGGTCTGGTGAGTTTGCTGGCCAGTCAAGCACACCAACACCATGGTCATTTAACCAACTTTTGGTGCTTTTGGCAGTGTGGGCAGGTGCCAAGTCCTGCTGGAAAATGAAATCAGCATCTTCAAAAAGCTGGTCAGCAGAAGGAAGCATGAAGTGCTCCAAAATTTCTTGGTAAACGGGTGCAGTGACTTTGGTTTTCAAAAAACACAATATTACCAACACCAGCAGATGACATTGCACCCCAAATCATCACAGACTGTGGAAACTTAACACTGGACTTCAAGTAACTTGGGCTATGAGCTTCTCCACCCTTCCTCCAGACTCTAGGACCTTGGTTTCCAAATGAAATACAAAACTTGCTCTCATCTGAAAAGAGGACTTTGGACCACTGGGCAACAGTCCAGTTCTTCTTCTCCTTAGCTCAGGTAAGACGCCTCTGACGTTGTCTGTGGTTCAGGAGTGGCTTAACAAGAGGAATACGACAACTGTAGCCAAATTCCTTGACACATCTGTGTGTGGTGGCTCTTGATGCCTTGACCCCAGCCTCAGTCCATTCCTTGTGAAGTTCACCCAAATTCTTGAATCAATTTTGCTTGACAATCCTCATAAGGGATTGCTGCGGTTCTCTCGGTTGGTTGTGCATCTTTTTCTTCCACACTTTTTCCTTCCACTCAACTTTCTGTTAACATGCTTGGATACAGCACTCTGTGAACAGCCAGCTTCTTTGGCAATGAATGTTTGTGGCTTACCCTCCTTGTGAAGGGTGTCAATGATTGTCTTCTGGACAACTGTCAGATCAGCAGTCTTCCCCATGATTGTGTAGCCTAGTGAACCAAACTGAGAGACCATTTTGAAGGCTCAGGAAACCTTTGCAGGTGTTTTGAGTTAATTAGCTGATTGGCATGTCACCATATTCTAATTTGTTGAGATTTACTCTTTTTGTTAAAGCCAAATGGCATATCCTCACAAAAGATTTTGTGAGCCAAAATCACCACAATTAAAAGAACCAAAGACTTAAATTCAATGCACACAGACTGAAGTAGTTTATTTAATACACGAGTTTCACAATTTGAGTTGAATTACTGAAATAAATTAACTTTTCCACGACATTCTAATTAACTGAGATGCACCTGTATATTTAATTGTATTGAGAACATAATGAATTGTTGATTTTATTCCATTTTTTAAAAATAACAAATAAAATAAATAAACAATTTTCACACTGTTTGCTCTTGAAAGCTTTTTGAAACTAATCTTTTTAACCCAAGTCACACTACGGCATCACTGAACGTTCAAGTCTTCAAATTTTTTGATAAACCAACAGGGTTTGAACTATAGGTCTTGTATTATATTATTTGTCTGCAAATAACAGGATCCATTTGTAGTAGACCTATGCAAAATAAGTAAAAACCAAGCACAGTGAAGAAATGTCAGTCTAAAAACTTGAGTAATGGGTCTTTGGCAAGTGTCAGCAAATAATTTATTGATGTGAATTAACATATTTAATTACTCACATGAAATCCAGTATTTCTTGTAAAATGTCTGTTTATATACATTAACATACAGTGGGGCAAAAAAGTATTTAATCAGCCACCAATTGTGCAAGTTCTCCAACTTAAAAAGATGAGAGAGGCCTGTAATTTTCATCATAGGTATACCTCAACTATGAGAGCCAAAATGAGGGAAAAAAATCCAGAAAATCACATTGTAGGATTTTTAAAGAATTAATTGGTAAATTCCTCGGTAAAATAAGTATTTGGTCACCCACAAACAAGCAAGATTTCTGGCTCTCACAGACCTGTAACTTCTTCTTTAAGAGGCTCCTCTGTCCTCCACTTGTTACCTGTATTAATGGCATCTGTTTGAACTCGTTATCAGTATAAAAGACACCTGTCCACAACCTCAAACAGCCCAACTCCAAACTCCACCATGGCCAAGACCAAAGAGCTGTCAAAGGACACCAGAAACAAAATTGTAGACCTGCACCAGGCTGGGAAGACTGAATCTGCAATAGGTAAGCAGCTTGGTGTGAAGAAATCAACTGTGGGAGCAATTATTAGAAAATGGAAGACATACAAGACCACTGATAATCTCCCTCGATCTGGGGCTCCACGAAGATCTCACCCGTGGGGTCAAAATGATCACAAGAACTGTGAGCAAAATCCCAGAACCACACGGGGGGACCTAGTGAATGACCTGCAGAGAGCTGGGACCAAAGTAACAAAGGCTACCATCAGTAACACACTGCGCCGCCAGGGACTCAAATCCTGCAGTGCCAGATGTGTCCCCCTGCTTAAGCCAGTACATGTCCGGGCCCGTCTGAAGTTTGCTAGAGAGCATTTGGATGATCCAGAAGAGGATTGGGAGAATGTCATATGGTCAGATGAAACCAAAATAGAACTTTTTGGTAAAAGCTCAATTTGTCGTGTTTGGAGGAGAAAGAATGCTGAGTTGCATCCAAAGAACACCATACCTACTGTGAAGCATGGGGGTGGAAACATCATGCTTTGGGACTGTTTTTCTGCAAAGGGACCAGGACGACTGATCCGTGTAAACGAAAGAATGAATGGGGCCATGTATCGTGAGATTTTGAGTGAAAACCTCCTTCCATCAGCAAGGGCATTGAAGATGAAACGTGGTTGGGTCTTTCAGCATGACAATGATCCCAAACACACCGCCCGGGCAACGAAGGAGTGGCTTCGTAAGAAGCATTTCAAGGTCCTGGAGTGGCCTAGCCAGTCTCCAGATCTCAACCCCATCGAAAATCTTTAGAGGGAGTTGAAAGTCTGTGTTGCCCAGCGACAGCCCCAAAACATTACTGCTCTGCATGGAGGAATGGGCCAAAATACCAGCAACAGTGTGTGGAAACCTTATGAAGACTTACAGTAAACGTTTGACCTCTGTCATTGCCAACAAAGGGTATATAACAAAGTATTGAGATTAAATTTTGTTATTGACCAAATACTTATTTTCCACCATAATTTGCAAATAAATTCTTTAAAAATCCTACAATGTGATTTTCTGGATTGTTTTTTCTCATTTTGTCTCTCATAGTTGAGGTATACCTATGATGACAATTACAGGCCTCTCTCATATTTTTAAGTGGGAGAACTTGCACAATTGGTGGCTGACTAAATACTTTTTTGCCCCACTGTATATTTGACACAATGAATTGATCATAAAAGACAGCAAAGACTGTTACTGTTATATTAAAAAGTCTTTAAAAAAATTAATTTTCTATATCTATTCAAAGAATCATGAAACTCAAATGTATCACGATCTCCACACAAATAAGCTGTGCAGATGTTTTCAACGTTGATGATCAGAAATGCTTCTTGAGCAGCAAATCAGCATGTTAGAATGAATTCTGAAGGATCATGTGACACTGAAGTCTGGAGTAATGATGCTGAAAATTCAGCTTTGCATCACAGAAATAAATAACATTTGAAATATGTCAAAATATAAACTATTTATTTTGTATTGTAATGATATTTTACATTATTAAATTTTTTTGTAAATATTTGTTTATCAAATCAAGTCAGCTTTGGTGACCATAAGAGACTTCTCCCTTTGAAGCTTAAGTCGCAATCTTCACAAATATAATTCAAGGCCAGACATATCTCCTATATATGGCAGAATAATTTTGACAGGTGCCTCACAAGCTCTTGTCTTTGTGTCTTCTCAGCAAATACTCTCCAAAGCCAGAAATCACCAGCATGAATTTGATGTGCCTGGGAACCTGTACAGTGGAGCTGGGGAGGGCAGCATAATTTCAGCTGGTGTATTGTTGTAAAATTGATATTAAATTTGATTTGCTAGGAGAAATAAGAAATCAGAAATAAGCAATAAATTGATTGCACATGGGATTATATTGCGCTAATAGAAATTACACAGAGGGAATAAATGTTATTTTGTATTGTATAATAAAATCATCAAATACTTCAACACTGTGATCCAGGTTTCCCTTTTCTGAAATGAGTATGCCATCCACAGACATATTGACTGCACTAATTTAACCCTTGTGCATACGTAATTTTAAAGTAGTTACTCTGAGGTCCTTAGAGGACAAAAATGTCTGAGTAAAAAACGCTCATAAAAATTTTGAAGCTTTAGCACAGACTTATGTTTGGTCTTATTTTAAAGAAGACCTTTGGCAGATTATTATTGAAAAAAACAAAACAAGTGGAGGGCCAAAACCCACACCTTGTTCTACATGCTGTACCTATTTTACAAATTTGTAGCACTTCCACAATACAATTCATTGCATTACAGATAGAGTTATGTTATCCCTTAATACTTTAACATTAAGAAATTAGGGCGATGTGATATGTGTTGATTAAATACATGATCAACCAGCTGAGATCAAGCTATATTGTGTTTATTATCTTTAAAAATGCAAAGAAAAATCACTTTGGTCCTGTGTGTGGTATGTACGATAGAAGGCGGCCGTATGATTTCTTTGAGTGGGCATGTGTCGTGTCCTGGCCACATGACTGAGCGCTCAATTGAACACAAGGGATTTAAATATTAGTCCATTTATTCTAAGCAAGTGCAAGCAGTGCTTTAAAAATGTAATGTAAATGCAGTTTGGTGATTTGTATTTGTTGTCATTGTACGCTACTTAGCATGTCGTAAAACATGGTGGCGACTGCCCAGAATGCAATGTGCAATGACATAGTTTCCCCAAGCTCTATACTAAATTATGCAATATACAACATGCTTGTTGTCTTAAACTTGCTGATGCTAGGGGTGTATGCTTCCCCCTTTACAATCTCATATTTGCTTTAAAGCAGCTTATGCAACGTGCTTGTTGCATATCCTCGATTGCTCAGCTTGGGGTGACACTTCCCAATTAATGTGATTAATAGCATGTTAGACACTTTAATTTGGATAATATACAACAGGCTGTTGTATCAGACTTGCTGCTGCTAGGGGTGTATGTTTCCCCCTTTTATAATCACAGTTGCTTAAGCAGCTCAAGCAGCATGCTTGTTGCATGTTGCTGAGCTGGGGTGATGCTTCCTCCCAGAAATATGATTATTAAGCGAAATTTCCCATCATTGACCATTCAAATTGCATCAGATGTGTTGACCCCCAACACAACTGATGCAATTTGAATTTGGCATAGGCTGTGGTTTGTTTTGGGGGTTTGACTTGCTGCTCTCCCCGCTTTGTCCAAGCATGGCTGCATGGACAGGCGTGTGGAGTTTTGCCCAGAACAGAACCATACCGCCAACACTAACAGTATGCAATATAATTGTAATAAATATACTTTGACAGAAGTGGTCCTGCCTGAAATGTGAGTTTGTTTGCATGTGTCACTCACTTTCCTGACGATTATGACTGATGCTCTGCAAGCAGAGAGCTATATATCTCATTTCTGTTCCCCTTCAGCATACTTTAGAGCATATGCAGTACATTAGTAAGACAGACATACATGCCGTTATGTACTGAAGCTTTGGAAACAAAACCAATGGTTCAAAAACAAATATCTAAAAGTGAAGAGAGTAATGTTATGTATTTTGCCGCCTTCTTCTGTGCCATTGTTAAAAAGCAATGGGGTAGGGGGACCCAAATAAAATAATAGAAATGCAGTCCAGTGGGGGCAGGGGGAGGGGGGAGCAGTCGAATTTGGCTTCGGACCAGGTAATCGAACAAAGTGTGAAAGCACCCTTAAAGTGTACCTAAAGTATACTTGCAATAGTTCCACTTTTGCAAAATCAAATAGGCTTCAGTATATCTTTAGTTGGACTTCAGAACTACTTCTACACAATTAAAGTGCATTAAGGACAAAATTAGTTGTTCCAATTTAGCAGACTTTACTATACCAGTTTAGTATGTCAAAAATACAATTGCAGGGTATTTTTATTAAGTACATAATAGGGCTGTGCAAATAATCGAATGCGATGATCATGTCCATCTCGTCAGTAAAGCCGGTTCTGTGATTTGTAGTAAATCTCCATCACGTGCTTTCAGATGGACCGGCATTTACTACACAGAGCCGTAGTTCACTGACAAGCTATGCAATATCGCATTCATAATCGCAGGCGATATATCGCCGGTAATGAATGCGATATTGAGCAAATGAGTTTTACTCAGCAAGAAAAAAAATTAGAGGGAACATTGTTCATCGCCAGTGTCATCTTCAGTCAAATCCCATTTTACACTGCAGAGTCGCCAACAGGTCCAGATATTTAGTGTGCTTCTCTCAGATTGTGTCTTTGATAACACATACTATGTGATTGGGGCTATAATTTTGCAGTGTGTGCCCAGCATAAGGCACTCGCAGTTATACAAGAACTGAGAGGGAGGGAGAAGAGAGGGAGGTTAAATAGGGCAGCAAATGAAAAGAATATTAAGGGAGAGCAGGTGGGGCAAATTAACTATTAACAAGATAACAAGAGGGCAGGGACAATATATGAGATAGAAGAGCATATGGTAAATAGAAACAAACATGACATAAGCCAAGTGTTCACACGAAAAAGGACATGAATGCAGACAGAAATGTCAGGATCCATACCCTACACTCTAACACAAAAGGAACAGGAGAATATAGAGCCAAGGAGATTTACCCCGATCTGTGTGCTCAACCAAACACAAAATACAAAAACATGGGTGTCAGGACTCTGTCACCACATATAACAGACAAAAGTGACCAGATAGTGGCAGGGAACTACCTGATTTGTTCTTCCCCTTTTTTTACACAGTATGAGCAATTTGAGAGCACCATTGGCTTCAAGCTTTCTAATCACAGAGCTGCCAAGAGGCTATGGAAGGTTTGCATTGAACACCACACCTTTTTCAGGTAAACTAGCTGGACTAATTTGATTTATATAATTTTGTTATCAACATTGTAGTCATGTTCATGTTAATGTGGCAGCCATTATTTTACTTCACATTTCTTAGTGACAAACCTTGGGTCACCATTGTCCTATGAATTTAGTTTTTATGACTTTCAGTCATTTGTGTTTGACCTCTCAATGCCTGAAGCTGTCACACTATTGAACATGTTTTGTTTCCGGTCTCCCACATTTGCATGAAATTTAAATGGCATCAGTGGAGAACATAGTCTAGTGTGGCTATGTCTTGATAGGAATGACTAACATTGATAAAAAATCATATGGCATATCCTCTATTGCTCCAGGTATGTTATTATAAAGCCAAGAATACCATAGTGGGCTATTTTGACTTGAGAGAATTACCTATCAACCACTGTGTAGCTTTTTATTAATACAGGGGGTTGTCTTTTCAATATCTTCTGATGCAGATTATTAATGACGTTCATATCAGTAAACCAATAACATTTGTATTGGTCTGTTTTAGGCTAGTGTCTCCTGAGCCACCACCGAAGGGCTTTCTGGTGATGGGTTCAAAGTTCAGATACAGTGGAAGGACCCAGGCCCAGACACGGCAGGCCAGCGCTCTGATCGATCGGCCCGCTCCCCACTTTGAACGGTCCACTAGCAAAAGATACCTTCTTTCTCGCAGTCTAGATGGAGGTTAGAACACTTTTGTTTTCCTCTACTTTGCATTTTGCTGTTTGTTTGCATTTTGGCCAGACTCGATATTGTAGCTTTCCACTACTTTCAGTCTTTCACAATGGACACTAGGAGTTAATTTAGGAGTTAATTATGGTTGCGCACACCTTGTTCAGAGGTGACCATATCGCTACAATCATTATGAGGAAACTTTAAAAAACAACCATTGAACATTTTGCTGAACTGTTGTTGGACTGCAGGAAACATGGAATGTCATAATAATATGTCATAACAGAATTGTCCTTCAAAATTGTAAGAAGATATAGAAAAGCATCAAGTTACAAAAAATATAAAATTAAACAAATTATCTTTATACACAACTGTCACATATTATAAAAAAACACATTGTGCCGTCCTTAATTTTAAATTTCCCTGTATTTCCTGTAATTGAGTGGCTTGTCAAAATATTATATTTCTCTTAATACATAAATTAAGTAAGCATGACCAAAGTTCTTGTAGGGAAAATAATTTACTGAAAGTAGTAGTGTAGCACATTTCTTTGGTATCAAAGTTAGAATGAAAGCCTCTAAAGAATCTTGACCTTCTGCATGTGGGACAGAACTAAGACATAAACAATAGATACAGTACAGCTATGACCTTCCACTAGAGATACTGCAATACACAGGACAGCTGTAATAAACAAGACACAGGAAATGCTTTAGGAAAGAGGTTTGGTTAAGTGACATTTACATTACAATGTCATTACTCAGCTCCAGTTAGTTTGGTGTTGATTCAGTTGAGTTATAAATAAAGATAATTTTAGTGATAAGCAGCTCAACTGTCTTCATAAATCAATTTATAAATAAATTATAAACTAATTTAATTCAAATATAAAGTGTAACACTTTACGGGGTAACACTTTACAATAAGGTTCATTAGTTAACTACATTAGTTAACATGAACTAATAATTAACTGCACTTATACAGCGTTTATTATTCTTTGTTAATGTTAATTTCAACATTTACTAATACATTATTAAAATCTTTTTAACATTAGTTAATGCACTGTAAACTAACATGAACTAACAATGAACATCTGTATTTTTATTAACTAACGTTAGCGAAGATTAGTAAATACAGCAACAAATGTATTGCTCATGGTTAGTTCGTATTAGATAATACATTAACTAATGTTTAACTAGTGAACCTTATTGTAAAGTGTTACCCTTTACGGTAAGGGCACATGAATTACTATGAATTCATGCATAAATTAATATGTGAATTATGCATTACTTCATGTATTAATATCTCATGAATTATCAGGAACTGACATGAGTTCAAAGTCTTTCATTCATGACTTCATGAATGAACAACACCTTAATTAAGACATTAACTAAGGTGAGTACATCATCATGATTTATGATTTATTACGCATGATCATGATGTTTTCTTTGTTCACAAAAAACAAGGTCTTTACTATCCATTGAGGATAAAGCTATGCTTATGGTACATGATTAAAAAAACATTATTTCGTGCATGTAAGACTACTTGAATTATTAAAGGAATGTTCAAAAGACTTCTTGAACTTTCTTCATGTGACCAATGAACATTTGCAACGTCACCATCATGTGCCGTGAGGAAGTGGAGCAGGTGTGCTGAGCAGACACACAGAACGTGAACTCTTTGCTTGAGCAATCCGCTTCATCTCACATTTGTCTGCAACATCTCAAACTTACTGATGTAATATAGTTGTGCATGCATATAAAGTAAGTGTATTTTGCTGTTCTTTATTTAAATCTGCTGATTGTTTTCATGCGACTCGTTTAGTGCTATTGCGTCATATGTATTTGTGACCATCAGACGCTTACAAGAAAAAACGGTGAGAGTTAATGTGGATGGTGTCATGCGTTATGCGACACCGCTCCTTGGCATACAACACATGCCAACTCTGCACATACCAAAAGAAACTCTTCTGCCACAGCTAAGAAGCATTGAGCGAAAGCTGATGAAGAACCCTGATCAGGCCTGTGCCTACAAAACTGAGATGGAAAGACTCAGAAATGCTGCCAAGTGTAGAAACTGCATCCGTGCGAGGCTGAGAGATCACAAGAATCATGGTACATCCCTCACCACATGGTCACGGCAAGAATCGGGTCGTTTACAACTGCTCATTCCAGTATGAGGGCCAAAACTTGAACGAGCTGCTTCTTCCAGGTCCCACCTTAAGTCCCACCCTGTTGGCAGTGGTACTACACTTCCGTGAACATTCCACAGCTTTAAGCAGTGACATCCGTGGGATGTTTCATCAGGTGAGGCTGCTCCCTGATGACAAACCTTTACTCCGGTTCCTGTGGAGAGATATAACTTTAGAACAAGCACCAGATGTGTACCAGTGGCAGGTACTTCCCTTTGGGACTACTTGCAGTCCCTGTTGTGCCACGTTCGCCCTGCAAAAGCATGTGCTGAACCACAGTCAACCAGGAGATCAGGTGAGGTAGGTGATAGAAAAGTCCTTCTATGTTGACAATTGTCTCCACAGTCTCACCTCCAAAGATGGAGATCTTGTTGATCAACTCTGTGCTCTGCTAAATGAGGGAGGCTTTGAATTGCAACAGTGGGCCAGCAATTGCCCGGCAGTGATTTCTCACCTTCCCTCCGATACTAGATCGAACAGCTGTGAGCTCTGGCTTAGTCAGGGACTGCAAGATACCCATGAGTCTACCCTTGGACTGTTCTGGCATTGTCGGACACTTTGCACTACAAGCACAGGGTAGTGAATTGCACTAAAGTAACTATGCGCAGCATTTATCGTGTACTGGCCAGCCAATACGATTCCCTGGGTTATATTATCCCGTTCACCACTCGAGCAAAAATATTGGTGCAGCGCCTATGGGATAAAAAGCTTGACTGGGATGATCCGCAACTTCCAGAAGATCTGCTCAGCTTATGGAGTTCATGGGAGAAAGAACTGAGTGATCTGGATAAGATATCACTACCAAGATGCTATTCCAGTCCATATATGGATCTCCCGTGTAGCAGACTTGATATACACGTATTCTGTGATGCATCGGAGCAGGCGTATGGATCCGTGGCCTATTTGCAGCCTATACCTTGCCTTGAACTATGCGCAGCTCTGAGTGGGGCCCAGCTCTCCATGGTCCTTGTCACAGAACTCACCATTCCCATTGGTTCCTTAACACTCTGGTCAGATTCTATGACTGTGCTTATCTGGCTATTGTCAAGTTCTTGTCATTACAAGGTGTTCGTGGGAACTCGGGTGGCGGAGATACAAGAACTCACAGCATCTGCGACCTGGCGTTACATACGATCTGAAGACAATCCTGCGGACAGCATCACTGTCGTGTAGAGGTAAACGCCTGTGTGACCTAGTAACAGGAAGCCAGTGGAATCAAGGTCCTTCATTTCTCAAACTGCCGACAGCGAATTGGCCTGAGCAACCTTCCTTGCCTGCTGACAAACAAAGTAACGAGTTAAGGCAGTCTGCATTTTGTGGATCGACTACAGTTATCCCCTTGCCAAATCCACAGCAGTATGACACACTGGCCGAGTTCTTGAAGGCATGCAGTCAGCAGCTTCACGGGGCGGCGAGCATTACATGCGCTGACAAACAGAGAGAGGTAGAACAAACAGTGCTTCGCCAAATGCAGACTGAGTCCTTCCCTACCGAGATGGTCCATCTGAAGTCCGGGAAACCAGTATCCGGTACAAGCAGGCTGGCCTCTCTCTCTCCTGAGTTTGACCCTACCACTGGACTCATTCGTGTGGGTGGCCGTTAAAGACGCTGCAGTGAGGCAGAACTGGATTCTATACATCCCATAGTCCTTGCTGCTCAACATCCTGTGACCAAACTCATTATCAAGGATTATGATGAGAAGCTACACCACCCTGGGCCAGAACGAGTGTTCGCAGAGTCAAGAAGGACTTACTGGGTATGGAAGAGACAACCAGAAGTACCTCATATGGCTGACTTGCCACTTGCAAGACAACAGCTCTTTAAGCCTGCCTTATTCTCAACTGTTTCGGACCCTACATGATTAGGATTGGACGCCGAAATGAGAAGAGGTGGGGCATATTATTCAAGTGCCTTACGACCAGGGCAATGCATATAGATCTGTTGGTGAGCATAGATTCAGACTCCTTGCTGATGTCCCTGAGACGCTTTATTGCTCGACGTGGAAAACCGTACGAGTTGTTAAGTGATCAAGGCACTAACTTCAAGGGTGGAGAACGAGAGCTGAAGTAGTCCGTTGCTGCTTTGCATGAGGAACTACAAGGCCACCTTGCTTCCCAGCAAATCAAGTTCGTCTTCAGTCCACCAGAAGCACCCCACTTTGGTGGATGCTGGGAGAGGGAGATACGTTCAATTAAAACGGCTCTCCAAGTTACCTTAGAGGCTCAGACTGTAACAGAAGAAGTTTTAAGAACAGTGTTAATCGAAATTGAGGGGATCCTTAACTCAAAACCTCTCGGCTACACATCCTCTGACATTTCTGACGTTGACCCAATCACCCCCAACTGCTTCCTCATTGGACGCAGAGATACCTCCTTGTCCCAGGTCGTGTATCAAGACTCGGGAGTGCTAGGTTGACGCCGCTGGAGACACAGCCAACTGTTGGCCGACCACTTCTGGAGGCATTTCATTAAGTACTATCTGCCCAGCCTCCAAGTTCAAAAGAAATGGAAGTCGGTCAAGGGAAATCTACAAAATGGCGATGTAGTGATGACTGTTGATCCTCAGTTCCCTCAAGATTTGTGGCCAGTGGGGAAGATCTCCGAAGTGCATCCAGGAGCAGATGACAGAGTAAGGTCAGCTACTATGCAAGTTGAGAGACAAACATATACTTGACCTGTAGCTCGTCTTGTCAAGCTACCAGCCCTATCTGATGAGGAGTAATCCACTTCGAGGGAAAGACCTTTGTCAAGATGTGCGAATTCAATCATTGAATTCGGGGGCGGCTGTTCAAAAGGCTTCTTGAACTTTCTTCATGTGACCAATAAACATTTGCAACATCACCATCATGTGCATCACGTGCCGTCAGGAAGTGGAGCAGGTGTGCTGAGCAGACACACAGAATGTGAACTCTTTCCTTGAGCAATCCACTTCATCTCACATTTTGCTGTTCTTTATTTAAATTTGCTGATTGTTTTCATGCCGCCAGTGAGACTCGTCTAGTGCTATTGCGTCATATGTATATGTGTGTTTACGCCATTATTTAGCTGATTTGTCACTGTTAAGCTTGCTTTCATGTTCATTATAGCTGATGCAAGTAATATTAAGTATTTACCGCAACATATGTTAATGGTATATCGAGTTATTTCATGGCTAATGGCTCGCTTTTTACCATATCATAAACATGTGTCTCAGTCACGTCTAATGCAGTAATGGCCCCATCTTGTGGGCTGTCATAGAATGACCGCACTAATTATCTGCACAGACATGTGTTAAACTAGCCTGACTACGTCAGACTTTGTACATCCGCTCAATTTCAGTTCGCTTCTGTACTCAGTCTGATATAACAAACCAGCCCCCAGATTATCTCCGGCTCCACACCAGCCATCCAACCAACGAACAGAGGGCGGGCTGAGAGCCATGACGTAGACGCTAAGCGCCGAATTTAAGATTGTAGTTTAGGTTAGGGAAATCTAAAACGACAGTGGACATGGAGACACGGGATGCTATTCGCTCTGTTGTGGAGAATATTCCTGGCATTTGCCAAATGAAGCCCGAACAAGAAGAGTGTTTGGTTCACATTTTGAATGGAGTTGATGTTGTGGCCCTACTCCCGACAGGTTTTGGGAAAAGTTTAATTTATCAACTGATACCGATCGTCAGCGAGAAACTGGGGAGGCCAAAGTCTGGCAAGGCGATAATTGTGGATGCGTTGAATTGTAGATTTACTTCACATAATCTGCAAAAAGACGTTCACAGCCATCTTCATCTTGGTTTTGTTTTCGCCGCATACCTGTGTTTACAGCGGAAGTTCGAGGCGGCTGAGCCGGCGCATAACATACGTCATAACCAAACGTTATGTGATTGGCTTACGGGTACACCAATGATTTTAAACTTCAGACAAGTGCCTCCCCACGAGAAAGTAAATGCTTGTCAATTATGCCCTTCCAGACTCTGTCTACGAAGCAAAGTGAAGTAGCAGAGTTTGGTATTACCAGGCTAGTGTTAAACTGCCTTAATTTGTGTTTGTTTTTATACTTGAAAGGATTGTTATGGCATGATAATTGTTTAAAAATGTTAATTAATAATTTACTCATGTAAGATTCCTTTTGTATTCTGTTCTAGAACCACAACTTTTGTCATCAGTAAAAGCTTTACTGAGATTCTGAAGTCTGGGGTGAATTCTTCAAATTAGATGTCGTTCTGACCGACTGTCTGCAGGGGTTCGAATCCACCTGAATCAGTGCTAAAATTTGAAACCTCAATTACAAGGAATATACAAAAATCCCATTATCTCATGCGTGCATACAGGCTAGAATAGTATATCAATTAATGTGAGAACTAATGTTTTTCATTAAATATGATATGAGTTATCAAGCATGTTCATATCTTCTTCATAGTAGCCTGCAGGTAATTGGACAGACCACAACATTGGTCAAACAGAGCACAGTATGTGAATTCCGTTAACATCCAAATACAGTAGTCATCATTAGCTAAGCATTAGCTTCTCATGACTTCATCATGTGTGTGGCCCCTCAACTAAAGTGATGACCAGACTCCAACATTTGCCAATCACAGCACATAGTATGTGAATTCTGTTGACATCCAAATACAGTAGTCATCATTAACTAAGCACATGTCATATTTAACCCTCTGGGGTCTGAGGGTGTTTTGGGGCCCCGGAGAAGTTTTGACATGCCCTGACATTTGTGCTTTTTTCAGTTGCTAATAAACATTTTAATGGCTAAAGTCTAAAACATTGTATTCAGCACAAACTGGGCTACAATAATATGTGAGCAGCTTGTACGTACGTGATTGTGTTTTTGAGAAAACAACGTTTATGCATGGTTAGAAAAAAACAAAAATTTTGAAGTAACTGAAATAAGGCCATAACTTTTGAGAACTGGATCTTGTAGCCTAGAATATTTGCTTCAAAATGATCTGAAAATAATCTAACTCACTCATTCAGAGAAAACAATATATTGATTTAAATTCTCACTTTTTGAGTCACTTTTTGAGTAGAAAGGGTCTATGCGAGAGGGCGTGAACTTTCCTGGATAATGCTGTGACACACCTGAGAAGACAAAGGCCTGCATAATGAGCTCCATAATGAGCCATTGAGTCAGGTGTGTGACTGAGAGGGAAGAGTTACAAGAAAGAATGTGAGGAAAAAAGAAATGTGTATACATATAACTATCACATAAAATAACTTGAGATTCACTTGCGAATGCAGTTAAACAGTTTATTAGGAACAAACAAACAACAGAAGAGTCGAGACATCGTAGGTGCAATATCCAAAAAACATTAGTTCTCACTTAAATTGATATACTGTTCTAGCCTGTATGCATGCATGAGGTAATGGGATTTTTGTATATTCCTTTAATAATTCAAGTAGTCTTTCAATGGATAGTAAAGACCTTGTTTTTTTTTTTGTGAAGAAAGAAAACATCATGATCATGCGTAATAAATCATAAATCATGATGATATACTCACCTTAGTTAATGTCTCAATTAACGTGTTGTTCATCCATGAAGTCATGAATGAAAGACTTTGAGCTCATGTTAGTTCCTGATAATTCATGAGATATTAATGCATGAAGTAATGCATAATTCACACATTAATTTATGCATGAATTCATTGTAATTCATGTACCCTTACCATAAAGTGTTACCCAAAAAACTTTCCAAAAGAATGTTGTAGTCAATAGAGTCAAAGGCAGTACTAAAGTCTAGTAATACTAAGAGAGATACAACCACAATCGGACAATACAAGCGACTAATTTTTTATTGATAAGTGCAGTTACAGAACTATGATATGATCTAAATCCTGACTGAAATTCCTTGCAGACACCATTCCTTTTGAAAAAGTAATATATAAGGAGTCCTCTTTTACTAGTATTTTTGTAGTCAACTAATTCTTTAGAATAAAGTAGTTTTTTTAGGTCTTTGCCCTCAAGTGTCCCCCTTTTTTTTTTACATGTCAGTGAGCGGCAGCATATTTTATCATCTTTACAAAAATGTCATGGCCCCCAGAATAATTTGTTGCAAGAATATGTGAGCATACAATATATCAAAAGCAAGAACAGAGCCTCTGCTTTAAAAAAAAAGAAAAAAGAATCTAGCTTCATACATTCTATTTTATCAGTACTTCAATGTGGGAAAGTTTTAGTTTGAACAAAAAGCTGAGAAAATCATGTATTTTTAGATCATGTCGGTCATCCCCCCCAAAGCTTCCACAGTCATATACCTCTTTGTGGATTACAGTTCAATCAGTAACGTTAGGCAGTTTTGATTTATATGTTGTTGACTGTTTGATGATCACATTAGCTTACATGTAAGTTCTATAGTAAGATAGTTCTAATGCTTTTTTTCTGCTGCTTCTTCTCTTGCTTTTGGATCTGGAGATTCTGTATTATATCAGAAGATGCATAATAGTGCACAAGAAAACATTGATTGCTGGCCCTCACACCTGTTCCATCGCCACCCCATGACTTTAGGAAAACAGAGCACGGTGGGCAGTATGCATTTAAGCAGGCTAAATATATAGCTGCAAGCAGCAATGATGGGCCCAAGGTCCAGTGGCACCGCCAGCCTAATTGCATCAAGAAAACAGTGCAGAGCGGGCACATACATTTAACCCTCTGGCAGTCTGGTTGTTGAGTTACAGGAATGAAAGGATTAGAACATCAGGAGTGTGAAACAGATACACTTTTAACTTTTAATGATCTAAAATAATTTTTAAATGATTCTAATGATCTACAAGCATTTATAAGATAATTATATACTGTAAAACTATATCGCCAGTACAGTAAATATCAACTGATTCTATGTACTATGTCATTCTAATGGATGGAAACAGACAGGGGAAAGATCAAGTTTAAAAGATTTATTATCCTATGACTCCATCTAGTGGATAACCTTAATATTACAGCCTTCATATATCAGCTGAAATTCATGAAACTAAACATGTTCTAAGCATGTCCATATATAAAAAGTTTTAAAGAGTCTAAACAATGCACTTTAAAGATAGGCTATAAGACAACTCCTGTTTACTTTTTTGCCAATATTTTAATAAATTGCCATGGCAACACTATTTGAGATATTCAAAAACATTCATAATTTAGGTTCCTCAGTGTTTTTGCATCAGGTAGACAAAGTTTGGTATAAATTGTATGAGAGCAGTTTCAGAAGAAGAATATTAAACAGAAGAAGAAGAATATAGAAGAAGAATATCAAAGTTTGAAGCATTGCAATGGCAACAATATTTAAGTTATCAAGAATCCCTACACAGTTTTACATCTGCTTTTGACATTATTCTTCCTGCTGCCTGTTCTGTCTCTGTCTGTTTTAGCATTTCAGCTCCCCCTACTTGTCATTTTATATTCTATCACTTAAATTTATATTATTGTCATTCTGAGTTTTTAAGAACAGTGTGCAATGCACATGGTTGCGTATGGTAATTTTGCTGTCATTCCATCTTATTAACAGCACTTAACAAGGCACTGCCTGTAAGTAATGTTACGACCTCTAGGGGTTAGACTTAACAGACGTAACAGAAATAGAAAAACACCAGAGAGCTGCCGAGAAAATCTTAATATCGAGAAAAGGGAATATCTTCAGGGGCAGACAAAGCCAAAACAATAAACAAAACGAACTTATTTTTGATAACTAAATAACCTCAAAGAAAAATAAAGAAAACAAACTACAAACCAACTTCCCTACCTCCCTCAACCATAAACAAAGTGAAAAATAGGCTATACACAAAATAAAATGGCGTCTAGCCCCCTACATCCCTTAATTCGGCAAACGTGTAATAAAGTAGTATTTACAAAGTTCCAGGGCGTACACAAAGCAGAATCAGAATCCAAGTCATAGTCAAACAGGCAATGTTCAGATAAACGGGAAATGTAATATTTGATCTCGGAATAACTAACACTCAACAGATTTACTATAGGTCCACTCAGAATATCTCTCTCTGGCACAACAATCCACAGAACAATAGGTAATCAGAATTCAACAGATTTACTATAGGTCTACTCAGAATATCTCTCTCTGGCACAACGGTACGAAGTCAGCGAGGCTCGAAGGCAGAAGATGAGTGTTTGATGCGGTCCTTATCTCTGGGGAAGGTGCATAGTGGGACCAATCACCATCTCCAGCTGGTTAACAGAGACCACGCCCACCTAGAACACAAACATGTCTACACACCTGAGCAGAGAGCTCAAATACAAAAACAATTCAGATACATAGTATATCTCAAGATCATAACACCCCCACACATAAAATAAAACATACAATGTTTTACTGGTTGACATGAGACAGAGAGTCGGCAATAACATTTTCAATACCTTTCTTCAACCTTCAAGTTGAAACCTTGACAGATCAGAGACCATCGCATTAAACGATGGTTGGCATTAGACATTTGTTGAAGAAAAGTAAGAGGGTTATGATCAGTGAAAATAGTAACAGGCTGTACAGTCGAACCAATATACACTTCAAAGTACTGCAAGGTGAGGATTAATGCAAGGGCTTCTTTTTCGATAGTACTGTAGCTTATTTGATGTTTGAGGAACTTTTTCGAAAAGAAACTGATCGGATGATTCAAACCATCTTCTCCGGTCTGCAATAACACAGCACCGACACCGGTACCACTGGCGTCAACTTCACAGAAACTGTTTTTCAAAATAAGGGGCAACAAGTACGGGGGCACTACAGAGCAGAGTTTTCAGAGCTTCAAAAGCAGATTGACATTCAGGAGTCCAGTTAAAAGAAACAGCTTTACAGAGTAACCCCGTAAGAGGACTATCAACAACGGAAAAATTCTTACAAAAACAGCGATAATAACCGGTCATACCGAGAAATCGCCGAAGCTCTCTTCTAGTCTTAGGGACTGAAAAATCAAGGATAGCCTGTATCTTTGAATTCAGAGGACCACTACCGACTTCTTTACCAAGATAGGTAACCGTAGCACAACCAAATTCACACTTTGCTAGATTCACGGTAAGATTGGCATCAGAAAAACGTTTGAAGACTTCATCTATAGTTTTAAGATGGTCTTCCCAAGTGTCAGCATAGCAGACAACATCATCTAAATAAGCTTCACACTTAGACACATTAGATAACACGATAGACATTAATCGCTGAAATGTAGCTCCTGCATTTCGAAGGCCAAAAGGCATGACGCGATATTGTAGGAACTCATCAGGGCTAGCAAAGGCGGAAATTTCAGATGCACGCTCAGTAAGCGGCACCTGCCAATAACCTTTTAGCAGATCGAGTTTTGTCACAAATTTTGCATTCCCCACACGGTCTACACAATCTTCCATGTGCGGTATCGGAAAGGAATCAGCTTTGGTTAATGCATTAACTTTTCTGTAATCTGTACAGAACCTTGAAGCACCATCCGGCTTAGGGACAAGAAGACATGGGGAACACCATGGGCTAGAACTAGGGACTGCTAAATTATGTTCAAGTAGATATTGGGTTTCTTGCCTCATCAATTCTCTCTTAAGTGGATTTACACAATATGCACTTTGCTTGATGGGTGCACGTGAATCAACATCAATGTCGTGTGTTAACACTTGTGTAGTGGTGGGAATGTCACTGAACAAATTGGGATATCTCTTAATCACATCCTTGATATCAGTCTGGGCCGACATGGATAAGTGAGACAACTTTGCTGAAAGGTTTGATAGAGTTTCTGAATTGGACAAACTAGCAGAGGTAAATGTAGCACTATTCATCTTCAAACCATCAATTTCTGGTGCATATTCGGAGAGTGGTACACCTGCCGGAGCAATAGTAAGGACAGGGACCTTAATCACAGAGTCAGAGCGTGCCACATATACTTTCAGCATATTAATATGACAGACACGTGATTTTCGCCTACGATCAGGGGTATAAACAACATAATCAGTGTCACTCAATTTCTCATTAATCTCATAGGGACCACTGAATTTAGCGTTAAGCGCCGAACCAGGCACAGGAAGCAAAACGAGGACTTCATCACCAATTTGAAATGAGCGCTGGACAGCCTTTTGATCATACCGACTCTTCATTTGGTCTTGCACAGAACAAAGCGAGCTTTTAGCCAGTTTCCACAACTGATGCAGTCGATCACGAAATGAACTAATATAATCTAAAACATTCTTAGTGGGGGAGGGCTGATCAGATGAAAGAACTTGCTCCTGCAAGATCTTCAATGGACCACACACAGTGTGCCCAAAGATCAACTCTGAAGGACTGAAACCAAGGGAAGCTTGAGTCGTAGTACGAATGGCAAACAACAACAGTGGGATTTCCTCATCCCATTCTTTTTGTTCTTCAACACAAAAGGTTCGGAGCGTGGATTTGAGAGTCTGATGAAACCGTTCGATGGCACCTTGGGACTGAGGGTGATACGCACTAGATACTTGATGTTTGATGTTCAATGTTTTTTACTACTTTGGCGAACACTTTAGACATGAAATTTGTTCCTTGATCGGATTGAATATATTTAGGCACCCAAAAGGTAGTGCAGAATTTGATGACCGCTTTGACAATTGCATGAGCTTTAAGTGAAAGCAGAGGTATCGCTTCAGGATACCTGGTCGATGCACACAGTGTTAACAAGTAGGAATTTCCGGATTTAATTTTGGGCAATGGCCCAACACAATCAATCAAAATGCGCTCAAACGGTTCACCAATCACTGGTATCGGTTTCAATGGGGCCGGGGGAATAACTTGATTAGGTTTGCCGGATAACTGACATGCATGACAAGACTTACAGAATTTGGAAACGTCAGATTTCATTGAAGGCCAAAAGAAACATTTCAACAAACTATCATAAGTTTTTTTAACACCTACATGACCAGAAAGTTCATGGTCATGTGCTACACTCAAAACCTGCGCTCGAAAAGGTTTTGGAACAACAACTTGAAAAACGGTACCCCAATCATTGGTGACATGACGTGGAGACCACTTACGCATAAGGACACCATCGTCAAAGTAGTAGGCGACTGGATACTCTGGCAACACGCTCAGCTCGACAGTAGCTGCCACACAGGGACACAGAGTTTGATCGGCACCTTGTGTTTCAATTAACGTGGTTTTTCCGAATGGCAAATCGAGACTAGGAAGTGCACACATTTTTACTTCAACTGAATCAACTTTTTCCAGTGTCTCAACAGAATTGTCAGCACACAGAAAGGTTTTTGACAGATCTACAGTGTCTTTTAATTTTTGAGCCTGAGCTCGGGTCACCACACATGCATTAAACACATTAGGAAACTCTTCCTGTAAGGAACTCTTCCTGTTCAGGCAGATCTATAACTTCAGGTAAACAAAAAACTTTGTTACCTGCCAAATCATTTCCCAGTATGAGAGCTACATCCTTAACAGGTAACTCAGCACGAACAGCCAATTTAACTTTACCGGAAATAATTCCAGACCGCAAATAGACATTGTGTAAAGGGACTTTAACTACAGAAAGGTCAATGCCTTGCACTAGGACACTGGAACCACAGCTCGACTTTTCCGAAAATGGCAGCACACCCTCTAAGATTATGGACTGAGAGGCCCCAGTATCACGAAGGATGCGAACATTTTTTGTTTCAGAATCTGCTTCACTAAACGCCACTACACCTTCAAAAATAAATGGCTCAAATGCAGATTCAGCAGTTGAATCCAAAGTTACCAGCTTGGGAGAAAAAAAACGGGACACTCAGCCAATGCCACGCTTTTATAAATATTTTGTTTTCTTGCCAGCTTTTCGTTTCAGAGTGGGACAGGTACCGATGAGGTGTCCCACCTCATGACAGTAAAAACATTCACGGTTCTCCACATTTAAAACACTTGAAGCGTTCTTAGGTACTGTCGGGGAATCTTTAGAACTACGGACATGATCAGAAAAATTACGCTTTATGAGCGATGGAAACACTACTTTATGAGTAAACACAAACTCATCTGAAAAAACAGCAGCTTCAGAAAGGGAAGACACTTTCTGTTCATTCAAGTATATCACGATTTTCTCAGGTAACTCTTCCAACAACATTAACTCTTTCAACTGCTCAAACGTGACAACTTTATTTGCAGCACACCATTTCTCAAACAAATTGGCTTTGTCCCTTGCAAATTCAACGAATGTTTGACTAGGGGTTTTCACATGATTTCGGAATTTCTGTCGGTATGCCTCGGGAACTAGCTCATAAACACGCAACACGGCATTTTTCATTACCTCATAATTCAGGCTCTGTTCAAGCGTTAAAGCAGAACAGACTTCCTGCGCTTTCCCGACGAGTTTACATTGTAATAGGAGCGGCCAAATAGTCTGCGGCCACTTCAAAGTAGCAGCGATGCGTTCAAATACCGTAAAATAGGTATCGATTTCACTCTCACGAAACAGTGGAACTAAGGCAATTTGTCTGCTGATATCAAATTCAGGTTTACTTACGTGTAAGGCGCGTCGCGGCGCAGGAACAGGGCTAGGAGTGGAAGCATTTACAGGTTGTGATACAGGTACACTCAGGCTAGGCGCATCAGAGACTGAGGGGTGAACAGACTGCTTAACTATCTCTCTCTGGCACAACGGTACGAAGTCAGCGAGGCTCAAAGGCAGAAGACGAGTGTTTGAGGCGGTCCTTATCTCTGGGGAAGGTGCATAGTGGGACCAATCACCATCTCCAGCTGGTTAACAGAGACCACGCCCACCTAGAACACAAACATGTCTACACACCTGAGCAGAGAGCTCAAATACAAAAACAATTCAGATACATAGTATATCTCAAGATCATAACAGTAAAGTTGGATTATTATTGATTTATGTTATTCTGTATGTTTATGAAGAATTGCATGTTGAAATACAGTGGTGGCCAAAATTATTAGAACACTAGTATTTTCACCAGTTAAAAATGGTTTTAAGTCAGTTATTTCTATCTTTTGCTGTAGTGTCAGTAATAAATATCAGTTTACATTTCCAAACATTCATTTTGCCATTAATTGTAATAATCCAGTGAGATTTTTGTTTGCACAAGGAGTCTGACAACAGCCAGTGCTCCACACAGAGATCTGATCTCAATATCATCCAGTCTGTCTGGATTGACATGTGGCAACGTTGTCGAGATGCTTCAAGAGACCAACTCTCAAACAGTTTCAGAGACTGTTGGGTCTGATGGCAGCTGCATCCAACGTGATACCTTTTGGCCTGCTGTACATGAGGCCTTTGCAGTGGTGGCCCGAGGGGAAAACCGCTTCACATGATCAAGGCCATGCAGCGATGCTTACATGCCTTAGACATGTGGAGGAAACCATGGTTTCTGTCGCAAGGCCCAGTGCTGGGGACTCCATGTCGTCACATTATGCTAATGCCGCCCTCATGGGCTAGGGAGCAGTCTTGAGTGGCCGCTCCACCCACGGTCTATGGGGAGGACACCATCTCACGTGGCACATAAACTGCCTGGAGATGCTGGCCATGTTTCAGCCTCTGAAACACTTTCTACCAGACCTGAGAAACCATCATGTGCTTGTTTGCAAAGACAGCATATCGGTGGTCTCTTACATCAACCACCTGTGCTTGCTCTCCTTTATGCCGAGTTCACACTGCACGATTTTAGCCCGATTTTTCACTCGCCGACAGGTTTTGATAAATCGCCGACAAATGCCCTAAATCTGAGGCAAATCGGAGCTCGTTCACGCGAGTGACAATCGCGCAGTGTGAATTATCAAAGACGCGATCTGAGGGAATCGCCGACACGTCGCTGACGCCTGTGAAATATATGCTAAATATCTGGAGCTGTCGGCGATTCACAATCACGCTGTGTGCAATGATTTCTGACTGAAAACTACATCACGATGACCTTCAGCCAATGAGAGACAGATACAGGGCAGAGGGAAGTTCAGTGAGGAGTTATGGACCATATCAGTATTTTAATATGTACAATTATATCATATAGAAACAAGCACAAACGCTTGACCAGCCGCAACATCAGCATATCAGTTACTGCAAAATTATTATTTACCACTCTTTGCAGAACACAATCCCTGTTCCCTGCATCTCCCTCCTGCATAATCTGTTTTTCTTTTTGTAGCTGGAAATCAGCACACAGACCATTTGCTGGCTATATTTTTTAATACTTCCAGTCTCGCTCGAGAACAACGGGATGACGCACGCAGGTTCTCGCGTTATTTCCTTATCACTTCTCGCATGTTTTTTGTTGTGAAACATAGTTTGTGGATCAGACAGAGTTGTCGGCGATTCTTCCTATTGTGAAATCGTGCAATGTGAAAGCCCCTGTCGCCGATCCATCGTGCAATGTGAACACAGCAGCGACTGAATGCTACCCCAGATAGTCACGCAGTGTGAAAACAACAGCGATCCGACAAGTTTGAAAATCGTGCAGTGTGAACTCGGCATTACAGGCTGGCATGCCAGATCCTTCAATGGGCCCAGGGGAAACTCCTCTCTTTGAGAGCAGTCTACATCACTGGACACCTCAATCAGGGAGCAGACATCCTGTTGAGACAGGATCCGAGGCTCGGGAATGGAGGCTCCACCCTGAGGCGGTGGAGCAGATATGAAGGGTGTTCGGCAAGGCACAAGTGGATTTGGCTGTGGTTCTGGAGGCTTTCTGTAAACCTCCTTTTGAAGGAGGTTTTGGAGAAGTACCTTACAGTCAAGATTGTACTCCTTTTGGCCATCTCTTCCCTGAAGAGAGCCAACGACCTTCAGGCCCTTTCTGTGGCTCCTTCCTGTCTTGAGTTTGCACCTGGTATGGCCAGAGCGTTCCTATACCCTAGGCCTGGGTATGTTCCTAAGGTGCCCTCCCTGGTTCTGGGCTTTCTGTCCTCCTCCTTCTCGGCACCCCGACAAGGAGAAGCTTAATTATATGTGTCCAGTGTGAGCATTAGACACGTACATCCACAGAGCTACCCTTTGGAGAAAGTCAGATCAGATATTTGTCTGCTATGGTCCTCCTAAGAAAGGTCTCCCTGTGACCAAGCAGACCCTAATCAGGTCTCAGTGGATGCTATTTCAATAGCCTAGAGTCATCTGATCTCCACTCTCTATTGGGAGTCAGGGCTCACTCTAGAAGTACGGCAGCCTCCAAGGACTTTCTTTCCTGTGTTTCCTTACACAGCATTTGCAACGCTGCGGAATGGTCCACTCCGCTTACGTTCATCAGGTTCATAAAATCTTGACTTGGACGCCACTCCTGGTTCATCTGTTCTCTCGTCCTAGCTGTGCTCTTCCACAATAGGCAGGGATTTGTAATTATGGTGGCATGGGTATATCATTCCCAAACCGTTTCGACGCAACGTTAGTTCCCCAAGGGAATGAGACGCTGCATCTCGTGCCACATACTACTTGCATCCCTGTGAGTGCTTCCTTCTCAATTCAGAAGCTGTCGCTGTATCCACTGCATGTGCTTTTATGCTTCTTGGTCATTACGTCACCCCTCCAATGACATCTCGCCATTCTATTGGACTGATTTCACACGTGATTCAGAGCGTGGTCACGCAGACGCATTCCCAAAGTGGTTTGACCCAGCGTCTCATTCCCTTGGGGAAATAGGGTTACTTACATAACCTAGTGACATTCATAATACATGATTGTGAAATATGTAGTTCTGTCATGACAACTCTCGGAGGGATTGGCATGGTAATGTACATGACAATGTTAATGTATTTGGTCTTGGCGGACTAGATCTGCTATGCTGCTGCTGGTGCTGTGGCAGAGCAAGTACCGATACTTGCTACTGCCAATACATCCACAACATGCTGCTGTGAGCATGTACGAAATACTGCTGCTGCAAATATAACATACATGAAATAATCCCCTATAGCATACATGAATCACCTTGTAGCAGATCTATACAGGTGGAGCTGGGGAAGGTGGATGATTTCTGAAGCACACTGCGAACTGCTACAGCAAAAACTAGTCATATATTTGAATGTTGAGCAGAGAGCTCATTGGCTACCGATACAGGAGAGAACCAGCTGTGCCATGTGATAAAGATGTCATTAGGTCAGCTTGAGTTAGACCTATCGGACTGCGCCATCTAGAGTTTCATGCCAGAACTCTGTATTTCTGTCATGACAACTCTCGGATTGGGATTGGTAATGTACATGACAGTGTTACTGTATTTGGTCTTGGCAGAATAGATCTGCTACGCTGCTGCTGCTTCTGCTGCTGTGGCAGAGCAAGTACCGAGGCCTGCTACTGCCAATACATCCACAACATGCTGCTGTGAGCATGTATGAAATACTGCTGCTGCAAATATAACAAACATGAAATAACCCCCCACAAAGCAGGAGACACAAAAGGGACAAGAACAAAACACCCCCCAACAAGCAGATCTATCGCCAAGACATATGTACTGCTGCTGCTCCGAAGAGCCATGTGAACCGCATGTATTACTATCTATGTGTGCCTGGGCTACCATGCCGACCGACTTCATGCTAGTAGCCTATGACTATGTGTGCCTGGGCTACCACACCGACCGGCTTAACAATAGTGGCCTATAGCTATGTGAGCCTTGGCTACCATGCTGACCGGCTTAACTCTAATTAGATGCACACTATGTGTAATGTTAATTATCAAAATGGATATACATAGCAATCCGATAGATAAGACGCCAGCACCCACCTGATTTAGTCATTTGATAACTGCTGTTAATTTCTCCACTTCATCAGTCCCAGCGGCAGCAAAACAGCTTGTTAATTCATGTACGTGCAATGATGAGATGGACAAAGTTAGACGATGCATGCCATTTTACTCTCTCATGCAAATAAAAGTTGTAAGAGTACACAAGACTCCTGGGTGGACTGACCTGAATGAACTGAAATAAAAGCAGAATATAAATGTTCTTTCTCCGTTTTCTTAACTACACTGCACAGCGAGAGCACACATCACACGAATTCTCCGAACTACACTACCCATAATGCATTTCACTTGGGACTACAACAGCCGTATATAGTGATCTTCAGCGATAACTCTTATTTCCCTTCTCCCGCAACACTGTCATTGATATAACCACGATAAGCGCGTGCTTCTGACACTGCGCACAGCTGAAATCAACCACACACAATGAAAACATTGACTTTTGAAATAACGAACGTGAACATTGAGATAACACTGCTGTATATGGCGAACCCCTTTAAAATGCATACACAAGAATGCTTATTTCAGTTAACCTGTTTCATGTCCGTTACTATCAGCATGTCTTGAGTGATTAAATATGCTCTAAACTGCGTTTTGCTCTAGCTATATAAACACTAGTGATGTTCGGTTCTTGAACGAATCGTTCTTTTGAGCCGGTTCTTAGGAAATAACCGATCCATCTTTAGTTCCTGGTTGATGACACGGGACACACAGCTGAAGTAGCACGTCCGAATGAGTTTGTTCGACCAACTGTCGAAATTTGCTGAGTGTTACCGAGGACTCAAAAAGAACCAAATGAGCTGGTTAAACTAACTGGCGAAGTTTGCTGAGGATTACCGAGCGAGGACTAGGCAAGCCTGAGGCACGTACTGGAAATATGCTAATTATGATTACTGCTATAAATTAACATTTTATTAAATCCTGCAAAAATAAATACATTTAAAAAAAATGTATTCCAGTACAGTTTATTGTGCTTGCTTGCAGATTATTTTTAAGTTGTTTAAGCATAATCAATGAGTTTATAAGACTGGTTTATTCCTTCTTTATACTTTAGACGTAGGACATATCCGCATTTGTGCATCGATGTCTGTAATGTGTGCTGTAGGTGCGAAACGTTTAGGAATCTTATCCTAGTTGTAGCTAATCACTGTTGGTGGTATCTGATATAAAGGATCCACAAATTAAACTGTGATTAACTTAAGTGAATGAAAGGCAATAATCAGCAATATGCGTTCACACAATAACTTTTTATTTGAATGTTTCAATATGTGTTGACACAACTGACTTTATTTGAATGTTTTATTGATAAAACATGACACTGAGTTGTTAAAAAAGAGAAGTGTAGTGACATCATTGTTTGACGGCATCAGGAACCAATGAATCGGCTGTTTGAACCGGTTCAATGAGCCGAACTGTCCGAAAAAGAACCAGTTCGTGGAAATGAATCGGACTTTGCATCACTAATAAACACAGATGCATTTAGTATTTAGCTGCTAATTGCATTTAGATGCTGCTAATACAATGCAATGCTTCATACAATGCAAACTGCTAACATGACACTTAATTATGGTTGCTCATATTTTAATTCAATTAGGCAGACCCTAATGAAATACACACAGCGATATGGATTAGAAGAGCATTCACTTATCTTAGACGTTGATTTCGCTGTTCTGAAGCACGCTACAAACTGCTACAGCGAGCGCTAGTCATATATTTGAATGTTGAGCAGAGAGCTCATTAGTTACCGATACAGGAGAGAACCAATCAGCTGTGCCATGTGATAATGATGTCATTAGGTCAGATTGAGTTAGACCTATCAGACTGCGCCATCTAGAGTTTCATGCCAGAACTCTGTATTTCTGTTTATGGGTCATGCCACGGGTGCCTTATGCATTATGGGTGCCTTCATACCTTACAAATGATCAAACATATAATTAATATAACAAATAAATGTAAAAAACATAACAATACTATGTAAACGTTCATCAATATTACATCAAAAAAGTCAATTAAATATTATTTTAAATAATTTAAATAGCATTTATGCTGATAAACAGTGCTTAAAATGTCAGATTCTAGATTTTTGCGTTCTGGTAATTGTTTTTAAGGATCCGGCATTAGATCGTGACAGTGCGTGCGTGCGTATACACTATGAGAGCGAGCGCAGGTTTATGTAGATGCACTTGGAGATTATGTAGCCTTTTGGTCCTCAACATATTTTTGACCATGACCAATCAGCTTTCTTAAATTCAAACTCGCTCTCATTGATTGGTGCTTACTGCTTATTGTTTTGTGAGCAGCGTATCGTTTGGAAAGAGTGTAATAATACCAGAAATACCAGAAATAATACCAAATAAATTGAAATATTATAATTAGTGCTGTCAATCGATTAAAAAATGTAATCGCGTTAATCACAGTCATGAACTGTGATTAATCATGATTAATCGCAAATTTAAAATACTTGGATTTACCTGTAAATGTGTTGAAAAAGAAATGCATGACAAACTAGTTTAAGGAAACAGAACCTTTCACACTTCCGCCAGGTATGAGACATAATCCTTATTATTCTTTTATCTTTATTCTTTTGTTTTTATTTAGCCATTATCAGCCTTTTACTGGCAATAAAACGTTTACCAACTATTATTAAAAGTATTTCTAAATAAATACAACAAAACATTTCTTGCGACCTTACGTGAAGTATTATGACAAAATGCATTATGAAGAAGAATTTGACCTGTTCTGCAGCTATATTAGAGTTAATATTAGCATCATGCTACATACGACAATTTATGAGATTAATAGTACACTTTTACTCAGAACTCACTTCAAACCACCATCGAGTGTTTGTAATAACTTCCTTTTGCGATCACAAGTGGAATTTGGTTGTTTACTGTTGGTAAAATATGCTATTTATAGCCTTTTATATCGCTGCACAATTTAGCATTTCAGATGCACACATTCAACTCTATAGTGGCTGTTGTCATGTTTATTTCTGCTGCTCTGGCTGAAACTCACGTTGTTTGTGATGTTACAACCGCCTCTCCGTTCTTAAGTTGCCAGGGATACATTCCAAGTATTAATACACATTAGTAAAAGGATCTATTTTAATTTTTATTTGTTTATATACACTTTGGGTGGCCGTGGTACATTAAAAAAGTAGCCCAAAAACCGCAACCCATGGCTCTGTAATTTTTCCCGTGACTATATTTTCAAAATAGCCCACTTGATAGATAACCTTCCACGCTGCAATGACGGGAAGAAGTTGGGGGCAAACCTTATCAAACAATTAATCTGCGTTAAAAAAATATTAACGCGTTAAAAAATTTTGATTAATCGCATGCGTAAACGTGTTGTTGACACCCATAATTATAATGTATAAATATAGCTATACTTTAGTATAGCTCGCTCTAAAACAAATCAATTAAATGTAATGGTATTCAGAACAGAACAAGAATGAAATAAAAATATATAAAGCTAAAGATATATTTTGCATATTAAGCTATACCTTTTATATATACTGTGATTGAATTTTATTTTCACGAAAACAAATTTTGTTATTTTTAATGTATTTTAGATATACATTTTCCTTAAATCATCCTGGCGACCCATTTTTGACCCAGGGTTTGAAATCCTGTGCCCTATTATGTCCATGCAGAAATTGTGAACGATCCTATAATTGTGGCATCACCATTCATTGACGTTTATTGAATGTTCTGGGAAAACTGAAGTTTTTTTTTATTGTCAGTGTCGCTCACAGCGCCTTTTAATTGCTGTTTTGGATCCGGTAATTATTCATTTACAAGTCAAGTCAAGTCAAGTCACCTTTATTTATATAGCGCTTTTACAATACAGATTGTGTCAAAGCACTTAACAGTATCAAATTGGAGGATAGAGTGTCAGTAATGTATAATGATAAGATTAAACACTCAATTTTCAATTTACAAATTAAGCACTGCTGATAAAGGTCCCTCATTATGATTTTTATTTTTCAGCAGAACTTGAATTTGCAAAATGAAGGCAAAATGACATAAAAATCACATTTGCATATTGTTCTAAATATCTCATTGTTTAGCAATGTTTTTGGCATATGTATACATTTTTTCTGTAAAATATAAATCATTTTATTGGTGTCCCCTGATTTCATGGTACTCTAATCAAAAAACCCTTGTAAAATAATGTACATTCAAGTAACATCACTTCTTGGAGGTTACATTATCTCTCAGCCAGGATTGCTACACTTAAAACACAAGCATGTTTCTCTCACTCTATACTGTTCTATTTCTGATGATATGAGGCTTGACTGAGGGGGGCCATCATGCGGTGTCAATACTGTTACCA
Organism: Onychostoma macrolepis; assembly: GCF_012432095.1. Taxonomy (NCBI): domain Eukaryota; kingdom Metazoa; phylum Chordata; class Actinopteri; order Cypriniformes; family Cyprinidae; genus Onychostoma; species Onychostoma macrolepis. The sequence continues at coordinate 3,614,846 of NC_081165.1, forward strand.
TATTTAAAATGTATATTTAAACAGTTATTTATTACTTTCAATATAATCAATATCTACAAGTAACACCCTTTCAAAGTGTACAACATGTGCTTTTGTGAACATGACTATTAGCTAGCAATTAGCAAATTTGTTTGAAATCATCAAAGCTGTTACTGTCAACCTGTTACTTTTTAGAGTAACAGGTTTTCACATGTGGGTAACAGGGATGACATAGATTAGGTTTCACTCAGTTTTTAAAGATTGTCTGTGTAAAATTCAAACATTTTAAAGATATGCCTATATGATTTAGTGGCATATGAGCATCAGTTACATTTTTAGTTAGTACCGTTGGTATTGTTGTTATTACTATTGTTGTTGTTAATGACCAGGATAGGATGATCAGTTTCAATAAAACACTTTTTTTTCATAACTCATGCGCACAAAAAGTATTCTCGCAGCTTCGTAAAATTATGGTTGAACCCCTGATATGTCACATGGACTATTTTACCGATGTCCTTGCTACGTTTCTGTGCGTTGATTGTGGTAATATCCTTGCTGCCTATGGAGGGTCAGAGAGCTCTCAGATTCCATCAAAAATATCTTAATTTGTGTAATGAAGGTCTTACTGGTTTGGAACGACATGAGGGTGAGTAATTAATGACAGAATGTTCTTTTTTTGGGGTGAAATAACCCTTTAAAACATTAGATCTTTTAGAAATGTAATGCGCTAAATCAACAATGAAGTGACTTTAACTGAAAAATTTGCTGTTTACTATTGTCGTATAACTATGTCAAGTAAGTGCAAAACAATGTAATACAAAAAACTTTACATTAATGTAAACAGATATGTGCAGTGTGCTGAAGAATATGCGTCCTGTTACTCTGTCAATCCTATTTCTGGCATCAATTTCTTAAAATTTTTAAAAATGATATTTGATACAGCCTTCCAGGTTTTTCCATTGCAACTTTAACTATATTTTATTTTGGACAAAGCCCTCTAAAATTATCATATTCTTGGTCATCTGAATGACAAATATAAAACAAAAATAAAAAATCCAAAATTTGAAACAATCCCAGTGAAAAGAGAGACTGAAATGCTGCTCATATATGTGAGAACTATCATATAGTTTTAATGAAACTATAGTATCTAGTAACGCTTGTGTCGGTAACAGGGTTCATAAAAATATCAAATCATCAAATAGTCATAAAATAATAAATTGCATAGCCTGAAATGGCACAATAACATTTCTTGTCATTTTAAGGTGTCTTAATTACATGGATATTTAAAAAATATTATTTATTTTATTTTCCAATTTTTCGAAGTGGAAAAGGCACCAATTTCGTCGAATGACCCTTATATTATAATATCTTTGCACTGCTTGTAACGGTGGTTGTCCCAAAATACAACAAAAGTTAACAAACATACAAAAAAAAAACTATCTGAAGCGGGAACCGAACCCAGGTCTCCTGTGTGATGATGCTGAGTCCTAACTGCACTCGAGTTTTTACTCGACTTTCAGACCGAAAGCCTCAAAGAAAAAAAAGAAAAAACACAATCAGTTACTGATATTCGGGCGCCAGACAAGCATATACCTGCCACAACATTTTTATATTAATTCATTCATCCAGGATAGCACAACAGACAAACAAAACCATCTGCTACATACAAAAGAGATAACGTTAGAACAAAGGCAACACTACAGGAAAAGTTGTATGCAACTTTCTTTATTTTTAATGAGGTAATATAGTATGGACAATACTATATTATTGAGCAATACTAATACTGAGCTAGACAATGACATCTCTGAATTCAATAATGAAATGCCTTTAACTGAAAATTGAGTGTTTAATCTTATCATTATGCATTACTGACACTCTATCCTCCAATTTGATACTGTTAAGTGCTTTGACACAATCTGTATTGTTAAAAGTGCTATATAAATAAAAGTGACTTGACTTGACTTGACAAGTTTTCAGATCATTAAGCACCACAATTCCACTTTTAAAAAAAAAGAAATTGAAAAATAAACTAACAAAAACAAACCAAACAAAACAGCACTTTTTAAATATGCAGAAATTAGTGCGATGAGTGTATGTGTGACTGTGATTAGAGCGAACGGTGACCAAGCTAGCAGCACGGGTGGCAAAGAATGACTCAGAAACATCGGTAGGGTCAGCCTGCTCCAGTTCAATCACAAAATCGACAAAGAGGCATTCGCCAGCCAAGAGAAATGCCCTTTAGCAACAGGCAAATGTGTGACTGTGATTAGAGCGAACAGTGACCAAGCTGGCAGCACGGGTGGCAAAGAATGACTTAGAAACATCGGTAGGGTCAGCCTGCTCCAGTTCAATCACAAAATCGACAAAGAGGCATTCGCCAGCCAAGAGAAATGCCCGTTAGCAACAGGCAAAGCAGGTATCACGGCCTCCTCTCTAGGATCCCTAGAAACGCACACTCCAAAAAATCCACCTGCAAGGACTGCCTTCAAAAGGGAACGTGACACAAAGGTTCTGGGCAGTTGAACTTCCCTCCAGTCTCTTAACCTTGCCCTATATACATGGACTCCTCCTCTTAATTGGTCCTCGCCTCCCATCCTAATATATTTTATTTGGAAGACGGTGACAGAGAAAATGAAAGTCAACAAACGGGCAGGACAGAAAATATCTGTATTGCCACATGCTTAAGATCTTATCTCTCAGTATGTTTATACTGTGTAAAAATTTTGCATGATTATCTCATATTGGATGTAACTGAACTCATGTTACAGTTTATTACGATCTTTTTTCATTTATTTTACAGTTTAACACATTATAATTTGTAAATCAACTGAGCTATGACTTCCTGGGGCCCGTTTCAGTTAAAACTCTGAGAATGCTAACCCTGAAATTAGGGAAACTGGGTTCCCTGTCGATACTCCACTCGTACTGCGTCTTGTCTAAAGACGCTATGGGAAAAGCCTTTTTTCCTTCTGACTGAAGCCTTATTCAATCACGCAGTGAAACTGCACAGCCATTGGTTCGTGCAGTGTGTAAAAAACGAACCAATGGCGACGGAGCCCGCCAGAGCCCGGAGCCGTCTGGCTATATAAGCGGCCGTTTCGCCATAGGAACTCAGATGTCTTCTCCTTCAGCGACGACGACGACTTCGTCTCTTCACTGATCCAGGAAGCCTGCTCAGCGTGGAAATGCCTCGCAGCTGGAACCAGCGACCTCTGCTCGGCTGAATCCGCCTCCTCTTAGCGCCATCAGCATCGCAGCGGTTCCGGTCCCACTCCCCTGCAGCCATCCGGCGAAGCTCACGCATTCTTCTAAAAGAGTAGCGGTGTTGTTGCAAATGCCACGCCGTTATTGCGGTGTCTCCCTTGCACGCCGATGACGGCCACAGCGAATGTGTTTCCTGCTTGGGGAAATCCCATGCAAATGCCGCGCTCGCTGGCACTGATTGTTCTCACTGTAGAGAGTGACTCCGCCCCTCACGCCCTCCCGTTTTCTTCCTCGCAGGGACCTGTGAGGAAAAAACAGCGGGGCAGAGGATCTCAGCGCACGGCTGAGAGCGAGCTCACGTCGGCTCAGTTTCCGCGTGCCGTTTTTACTGAGGCACAGAAGTCGTCCCAGGCCATGTGACACTTCCTGCCCAAATGCTCCAGCTCCGTAGCTGCTTCCAGTCGCCCTAAGCCGCCGACTCAGCAGCCAGCGAAACCTGCCAGACGCCAACCTTTTCCTAAGCGCCAGGGCCCCCGACCTAGGATAGCGTTGGACCCAGCGCCTCCGGCGTCTTCAATGATCTGCAGAACAGGAAGAGGAAGGGACAGAGTTCCACCACGGCCGGACTGCCCCCCAAACAGCCTCTCTGGAGCCTCTTATCACCCCGTTCAACACCGGGTGCGGAGGGAGATGTGTTTGTTGCAGTTATAGGGCCCGTACAAGCTCCCAAGCAACCACCCGCTGTTATAGTGGGAAAAATAAAACACAAACATTCTCAAAAAGAGAGCAAAATTCCTCTTCCGTGTCTCACGAGTGCCCTGCCCCCGTGCTGCCGGCCACTCGAGTTTATCCAACCCCTCGCCACGCGGGCCGAGGCCTGGCAGGCCATCCCTGGAGTCTTAGAGTGGGTTATGGGGATAATAAAACGAGGTTACTCACTTCAGTTCGCTTAAAGACCCCCGCACTTCAGTGGCGTGGTCTCCACCTCAGTACGAAGCGAGAACGCCCACGTTCTACGCTCAGAGGTGATGATTCTGCTGGAAAAAGGAGCAATAGAAAGAGTTCCTCCAGCTCAGAGCGAGTCAGGCTTCTACAGCCGTTATTTCCTCGTCCCCAAAATGGATGGTGGCATTCGGCCCATCCTCGATCTCAGACGCCTAAATTGCGCCCTCATGAAAAGGTAGTTCAGGCTGATCACATTGAAACAGATCCTCTCGCAGATTCAGCCAGGGGACTGGTTTCTTCCCCGGACCTGAAAGATGCATACTTTCACGTCCAGATAGCCCCCCACCACAGACGATTCTTGAGATTCTCCTTCGAGGGAGTGGCTTATTAGTACACGGTCCTTCCCTTTGGACTGTCTCTGGCCCCCCGCACTTTTACGAAGTGCATGGACGCGGCTCTCTCCCCTCTGAGACAGATGGGAGTCCACATTCTCAACTACCTCGACGACTGGCTCGTTCTGGCCCAGTCAGAGGTGGAACTTTTATCGCACAGAACCCTCCTCCTCAGCCACCTAGAGCACCTGGGACTCAGGGTCAATTTCGCCAAGAGCAGGCTGTCTCCCAGTCAACGTATATCGTTCCTGGGAACAGTTCTCAACTCGACTCAAATGAGAGCCGTAGTCGCACCAGACCGTGCTCTGGTCATGCGAGAACTCACAACCTCCTCGAGATCGGTGCCACTCGCCCTCTCAAGATGTTTCAAAGAATGCTAGGCCTCATGGCCTGAAACCTCAAGTTCCATCACATGCATGGCGTCACGGACTCCTGCGTATCGGGGTGAGCCAGGCCTGTGTGACAGCCCTAGCCCCCTGGAGAGACCTTCATTGGATGGAAAAAGGAGTGGCTATGGGAATGGTTTGCAGGAGAAAGGTCATCACGACAGACGCCTCCAACACAGGGGAGCACTGTGCGAGGGCAGACCAGCTTTCGGCCATTGGTCGAAAGCGGAGAAGCGGCTTCACATCAACTGCTTGGAAATGCTAGCACTATGTCATGCATGCCAGTTCTTCCTGCCATACCTGAAAGGACACCACGTGCTAATCCGCTCGGACAGCATGTCTGTAGTGTCCTACATAAATCACCAAGGAGGCCTCTCCTCAAAGCACCTTTGCCTATTGGCAGAACGCCTTCTAGAGTGGTCTCTACCCCATCTGCGCTCACTGAAAGCAGCGTACATACCGGGCAGATTGAACTACGGAGCGGACAAGTTATCTAGTAGCAATGTCCCCTCAGAGGAGTGAGGGGCAATGTCCACCCGCAGACGGTTCAGAGAATTTGGGAGATCTTCAGCGAGGCCGAGGTAGACCTCTTCGCCTCAGGAGACAACTCTCACTGCCTGACTTATTATTCAAAGGTCGAGGATGCGCTGGCCCACGAATGGCCCAACCTCCTCCTTTATGCATTCCCCCCGATTGCCCTGATCCCGCAGGTTATCAGGCGAATCAAGGAGCGGGGACACAGGGTCCTCTTGGTGACCCCCCTGTGAAAAAATCAACCTTGGTTGTCAGAGCTGACTCAGCTGCTCATAGCAGCCCCGTGGCCCATTCCCCTGAGACGGGACCTCCTGTCTCAAGCGAACGGGACAATTTGGCACCCTTGGCCCGACCTCCATTCAGAGCTCAAGTCATCACGCTCTCCGTGCTTCCTCCCTCTGATGAGGACCGGGAGTTATCCTTGCTCTGCCCTGTCAGAGCTTTGAGAATCTACTTCAGGAGATCGGAACAACTCTTTGTTAGCTTCGATATCCGTGCCAGAGGGCTTCCTGTTACGAAGCAGAGGCTCTCCAGATGGATAGTGGATGCCGTTACGCTAGCGTACTCGTCCTTGGGCCTACAATACCCCATCGGAGTACGAGCCCACTCCATAAGAGGCATTGCCTCGTCGTGGGCGTGGTCTAGTGGTTTGTCTATTACAGAGACCTGTGCGGCGGCCGGCTGGGCCTCACCATCCACATTTGCTAGGTTTTATAACCTGGAGGTACCGGCTTTATAGGCCAGAGTCCTCTCTGCTTAAAGGCACAGTATGCATGGGAACTTTCCGACGGAGAACCCTTGAACGCATGGCGCTCAAGACCTCTGATTGGTTACTTGTATGTTCGGCCCTCGGTGTCAAAATACAAGAGGTTCTGGAGTGATTATCCAGGCCGGGCATGACCTCCTTGAGTTTAGCCCGCTTTAGCCTTGGGTCTTTTTTATACTTCCCTTAAGCATTGAATTCTTAAGGTGGTGTAAATTGAGTCGTTCCTCTATCAGCACGGCGTAATTGAATTGTGTTCCCGTAGCGTCTTTAGACAAGACGCAGTATAAGTGGAGTATCGACAGGGAACGTACTCGGTTACTGTCGTAACCTCGGTTCCCTGAGATACGGAACGAGTACTGTGTACTTGCCGTGCTGGATAGCTGCACGACTCGGTCGTCACTTCAGTCGAGGAAACCTGAGTTCCTATGGCGAAACGGCCGCTTATATAGCCAGACGGCTCCGCCCATTCTGGCGGGCTCTGGTGGGCTCCGTTGCCATAGGCTCGTGCTCTGCTGCCGAGCCATTGGTTCGTTTTTTCACTGCTTGATTGAATAAGGCTTCAGTCAGAAGGAAAAAAGGCTTTTCCTGTAGCGTCTTTAGACAAGATGCAGTACTCGTTCCGTATCTCAGGGAACCAAGGTTACGACGTTTTCCGTTTCAAAATGGGAGGTTTGTCAAACCCGAGAAAGCAGTGTAAGTCAAGCCCGTTTCTGAAAGAGAGGTAACTTATACTCAGAGTCAGTTACCGTGGTAACTTGCTCTGTGACCCTAACCTGGGGTGCGTTTCCCAAAAGCAACTATGGTCGCAAGTTCTGTTGTTACCAATAAAGTTCAGTGGAACTAACAACCATAGTTAGCTAACGATGCTTTTGGGAAACACACCCCTGGTCGGGAGCAGGCAAATCAGTTTGCAAAATAAGAAAAATGCACTTAAATTATTTTTTTACCTTCATGGAAACAAGACTAAATGTTATTTTTAATAAATTCTTTTTTATATACTTTTTTTTTTTTTGCCATATTCACATGCATATGCATATCACATGCATGAAGTTTTCTTTAAAACATCGGAGATGCAGAGCACATTAGTAAGGCCGCTGTATGCAGACCACTGATCTATATCTAATCTCTATTATAGATCAGTGATGCAGACCGATAAGGAAAGTGTGCGTCACTCTCTCACACTCATTCTGATCATTTTTTCCTGGGCAAATCCGTCAAAGAGGAGTTTCACAGGACTGTAGGTTAGTGGTGTAGCAATCGGTTTAAATGAGGCTAATCTGATAAATGACGTTCACTTGATAACATTCTTTCTGTGACCTCTGGAAGTAATCAGAATTTCCTTCAGGATTTTCAGTGTGGTTGGATGCATTGATGACAAGCATATCCCCACCATTGCACCTTCTGAAAATGAAACTGATTACTGTATGGAATGGAAGGATGCCAGATGGAGGGGTAGTAGCCTACGAGATATATGCCGTAACCACCAGCTGTTAAATAAATTATTCACAATTTTTTTGGACATCTTTATTTCCTGAAAATACAAAAGAAACAGTTATTCTTTTTCCATAAAGATTTTAAAATTCTTCTGATACTTAACCAACTCCTCTTCATCTGTCAGTGGTGCTGGTGCAGGTTCTCCCATTGCCTTCTTGCTGTTGACTGAGTACAAGTCAGTAGTTAATTTTATTACTCTAATTAAGAAATGTAACAGGTTGGATTAGAAAATATTTAATTATGTGAAAAGAGTGTTAGACTATGTGAGAAAAGCTGCAGTGCACTGAAATAGACACTGAATGATATTTAATTTATGCTTAAAGCTTTACCTTGATTGATATTATAACAGTTATTAAGTTATTAACAGTTCATTTAAGAATTAAAGTTACGTATTGACGTGTACGCGGACGTCTTTTTGTCGGGTGCTGTTGCCATGGTGAATTGTAATTTCAGCACTCTGCTGATCATGACTTTTCATAGTCGTGGTGCACGCGCTAAACACAGATTCAGCCTACTCAGAGTTGAATGAACTAACACAATTCAGCCGTTCTGAAACCAAAAAAAGTTTTCCATCTCATGGTAAGTCAACACGGTAAGAGTTGGTTGAACCTCCTTATTGAAACGGAGTCAACTCCCCTGGAGTCAAGTCCTTTTATTGAGTATAAATGTTTATCTTGCTGGATACTAAGTCAGTACGCTGCCAGTTGGTGTCACTATAACTTTGAAGCATAGTCACATCTATGTGAACAGTCTACTTCAACAAACAAACTGCTGAAGTTTGATCAAAATCAGCCAATGTATGCTGAAGTTATAAGTTAAGTTGTGACGTATTGTCAAGTATGGTGACCCATACTCGAAATGGTGCTCTGCATTTAACCCATCCAAGTGCACACACACAGCAGTGAGTAGTGAACAAGTGCGCACACACACACACACACAGTGAACAGCCTTGCTCCAGCACCCCGGGGAGCAATTAGGGGTGCCTTGCTCAAGGGCACCTTAGTCATGGTATCAAAGGTGGAGAGAGTTCTGTTCATTCACAATCCCCACCTTCAATTCCTGCCGGTGCAAGAATCAAACCAGCAACCTTCAGGTTACAAGCCCAACTCCCTAACCATTAGGCCACGACTACCCTTAATAACACACTCTTTTAAATTTGTTGCCTTGCCATGGCCAAGGCATTCAGTATATATATATATATTCACTGGGGGGACTCAAGCTTTTTTTGCGGGGAGATTATTATATAATCTATAATAACATTTATTAACAACATATTTAATATTTTCTCTAAACTTTCTTGTATATTTAGACAAGCACTGCAATTCTGGCCAAATTAAAGATACATAGTGTGTGAATTTGCACATATTACTTTGCAAAAACGTTTGCAGTTAGTTTTTAATATTACATTCTTGAGGACTCTATGCTTACATTTCTTTTGAGGAGCACTAGTGCTCCTACTTAAAAAAAATAAAAAATAGGAACATACTATCTGATCAATGACAGGAGGGTCATTCCTGGGATTCTGTAACATTTAAACTTGGAATATACATGTTTTTCAACTTCTAAATGCACCATATCATTAGGCACATATCAAACCTCCAAAAAATATTCAGCATATTTTAATATATCATATTCAAAATATCATATTTTCCCACCTCGGGCATTAAAGACCTTTTGTCAATTTGAGTTTTTTTCCTTTTTTTTTTTTTTTTTCTCAACCCCGTAACAGACAAAATGGGATTGGTTTAAAAAGGATTTTACACAGAAATTGTTATAAAACAAACATCGACCTACTGCTCTTGTGTCCCTGATAACAATTTAATGATAACATTTATCATCATTTTCACATTTTTATAGGACTGAAGCTAAAAATACACAAATTGTGTCTACAGTCTCTTTATTTTTGTGAAAAACATTTTTAATTTAAAATTTTAACTAAAAACACAATTTTATTGTTTTAGCCCTTAACATGTCAGATGGTAATCAGCAAGAAATACTTTTGTTCTTAATTGTCTTCCCTATATTTTTCTAAAAATATTAATGTGACAAGGTGTAATCGGGTTGAAGACTATAACACATTTGAAGGGATACATTGCCTTAAATTTAAATTTTTGGTTTTGTTTCTCTCTTATATTGTCCCCTTGTTTCTGGGTCAACATATCTGCATGGCCAACATTGTCTTTCTGCTGCAAATGTGGGCACAATTTCTGATGTATGATGCTTGTCCACGTTTAAGTGGACATATCATGTCAAAAATTATATAAAAAAAAAATATATGAGTTGTCATGATTTTGGAGTATATATATTTACTGAAACCATAACTATTTTATATTTTTTCATTCAAATTATTAATAAATGAAGCAAATAACTCAACCCTGTCACAAGTTTACAACCCTGTAACAATGAGAAATACATATATTTGTGACGGGGTTGTGGTTTTTCACACAAAATGGCAACTGCTGCTCATGTAGCATAGGAGAGTAGACCATATATGGCAGCAATAAAATAAACACATTGTATATACTTATGAATTAAAATAAAATGTTGTAAAAGTAATAATTTTCCATCTTAATTTTATATGACGGGGTTGAGTTGTTAAGCTTGACAGTACCCTCCCTGACCATAACATGCCTCAAAAATATGAATAAAATGTATGATACCACTAACCATTTTCTGCACCACTATTAAAGAGACCTGAATGAAGTCACATATGAGTGGAGACTAAATTATTATGGGCGAAGAATGGTTAGTGTGACGGGTTGAGTTCAGACTGAGAGACATAACTTTACAGTCAGTTTTTTTATCAAATATTTTTTACAAGAAAGGAACACAAGTAAACGCTTACATTGTTGCCAAAAATCACAGACACTATGCACATTTTGTTATTAATTTTCACATTTTCCCTATGCACATTTTGTTATTAATTTTCTAAGTACAAACTCAGGGACATTATAAAATGTTCAAGATAGATGAGATAGATAGTGATTTGCCAACACATTTAGAGCATCGTTTCACTCTCACACTACTTAAATGAAGGAAAATTATTTCTAAATTTGGAAAGCTTGTTTTATTTTTGAGGAGCTGCAGCGTTCGTACAACAGACAGCTGTTAGAGAAAAAAAGGAGGAGGATATTAAGAACAAAGTTTATCCGTTTTTATTGGTGGCAATTTAAGTTAAGTTGAAAACACCACATCTGCGCTTGTGTGTACATCTGCTACAGCTGCCATTTTTCAAATTAACGACGGTTGTTTATGGCGACGCAAAGAATTGTGGGTTATCTGTAGCAGCGAAGGATACACCTGTTGCATCCTCCGAATTCCTGTGAAAGAAGGTCGCATTCGAAGATCGCATTCGGAGTGTCCTACATGCTTTTCTGAAATGAGACAGCCTCGATGACGTATGCACCCTTCGAATGAGACCTCCGGAGGACGCAGCCTTCTAAATGAGACACAGCTAAGTGTTCCTAAAATGTAAGTCACTTAATATTAACTTTTGTATAAAATCAAAAACTGTTGTATAAATTCAATTTCACATTTTCAAACTCTCATTAAAAAGCTGTTACCCTCCGTTCGTCGCTATCTCACAAACTTCTATTTTAATGAATGAAGCTCTCTACACTGCACACTTAATATATTATTTACATCTCTCTACACTTTGTTTGTTACAATGAATGACAACAACTGCAGTCTGCTTTCACGGTCCGTGCTGGGAGGAGCAGGACGTGCAGCGATAGAGAAGCATTTCTATTGGCTGCAGTCTGCAGGTATTAAATGGCAAAAGACGGCATTGTGCAGCGAACCATAAACACAGCGCTACATTTATATGCAGAACTGGGATCGCTTTCGTAGTCTTTTGAATGACTGAAGCCTTATTTCCAAATAGTTGGAAATGAAACGCCGTCCCCCCTCGAAATTCACTCCCCGGACTCCGTCCCCCCCGCATTTCCAGCCCTGTATATATATTATTATTTTTATTTTATTTTTTTCATCTGTGCTCCATTTTGTCTTGAGCAGTGGGCAGCCATTCGCTGCAGCACCCGGGGAGGTTTAGTACCTTGCTCAAGGGCATCTCAGTCATGGGTACTGAAGGTGGAAGAGGGAGTGCTGTACATTCACTCCCCCCACCTAAAATTCCTGCCAATACTTAGACTCAACCGCTGTGACCTTTGGGTTACAAGGCTGACTCTCTAACCATTAGACTCATTGGACTGATGTGCACAAAAAGTTCACAAAAATGTCTTTACATAAGTATCAAAACAAAGTCCTAGCTTATTGCATGGCATCAAAGCAGTTAATAATAACAGCACAGTCAAGAATAACATAAAGAGGTTGCCAGTGTTTAATAAACTGGATTGTCCTTAACTGCTGATTAGAAATGTTATTCCTGAAACTGAATCTCTCCACACTACACAACAAATCTCTTATTTACATCACGTCTGCACTTTGTTATGAGATGATTCTCAAGTGTGCAGAGCTGCACTGGACAAAAAACTGATGTTTTCAGTAGTGAGGGATTTCTGACTTAAATGCCTCTAATTGGCCATTGAATTCAAGAAATCAACAGATATATCTGTGATTGGCTACATTGCTCAGAACTGCAAAAACACGTTGAAAATAGAACATTTTGATGCTTTCCAGAGCACAAACGCTTTGACTGCAGGGCAGCTCTGTGGACATAGATGTCAAGTGCTAGAACTGGACACACTAAATTAAGCTTCTCTTGGTTTGGACCCCAGAAGAGAGGAGGACAGAATGCCTGCCAGAAGGTCCCTTCAGATCAGAATCTCCCATGGAAGAACGGAAGAAACCTATATTGGTATGTTTTGCCCCCGAAAGCAAACCTCAGGAACTTCCTGTGCATGTGAAGGATGGAAATGTGGAAGAATGCATCCTTCAAATCTATGGTGACAAAGCAGTCCTCGGATCTAAATTGAGTGACGATCTATTTTAGCGTCAGCATTTTGAATCTGAACATCTTGACAGAGTGGTTGAGTTGGTGCAGATCTATAATAGGACGCAACCCCCATCCTTCTTGGAACAATGAAGTATCAGCTGTAAAATCCGGAATTTCTCTCAGGTGAAGGGACATACTCTGTGGCCTCCTTCCTCAGGAGATTTGCCACTTCTTGTTCCATCACCAGAGCATGCTTGGGGCATACCATTGTGGGCGTGACCCCATTAAATCGAAGCGGACAAGAACCGAATTGGATTCTGTAGCCTCTCTCCACAGTCTGCTGGACCCATTGAGACACGTTTGACAGGCACTTCCATGCTGCCAAAGAGTCTACTAAGGGAACCAATCTCTCAAAACTGGCCTCTGATGTAGTCTAAGCAGCCAGCTCGGTGCCCCGAAGTGGATGACCAGCAGAAAGGGTCCGATTTGTCTGCTCTAATAGCCTCCTTTGGGGATGCGAGCCTCCCATCCCCACTACATTTCTGGTCGGACACTGAATACTGCACTCGCTGGAGGCCGCTGCACCAAGAAAAACGCTATATAAACCGCTATATATTTGATTTATTCTGAACTCTTCTGAAATCATTATGACTAGTAGATCATGTGGAGGCTGATGTTCATTCATTAATTTCATTTATTTATATAGCACAAATAAACACAACAGGAGTTGACCACTGTGCTTTACTGAGTATAAAACTAAGATACAAGATAAAAAAGAAAGAAAGCAATAAGACATAATAAAAATAAAACATAATTAAGAATTGCTAAATGCTCGAGCCAGAAGATAAATTAAACTTCGATTTAAACTCATGTACAAAGGACAGGGATCTCAGATAAAAAGCACGATCCCCTCTTGACTTCAGTCGTATTCGAGGCTGCGCTAGAGAGTAACTGTTTTTGGATCGTAGACACCTGCCTGATGTGTTCAGATTTTAAAAAGTTCAGACAGGTAACAGAGGTTGTAATAGAGGACTGGGAAATTCCAGCATATAAAGAATTACAATAGTCCAATCGAGATCAAACGAAAGCATATGTGACTCTTTCAAGATCTTTTGGGGACAGAAAAGGCTTTACTCTAGACAGAAGTTTCAGATGAAAAAAGCTTGACTACTGTTGTTTGATCAAGTTTATGTGTTGATCAAACTTAAAGGAAGAGTCCAGAGTAATTCCCAGACTTTTCACAGTTGGTTTGATATGAGAGTGCAGATTTCCAACGTTAACAATGTTTTTTTCTTTCCCCACAGAGGGACACAATTGCTTTGTTGTTTGATTGATGTTATCTCAAATCTACAGCCAGGATAGTACAAACTGAAGGTGCATGGATGAATGGAGCAGTAGGCACTTCATCGGTGATCTTTTGATTTCTGTCTATCACTGATTTAGCAAGTTGTATGGGAAATGGCTAAGTAAACTACACTTTTTATTAAAAGCATGTAGTATGCGGCTGATTTAAAGCTATTAGTCAACCTACATCATCTGATGAAAATCAGGTTGGTGAGTTTGTCATCGTGAAATCCGCGCAGGCTATGCAAGATTCAAATGCAACATCGGGCCAAATTATTGAAAGTATAGGATTTTCAAAATAATCCAATATCTAAATTAATATATAATCGATATTTGTGATAATTTTTTCATTAGAAATAAGTCTAAATTGAAAGATCATTTGAATTTGGAGTCAGAATAAACATGGAGCTAGACTAAAATTGAAACAAAATCTTGATAAATTAAGTGAACTTTGCAGAAGCACAAGAAAAAGACAGAACACGCAGAATACCTTCAACCAGGTCACTGGACTGCGCTTTTGGGCCGACGAGTGGATCCTTACAATTCATTTTACGAATGAAGCAAAACACTGCGTTTATGAATGTTTCACTGACTCACCTGATTTGTTCAAAAATGCAACATTTTGAATTTTTGCCACAATTGTTCATGTTTGTTTCCTTGTGTGTGCTGTTACGTTCATTTATTTTGATTTCTTCATAAGTTTCTCTCTCTCACACAAAGACAGGCTGTGTGCAAATCTTGTCAATACATTATTCATTATCAGTTGCCATTTACACTGAATGTAATAAAATCAGAATCATTCTCATCGAAATGTTGGTGCTTGCCCTCATATTTTTTGTTATTAATGTTTTAATCTGGCTACTTGTTTTGTAGGGCAAATAAAATGCTCTTTCACTTGCCCCTTGTCCCAAACAAGGGTTAATGTCAAGCCCTGTACTGTGAGTTTAGTCACATCACATAGTAGTACATGAATTGAGTAGGTTCAGATAGAGTCAGGTTCGAGTCTCAGGTCCATCCATTCAGGAGTGAATAACCAGTGCTCTCTTCCACCCTCAATGCCACAACTGAGGTTAGACCCTTGAGCAAGGCACCGAACCCCCAACTGCTCCCTAGGCACCATAGCAATATGGCTGCCCACTGCTCCAGGTGTGTGTTCACAGTGTGTGTGCACTTGGATGGGTTAAATGCAGAGCACAAATTCCGAGTATGGGTCACCATACTTGGCTACACATCACTTCACTTTACTTCACTTAATGCATTTGTATTCTGAGCTCTGTTAGCACTACTCTAAGCTCTACAGTGGAAAACGAAACCATATCTGTGCCGACTGGCATGGAATGGAACCATCAAGCAACAAGAACTGAACATCCTTCCTTCAGAACTCTTTTTTCAGAAGTACTCACTGTCCAATACGCTCCACATTTTAACCCTAGTCTGAGATGAGTTACTCAAAAGCATCGATAGCCAACTATGGTCGCAAAATCCGTTGAACTCTATTGGTAGTGACGTAACTTGTGCCATAGTTGAACATAGAACATAATTGAACCCCTGAACATTGTCTTTGAGGTTCTTACTTATGCATTATTCGCTTTACAAACTTCTTCAAGATTAACCTTGACATTGTACTAAATGCATGATTCTGAAATGCTAAACTATCACCCATCCATTCAATGTATACCTTAATAAGTAGATTTGTATACATCATTGTGACACACGCTGAAGAGGATGTGCTCCATTTTATGTAATGCAAATATGTATGTAAAGATTTGTCCTTTCAAAAGGCTGTTTAAGTTGTCCACGGGAAACCCTCTCACATTAAAGTGAAACGTTTGCACTTCAGTGGTGGAAAGGAGTTTTGAAGGTTGCTATCTTCTTTGCCTGTGGTTCTCTAAAACATTTGAAAATAATAGACATTTTAAGTAGTTAAGCACGTTTTGTGTACATATTACTGAATTATACTATTTGTGCTTCTGATGTAAGATCAAATAATTTGTAATAACAATGTATATTAATAATATAAGATTAGATGTAATGCATTGGTTTAGGGCAATTGTTTAGTGGCTGCAGAGAGCACCTTTCTCATTTCATTACCATTCAGAAATAACTTGTTAATATTTATATAGAAAAATATTTGTATTATGATTAAATTACATTTTTTGAAAGCAACATATAAAATATAATTCATTATATTATAGTGGGTATTTTATCAGTGCCCATTTCTTTTGTGGATGACTCTTAGAAACCTGAATTGTGCACAGTATATAATATTACACAATATAATGTATTATATATTGTATATTATATATACTACAACTTAATATAACATTACATAACATATATTATGAAACAAAATAAGATAAATTGCAATTTTACGTTGACTTCAAGTTGCTTAATTATTTACTGATCATATTTTATTGATATTTTTACTGGAAACCCAGAAGAAATAGGGTTTCTTTTTTTTAATGTTAGGTATTTTTTTTTTTTTTTTGTAATGTATACACCATTGCTTGTCTCAAATAAAACTTTTTTTTTTTCTATTGCATGGACAGACTGTATCAGTTCTAAGTAAAGCCCTAAACATTCTGCTATTGTGTGTCAAACAGAATTTTGTCAACCGGTATCCACACTGGGTGAAATTCATGATGGTCTGTCTCAGAAGAGTGAGAGTGAGCAGCCGCAGTTTCTTTCTGGAGATGAAGCTGATGCCGACCTCAGTCTGGATCAAGACCAGGAACAGGATCAAGAGCATAGCAACAGTGAAGAGACTGTTACGACGCCTACAGGAAAAAAGGACATTAAGGTAATAAGATACTATTTCATGAGAAATCACAAATTCAGAAGAAATTTCACAAATTCTACTGGATCTCCTATATTACCTCCCTGAAATAAATAAATACACATAAACCTTCAGTAACAAATATAGATATGTACATTTATTATTATTATGTGTGTGTATTATATATATACAGGGGGTGCATATAAGTGGTGTGCATGCGCGACCAAAAAAAAAAAAGTGCTGTGTAAATAGTTAAGACCGCTCATTTGTGTACCAACATGGCTGACAAGTGATCCACAATCAACGATTTAGATCGTTTAACTGTAATACTGTATAAGATTTCCAATCAAACTGAAAGCATAAATCTTAGCTATGCACTCCCAGTTTCATATACTTACTTGCCCGCAACCCGCCAAAATAAAAGCTTGCTGATTTAAAAAAATATATAATAATAATAATAATAATAAAAAAGTAAATATTAGCATTGAATTTTTAATTGTACTATAAATTATTAAATAAAAAATGTATTTTTATTTAATACTCACTTTTTTCTTCAAAATATAATAGTATTATCACACTTCACACTCTATTTATTATTTTGTTTATTTTATTTAAAAATGCTAAATAAATACTATAAATACTAATACTATTATCACTATTATTAATTATTTTATTTTATAGTTTTATGGGACACACTAATGTCAGCTATATAGTATCATTATTATTAT
This sequence comes from Onychostoma macrolepis, assembly GCF_012432095.1. Classification (NCBI taxonomy): domain Eukaryota; kingdom Metazoa; phylum Chordata; class Actinopteri; order Cypriniformes; family Cyprinidae; genus Onychostoma; species Onychostoma macrolepis. Next base: position 3,632,288 of record NC_081165.1, read on the forward strand.
TGTTGTTGTTGTTGATGTTGTTATGGTTTTGGATTCCATGTACAAGGCTCCAGATGCACCATGGTGTGAACATGTCTATTTTTGAGGAACTGTACTTTTCTGAACTAAAATTTTGTTTGTAAAACACTGACCAAATGTTATTAAAGTACTTCAGGTACTTCAACCAAAAATGAAAGTTAATTTTCATGTTTTGGTGAGCTATCCCTTTTAAATAGGGTTGTGCGAGATTAGTCAACTAGCCCAGGGTTCCATTTCGAGATGGTCTCTCGACATTGTGTATAGCTTGCTGACGATATGGGGAAACACCTTTCTTAGACCCATGATTTAATTCTCCTTGCCTGCAACCAACTGTGACATATATCTGCTGTTGTCTCTCTCTAATGCTGTCTCTTTTGAATTACTTAACTTTTTTAGAACACATTAACTCTTTCCCCGCCAAACACAGAATTTTACATTATTCATAAGACAATGCTTTCCCTGCCAAACACGGAATTTTCCTGGTTTCCGCGTTCTCAATGTTATACACTCAGGTCAGGGGCGCTATTACGCATCTCCTGAATGAGTCTAGAATCACTCCATCAAAAACACATACGAAAAAGATGCAGAAACGAGCGATCTCATATGTAAGCATATACTAAAAGCATAGCTCCAGGAAGTGGTAAAGGACTGTGCAAGCTTTGGGGTGCTGATGGAAGTGATCTACTGCATATTTGCTTTGATCACTGTACGGAATATGATTCAGATGTAGTATTTGATAAAAATGCGATTTTCTCAGCTTTTTGCTCAAAATGTTGCTTTTTTTTTTAATGAAATCTACCTACATTCAAGTGTTGATAAAAAAATAATGCATGAAACTAGAATAAAAAACGGATGTTCTTTGATTAAAAGTAAAGGGTCTGTTCTTTATTTTGATGTATTGTTTGTTCAGATATTCATACAACAAAATATTCTGGGGGCTATGAAATTTTACAGAAAATCATCAAAAATGCTGGCAGTGGCTGGCAACTTTTTTCAAAAATGCTTGCGGGGAAAGAGTTAAACAATGCTATGATTTATTTCTTCCATTAAACATGTCCCAGCTAAAGGAGGAAGCATATCTGGGCCTTAATACGCAGGAGGTATTTTAAAGCATCAGAGTCTGTTGTGTCTATGTACATTATACATTTCCCTTATAATGCAAATCAGCATTTTGCTTGAGATCATAGTGAACATTTGCATTTTCAGACATATTTCAAGAGTTCACGTATTATTAAAGGAATATTTCACCCAAAAATTAAAGTTCATTGAAATTTTTTGGTGAACTATCCCTTTAAGTAGGGATGTGCGAGACTAGTCAAATAGCCCAGGGGCCTCATTTATAAAATGTTGGGCAGAAACCATCGTAAATTTGATCTTACAATCATTTCTCAAATATGCATACGTTTGATTCATTGAACTCGCTCCCCCTATAGAGCTTTCAGAGAACACTCAGTTTGATGGCAGCTGCCTCAGCAATGTCTCATGGGACTACTTTACATGCAGGTACTCCACTCTGTTTGAAGATCTGAATTCCTGCACACTATGGATGTGCATCTCCATAACTGAGGCCGATGCGATACGCATCTCGAAGTATAGCCAACGACACGATACATTGAAGATACATATGAAGCAGCTAGCGATGTGATGCGATATGATTCACCCGTTACGATGCAGTGCAATTCGATTTCGATTCGATTCAGCGCAATATGAATGCAATACGTTGCAATGGAAAAATATGAGCGCTTTTATTTCTTTGGTTCAGACAGACAGCAAATCATAAATTAACTTGTGTCTTCTGACTTCTAAAGCCTCGAGGTTTACCAAATAGACCAGGGGGCTGTTTCATAAAACTAGTTTACCAAATAAGCCAGGCTTATTTCAGTAATTCTGATTTATTTTCATTTGATTTGGTTTCTGAAAGCAAAATTACCATAGCTCAAGCTCAGTCACTGTGGCAACTTATGCTGAGAAACTAACCTGGTCAGGAGCAGGCAAACTGTCAGGCTAAGCTGAGCTCCTCTAACACTGACCAATAGGAGAACATCGATATTACCACTGACTCTCTCACATACAATTAGTTGATTTATTATTAGTCCAAAAATAAAAGTATACAGAAAATACACCTTAAATAATCAAATAAATAAAAAATAGGCTACAACCAACTGTATTCAATGTATTATGCCCAAAATGTAGGCTAATGACATTTTAACATAGTTTCTACTTGTGCGTTTAGTTGATCAGCGGTTTCCAGCCATGCAGCCTTTCTCTCTGAATTTTGACCGCTGTACTTTTTATGGTTATTGGAACATTAAAACATTGCAATCTAAAATGGCTCTTTAAAGCATTAAAAACACTAAATCAAAAGATAAAATCACTGAATTAAAAATTAAAATAAATGATTGAAATCAGACTACATTTTAACTGATAAGAGGAACACACATTTAACTGATTTGAGCTAGTATGGCTGTATTAGCCAGCTTACATTTGATTTACCGTTACTGCTATCATAAAAATACACTTATATGTAGGATTAAAATTCTATGTGTCACATTTAATGTTCAACAACAAATATTTTAGCAGAATGTATATTTTATTCTGAATTCTTGCGCTATTATTCTATTCTGCTCCGTCTGTGCTATGTAGTATAATAAATGATAAGACACTTGTTCTTTGCTTTGTTTTATTTTAAATAAGAAGGTGTAACATTAAACTATATTACAGTGCTCATAAACGCACACAAAACTCAAGTACATACAGAGGGAGGGGTTCTAGCAGACCAATCACAGGGCTTGCGTAGAATTGACGCGCTGTTAGATTTTTGGAGAGGTGCACGTCAGGTACGGCGTAGGCCTGTGCGTCTCTGCGTAGGCTACGGCGTAGGTTCGATGCAGAAGTATAAATTGGGCTTAAGCCTCGCCCACTCCTGACAGCAAAATTTATATATTTGCATGATTTTCTAACATTTACAGATGAGAAATATACCTGCGACGTGTCAGTTATGCACTGAGGAAAACACAGTGTCTCAAATGCATTAAACAGCACATATATATTCGCTGTTTGCCATGGTGGATTGATCGACATTAAGGGCTGCTTAAGAATAAGCATGCACATCAAATTATCCTGATTCATTGAACCTGGACCGAATTAGTGAGATTGCGTGAACTTAAATTGTTGTTTATCAAACCGCTTTAGTCCCGTTTATTTGTTGGGTTATTTCAAATCAAGTTTTGGACTTTAATCCCCGCTTTTCTAAGTGTCTTTTATGAAACAGCCCCCAGGCTTATTTCAGTTAGTCTGACTCAAGGTCAAATGATTTGGTTCCATAAAGCAAATTTAACAAAGATCAACCTCAGTCACTGTGGCTACTTATGCTGGAAAGCTAACCTGGTTCAGAGCAGGCAAACTGTCAGGCTAAGCTGAGCTCCTCTAACACTGACTAATAGGAATGCAATGATATTACCACTGACTCTCTCACATAGGCTACTATCTCTCTGGTTTTATAACAGCTGTACCTTTTATAGTTCGAACAGATAGCATTAGAACATTACAATCTAACATTGCTCTTTAAAGCATTAACAATTATTAAACTAAAAGTTAAAATCACTAAATTTAAACTACATTTTAACTGCTATAAGAAACACACATTAACTCATCTGAGCTTAGTAATTAGGACTGTATTAGCTTACATTTTATTTACCCATTACAATAGTTCCTTACAGTTACTGCTATCATAAAATGCATATTTGAATTATTGCGCTCCGTCTGTTTAGTGCGCATGCTCGCAGCTGCGCTCGTCCACTCGCGTAAGCCCACTCCTGACAGCAAAATGGATATATTTGCATGACTTTCTAATATTTACAGATGAAAAATATACTCGTGATATGTACTGAGGAAAACAAAACATCTCAAATGTATTAAACTGCACAAATATATTCGCTATTTGCCATGGTGGATCGATTTGATCCATGATCGACATTAAGAGCTGCTTAAGAATAAGCGTGCACAAATTATTTCAATTGTGTGAACTTACATTTTCATTTATAACCGCTTTAGCCCCAATTGATTTGTTAGGTTATTTCAAGTCAGGTTTTGGACTTTAATCCCAGTTTTTCCTCAGGTCTCCGTAGTGTTGTTGTGATTCGTCATATTCACACACAGCTGTGATGAGAGAACGTGCTTGAGAAACAGTTTCGAGAGGAGAAATCAATCTACATATAAAATATTGGTCAGATTTTTGGTCACTTTCTAAACAATAAAAGTGTAGCGCGTCCACTAGTCACATACATAAATAAATAGTTTTTTACCGATGCAAATATGTTAGAAACGATGCATCGCGATACAAATGCTAACTTGTATCCGATGCACACTTTTTAAACCGATTCATCGCATCGTTAACTTTTTTTGCCGATGCACCGAGCAAATCGGGGAATCTTCCCATCCCTACTGCACACACTTGGCACTAGGGCTCACTGCACATCTTGGTGACTCACAGTTGCCTAGAGACACTGGCTCCCTGGAGGACAACAGCTCTTTAAGACCAGCTGCTGGTCGGACACACTGTCAATGTACGGAGTAGCCCAGGAAAAATGGTAGCTAAACCATCGGACAGTGGATGCAGTTATGGAGTGTATTTGGGTAGGCAGAAGTGGACCCCTTCACGTCAGTGGAGAAAGCTCACTGCCCGCTGTTTTTCTCTCCGGCAGAGCATTCCACACTGGGAGTGGATGCTCACTACTGGCCAAGAGAGAGCAAATTTGCATTTCCCTCAGTGAATATCCTGCACCAAGTATTGTACAAAATCAGCCAGGGGTATGAGTCATGAGTCAGAGCGCTGTTAGCCCTGGTTCCCGGACCTGCTGGAGATGCTGTCAGGTCCCCCATTGCCCATTCTCCTGAAAAGGGACTTCCTCTCTCAAGCAAATGACCCCAACCAAAATATACAGAATCTGCAAGTCTGGCCATTCAACAGAGCCTGCCAGCATCAGTTTAACTTCCATAGCAAGTGCTGAGAATGATTTCTGAATCGTGTCTACTGACGTAAAACTCCCAAATGGAAAGTCTTTGTGAATTGGTGCAGCTCTAGAGAAGAGGATTTGGTAAGCTGCCAAATCCCAGTAGTTTTGTCCTTCTTACAGGAGTGTTTGGGTGTCAGCTGTACACCCTCTATGCTCAAAGTGTACATAGCTGCTGTATCAGCTTTTTATAATTAAATGGATAACCAGTCGGTTGGGAGAAATAATCTGATTAAGTTTTATGGGGCACGAGATAACTCTCTTTCAAAACAGAGCTTTTTAGTCACACTTGCTACCATTAAGTGAGTCAGCAATATGCACGCTATTTCAGTCAGCGAGACTTGCATGGTTTGTAAACCAAGAGCAGACCATAGTATGTGCCCAAAGTGTTCTTAAAACAATTCAGAGCCATTGATATAACTCTCTCAGCTTTCACCCTGAGTGAGTTGACAGCTGGGGAGGATACACCCACCCTGTCACGCCCGCAGCCACTCTGTCTTGTGTGCTTTGTGCATTTACCAGACAGTTAGGTACTCTGAACAGCTGTTTGTGTGTTTTGGTGGCTGTTATTCAGTGGAAAGATTCTAAAATATATAGCCACTCAGTGCCACTTATATTGGGATCACCTCTTGAGCTTCTGATAATTGTCGCCCAGCTTGGCATGCAGTATAGTCGAACCGTGTTCCAGTTGCTTTGACACAATTGTCATATTAACTGACTTATAATGTTTGCAAGGGCTCACAACTTCCCGAGTGTCCAAACTCGCATAGTGTACGCCTGGCTTAAGGGAGGCATACAAAATGTGCAATGCATGTTTGAAAAACCCTAGATTAGTCGACCAAACCAGGGGTTCTCAAACTTTTTCGGGCTCGAGACCCCTTACAGGTGAGAAAAAATTCTATTGACTCCTATATAATTATAACGGTGATTAAGCATATGCTTTTCTACAATGTGCACATATATTTTAGCTTAAAAACTGTAAAATTCACTAAAAGGCAACACTATTGGAGGCAGTTGTGGCCTAATGGTTAGAGAGTCGGTCTTATAACCCAAAGGTCACAGGTTTGAGTCTTGGGACTGGCAGGGATTGTGGGTGGGGGGAGTGGATATACAGCCCTCTCTTCCACCTTCAATATCACAACTGAGGCGAGACCCTTGAGCAAGACACCGAACCCTCAACTGCTCCCTGGGTGCCACAGCAAAAATGGCTGCCCAATGCTCCAGGTGTGTAAAAGTGTCAACAAGTGTAACGAGCACTTTTCCACTTGTTTTTAACTCGCATGCACTCTGCACTTTTTGCATGATGCAATTTATAAAATAAAATATGTTTTGCTAGACTTTTTCAGTCTGTATTGGATTCAGTGTGTGGCTAGCTACCTTCTTGTTCATATTCTAGTATTCCCTTGGCTCTACACACCTGCAGTAAAAAGGATTTATTTTTTCCTATTTGGAGCACTACAATTTTTCTTTAGTTAACAGTTTAATTCTCACACTTAGTGTTTAACTCCTATTTCTGTATAGGTAATGTAACAATGAGAAAGCATTACCTTAAAATGTAGATCAGTATGCATGTGCAAGGAAATCCATCCAAATGAAATATACCTTTTTATCTCTGTTTCTCAAATGCCAATGATTACCCCCATGCCGAGTTGACGACCCCTGCTTTAGTTTTTGGGCATTTTATTCTTCTCCAATTACTCCAACATCTCCAGATAAAGTTTATGTGCTGTTACTTCCTTGGACTGAAAGTTGTTGTGTACAGTGTCTGCGTACAGTTCTACATCTACATCTAACTGAAATCTTCCAAAAAAACTTTTTTTCCAATCTGATCCTGTTTAATCCTGATCTGTTCTTGCTCTTGTAGAAGGCTTCGCTCTTGTGTTTCTTGCTATCCTGGCCTTGTCTGTAACTAACATCAACCTTGATCCTGTTTATTCCTCCATCTCTGCTGCATTCGTCTACCTGTCATCTACACTTGAAGAAGGAGTCAACCCCTCTACACAAGCAGGAGGTATCTCTTTCTTAAGGTTCTTCTGTTGAACATGTTTTTGTCTAGAACTGGTTACCCTAGTGAAAAATAAATATAATAAAACGTATTTGAAATACATTTATTTTATGCTAAGTATACTACAAATACATTCGTTACATTACGTATTTATGTTCTTACCCTGCAATTGTACTTTTGGTATACTAAACTGGTATATTTAAAGACTGCTAAACTGGAACAACTAATTTTTTACTTAATGCACTTTCATTGTGCGGAAATAGTGCTGAAGTCCAATTAAAGATATACTTAGGGATGTAACGGTATGAAAATTTCGTATCACGATTATAGCGAACAAAATGATCACGCTTATCAGTATTATCATGGTATTGTTCAAATGTGCTGGAGATGTTCAAAAAGCACCAACACATAAATCACTTCACCAAGTTTTATATTTAAGAATCAACAAACAACAAATAAAATAACTTTTTGTTTGCACAATCACTAAAACAATAACATTACCAATGATGTTCGGATTTTAAATGACAACTTGACTGACAACAGTTTAATAGCATGTTCAAATATCTAATGTAAATGTTCAAATAAAGCTTTGAAAAAGTTTCATAAAAAGGTAAACTCATTTCAGTTTTTAAATAAAGAAAAGGGTTAAGTCAAAATGATAATTGATTAATAAATGATTATATGAAGAGTTCATTTGCAAAAACAGATAACTTCCGTTTTTAACAATTCTCAGAAATCATGTTTTTTCATTGTGCATTCCAATTAATCTCAATCAAACTGCAGTTGGGTTATTTTGACTAGGTTAAAAAAATAACAAAAAAATAAAAATAGCTAACACAATAAAAACATGATAACATAATAAAAAAACATGATTTTTGACAATTTAAAAAAAATTTGTTATCTGATTTTGCAAATAAACTCTTCATATGTATTTTATCTGTTCCATAAATAATTCTAGATAAGTTATCTGAATTGTTTAAAGGTGTAGAATCCACGTAAGCTTGTTTTTCATCAACCGGTAAAAATTTACAGCTGGGTATGCAAATTCGGTCCGTTTTTGACCAGACAGAAACTGCATATAGGCTGAATGTAAATGTAAGTCTCTGTAAATCCACTCTCTGACAGTAGGTGGCGCTTATGGAAAAGCTTAATTACAGCTGTTTCCTGTAAACTCCGTGGACAAAGCAGTATTGCGATTAAGAACACTTCCTCTAGGTATTACATGGAGCGAAGATGAAAACAAAATGCCATTGAATCGTTTCTGAAGGCAGTCAGAACCTTCAGAGGTACATTCATATGATATGGTGTATTGTAGTAATGTTGTCTCTGGTCATCTGGTCTGTGTGTGTATATGTGTTCAGGAGGCGTGGCTTTGGACGGCGATTTACAGGGAGGGTGGTACATTCGCTTTCAATGCTATCAGGCTAAAGTTAGCATTTTCCGAGATCATCTACTGCACCTTTAATAAGATGCAATGTGCACAAGTAGTACTCCAAATGAAGTTTAGCTATAATTTTTATATGTTAATAGATTTGAACTATACTTAACATTAAATAAATGTATTTTAACTATATTACTTTTTTACTAGGGTATTATGACAGTAATCTGCAACAGAAATGAATAGACCAGAAAAGGTTGTGCTGTATAATTTATATTGATACAGTGGAAGATACATTTGCTTGGCTACAGAAAGGGCTGTGTCTCAAACAAGTCAAAACAAGAATCAAACTATTCTCACTCTCAAGGCATCCAGTACTACCACTATATAGACCATAATACACTACCTGGCCAAAAAAAATCACTGTCTGGATTTAAATAAGCAAATACAAAAGACTATAAGATTGAATCATTATTGCAGTGATTCATTTGTTTCTGGCATGTTTGGCAACAATTCTTTTAACCCTAACTGATGCAGTGAATGGCTTTTTATTTCTCAAACAACCATGTTGGAAGACGTACCCATGTCAAGGGTGGCCGAGAAAGCTCAACACGCTGCAAATGAAAAAACACATGCAAATAGAAAAAAACACCTGCAAATTAAGAAAACATATTCATCAATTTGACAACACGTGCTGCAAATATTCACAACACAACCAAAAACAGAAATGTGCTGCAAATACTCAAAACACAAACAAATGCGCTGCAAATACAGAAACATGCTGCAAATACTCACAAAACAAACAAATACAGAAATGTGCTGCAAATATGCACAGACCACCCATTTTTTGCTCTTATAAACGCGAGACGCGCATAGAAGCTGCGAAGCGCAGTGGTCAAAGATGTCCATCTAGCACAGATTTAGATAGAAAAACTAATTAAAAAGCAGCGGAGCTTTGTAAACAGCTCAGAGTTATCATGTCATTTCCATAACAACGATATGATTGCCAGAATAAATTTACCAGGATTTTTGAATAGGTCCTGTTCACACATGATCTCTTAATAGTAACTTACCGGTAATTTACCAGTAAAGACTGTAGTGTGAAATGGGCTAAACTCTTCCTGTGCATACGCTGTGAATTTTAATTGCTTAACGTTCATGTGGGAAAACATTATCTCACTAGATTTGTAACGTAAATCATTTATAAACCTTTGCCAACACAGGAGAACACATCAACCCATGTCTAAATATGCCATGTATTGTACATTGCGATTTAAAAATAAAGGTCTCTGAGTTTGCATGTGGCCAAATATTAAAATGTATTGAATTTATTTTAAACATCGTTTAATCATGCTGTAAAGTGAAACGTTGGCGCCCTCTGCAGGAATTTGTTAGAATACATAATGTACTTAAGTTGGTTATGTTCATATTATGTATAGGCATAGTGCATTATGTATTTTAACAGTGTTGTTCAATAAAACCATGTAATTACTTGGTTTTGATATTTTATTTGAGGCAATTATTATTGCCACAGTCATTGCATGCTTTGCAGGTCAGGCTTTTATTTTTTTTTTTGCTTTAACCCCTGTACTTAATAAAATGCCCTGCAATTGTAAAATACTTAAAGTCTTCTAAATTGGAACAACTAATTTTGTACTTAATGCACTTTAATTGTGGGGAAGTAGTGCTGAAGTACCAACCTGGTCTCATGAAAATACGTACTTCTGCGCACTTTTTGTGTGACACCGTTTTACGTACCTTGCTGCACGTTTCGCCGCAGTTTAAAATAGAAATGTCCACTGAGTGGCGCTAAAACACAGGTTCAATATGTGAACCCTGGCACATTTTTATTACGTAGATATTGGTACGTATTGCTGTTTTTTTATTACGTTGCTTCAGATACGTATTGCGGCGGTTCAGAATTCAAATATCCGGGCACTGTCGCTAAAGGTTAATGCTCTATCGTGTTGGAAATATGCCCTACACCAAATCCAGCCCTAAACCTACCCGATAGTGTTAACAAATGCAAAACTGATATAAAAACGTATTCACTGATGCAACTGTGCCATTTGAACTTCCTTTTACGCAGATTTTAACTGCTTTGTTGAACCATAGTTACACAGGATTCGAACCGGTACTTCTCATCTCCTAAGTCCGTCTCCGTACTCCGTGAGCTACCGAACAAACTTGTCATCTATGAAAACCCATAGATATGAAGCTGGATGTGTGTGATGCTAACGTTCAAAAGCATCAGTTTTCAAATCTCCCAGCATATTAATATTGTTTTGAAGTTATAGCATGATATTCTTCAAGTAATTGTGCGAAAATTACGCTTTATCAATCGCAACTTTGTATGAAAGTGTTCATTTATTTTGGAAACTGCAGTGATATGTACTTATTGGTACGTATTTCATGTCACGCTAAAAAGTGCACCCAGGTATGTAAATGCCATGAGACCAGGTAGTGAAGTACAATTAAAGATATGCTTAGTGTATTTGATTGGGTCCCACTTTATATTAGGTGGCCTTAACTACAATGTACTTACATTTAAATTAATAATTTAATACAATGCACTTATTGTGTACATATATGTTTTTACATTGTACTTATATTTTTAAAAATACCTGTATGTAGTTACATCTGTAATTAATTTCTGTAATTACATTTATAATTGCTCTGTTGACCCATCCCTTACACCTTAACCCACCCTTAAACCTACCCATACCACCAAACCTCTCCCTAACCTTACCCATATACCACCTCAATAGCAGTAAAAGTGTTTTGCAATACAATAAGTACATTGTACTTATTTTTTGATGTAAGTACAAAGTAGTTAAGGCCACCTAATATAAAGTGTGACCTTTGATTGTGCTAAAGTGAAACTGTTGCAAGTACACTTCAGGTACACTATTTTTTTAAAGTCTGTGTAAAGTCAATGTGTTCTGAGTTTGTCACACCACAGAAAAATGTGTTATTAACCACCCAGCCAAATTTGAATGCTAAAAAAAATGCCAAGTAAATAAAATAAGGTATCAAAATCTTGAAAAAATAAGCAGTATTCTCTGCTCTCAAACGCTGGGGGCATGTCCATTGGCGGCGCTGAAACCATGTCCACTCACGGGAAAGCTGGAGACCGAGCTGTTTTGTAAATGATCGCAACCAGGTATCATGCATTTATGTGACGAAGGCATAGCTAGCTAGCAAACTGTAGGCTGTAGTAACTAACGGTAATGACAGTTACTTGCGATTGAGCCGTGAACCACTGAAGCATCTCTGCAGAACGATCAGTGTATGACATCAAAGTACCGTGAGAGCGATTCGAAAGCATCAGAAGCGTCTGCTCTCTGTAGCTCCCACTGTACTTTGATGTCACACACCGATCGGTCTGCAGCGCTGCTTCAATTCGAACACACCTCTTTTAGAGTTGGGGGAGGGGCCATGCTCGGTGGCTCGATTGCGTCATCGAGTCATGATTTAGCCCTGCCCAAAAGATTCCTGATCACGAAAACGGTGAAAAACTGTTTAACGGTCTAACTCCACAATTAAGTACTACATAGTTCACAGTTTTTGTAACATGTTTCAACAATGCATGTCTAACATTTATAATGTTTACAAACAATTCTCAGAATTGACTTTAACGTTAGTTAATGTGTAATGTTGCTGTTTGAGCATAAACAATATCTGCAAAGTTGCAGCGCTGAAAATTCAATGCAAACAGAGATATCGTCTTTCAAAATTCTGGCAGTTTAATGCCTACAAAAAACGGCTCGTATGGGACTACAAGTTACTTCCCAGGTCCGTTATGTCACGAACCCAGATAAACCCCCGATAAACCCAGATAAACCCATGGAACATGGCCATGTTGTGCTGCTTTAGAGAAGAGGAAGAGAAAACTAGGGGTGCACGTAAAAATCTATTTATACATGAATCGCAATTCTGTCTTCTAATGATTCTAATGGATTCACAAGTTTCAAAATCATATGTTCTAAAGCAGAGGTTCTTAAAGGGGTCATATGATGCGATTTCATATTTTCCTTTGTCTTTGGAGTGTTACAAGCTGTTTGTGCATATATAAGATCTGTAAAGTTGCAAAGATTAAAATCTCAAACCCAAAGAGATATTCTTTATAAAAGTTAAGACTCTGCCACGCCTTCCTAAAACGGCTCATTCAAACACGCCCCCACATGTCTACGTCACGGTGCGGGAAGAACTGCCCAAACGTATACGCAATGAAAGAAGGCATAACTTTTATTCTCGCTGTGGTATTGTTGTTGCCGCTGCCATGTCGTGGGGATGTTGTGTGTTTCGTTGTGAAAGCAAAAGTACTTTGTTTGGCCTTCCAAATGAGTACACAACTAGAAATCAGTGGTTAACCCTCTAAGCGCCAAAGTCGCAAAATTGCGACAAGACGTCATACTTCATGAAATAGACTGTAGTTCCTAATATGGTGTAATATCTCATTTGTATTCCCTACTAGATGGCAGACATGTAGTACTTCGATTCTAGACCAAAAGTGTTCGAGGAAATAGCAGAGAAAGTGAGCTAGCCTATCGTGTCATTGATGCGGAAGCAGCTCAGTTCGTAGTGTGTGAGTAAGTTGAGATTTGTGAGAGGAAAAAAAATCGCCAAAATGGATAATAAAAAGTTGTACTGTGAGGATGTGTTGCAAATGTTATTCGCCGATTCTGACTCTGAAGGGGAATATTTGCCTTTTGGAAATGACGATCGGTCATCTAATGATCACGCTTCTACCGGTACATATTTGCAGTGCAAGGCAAGAGTGTTCACGAAGCACAAACAAATGATCATTTCGACCATTTGCCCAACGGGGATGGGGGTGGCAGGGGTGGACGTGGTCGTAGTGTCCATAGGAGAGCTGTTGCGCTCTGGTGATCGGCCAGATTGCGTTGTTTGTTCTGATCGCGCGCGCTCAAAGGGCCGCCGGCAGACAGTACAGGTGCAGTCAGTGTGGGGTAGGTCTGTGCGCTGTACCATGCAATGAGAGGTACCATACTCTCAAGAACTATAAAGTGTATCACCTAGATACCTGATTGGGCAGATAGCTGGTCAACTGATCAAAAAATAGGCACATGTATTTTACTATGGCACAGTAATACAGTAATAATTTACTACTTTCTCCTGTTTTACTGTTGATTTCCTCTTTTCCTGATCATTTGGAATGAGGATAAAAAGACAAAAAGAAACAAACAAAAAAAAAAAACATGCAAATAAGTTCAAACATGACAAAATCCGTCTTTCGGATGAGACGTTAAACCGAGGTCCTGACTCTCTGTGGTCATTAAAAATCCCATGATACTCATCGTAAAGAGTAGGGGTGTAACCCCGGTGTCCTAGCCAGATTCCCTCCACTGGACCTTATCAATCATGGCCTCCTAATAATCCCCATCCACTTGATTGGCTCTATGTCTCTCTCTCCTCTCCACCTGTAGCTGGTGTGTGGTGAGCGCACTGGCGCCGTTGTCCTGTGGCTGCCGTCGCATCATCCAAGTGGATGCTGCACACTGGTGGTGGTTGAGGAGAGACCCCCCACATGATTGTAAAGCGCTTTGGGTGTATAGCAATACACAATAAAAGCGCTATATAAATGCTTCATTCATTCATTCATTCCAAAAAAAAAAAAAAAAAAAACATGCAAATAAGTTCAAACATAATTTTAATATCTATTATTTCCTGAATATTACTGATGAACTGATCAAAAAGTAGGCTACTGTTCACATGCATTTTATACTATATAGTACAGTAATAATTTAGTACTTTCTCCTGTTTTATTGTTGGTTTCCTCTTTTCTGATAATTTGAAATGAGGATAAAATGACAAAAAACAAAACAAACAAAAAACAACAACATGCAAATAAGTTCAAACATCAATTCAATATCTACTATTTCCTGAATATTTTTAAATTCAAGAGGGCCGCCCCCCTGATGACATCATAATATGCAAATTAGATGAGTATATTTACACCCCACATAGACTTTCAGTCATGCCCAACATTTTTCTAATTTACAGTAGATCTCTATCTTTAAGCCCTTTCAAGCCAAAAGCTTTTGAAATCTTGATGTCAAAATCCAGCATTTTTCCACAAAAAAAAACCTGGCGCCTAAAGGGTTAAGTTATATTTACAACACTGTTCCAGAAAAGTACAATGCAAATATCCGAGTGTGTGCAGCGCATTTTATGGAGGACTGTTTCCTGAACCTGGGATGTGAACACTACGAATGGCTGTGAACACTATAAAGTAGGGCAATTCCAACGTCGCAAGGACAGTCTGGTGCTTCTGGCTCAATGCCTGTAAGTACATTTCGATATTTAAAGAATTTGCCACTGACTATTCAAACACGAGTTTTGAGCAGTATAGAGTAGTGGTTCTTTGTCTTTTCTTCGATCACAAATGCAGACATGGTAATGTTTACACGGCGCGATGCAACGCAATGCGTAAAAAGACCGTATGATTCATTATAATCAGTAATTATGTCCTCACTGAATGCAACAAATACCTCGTTTAGAGTGGGTTTTATTGTTTTAGTCTCATCGCACCGGGACACAGCATCACAACATGATAAGGGGCGTAACATTTCCATCACACGCTTGAGGTATTCGGCCAATCATAACACACTGGATAGCTGGCCAATCAGAGCACACCTCGCTTCTCAGAACGATGAGCTTTGTAAAAATCGTTTCAGAAAGCATAGCATAGAGGAGCAAAAATAATGTACAGTGGGGCAAAAAAGTATTTAGTCAGCCACCAATTGTGCAAGTTCTCCCACTTAAAAAGATGAGAGAGGCCTGTAATTTTCATCATAGGTATACCTCAACTATGAGAGCCAAAATGAGAAAAAAAATCCAGAAAATCACATTGTAGGATTTTTAAAGAATTAATTGGTAAATTCCTCTGTAAAATAAGTATTTGGTCACCTACAAACAAGCAAGATTTCTGGCTCTCACAGACCTGTAACTTCTTCTTTAAGAGGCTCCTCTGTCCTCCACTCGTTACCTGTATTAATGGCATCTGTTTGAACTTGTTATCAGTATAAAAGACACCTGTCCACAACCTCAAACAGTCCAACTCCAAACTCCACCATGGACAAGACCAAAGAGCTGTCAAAGGACACCAGAAACAAAATTGTAGACCTGCACCAAGCTGGGAAGACTGAATCTGCAATAGGTAAGCAGCTTGGTGTGAAGAAATCAACTGTGGGAGCAATTATTAGAAAATGGAAGACATACAAGACCACTGATAATCTCCCTCGATCTGGGGCTCCACGCAAGATCTCACCCCGTGGGGTCAAGATGATCACAAGAACTGTGAGCAAAAATCCCAGAACCACACGGGGGGACCTAGTGAATGACCTGCAGAGAGCTGGGACCAAAGTAACAAAGGCCTCAAATCCTGCAGTGCCAGACGTGTCCCCCTGCTTAAGCCAGTACATGTCCGGGCCCGTCTGAAGTTTGCTAGAGAGCATTTGGATGATCCAGAAGAGGATTGGGAGAATGTCATATGGTCAGATGAAACCAAAATAGAACTTTTTGGTAAAAACTCAACTTGTCGTGTTTGGAGGAGAAAGAATGCTGAGTTGCATCCAAAGAACACCATACCTACTGTGAAGCATGGGGGTGGAAACATCATGCTTTGGGGCTGTTTTTCTGCAAAGGGACCAGGACGACTGATCCGTGTAAACGAAAGAATGAATTGGGCCATGTATCGTGAGATTTTGAGTGAAAACCTCCTTCCATCAGCAAGGGCATTGAAGATGAAACGTGGCTGGGTCTTTCAGCCTGACAATGATCCCAAACACACCGCCCGGGCAACGAAGGAGTGGCTTCGTAAGAAGCATTTCAAGGTCCTGGAGTGGCCTAGCCAGTCTCCAGATCTCAACCCCATCTAAAATCTTTAGAGGGAGTTGAAAGTCTGTGTTGCCCAGCGACAGCCCAAAAACATTACTGCTCTAGAGGAGATCTGCATGGAGGAATGGGCCAAAATACCAGCAACAGTGTGTGAAAACCTTGTGAAGACTTATAGAAAACGTTTGACCTCTGTCATTGCCAATAAAGGGTATATAACAAAGTATTGAGATGCAATTTTGTTATTGACCAAATACTTATTTTCCACCATAATTTGCAAATAAATTCTTTAAAAATCCTACAATGTGATTTTCTGGATTTTTTTTCTCATTTTGTCTCTCATAGTTGAGGTATACCTATGATGAAAATTACAGGCCTCTCTCATCTTTTTAAGTGGGAGAACTTGCACAATTGGTGGCTGACTAAATACTTTTTTGCCCCACTGTATAGTATGTGGAAAATAATGTGTTTTTTGAACCACGAACCGCGTAAACACATTGCATTACACAATTTCTCAGGACCTGAAGTGGGGCATTCACATAGACTCCATTGTTAAAAAGGCCCAGCAGAGGTTGTACTTCCTTCGCCAGCTGAGGAAGTTCAACCTGCCACAGGAGCTGCTGAAACAGTTCTACTCCGCCATCATTGAATCCGTCCTCTGCACTTCAATAACCGTCTGGTTCAGCTCAGCTACCAAATCTTACCTCCGAAGACTACAGAGGGTAGTCCAGACTGCTGAGCAAATCATTGGTACAACCCTCCCCACTCTCCAAAAACTGTACTCATCCAGAGTGAGCAAAAGGGCTGGCAAAATCACTCTGGACCCCTCACATCCAGCACACTCCCTCTTTGAACTGTTGCCGTCTGGTCGACGCTACAGAGCTCTGAGCAACAGAACGGCCAGGCACAGGAACAGTTTCTTCCCTCAGGCAATCCATCTCATGAACACCTGACAATAATTGTGGAACACACACTATTTATACACTTATACACTTATTTATCTAACACACATACTTAGTCTACATTTCAATTTGCACATAATATACCTATACATACAACTGTCTATTGTTATATACCTGTATATACAATTGTCAATTTGTATATTTTTATTCCTTATTTACTTGTTCTATTTTTTAATTCTTCTTTTTATTATCTGTGTTTTTTGTTCTGTCACTGTCATTCTGTTGCACTGTGGAAGCTTCTGTCATGAAAACAAATTCCTTGTATGTGTAAACATACCTGGCAATAAAAGCTCATTCATTCATTCATTAAAGCTAACAGAAGCAGTAGCACTTACAAATAACAGCGTATCTAAAAGTATGAGACAACAACAAACAAAAAAAACATACCATTAAGAGCCGTGCTTGCACAGGTTCTGTGCGATCCTCTTCGCTAATATTCTCTGGGTCTCAATCGGGCTCAAATTGGTAAGCAATATAGATGATGGTAAGCCATTGTTTACAATACAACCGGAGCACATGCCTCTGAGCTGAGGGGCGAGACGTTTAGACACGCACTAGAGGCGGTTTAGCCAATAACAACACACTAGGCCAGCTAACCAATCTGAGCCCATCACTTATTTCTGAGGGAGGGGCTTCATAAAACCAGGAAATAATCGAGGCGTTTATCAGAGAAGGGACAGATGCCTGTCTGTGTGATGTCACACAGACCCAGGCCCCTCCCACAATTGTTGATTGACACTAGCGTTTTACCTTAGACCTTAGACCTGAGTGACCTGTGAACAGTCCACCATTGTTTCGACACTGGAGCAGGGGTAGACAAGAATGACTCCTAAGCGATTGAGGTGTTCTGTTGTTGGATGTAATAATGAACATAGCAGTTGTCATTTACTCCCGACATCTGAGCCGCTGTTTTTGAAGGGAATGCGCCCCCCAATCTACCTAAATGCATTTATGTTCGCGCAAATCATTCGTGATCTAGCCTTACCTACAGAAGAAGTGAGTATAAGGTTATTTTATAAATCTTTGCAAATTGTTGAAACTCACACTTCTTGGCTTTAACAGTTGGTTGTTTAGAGGTGATGGAGAACTACTCATGATTGATGTGATCTCCCAGAACAGACAAAATAGTCAAAAAATAGTCCTTAGTCAAAAGAGCTCATCCACGTCTTGATTTTCTCTCATCTCACATCTCTCCCCCAAAAAAAGCTGTCACTCATATCCATACCAATACAGGAAAACTGCATCACTATGATGTTTAAATAGATAATCAAGCAAATTACATAATAATACTGTCACAGTGCACACAGCAGGGATGAACGAGGAACACGGAGATGAGGATAAACTTCAAAATAATAGTCTTTAATGATGACATCAGGACAGAGCAAGACAAGGCAAGGTCGACACAGACAGGAACACCGGGGAATAACGAGTAGACCAGACGAAAACTAACTAAACAGGCAGGAACTAAATACACATGACAATTACTGATAATTACTAAAACACAGCTGGACAAGACTTAACTAATAATCACACTTAACAAGGACAGGAAAATTACCAAATATGGACACAAGAGGCGGGAACACATGACACACACGAC
The DNA here is from genome assembly GCF_012432095.1 of Onychostoma macrolepis. Lineage (NCBI taxonomy): Eukaryota > Metazoa > Chordata > Actinopteri > Cypriniformes > Cyprinidae > Onychostoma > Onychostoma macrolepis. The sequence continues at coordinate 3,651,120 of NC_081165.1, forward strand.
AGAGGACTGACAAATACATCAAGCCAATTACATTATAATACACTTAAAAAGAGGATCGGGGGACTTCCGGTGGCGCAGTAGAGATGGCACACGCTTGAAAGTTAAGCTCCGTCCAATTGTTGCAATAAATCCCGATTTATAGAACCAGCTCAATTATAATTAGATATCATTGACAAATATCATTGACAAAATTGGAGACCTCGGTTGAGGATTTGAAATGCCAAATGAATGGTTTGGAGAGCAGAATTGGGGAGACTGAAGAACGGATCGGAGTTGCTGAGGAGACATGGGATGAGGCACGAAAGGGCACTCCGATATCTCCTGGAACGCGAGGCAGATCTCACAGAAATGTGCAAAGACTTGCAAAATGGACTTCGCCGGAATAATTTGAGAATATACCAAGTTCCCTGTCGATACTCCACTCGTACTGCGTCTTGTTAACCTTCTGGGGTCTGAGGGTGTTTTGGGGCCCTGGAGAAGTTTTGACATGCCCTGACATTTGTGCTTTTATCAGTTGCTTATAAACATTTTAATGGCTAAAGTCTAAAAACACTGTATTCAGCACAAACTGGGCTACAATAATATGTGAGCAGCATGTATGTACGTGATTGTGTTTTTGAGAAAACAATGTTTATGCGTGGTTAGAAAAAAACTAAAAATTTAAAGTAACTGAAATAAGGCCACAAAACACATACAAAACTTTTGTTCACAAGACTTTTGAGAACTGGATCTCGTAGCCTAGAATATTTGCTTCAAAATGATCTGAAAATAATCTAACTCACTCATTCAGAGAAAACAATATACTGTATTGATTAAAATTTTCTAAGTCACTTTTTGAGTGGAAAGGCTCTATGCGAGAGGGCGTGACCTATCCTGGAGAATGCTGTGACTCACACCTGAGAAGACAAAGGCCCGCATAATGAGCTCCATAATGAGCCATTCAGTCAGCTATGTGACTGAGAGAGAAGAGTTGCAAGTGTTACGTGCCTGGCTCAAAGCAAGCAACAGAGTAAGGGAAAGACCACACGCAGAATCGCAACATATAAATATCTTTGATTTATTAAATAAATAGAATTTAACAGAATAGATTTTATACAGTCAGTAAATGAAGTTAGCTTTGAAAAATAAAAAGGTAAGCAATCAGTGTAGTGTGGTGTAATGAATAAACAAAACAAAATCCTAAACGGTGCGGGAGAAATGGAACAACGGCGGAGCTCTCTCTTCCCGGTCTCATCTGAAGCGTCTTTAAAGGACCAGGAACTGATTAGCACAATTCCAAACACCTGCGCCCAGCTCACCTGTAGGAGACAGACACAGCACACAGACAAGAGGAGGAGCCAAGCAAAACCGTGACCCCCAGCAGCCCCCCACTCCCCAGTAGTTCCTACTACCCTCCATTCGAACCCAAGGCTCCAGCTAGTCCCGATACCTGGAAAGCCAAATTTTAAGGAGACTAGGCAGAGAAAGAGATGAGAGATACCAGAAAGAGAGAGAGAGACAGGACAAAACACTGACTCACTCCGGCTCACTAGGGGCGCGAGACAAAGCATCAGCCATGATATTGTCCACACCCCGAATGTGCCGGATCAGTAGGCTGTACGGTTGTAGAAATAACACCCAACGCATAAGGCGCTGACTTGGGCTCTTTAGAGAATATAAGAACGTTAGTGGGTTATGATCAGAATAAATGGTAACCGGAACAGCACCCCCACTTAAATAAACATCAAAGTGTTGTAATCCCCATATTAAAGCCAGTGTTTCTTTCTCGATGGTCGAATAATTTAACTGGTGGCGGTTAAACTTTTTTGAAAAGAAACACACTGGCCGGTCTACGCCTTGTTCATCCCTCTGCAGGAGGACGGCCCCAGCACCCACGTGGCTGGCGTCGACCTGCATCTGGAATGACTGGTCCATGCGGGGAGCCATTAAAACAGGAGCAGATGTTAACAACAACTTCACATTATCGAATGCGGCCTGACAAATCGCAGTCCAATCAAATTTAACACGACCCTTCAAAAGGTCGGTCAATGGGGCAACGACAGTGGAAAAGTTAGCACAAAAGCCACGATAATACCCCACCATTCCTAAAAAGCGTCTAAGCTCAGGTTTGGTAGCTGGAACAGGGAAATTATCGATAGCCACCACCTTAGCGTGCACAGGCCTCACCTGGCCTTGCCCCACCACCTTCCCCAAGTAAACAACTGTCGCCTGGGCAAACTCGCACTTAGCGAGATTTACAGTGAGACGAGCTTCAACTAACCGTGTAAAAAGAGCCTGGATACGCTCAAGATGTTCAGACCACCCGTCACTATACACGACCACATCGTCCAAATAAACAGCACAGCCCTGTAAACCAGAGACTACGCGGTTCATTAGTCGCTGAAATGTGGCAGGTGCATTGCGTAACCCAAAGCTCATCACAGAGTACGAATACAGGCCAGACGGCGTTATAAAGGCTGACACCTCCTGAGCCCGAGGTGTCAAAGGAACCTGATAATAGCCTTTAAGTAAATCAAACTTACTTACAAACCTGGCCGATCCTACCCGGTCAACACAGTCTTCAACCCTTGGGAGCGGAAAAGAATCTGGCTTTGTGATGTTATTTAGCTTCCGATAATCAGTACAAAATCTATACGTCCCGTCAGGTTTACTAACTAGAATGCAAGGTGAAGCCCAACTGGAATAAGAGGGTTCTGCCAACCCATTATTCAAGAGATACCTCATCTCTGCCTCTAGGTGCTGCTGTTTCTCGAGTGACACTCGATAGAACCTCTGCCTTATCGGCTCAGTGTCACCCACATCAATGTCGTGCTTGATCAACTGAGTGCAAGACGGTGTGTCTGAAAACAAAGCAGGAAAGTTAAAAATCAACGACTCAACTGCTAATGCCCTCTCCTTGGATAAATGCCCAAGTAGGGTGTCCAAATCAGACAACCTCTCTGAGTTCTTCAACCGAGGCTGGAGTACACAGTCATCTGGGCTAACCACATCCTCACCACCACACGCTGCCACCATGTGGGGAGAGAAGCTAGATATCCCAGCAACTGCAGCCAAAGCAACTGACTTAACCCGATCACCAGTCTCTGCTGCCCCAGAAACCGGAGACCTACTATAGTAAGGTTTCAAAAGATTAATGTGACAGAGCTGCGTATTACGCTTACGATCAGGAGTTGAAACTAGATAATTCAGGTCTGACACCTGGCGAACAACAGTGTAGGGACCTGAATATTTAGCAAGAAAGGGGGAACCGGCTATCGGCAACAGCGCCAGAACCTGATCTCCAGGACTGAACACTCTCGGCTCAGCCCGGCGGTCATACCAACTCTTCATTTTCTTCTGAGCCTTAGTCAGATTTTCTACAGCCATCTCACAGGCTAAGAACAATTTCCGGCGAAAGCCGTTCACATACTCCAACAAGTTAGTGGGACTCTCAGGACACTTCAGCTTATCCTGCAGGACAGCTAAAGGCCCACGAACTCTATGGCCGAACACCAAATCATTAGGTGAGAAACCTGTACTTTCCTGTGTTACCTCACGTGCTGCAAGCAACAACCATGGAAGCCCTTCCTCCCAGTCTCTGCTGAGCTGAACACAGTAACCCCTAAGCAGTGACTTGAGCGTCTGGTGAAAACGCTCCAGAGAGCCTTGGCTTTGGGCGTGATAAGCGCTACTAAGCTGATGTTTAACACGCAGCTGCTCAAGCACTTCTGAAAATATTCGTGATGTAAAATTGGAACCTCTGTCACTCTGAATAATCTGAGGGATGCCAAAGATGGAAATAAACTGAGAGAGCCTTTAACACCGACTTGGTAGAAATTGTACGTAACGCATAGGCAGCGGGGTAACGGGTGGCCTGACACATCACAGTCAAAAGATAAACACATCCTGATTTAGATGGAGGCAATGGTCCAACACAGTCAATTAGCAAATGCTCAAATGGGTTCCCTAAAGCTGGAATAGGGTAAAGTGGAGCTGGCTTGATCACCTGATTAGGCTTTCCAGTTAACTGACATGTATGACAGGTCTTAAGGAAGCATGCCACATCCTTCTTTAGGCAAGGCCAATAGAAGTACTTCATAAGTCTGTCATACGTCTTCCGCACACCCAAATGGCCCGCTATATCACCATGAGCCGTCTGTAGTATCAAGTCTCTAAACTTCACAGGCACTACTATCTGGAAAACAGGATCCTCAAACATCTCATTAGTCTGAGGCATCCACTTACGAACCAACAACCCATCCTGAACAAAATAACCCCTCGCTGCACTATGTCGCTCCTCAACAGGCAAAACCCCAGCAAACAGTTCACTCAACGTTGAGTCCTCCTTCTGAGCTACAACAAAATCACCAAATGACAGAGAAGATGGCAACTCTGGCAAAACAATAGGCTGTAAATCAGGCTTACAATTTTTCTCTAGAACCTCAGTTCCAGAGGCACGGTTCATGGCACGTGTTACTGCACAGGCAGTAAATACCTCAGGTAAACTCTGCAGGCTACTATCAGCACCTGTTGGGATAGATGGAACACTCTTAACCACCACAGGTGGCGGCACATCACGCCAAACACGCTCTCCAGCCAAGTTATTACCCAAGATGAGATGTACACCATCTACAGGCAACGTATGGCGCACGGCAATGACAACCTCACCCTGAACCAGGTCTGACCGTAGTTCAATCCTATGCAGAGGAACAGTTACAACCTGCAACCCAATTCCCCTCACTAAAACATTACCCATGTTGGACTCACTAGAAAGAGGCAAAACAGACTCTAGAAGAAAAGATTCACAGGCCCCCGTATCTCTAAGAATATTAACTGGCACCTTTTCAGAACTGCCCACCAATGATACAAAACCATCGGTAATAAAGGGAGAGTAATCATTGACATCGGCTTCAATTACCTCAGAACGGCTATACTGGCTAGATCCAACAAAACTGTCCGCAGACAAGTTAGAGAAGGACACACCCACTTCAGGGTTTGACCTAATCTCTGTGTGGATGAACTCAGACGGTGCGCACACACCGGAAACGGCAAGGACAACCGGTCTTGCCGCACCAGATTTGCTCCTCTGGCCTCTTGCTTTCAAGGCCGGACACTCGTTCTTCCAATGCCCCTTCTCTAAACAGTAATGACAAGCATCCGAATCTGCCCTACCACGAGACTGTTCTTTGGCAACAGACTGACTAGTGGGAGTATTAGAAAATCCCGAACGTTCACTGAAACGTCCAAAGCGCTGCTCGCGGTAGCCCTTTCCTGTATTATGTTCTTTAAAATTTTGCCTGTGCGTTAAAACATATTCATCAGATAACACTGCGGCGTCTGCTGCGGTTTTTACCTTCCGCTCATTTATATAAACTGCGATTCGATCAGGGAGGATGTTTCTAAATTGCTCTAAAACAATTAAATTACACAACTCCTCAAAGGTAGAGATGCCTACTGCAGCACACCAACTATTGAAATGACAATTCAGCTCTCTTACCACCTCTGTATAAGTCTGCTTTTCTCCCTTCTTCCAATTACGAAATCGCAGTCTATATGCTTCTGGAACTAACTCATACTTTAAGCACAGCATCTTTCACGCTTTTATAAATCTTTCTTTTAGGCACCGACAAAGCAATAAACGCCTCCTGCGCTTTTCCAACTAGAACGCTCTGGAGTAACAACGTTCGCTCAGGATCACTCCAACCACGATCATCTGCCACATTTTCAAATAGTGAAAAGAACACATCCGGATCCCTCTCATTAAACCTTGGTAGCAATCTGGCCATATTAGAGATATCAGGGGTGCGCACTGATCCAGTCGGAACATCACTACCGTTATCACCAGTAATTTTCCCTTCTGCTATCAACCTAAGACGTTCTAAAACAATTTCTCGATCACTTTTGATTTTTTCATACTCTAGTTGACGTTCAGCTTCTCTTTCTCTAAGTTCAGCTTCTCGCTCTCTCTGTTGCATTTCTAACAACTCTTTTTGTTGCTCAAAGGTAAGACCAAAATTACTGCGAGACCCACCCAATGTTGCCAGTGGAGTTGAAGCACCTTCAGGCTCCAACTCATCCATTGAAGCTATTGATGGGAGAACTTTTCTATCAGCCAAACTAGTTCTAACAGCCTGCCTTATCTGTGCCAATGTCGCATTTTTTTTAAAGCCCAATTTGAAATTATAATGTTCAATAACTTCACGCAACTGCTCCTTAGTCAACGTATCTAAAACCTGATCTGATGGAGCAGCGAAAAAATTATCCAAAGTATCCATTCATTAACTTTTGTTTTAACCCTTAAAAATTATTATTTTTTTTTTTAAACGAGCACTTTTATCAATGTAAATGCGGCTACCCCACTGCAGCTACAAGAAAAAAACAACAAAAAAAAACAACCGGAGCTGCCCTGCACGCATCGATCCACTTCATGCATACCCCAAGAACAGAGATTTTTAATACACGATATCAGCGGCACCTAACTTCCCCGACAAAATGTCGTTAAAGCAGGTATCCACGACTGTGCCCTCCGCCCAGGATATAGCACAAAAACAAAAAACTAAAATAACAAACAATACATATTTTTACTATTCAAAATAAATAAAACATAGAACATATAACTATCCTCACGTCGTGCAGCATTTAAATGCAATGAAAGGTTGCCTATCATATTTCAAAATGTTGCACTCGATTTCACACATTTTATTCTGGAGTTATAGTTTTGGAAAAGTTCATCTAGTAAATGCCTTCAACTTTGTCACAACAACACATTATCGAATGCCAATAAGAAACATTACTTACTCGGTATAAAGTATCTCCTCCTCCGCCGGCTCCAGCTGCGCTCGCGTTCGGTTTGTGACGTAAACAAAGCTTTTTCCTCTCAGCGCGTTTCTGAGGTAAATACAAGGCTTATTCCTCACAGCGTGTTCTTCCAAAACTGAAAAGTATCCGAGATGAACGCGTTGCTGCTTTGTTAACGGTGGTGTGGGCGTTTACATGCCGCGTGGCTCGCGTGGAGGTTTGTAATAACAATAGCGCGAGCAGCGCATGGGCGTGACCTAATTAGAGATAATGAGACCAGACAGAAAAACTGGACATGTCCTTGGTTTCATACGGATTACTTTATCACAGAATATTTGTTGTCGGTAAGACTTACTTCATTTAACAGTAGACATGTCAAGCTTTCTATAGATGTATTTCTCATGTCTCTGTGTGAAGTATTTGCTGAGTTACAGTTCATTTTAGTGACGTGTTTCAAAAAGCAGTTCGCGGAGGCGGAGAAGACAGAGCGTGCACCCTGTTTGTTTTCTTTATTCTTCAAAAGCACAAAGTTTAGTTGTTGTTATGAGTGTATACAAATAAAAGTAGACCCCTTACAGATTCAAATGGTGTATTGCTCTTATCTGTACGATCAAAAATGGCAGAGTAATTCAAGCTCATTTCGGCCTTATCAGGAAAATCTGCCTCAAAACGCAAATATGCGTTTGTCGAACCCAGAGGGTTAAAGACGCTATGGGAAAAGCCTTTTTTCCTTCTGACTGAAGCCTTATTCAATCATGCAGTGAAACTGCACGGCCATTGGTTCATACATTGTGTTAAAAATGAACCAATGGCTCGGCAGCGGAGCTGCACGAGCCTATGGCGACGGAGTCCACCAAAGCCCGCCAGAATGGGTGGAGCCATCTGGCTATATAAGCGACCATTTCGCAATAGGAACTCAGATGTCTTCTCCTTCAGCGATGACGACGACTTCGTCTCTCACTGATCCAGGAAGGAACCAGCGACCGAACAGCATGTCATTAGCAGCTTCGGATGCAGAGGAGCTGTCGGGCTTGGTAGCTGACCCCGCCCTCCTGCCTTCGTCCGCTCCCAGTGCCGCCAAGGCTGGGTTGGATGCCGAACTTCTCCACATCCTCTCGAAAGCGGTGGAAGAGGTGGGTCTAGAGTGGTCTCCTGAAGTTCATGACGGGATCATGGTGCTCCCCCTACTCCGCTCACCTCCGTACTTCCGCTTCATCACCGCTCACCACGGTCGATGACGCTGAAGAAAATGGGTACGAGAAGATACCTCCTCTAGACGAATCAGTGGCCGCGCATCTCTGCCTGCCCACTGCTATCGGCTGGAAGGCAAAGGCTGCCCACCCGTCTAAGCCGTGCAGGACCACTGCAGCACTCGCTGGACGCTCCTACGCTTCAGATGGACAGGCGGCTTCGGCGCTACACTCTATGGCGATCCTCCAGGTCTTTCAGGCCAAACTCCTCTCCGACTCTCAGGGAGCTGGGAAGTGCTACAGACCTGGCATTGCGCACCACCAAGACCACCGCCCAGGCGATCGGGAGGTCCATGGCCAGCCTAGTGGTGCTCAAGCGCCACCTGTGGCTCAAGCTGACGGAGATCAAGGACGTAGACAAGGTTCCCTTCCTTGATTTCCCCCAGCGGCCTCTTTGGACCAGCTAAAGGGTTTGCTGAACACTTCACTGAGACACAGAAGTCGTCCCAGGCCATGAGACACTTCCTGTCCAAGCGCTCCAGCTCCGTAGCTGCTTCCAGTCACCCTAAGCCTATGCCGACTCAGCAGCCAGCTCTGCCTGCCGCTCAGCCTGCCAAGATGCAGCAGACGCGAGTGCGTTCTCGTTCAGCCAGATTCTAAGCGTCAGGGCCCCCGACCTATGATAGCGTTGGACCCAGCGCCTCCAGCATCTTCCTGATCTGCAGAACAGGAAGAGGAGGGGGCCAAGTCCTGCCACAGCCGGACCACCCCCCAAACAGCCTCTCAGGAGCCTCTTATTACCCCGTTCGGCACCGGATGTGGAGGGAGATGTGTTTGTTGTGAATCTAGGGCCCGAATAATATCGTTCCTGGGAACAGTTCTTGACTCGACTCAAATGAGTCACATCAGAACATACTTTGGCCATGCGAGAACTCGCGACCTCCTTCGAGATCGGTGCCACTCGCGCTGTGCGAAGACAGACCGACTTTCGGCCATTGGTCGAAAGGGGAGAAAAGGCTTCACATCAACTGCTTGGAAATTCTAGCAGTATGTCGAGCCTGCCAGTTCTTCCTGCCAGACCTGAAGGGACACCACGTGCTAATCCGTTCGGACAGCATGTCTGTGGTGTCCTACATAAATCACCAAGGAGGCCTCTCCTCAAAGCGCCTTTGCCTACTGGCAGAACGCCTTCTGGAATGGGCTCAGCCCCATCTGCGCTCGATGAGAGCAGTGCGCATACCGGGCAAATTGAACCAGGGAGCGGACATGTTATCTCGGAGCAATGTCCCCTCAATGGTTCAGAGAATTTGGGAGTTCTTTGGCAAGGCAGAGGTAGACCTCTTCGCTTCAGGAGACAACTCTCACTGCCTGACTTATTATTCGAAGGTTGAGGATGTGTTTGCCCACGAATGGCCCAACCTCCTTCTTTACGCGTTCCCCCTGATCGCCATGATTCCGCAGGTTTTCAGGCGAATCAAAGAGCGGGGACACAAGGTCCTCTTGGTGGCCCCCCTGTGGAAGAATCAACCTTGGTTGTCAGAGCTGACTCAGCTGCTCATAGCAGACCCGTGGCCCATTCCTCTGAGACAGGACCTCCTGTCTCAAGCGAACAGGACAATTTGGCACCCTCGGCCCGATCTATGGGCCCTGCACCTTTGGCCACTCGACAGGAGCCCACGAGCTTCTCAGAGAACGCTATACCATTTCTGAGGCTTGAGCACCGTCTACAAGCACCGTCTCTATGCCCTTAAATGGTCTATGTTCTCCACTTGATGCCTAGACCGTGGTGAAAACCCGTCTACCTCTGACTTATAGGTGGTTCTGTCCTGCTGGATATGGGACGTTCCACGTCCACACAGAAGGTCTACGTAGCAGCTATAGCGGCCTCACACGCCCCTATAGCAGGCGAATTGTTGGGCAGGAACACTTCGGTTGTTCGCTTCTTGAGGGTTGCCAAGAGGCTGAATCCGCCTCGGCCCCTCACAGTCCCTACATGGGACTTGCCCACGGTGTTGAGGGCCCTGAAGGGCCCTCCCTTTGAGCCGCTACAGTCCACTACCCTTCGGTCACTGTCATTAAAGACTGCTCTGCTCTTAGCACTAGCGTCGGTCAAGCGAGTAGGAATGAATGAATGAATGAAGCATTTATATAGCGCTTTATTGTGTATTGCTATACACCCAAAGTGCTTTACAATCATGTAGGGGGGGGTCTCTTCTCAACCAGCATCCACTTGGATGATGCGACGGCAGCCACAGGACAACGGCGCCAGTGCGCTCATCACACACCAGCTACAGGTGGAGAGGAGAGAGAGATAGAGCCAATCAAGTGGATGGGGATTGACAGGGAGGCCATGATAGACAGGGGCCAGTGGAGGCAATTGGGCCAGGCTTACACCCCTACTCTTTACGATAAGTGTCATGGGATTTTTAATGACCACAGAGAGTCAGGACCTCGGGTAAACGTCTCATCCGAAAGACGGTACTTTTTGACAGTATAGTGTCCCCGTCACTATACTGGGGCGTTAGAACCCACACAGGCCTCACTAACACCTCTTCCAGCAGCAACCTAGTTTTCCCAGGAGGTCTCCAATCCAGGTACTGACCAGGCTCAGCCCTGCTTAGCTTCGTGGGCAACCGGTCTTAGGCCGCAGGGTGATATGGCTGTGGAGCCCTGCCGGCCTGGAATTCGGGCCTAACGACTCCAAGGTCGTCCTTAAACCAAGGCAGGGTTATGTGCCCAAAGTGCTTTCCACTCCATTCAGAGCTCAGGTCATCACACTCTCCGCGCTTCCTCCCTCTGATGAGGACCGAGAGTTATCCTTGCTCTGCCCTGTCAGAGCCTTGAGAATCTACTTTGAGCGTTCCGCCCCCTTTAGGAGGTCGGAACAACTCTTTGTTAGTTTTGGTAACTGCGCCAGAGGGCATCCGGTTACGAAGCAGAGGCTCTCCAGATGGATAGTGGATGCCGTTACGCTAGTGTATTCATCCTTGGGCCTACAATGCCCCATCGGAGTACGAGCCCATTCCACAAGGGGCATCGCCTCATCGTGGGCGTGGTCTAGCGGTGTGTCTATTACAGAGATCTGTGCAGCGGCCGGCTGGGCCTCGCCGTCCACATTTGCTAGGTTTTATAACCTGAACGTACCGGCCTTACAGGCCAGGGTCCTCTCTGCTTAACCCTCTGGGGTCGACAAACGCATATATGCGTTTTGAGGCAGATTTTCCTGATAAGGCCGAAATGAGCTTGAATTACTCTGCCATTTTTGATCGTACAGATAAGAGCAATACACCATTCAAATCTGTAAGGGATCTACTTTTATTTGTGTACACTCATAATAACAACTACACTTTGTGCTTTTGAAGAATAAAGAAAACAAACAGGGTGCGCTGTCTTCTCCGTCTCCGTGAACTGCTTTTTGAAACACGTCACTAAAATGAACTGTAACTCAGCAAATACTTCACACAGAGACATGAGAAATATATATATAGAAAGCTTGACATGTCTACTGTTAAATTAAGTAAGTCTTACTGAAAACAAATATTCTGTGATAAAGTAATCCGTATGAAACCAAGGACATGTCCAGTTTTTCCGTCTGGTCTCATTATCTCTAATTAGGTCACGCCCACGCGCTGCTCGCGCCATTGTTATAACAAATCTAGCAACTGAAAATAATATAAGCAACTGAAAAAAAGCACAAATATCAGGGCATGTCAAAACTTCTCCGGGGCCCCAAAACACCCTCAGACCCCAGAGGGTTAATGTCAAATTTTATGCATGGGAACCTTCTGACGGAGAACCCATGACCGCACGGCGCTGAAGCTCTCTGATTGGTTACTTGTATGTTTCGGCCCAGGGTGTCGAAATGCAAGAAGTTCTGGAACGATTATCCAGGCCGGGCATGACCTCTTTGAGCTTAGCCCGCTTTAGCCTTGGAGTCATTGTTACACTTCCCTTGAGCATTGAATGCTTGAGGAGGTATAAAATTGAGTCGTTCCTCTACCAGCACGGTGTGATTGTACTGTGTTCCCATAGCGTCTTTGACAAGACGTAGTACTCGTTCCGTATCTCAGGGAACCGAGGTTACGACAGTAACCAAGTACGTTCCTGAGGGCTGCGAAGGAGAAAACACAATGGGATTTGTAATAGGCTTGCTTACCACAGTTTTGCAACTGCCTCAGGATATGGATATAAAGATCAAAAGAGCACACAGGGCACTTTCAGCCAAACCTAAAGATCCTGCCGCACTTCCTAGATCGATAATAGTGAGATTCTCGGACTATGCAGTTAAAGATGTAATCTTATGACAAGCTTGGTCACAGAAACGGGTACTGCAGAAACAGGTACAATGTGAAACGGATCTACTTTGACAACGACTACTCACCAAGAGCACAGGTGCGAGACGTCATGAAACAGCTCAAGACGAAGAATGTGCGAGCGCAGTGTGTCTATCCAGCACAGATAAGGATTTAACTGGAGCCGGGAGTAAAAACATTCCTTACACTGATGGATGCTGCACTACCGCTACGAGAGCTGGGAATTAAAGTTCAAGTGAATGAACGAGACAGACAAACAAGAGAAATATCGAAGGCAAGATGGTCAGTGCAAGGTAAAGGCGGACGCGGATTGGGCACGGCGTCATTGGCGGACTCGGATCTTTAAGCATTTCTACAGAAGGATTGAACTGTTTAAAATATGTAGACAGTACACTTAAACGGATATTTCGGCTTCAGAATGTGAGTAAACTCTGGTTAAAATGTAGAAGAAACTGGCTCTTTGTAAAGATGCGTATGTTTAGGTGGTTTTTCCCACCTTTATTTTCGGGATAATAATTGATTTTCTTTAAAACTGACAGACTCTTTTCTGATACTTTGCGGAGTGGAAATCACTCTGGAGGCAGCCGTGTTTCAAAACAGAATGGCTGCAAGCACTCGGTGCACTTTTGATACCCCAGGGAGTCAGCGCTGCAACTGTCTGCCCTTTTTACGTCGGTTTGGCCTATGGGAGAAGAACTGGGCCGAATGGATGTATGGAAGCCTTGTTCATGTACATAGTTCCTGTTTTTCTTTTTCTTTTTGTTCACGTTAATTACTGGCCCTTGACAGCTAAAGTATTTTTGTTGTTGTTGTTGTTGTTTTTTTTTTTATATATTACTGGAACATTGGTTACTAGCACATATAACAGTTATAACGAGGTGAATAGATTATGTAATTTGTGTTTGTTATAATGTGAAAGGACTGAGCAGCCCAATTAAAAGAAAGAAAATATTTAATCAGCTTAAAAAAATGCAATGCTCTATTGCGCTCCTTCAAGAGACCCACCTGTCTGATGGGGAACATTTAAAACTCAAAAGAGAGTGGGTGGACCAAGTTTACAGTGCCTTATTTTCTAAGGGGAAGAAGAGAGGTGTTGCAATCATGTTTTCCAAGTCAGTTTTTTTTTAATATGGAGCAAGTATAAAATGATAAAGAGGGAAGATATGTCATGGTAGTTGGAACAATTTCAGGCAATAAAATTACTATTCTTAATCTTTATGCACCTAATGAGGACCATCTACAGTTTTTCAAGAATGTTTTTTCTCTAATGGTACAGAAAGGTGAGGGAATGTATTTAATTTGTGTAGACTTTAATTGTGTATTAGATAGCAATGTGGATAGGTTACCAGCAGAAAGGGGACCACAGGCAAAAAAAGTAAAAGTTCATTCAGGAATAATGAGAGAACTAGGTTTAATGGATGTTTGGAGATACTTGCATCCTAAAGAGAAGGATTTTACTTTTATGTCACATGTGCATGACAGTTATTCTAGAACAGACCTATTTTGTACATCTAGAACAGATTTACATAATGTCAGAGAATGCCAAATAGATCCCATAACTATATCTGATCATGCGCCAATTAGGTTAAAACTTAAATTAGGACAAGGTCAACAGTTTAAATACTGGAGATTAAATGTGTCAGTAATAAATGATTATAAGGCCAAAGAAGAAATAAGAGAACAACTGATTGAATATTTTGATATTAATGATAATGGGCTGGTTACTCCTTCTATTTTATGGGAGGGGGCCAAAGCAGTAACAAGAGGTAAAATAATAGAAATAACATCCATGAATAACAAAATGAGATTAGCTAAACAAAATGAGATAGAGAACGAAATCAGGAAACTAGAAATTGAACATAAACAAACAGGTAAAATTTAAACTCTAGAATGCTTAAAACAGGAAAGAAAGACATTGGATGACTTACTTACATATAAAGCAGAGGGGGCACTTATATTACCTGGGGAATTTTAGAAGGCATTTGTAAATGAATTGGTTCCTAATTTAAGTAAGGTATATAATTATCTACTACAAAATGAAGACCCACCACACTCATGGTCTGACGCAATCATTACTGTATTTCATAAAAGTGGAAAGGATCCTACGCAATGTACGGCTTATAGACCAATAAGCCTACTATGTCAAGTTATGAAAATTGTAACTTCAATACTAGCAAACAGAATTCAAAAACATATAAAAAAATTTATTAAACCAGATCAGACTGGATTTATTAATGAAAGATACGCAATAAACAGTATAAGTAGAGCTTTAAATTGACAGCAGATTGGAAAAGACAGTAAAACACCCTCAATGCTTCTCAGCTTAGATGCTGAAAAGGCATTTGATAGGGTGGACTGGGTGTTTCAGGAACAGACTCTCAATTATATGGGATTTCATGACACTTTTGTTAAATGGGTAAAGGTTTATTATAAAAACCCTAAATTAAGAGTCTGAGTTAATGGTCATTGCTCAGAGTTTTTTAATTTATGTAGGGGAACTCGTCAGGGAGATGCAATGTCCCCAGTCTTATTTGCACTTAGTATCGAGCCATTAGCAGAATTAATATGGAGTAACCCTAGAATACAGGGGATAAAGGAGGAAAGTGTTATAAGATATCGTTATACGCAGATGATGTATTATTATTCATTGAAAATCGTCTTACATCTGTTCTGGCCCTCTTAGAATGCCTTAAAGGCTATGGATTAGTATCTGGATACAAAGTAAATGCTGATAAATCTGAAGCAATGATGATATCAGGACATTGGCCCACTCAGTTAGATAAGGAGGTATCTTTTCGATGGTCTAGTCAGGGGTTTAGATACTTGGGGGTCATCCTTACACCTATAGCATCACGTTTATATGCGGCTAACTACACACAGCTTTTTGAAATTATAAAAAAAGACTTGGCTAGATTGGAAGTACTACCTCTCTCTATGTTTGGTAGGATAGAAACAGTGAAAATGAACATATTGCTGAGACTTCTCTTCCTATTTCAATCCCTTCCAGTTTGGGTTCCGGTCTCAGCATTTAATAAATTAGAAAAATTGATTGGCGGGGGGGGTTGAACCTTCCTAATCTTAGATACTATTATAGGGCTGCTCAGTTTAGGGCTTTCACTGCTTGGCTTGGTGTCGATAAGGAGGCAGAATGGGTTAGTATTGAGCAGAATTCACTTCCTGGCGTGTCTCTGAAAGTTAAATACTATAATAGAGGACGAGATGTGGACAAATATATGTGCCAGCTGTCATAAGGGTATAAGCAGTCAAATATGGAAGGAGTTCGATTGGAAGATGAAAATGAGGTTCTTCAGAGTTCCATTAGTGGTCACTAAATTTGATAGTTCTTCACAATTATCAAAATGCTGGAGAGAATGTGCGGAGGTGGGGGTCTATGTTCATATATTTTGGGAATGCCCCAAAATACAAGTGTATTGGCAGGGGGTTAAAGGGAGATTAGCAAAGTTTTAGGATATGATATACCAATGCACCCAGTATTTTTTCTGCTTAATGGTTTCCCTCCTGATCAGTTCAGTAAGTCTCACCTATTTGTTCTACATATATTATTAATGGCAGCGAGGAAGATAATAACTGTGAACTGGATGAAGGTACGCCAACCTACTTTGACAGAATGGACACATAGAGACTGAATCAGATATATATATGAGAAAATGACAGTGAAAATACAGCTGAAATCTGACATTTTCCAACAGCCTTGGGCACTAATCGAAACATATTTTCTTGGTCTTTGAAATGTTGTTGGGGGCCTTTTTTTTCTTTTTTTCTCTTTTTTTTAAGAAATATTTATTTTGCCATTTCTTGTTCCATTCTGTATGGTTACTTAACCATTACTTATTTATTTACTTTTATTTATTTATTTATTTTTTTAATATTTCCTTTTTTTATATTAATATTTCAAATAAATGCTATGTGTATATTGTTATGTCTATAACAAGTTTAATAAAAACAGTTAAAAAAAAAAAAAAAAAAAAAAGAGGATCAGTATGTTGGCTTTGTAACATTCTATGATATAGAATGTTAGTTATACCACCCACTGTTATACTTTTTTGTGTCAGTTAATGTCTAATTTTCCAAAGAAGAACCCATACATTCTGCAGTAAAGTACATTACTAACAACAAAATATCAAATAGTTATATGATATACCAAGCTTCAATGAACATGACACCAAATCAGTTTTTGGACACATACCATGGTTGCATGTCTGTAAGTACCTTGGAATATCATGTAAACACAATGGTACCTGCATATGGTAGGCATGGTATTTCATTCTATATAATCGTATGTATCTAGATTGTTGAGCATTTATTCAGTCTATACTCACATCTCAAGCATTACTATACAATTTTAAGGAATAGAAGATAAGTCTCATAACTCTTTCAACATGGATCAAAATATAAATGTTTAAAATCCCACTAGATGTTTTCCTGATCATTGCTGTTCTTTCTCTGGTCCTCTCTGTAGTTTCTAGACAAATCAGAGGATGTTCTCTTGAAGCACCAAGCCAGCATCAATGAGCTGAAGAGGGCCCTGAGGGAGCCCAACAGTAAACTGATGAACCGGGAAAAACATCTGTCAGGCGGCACTCCAGAGAAGAAGGCAGTGAGTATGGAAATACTGCATTAGGACAGCATATTAATACATATGCTGATACTTGCTTTAGTCTCTACTTTCTTGTTTGGCTGCAATCATCGTGTATATGTGCATCATGCTGTAAACACTGTATTGATTACACGCAATTACTGACAAGGAAAATCCTTAGTGTCAGTTCAGTTGTTACACCTTTTGGAGTAATTTTGCATTGACTAGTCTAGTAAAGGTAAAAAAAGGAAGTATTATGTGGTGTGGGTGTAGTGTTTATTGCCAAACTAATTGTTGTTTGCTGATACAGATTTTTGTTTTACCGCATATAATGGATTTGACATGCATGTCATGTTGTTTTAACATTCTAATTTCTAATGTTTTATATTCAGTTCTCTACTGTTGCATTTTGTTGTGCTATTGTATTTAATGGTTGCCCAAGTCATTATTGCTGCTGTGTTTTCATTATGCTGATTTCATGTTTGTTTATATGCTGTGTTAAATCCCATTGTTTATAATCATTTCACTTGTATTGCTATTTCTTTTATCTTTTTCATTATTTTTTTCTTTCAACATCTTAAATTGCTCTTTAAATGTTTATAATATAAGATGATTTTTTTGGTTTATCCTCTTCTTTCTTTTATTTTTTTTCTTTTTCTTGGAGCTGGCCATCTATCAGGAGGCTGTTGGTGCAGGGGTATGGGAACCTGACAACAGCCTCTCGGTGGAGGGCTTCATCCAGAAGACTCTAGTAACTTCACATGAGGTTCCTTTGACATTTAAAATTCACTAATGGTTACTGATTTGATGACAAGTTAAAGAACTAACAATTTTAATTTATATGATTAAATAGGGCTCTGAAGAACGGGTGTTGCTCGACTATGAAATGGAGGAGAAAGGAAAGTACAAAGCTAGTACACCTCCACCTTCTCTGGTCATTGATCTCCTTCCAAAGGAGGAGACAGAAAAACAACAGGAAATTGCCAAGATGACACACGTTGACCTAATTGGAGAGGACAGTGATGAAACACAATTGCACATGAAGACTATTGCAACCTCAAAAATATCACTAATGGACAAGTCAGGTGAATCTAAGCAAAATACCATCACAGGGGAAGATGCCACATCTAAGATTAAATCTAAATTGTCTCATGAAATATCAAAAAAAGAGCCTACACCACTTGCCGAGTCTCAGCCTAACAACAAGATTACCATTACAGACATCATGGAGGAGAGTTCTCAACATAAAGACAGAAGGGAAAAAAGACCTCAAAGCTTAAACTTGGGGAAGTCAAGGGACTTTGTGTATGAGACAGAAGCCAAAGGTTCAAACATCACACATGATGTAGAGTCTGATGAGGACAACAATACTGAATTTATAAAGGAGATTGTGATCTGTCATCCTGAAAATTTCAGCACAACAGACACATGGGCATCATCCATGGCTGAAAAGCTAAATCAGCCAGCCACAAATACATATGCTGCAACACCGCTTAAAGAAAACGCAGAGTTTGACAGAATAATGGGAATAGACTTGCAGATTCCCAATCAGGGAGCAAGAAAGATGCATGAAAGTTCGCATGATTCAGGAAAGTCTGATGATGCAAGAAATTTTGTAGAATGTCAAGAGCAGCTATCCAACGAAGTGAAGATTATGAACACTGAAGGCAAACAAGAAAACCCAGATTCATTCAGTGGCCCTGGCAAAGATGAGCAGAAAAGTGTCAAGGCTGATATCAGATTTGAAGTCATGAAAGTCATCATGATTGATAATAGCGAGAATGAAGCGAAATCTGGAAAAGCAAAGAAGAAAGAAACAGAAGATTTGGTTCTTGAAAAGAAGATAAGCAATTTTGAACTGGAAGAATCTGCAGAGATCCAACTGGCCATGGAACTGAGAAAAACTAGCCAGAGAGTTACTGGACATGTGAGAACAGATATAACAAGAATTGTTCCATTAAAACCTGAGAGAGTGAGGAGCCAAGGCTACAAAGATGACCTAGATATTGGACAAGGCTCTGAACTAATAAAAAAAAGTTTTAAAAGATACAGTATGAATGAATCTTTCGTGAGACACTTTGACCCTTGTAAGTTCGAGAGCAGGGACACTAGCTATTTCCATGAAAACTGCACCACAAGTCTAGTGAAAGGTAATACAAGTCAGGAATTATCTTTAGCTATCAAGGACATCTGTGTGTGCTCAGAGCATCAAGCGATAAAGAGTCTTGAGAGTTCACCAAAAGAAAGGGGTATATGGAATGAAGACACTACAAAACATACCAGCAGAATAGTCCACAGAGATCTTCTGCATACTGATGAGAGAATTTCAGAACTTCACTTCTCCAGACAGACAGTTAACCAAAAAATTGCCCCTCCAACACCTCCAGTCAAAACAAAGAAAGCAAGAGAATCAGGTCTCTTTCTGCGCAATAGTCGCATTTTCAGCAAAGACCCAACTCTTGAAGCCAACAAAAAGAACCTTCTGGTAATCAACATGGCATTTTTTACATTTTCAGTCACTGGACAAACAAGCATTGCATGAACTTAAGATTGATTCACACATTCATTGTTTTCCTTTTTATAATTTAAATGTACTTGTGTTTACAGTACATGTAAAATCATACTGTTTGCTTGCCCATGAAGAGAGGGGTTAGAGAAGTCTACAATTTAGCCATTAATGAGTAGTTTTCTGTTTAATATGCAATCAGCTACACCAAAAATATCTATTTATATTAAAACTATTTCATCAATATGTTTATAATTGTCTGGATGTTAAATTTTTTGGCCATTTGCTTCGATAGCCCATTTCTTCATAGTAAATTTAGTGAAATTGCATAGTACCTTTGAAATATTTTTGAAACACTAACAGCAACCAGCCTGAGCATTCAACCCTTAACAGAAGCTTTTGGGGTGATTGTCACATTAAATAATGAATACTGCATGATGGGCATGGACATAGAATACGTGGGGGATGCAGGGGACCTGCCCATCAGTTGTGAGTCAAGTCTTCCGCACGCTTTATGTGAGTAGTGCTGTTTGTGACACATGGAGTTGCTCCCCAAGTAGAGCATTCTAAATCTGTCACTTATGAGTTGTTGTTTTTTTTTTTTTTGGCCAATGTAGGTAATAGACAGCTCTCTTAAGTTCTAGAATTGAGTCAATTTTATTAAACCGATAAATGTTTACTTTTTTGTGAATTATTTGATTCTTTAAAATCTCTTTTAAAACTAGTTGGTTTATTTTTAAAACCCGCTAGGTGATGTGAAGAACCCCTGCATGTTAAATGAGATTGTGATGTAACCATGGTTCCCCGAAAGGGAATGAGACACTGCGTCCCCTAGGGGACACTTTGGGGAATGCCCTCAGCATGACTGGTGTCTGAAGCATGTGTGAAAACACTCCAATCCCATTGGGCCACGCACCCCGTGACGTCAGCAGATTACCCGGAAGTATAAGAGGATTCCGGTAATGCAATTTATGCACATCAACTTCTTTGTCTGAAGGAGACATGACACAGGCAGGCACAAGGCATGGCAAGGGGACAAAGTGTCTCATTCCCTCTCGGGGAACCATAATTACATGCTTAACACCAAAACGTTCCCCTTCATGAGAACTCCACACTGCGTCCCCTAGGGGACACTTTGGGCAACAAAATACCAACCACGCCATGCCCTGGTGCATGCCTGACCACCAAGAATAGTGGTAAACATACTCCGGAGATGGAGGGCAATCAGTAAGAGAGGGGGCCGACACCCAGCACTAAGCACTAAGGGGACTTAGAAACAGAGTGCCTGCTATCAGCGTGCCTCTTCTCTATCACCTTCCGGAGATCCCCTCTACTCTCTTTTGCATCATGCCTCCTGTGTGCTCTACTCCTGGAAGGGGGAGGACACTAGATTTCTGGTCCTGTCTGCGATCCTCGGACCGAGACGGACCAGCCCCCTCAAAGGTTTTGGGAGATGATCTAGAACAATGAGGGATTGTACCTCTTGAAGTCTGCAGACTGCGCCCTTGCCTCCCTAAACTTTTAGTCCAATGCCTCAACGGATGTGCCAAAAAGCCCAGAGGGTGAGAATGGAGCATCAAGGAAAAGGTTCTTCTCCTTACTCCCAATGTCCACTAGATTTAACCACAGATGACGCTCCATAGCCACCATTGCGCCATCGCCCGGCCGATGGCAGCAGCGGTTTGCTTGGCACCATGGAAATCGAGATCTGTGGTGCAGCTCCTCCATAGCCTCAGGGAACAAACCCTTACCTTCATCTAGATCTTTCAGCAGGTCTGCCTGGTGTGCCTGCAACACAGCCATAGTGTGCAGAGCTCCCCGGCCTAACCTGCTGCCACATATGCTTCTGTTTCTCATGCCCCCAACCAACTCCAGTCTCTTAGTAGCACGGGCCATAACCTCCAATATCTCCCTGTATGTGGGGCTGGCGCGCTGGAATGACTCAGTGCTCACACTTTCCTCGTCATCACCAACTACATACACGTCACCTTTATTTATATAGCACTTTTAACATTACAAATTGTGTCCAATCAAAATAGGAAAATAGTGTGTCAATAATGTAAAATGACAAGATTAAACATTCAATTTTCAGTTAAAGGCATTTCATTATTGAATTCAATGATGTCATCGTCCAGCTCAGTTCAGTTTAAATAGTATCTGTGCAATCAAGTCGACAATATCGCTGGAAATGAAGTGTCCCCAACTAAGCAAGCCAGAGGCGACAGCGGCAAGGAACCAAAACTCCATCGGTGACAGAATGGAGAAAGAAAAACCTTGGGAGAAACCAGGCTCAGTCGGGGGGCCAGTTCTCCTCTGGCCAGACAAAACCAGCAGTTTGTTCCAACTGCAGCAAAGTCGGATTGTGTAGAGGACTCATTTGGTTCTCGTGGTCTTGTCCCCATGTCTGTCTAGGTGACGAGGTCCTCACTGGGGATCTGTCTCTGGTGCTAATCTAGGTGTCCTGGTCTCCGTTGACGTTCAGGGCAGTAGAGGTCGTCTCTAGGTGCTGATCCACCATCTGTTCTGGATACGGACTGGATCTGGTGGCTACGGTGATCTCGGAATAAGAAAGAAACAGACTAATATTAGCGTAGATGCCATTCTTCTTACGATGTAAAAAGTACATCGGGTGTTATAAGAAGTGTTCCTGGTTCCGGTTGACCTAATTAATGCAGCCTAACAATCCTTTAACGGATTTGAATATTATAAGCGTATTAGTGTGTTATGTGTACGCCAGGTTAAAGAGATGGGTCTTTAATCTAGATTTAAACTGACAGAGTGTGTCTGCCTCCCGAACAGTGTTAGGTAGATTGTTCCAGAATTTGGCCGCTAAATAGGAAAAGGATCTGCCGCCCGCAGTTGATTTTGATATTCTAGGTATTATCAAACGACCAGAGTTTTGAGAACGCAGCAGACGTGGAGGACTATAATACGCTAAGCGCTTGCTCAAGTACTGAGGAGCTAAACCATTCAGGGCTTTTATAAGTAAATAACAAGATTTTAAAATCTATACGATAGGGAGCCAGTGCAGTGTTGACAGAACCGGGCTAATGTGGTCATACTTCCTAGTTCTAGTAAGAACTCTAGCTGCTGCATTTTGAACCATCTGTAGTTGGTTTATTAAGCGTGCAGAACAACCACCCAATAAAGCATTACAATAATCTAACCTTGAGGTCGTAAATGTATGAATTAATATTTCTGCATTTGACTTTGAGAGCATAGGTCTCGATTTAGATATATTTTTAAGATGAAAAAATGCAGTTTTACAAATGCTAGAAACGTGGCTGTCAAAGGAGAGATTGCTATCAAATAGCACACCTAGGTTCCTGACAGAGGACAAAGAATTGATAGAGCAGCCAAGTGTTAGACAGTGTTCTAGATTATTACACGCGGGGGTTTTAGGTCCGATAATAAATACCTTTGTTTTTTCAGAATTTAGCAGTAAGAAATTACTTGTCATCCAGTTTTTTATATCGACCATGCATTCCATTAGTTTCTCAATTTGGTGTGTTTCTTCATGCGAAGAAATGTAGAGCTGAGTATCATCAGCATAACAGTGAAAGCTAACCCCGTGTTTCCTGATGATATTTCCAAAGGGTAACATGTAAAGCATGAAAAGTAACGGCCCTAGTACTGAGCCTTGAGGTACTTCATACTTCACTTGTGATCGATATGATACCTCTTCATTCACTGCTACGAATTGATGGCAGTCAGATAAGTACGAGTTGAACCATACTAATGCACTTCCATTAATGCGAACAAAGTTTTCTAGTCTATTCAAAAGAATGTTGTGATTGTTAGTGTCGAACGCAGTGCTAAGATCCAGTAGCACTAATAGAGAGATACAACCACGATCAGATGATAAGAGCAGGTCATTTGTAACTCTAATGAGAGCAGTCTCAGTATTATGAAATGGTCTGACTGGAAATCCTCACAGATATCATTTTTCTCTAAGAAGGAATATAATTGTGAGGATACTACCTTTTCTAGTATCTTTGACAGAAAGGGGAGATTCGAGATCGGTCTGTAATTAACTAGATCTTTTGGGTCAAGTTGTGGTTTTTTAATGAGAAGCATAATAACAGCCAATTTGAAGGTTTTGGGGACATATCCTAATGACAATGACAAATTAATAATAGTCAGAAGAGGATCTATGACTTCTGGAAGCACCTCTTTTAGTAGTTTAGATGGAATAGGGTCTAAAATACATGTTGTTGGTTTAGATGATTTAACAAATTTATACAATTCTTCCTCTCCTATAGTAGAGAATGAGTGAAATTGTTCCTCAGGGGATCTATAGTGCACTATTTGATGTGATACTGTAGCTGACAGCTGCATGGTTACAATTTTATATCTAATAGTATCGATCTTGGAAGTAAAATAGTTCATAAAGTCATTACTGCTGTGCTGCTGGGAAATGTCAACACCTGTTGATGCTTTATTTTTTGTTAATTTAGCCACTGTATTGAATAAATACCTGGGGTTATGTTTGTTTTCTTCTAAAAGAGATGAAAAGTAATCAGATCTAGCAGTTTTTAGTGCTTTTCTGTAGGATAGGGAACTTTCCCGCCAAGCAATAAGAAATACCTCTAGTTTTTTCCTGCAGCTGCACTCCATTTTCTGGGCTGCTCTCTTTAGGGCGCAAGTGTGCTCAGTATACCACAGTGTTGGACTCTTTTCCTTAAGCTTCCTTAAGCGTAAAGTAGCAACCGTATCTAAAGTGCTAGAAAAGAGAGAGTTCATAGTTTCTGTTACATCATCAAGTTTTTCTGTGCTGTTGGATATGCTGAGGAATTGAGATACATCAGGAAGATTACTTACAAAGCAGTCTTTTGTGGTAGAACTGATGGTTCTACCATACTTGTAACAAGGAGTAGAATTTACAGTTTTAGCTATATGGAGTTTACACAAGACTAGATAACGATCTGAGATATCATTGCTTTGCTGCAGAATTTCAACACCATTAACATCAATTCTATGTGACAGTATTAAATCTAGAGTATGATTTCGACAATGAGTAGGTCCTGACACGTGTTGTCTAACCCCAGTAGAGTTCAGAATGTCTATGAATGCTGATCCTAATGCATCTTTTCATTATCAATGTGGTTATTAAAATCACCAACAATTATGACTTTATCTGCAGCCAGCACTAACTCTGATAGAAAATCTGCAAATTCTTTAATAAACTCTGTATGGTGCCCTGGTGGCCTGTATACAGTAGCCAGTACAAACATCACAGGGGATTTATCATTAACACTTGTTTCTCTAGATAATGTTATATGAAGCACCATTACTTCAAAGGAGTTATACTTAAAGCCTGTCTTCTGAGAAATACTGAGAATATTGCTATAAATTGTAGCAACACCTCCCCCTTTGCCTTTTGGACGCGGCTCATTTTTATAACAGTAATCTTGGTGGGTAGACTCGTTTAGAATAATGTATTAATCTGGTTTTAGCCAGGTTTCTGTCAAACAGAGCACATCTAGGTTATGATCAGTGATCATATCATTTACAAAAAGCTCTTTCGTAGAAAGGGACCTGATATTCAGTAAGCCAAGCTTTATAATTTGTTTCTCTGTGTTATATACATTTTTTATTTGTTGAGCATCAATTCAATTGTTACTCATGAATTGGTTTGGACGTTTCTTGTATTTTCTAGTTCGGGGAACAGACACATAGAGACTCTTTCACATAGATATCGCACTATGTGCTGAGAATTAACTGACTTCTCTGACGTGAGGCAGCTAGCAGACAGTTTAGTCAGTCTGTCTGCTTCCTGACCTGGGCCCCAGTTAGTCAAGTACGAACTCTAAGACTATGTGCCTTATTTTTAGAGAGAAGAGCGGCACCACCTCAAGAGGGATGAAGACCATCTCTTTTCAACAGGTCAGGTCTTCCCCAAAAACTCGTCCAATTGTCTATAAAACCTATGATATTTTGCGGGCATCACTTAGACATCCAGCCATTGAGTGACGACAGTCTTCTATGAATCTCATCACCCCAGTAAGCGGGGAGCGGGCCAGAGTATATTATAGTGTCTGACATCGTACTTGCAAGTTCACACACCTCTTTAAAATTATTTTTAGTGATCTCCGACTGGCGAAGTCGAACATCATTAGCGCCGACGTGGATAACAATCTTACTGAATTTACATTTAGCATTAGCCAGCATTTTAAATTTGCCAAGATCTCAGGCACTCTGGCTACCGGTAAACAATGGACTATGGTGGCTGGTCTCTATTTTCACGTTCCGCACAATAGAATCGCCAATAACTAGAGCACTTTCATCAGGTTTCTCATTGGGTGCGTCACTGAGTGGGGAGAACCTGTTTGATGTTTTAATCGGAATGGAAGAGTGGTGTTTTGACCCGCGACTAGTCCTCGTCTTGATGACTCAAGAGAGAACGTGTCCAGATCCTGCATCTTTTGACAAAAGAAGCAGAAAGATTTCTCGTTCTCCAAACCTTTATCCAGTTTCTCCACAAGCTCCACCTGCGATCCCCACGATTGGAGGTTTCGGCGTGCCTCAACAACATCGTGACCAGAGCTGCGAGGTGCAGATGTCTATCTTGCATCCCTGGAGAATAAAGACATGCGCGATCTGAGTTTTTTCATTGATAATTTCTCGCTAGATTTTTGACACCTGAGGACTTGCACGACCTTTGAGTTATACTGTATGTTTGGGAGAGAAGCATGCGTGTTCAGTGTTCGAGGGCATTGAATACGCATTGACACACTTCCTAAAACACTCAGATGAACTCCTATCCATATCTCACACGCGCTGAACAAACAGATCACTAATGACTTCACAGGCTGCATGGCCCAATGGAATTGGAGTGTTTTCACAGACACCGCTTTATACACGCTGATGGCATTCCCCAAAGTGTCCCCTAGGGGACGCAGTGTGGAGTTCCCTTGAAGGGGAATCACATTTTAAAAACTAGAGAATTTTATAGTCACAGTGATTTAAATGTGTTTAGGTTGCAATGTATGTCTTTCTTTCCTGGTGTGTTGCTTCAATAGCACAGCTAACTTTAGACTGCTTCTCTTTCTTTCTTGTTCTGCTTTTCCTTTGCAGGAGCCTCTGTCCACTGCTTCTACTTTTGAAGACCCAGAATATGATGTTAAGGTGTCTCTTTCCACACTGTTTACATGTTATTGCATGTTTTTAAAAAAATACTTATTTTTTTACTCAGGCTCTTTTAACAGCAAAATAACAATATTAAAAGCATGCTTTTCAAATACTTTTTAGGTGTTCCAAGTGACAGTTTAGTGTACTTGCTCAGTCAGCGGTCAGGATGATTAAAAAACGTCTTACATTACGTATGTAACCCCAGTTCCTCGAGGGAACGAGACGCTGCGTCCAAGAACGCTAGGGGAACGCCTCCAGCGTGACCACGCTCTGATACAAATGTAATCTGTCCAAAGGATGGGCGAGAGGTCACGGGCGGGTGACGTAACGGCCAGGAGGCATAAAAGCACGTGCGGTGGAACCGGCGTCAGCTTCAGGAATGAAGCAACCGCTCGTAGGGATGCCGGAAGTATGGCCTTGAGACGCAGCGTCTCGTTCCCTCGAGGAACTGGGGTTACATACGTAACCTAAGACGTTCCTCTTCAGGAACTCGAGCTGCGTCCAAGAACGCTAGGGGAACGAGATCCCCACGCCGCCAGACTGACAAATCCCTGCCTAGTGTGGATGGAGAACAGCTAGGGCGAGAGAAAAAAGGCCACAGGTGGCTAGGTGAGCGGGGCCTGCGTCCCGAAGGCCAACTTCTGAAGAGTGAGTCTTGATCCCCAAGAGGGGAGAGCAGAGTACTCGAGGCTATGGAATAGCATCCACATAGCAAACGCTCTCTGGCCGGAGGCCTCAGCCTCTGGAGGAAACATGTACTAGGGGGTGTCTACCCACTGAAGGTCACAGAGAAGGGCGCGGTAGGCCGGTATAGCCGCCACGTAAACCCTCAGGGTGGAGTGGGTTAACCCTGCGGAGGAACAGGCCCGCACAAACTCCAGAACTTTACCAAACGGGCAGTTGGCTGGGTCGAGCTGGCAACCTCTGCACCATGAAGTGACACTTCACTTCAGGGTGTACAAGTCCCTTGTGTTGAGGAGAAAACATGTAACTAGGGGGTGCCTACCCACTGAAAGGCCACCGAGAAGGGCGCCAGGGTCGAGCTGGCGGTCTCCGCACCAAGAAGTGAAAAGTTCCACTTCAAGGCGTATAGTTTCCTCGCTGAGGGAGCTCTGGATTGGAGGAAGGTCTCAACAACCTCGGTTGGGAGACCGGAAGCTATGGGCTGTGCCCCCTCAGGGGCCACACCCACAACTTCCAAAGCTCCGGGCGAGGGTGACAGACCCCTGCTTGTGAGAGGAGATCCCTCCTGACGGGAATCTCCCATGGAGAGCCGTCGAGGAGAGAAATCAGGTCCGAGAACCATACTCGGCCCGGCCAGAACGGTGCTACCAGAAGTAGACTGACCTCGTGCCAGCGCACTCTCGCCAGAACTCCCGGGAGCAGAGCGATCGGGGAAAAATGTACAGACGAAGCCTCGGCCACGTCTGTACCATGGCATCCAGCCCCAGTGGAGCTGGATGAATTTAGAGAGTACCAGAGGGGACATGCGCTGTATACTTACCTGAGTAGCGAAGAGGTCCACCTGAGCCTGGCCAAACACTCTCCAAATGTTACCCCCTCAGGGTGAAGCATCCATTCCCCGGGCCTCAGCCCCTGCCTCGACGGGATGTCTGCTCCCACACTGAGATGCCCAGGCATGTGAACTGCTCTCAGCGAGAGGAGTTTGTCCTGGGACCACCCAAGGATCTGGTACGCCAGCCTGTGCAGGGGGCGTGAACGCAGACCTCCTCGGTGGTTGATGTAAGAGACCACCGCAGTGTTTTCGGTGCTATCGCACCAACACCGGCGATCTCTAGGTCTGGGAGAAAGTGTTTCTGTGAAACACCGCCAGCATCTCCAGGCAGTTGAAGTGCCACATGAGACGGCGAGTACTCCACAGACTGCGAGCAGGGTGAGGGACACGTCCGTCGCTAGCGTACGCAGCAACACGGAGCTCCCAACACCAGGCCCTGAGACAAGAACCAAGGATGTCTCCACATGTCTAAGGCACGTAGGCACCACCACGTGACCTTGATCATGTGAAGCGGTTTTCCCCTTGGGGAGAACCCCTTGGTCTTGAGCCACCACTGTTGAGTGACTGGCCTTCTTTCACTCTCCTGACTGCTGTGAGGATTGACTCGATCCGAGCAGGGGACACACGTGCCTGCATCGTGGTCGAATCCCACACCACACCAAGATAAGTGGTTCTCTGTAATGGAGAAAGCACACTCTTCTTGGTGTTCAGTCTTAACCCCAACACTTTCATGTGAGCACGAACAACATCTCGATGTTGAGCCGCCATCTGCTCTGATAGAGCAAGAATCAACCAAAGTGGATATGCGGATGCCTTGTAGCCGCAACGGAGCTAACGCGGCATCCACACACTTTGTAAAAGTGGGTGGTGAGTGTTAGGCGAAGGAAGAACCCGATATTGGTGAGCTTCGCCTCGAAGCAAACCTCAGGAACTCCCTGTGAGTGGGAAGGATGGAGATATGGAAGTATCGTCTTTTAGATCGATCGCGACAAACCCATCCTCGGACCTGATCTGAGACACGACCTGTTTGAGCATCTTGAACTTCAGTCTGCTGACTGAGTGGTTCAACTGATGCAGATCTAAAATGGGACGCCAACCCTTCATCCTTCTTGGGAACTATGAAGTACCGGCTGTAGAACCCGGAATCTCTTTCGTAAGGAGGGACCACCTCGATGGCCTCCTCTCTCAAGAGAGTACTCTACTTCTCGTTCCATTACCAGAACCTGCTCGGGGCCCACCAGAGTGGGATTCAACCCGTTGAAACGAGGCGGAGGAGAACCAAACTGGATTCCGTAGCCTCTTTCTACAGTATGCAGGTCCCATGGAGACACATTTGGCAGTAGTTTTCACGTTGCCAAATAGTCTACTAAGGGAACCAGTTTCTCAAGACTGGCCTCTGGTATAACCAGGGCGGCTAGCTCGGTGTCCTGGAACGGCACACCGGCAGGAGAAAGCCAAACTAGCTGCTCTAGAGACCCCCGAAGGGGTGGCGAGCATCTCAGCTCCGCTACGTTTCCGGGCGGAAGAAACTGAGATGTATGCTCGCTGGAGATCGCTGCGCCCTGGAACACTGTACGTGGCAGGGTTGGCAGACCGATCTCCTGAGGGCACTGAGGAGAGACGGGCACCGTGTATGCCGCTCTTCCCCAGAGGGGCCGGCCCTCAGAAGTCCTGGGCCATAGGCAGCAGGATGTTTTTAGCCAAAGACTATCCAGCGAGAGTGACGGTCCGCAGATCCGCCTTCTGCTAGAAGGCCTCGGCCCGGGAGCGCCACTCTGACTCCAACATACTGGGGAGTACGAGAAGTGACGCTCCCTATAGGAGGAGCTGGAACACGGTTGGGGCTGCTCCGCCCAGCAGCCCCTGCTGACCACATCAACCTCCTCAGAGGAAGAGAAGTAAAACATAGTGCTCTCACTCGAGAAAATCCCAAGTTTTCTTAGGCTCCTTACACATACACATCTAACTTCTCCTAGTTAGATGAAATAGATCATTTAATTCCTCAAAATTAAATGGAGAAAAACAAGCAGACAGGTAAACACGGTCTGATATGAAAGGATTCATGAAACGAACGAGAATGACATAATGCACGTGTCGCCTCGGCAACGCGCGCTGCAACAGTGAGCTCTCACTCAAAGGGGGAAGAACCGCTTCCAGCCCCGAGCGAGAGCGCTAGATCTGGGGATTGCAGGTGGAGAGAGGGCGAACCCGTCTCCAACCCGTCCGCCAGATCTATGTGCGATCCCCGCGAAATCATTCGCCGCCGTGCCTCAGCAGCGGCGGACCGGTTTCTTTTTAACCGCGAGATCATACGGCTGGGAGAAGCACGATCAGCCCCTTTTTTTCGAGCTGACAGCGCGAACTCCGTTCCTAAGCAGGGACACTGCTATAATGACAACCTCGTTCATAATAAGCTTGTGCAAACACTGCGATTTTACAAAGCTCATCGACACCATTCACCACGTCTACCTCCTCGGAGAAAGACAGGCGGGCGTCGCGCCTCTCTCTCTGGGGAAGTACCCGCGGGCTTCCGAACCCAGAGAGCGGGCGCTGGATCTGATGGGAAGGAAGAAGATAGGGGCTCGCCCGTCTTCATTCCCTCCACCTGATCCATCTGCGATCCCCGCGGCGCAGCCGCTGCTCCGCCTCGGCGGCGGGCCGGCAACGCAAGGAACGCATGTGAAAGCTCCCTCCTCAAAGAGAGCCCTCTGAGAAGTAAGCATACGCAAGCTCCCTCGAGAGCTGACTCTGCGTGCTCTGCTCTCAAGCAGACCACACACGGACTGTTAGTGAAAAACACAGCCTGTAATGCGATCTGCTCTCGCCCAAGTGCTAGTTTCTCTGCACTTTAGACATTGTGGAGCTTATTTCAAGTGACAAACAACACTAAATAAGACTCACAACACAGATCGACAGACACACAGAGTAGCGGTAGCTGAATGACAAAAGCTGACGCCGGTTCCACCGCACGTGCTTTTATGCCTCCTGGCCGTTACGTCACCCGCCCGTGACCTCTCGCCCATCCTTTGGACAGATTACATTTGTATCAGAGCGTGGTCACGCTGGAGGCGTTCCCCTAGCGTTCTTGGACGCAGCTCGAGTTCCTGAAGAGGAACTAGAATGACTTCTGACAGTAGTTTTTGTTGTTTGTGTAACCTTTAAAAAGATGTTCCAATTCAAAATCATGCATGCATAATGTCTTTGATCAATTAATTCCTATTTTCTACAAACTAGACCTGTATTTGGTAATATGGTAGCCTATTTTCGTGGGCACTTAAATACCATGAATAAGTCTAGATGCCTTATTATCCTAATTGTTTGATTTTTTTAGAATGCTCATCAGCTTCTTTTCCATTAACTGGTTGTTCCATCAACAAAAATTGCTGTCTGACAGTAGGTGGTACTTTTAGAACAGCAAATATACAGCAGTTACCACTGTTACCTAAAGCAGCATTACCATTTTCTGTTTCTGACACCAGTTTGTCCTGCAAAAGACAGGAAGTTAAACAGTATGTAAATACAGATATGGTGTTTCTCATTTGTTTACATTATAGCCTACATTTTATTGTGTATTGTGTTATTGTATTTTAATGTTGATGGTTATTTTTTATTTGAAAGATTAATGAAACTTATTAAGAGGACACAATATTGATTTTTTTTCTTTTTAGTAACCTGTTTTTAGCAGTGTACTTAATTTCTGTGGTAATACAGTACTGGTTTATCATGACAAAATCTTCAGCAATTATCGCGATATAAAAATGTGAAACTGTCACATGCGTACTGCAAACCGTATGACAATATTTACCTGTTGTGAGAACAGAATGCATCAACATATATGATCTCATGACTGGATCATTACACTGGATCATTTCACTCAAGCATGATCAACTGCTCAAAATCACACCCATGATTTCTCGATCTCCATCATTACGGTTTGTTTCATTATGTGATGTAGAAAAACGCTACCCCTTTTCTTTCCTTAACAGCAGCAATCTCACTCTGCCGTGGAGGACGACTATAATTGTGAGTTTGCTGGCTTGAAGGACCTGGCCATCGAGAGGAAATGTTCAAGTATGACTGTCAGCTCCACTTCAAGCCTGGAAGCTGAGGTGGATTTCACTGTCATTATGGACTTACACAGTGATGTGGAGGAATTTTCTAGAGGCATGACTGAGTTGGTTGAGAAGGACAAATTAGAGCTGGGCAGGGAGAGTTTTGACAACACTCCCAGGTCTCACTCAACCTGTCACATGAATTTGCAAGATGTATCACCAGGAAGAGAACATCTCCTTGAAGGTTGTGGTCACCAAGATATAGAACCTGTAAGGGCGAGTTCATATTCAATAAACAGGTCAAGAGAGGAAGAGATCTACAGAATTGTGACATTCATTACATAATTTAAACTTCATTATCATATTGCAAATTGTTTTGTGCCTTTTTTCTCTCAGTGAATATCATTTATGTTTTGGTAACATATTTGAATTTGTTACTTTTAATTCTTTTCATTCTACTTCATTGTGTTAATTATTTCATTTATAGGAAATTCCTAAATCAAAACGTCATCCACAGTGATTTAATTGTATTGGAGAAGATTTTCTGAAGTGAAAACTGCAACAGCAATAGTTGCTGTAATAATAATACTGCAAACATTTGGATTTGAATTAAAGGTCCCTTGTAGTATAAGGGTGTTTTCACACCTAGTTCGTTTGAGCCCTGCATACGCTCTCGGAGCGGTTCAGCTCAAATATGTGAACAAACATGTGATCTCAGACTCCCCTAAAAGGACCCACAAGCAAACCGTACTCAGAGGGTTCATTTGAGAGGGAACAAGATGCTACGTCCCTCTCTAGGGTACACTTTGGGGAATGCTGCCAGCATGACTGGTGTCTGAAGCACTTGTTAAACAACACCAATCCTATTGGTCCACGTGGCCCGTGACGTCATAGGCGAGTACACAAAAGTATAAAAGGGCACATGCTTAATACGTCACCAACTTGTCTGAGGAGGCTACTAAAAAGGAACCCTAAGAAGGGGAGCAATCACCGAGCTATCAAACAGCTAGTCCCGCACAGCTAGCCTAAATAACTACAGTAGGTAAACCCTCCTATGAGGCTGCCCAGACCACAAAGAGTGGGCTATCTACTTGCAATCCTAGCAGGGGAGACAGTGCTGTCTAGGTGAGGGCTCCAGGAGTTAAACTTAAAGACCCTAAGAAGGGGAGCAGTTACTGAGCTAGCACATAGATATCCTCAGATAGCTATATGTGTAGGAAGGGCTACCAGAAGGGGGACAACCTAAAGAAGGGAGACAGCACTGGCTAGATAAGGGCTCAAAACCCTAGGCAGGAGAGCAATCACTGAGCTTCCACATGGCTATCCTCAAATAGCTAGGCTCTAGGAAAGGGGACCACTACAACTACCAAGACCACCAATTAGAAACCCTATAAGGGGAGACAGCACTATTTAGGCAGGGCTCAAGGAGACTGCTACTTAAAAACCCTAGGCAGGGGTGATCTGCCATGCTAGTACAGTGATCACCGTGCTAGTACATAGTTATCCTCAGATAGCTATGTTTCCAGGAAAGGGGATGTGAAAACACAGCTAGCTTCAGATAATTCAAGTAAGCCCGTCCTGCCATAACAATGGCTAAAATATAACCACCCTCAGATGGCTATGCTAAGGAGGTCCCCAATCAGTGTCAGTCCCACAGTAGGCTAGATAGCACTGTTATGTTGACCAGAGGCTCACAAGAGGGAGAACCAGACTGATCAAAGCCTGATGCAAGCAACAACCATAACACTAGGTGGCTGGACACAGCTATCCTCGAATAGCATTTCCCTCAGATAAGTCTGAAGTTTGCCCAGACCATGGAAGTGGGCCATCTACTTAAAACCCAAACAGGGGAGACAGCACAGTCTAGGCAAGGGCTCAAGGAAAGCATTACTTTAAAAACCCACAAGGGGGAGTAGTCTCCGAGCTGGAACACAACTATCCTCGAATAGCAAATTCCTAGACTAAGACTTACCTTTGAGAGCTTGTGCCAAGAGGATCCCAACCTAGTCATAGACATCATGCTGGAACATAGATGCCCTCAGACTGCTATATTCCAGAGCAAAGCAAGCTTTAGCTGCAGCATAACCATCCACAGACAGCTACCCTCTGAGCAGAGACTGTTCGCTTAAAGCACTCGAGGAGGAACAATCTACTCAGCCCAAACTTACTAAGCAGGATTCAGAGGGACCACCCACTTAAAAATACCCAGAATCCTGGGGAGGAAGCCCACACCTAAACCCATGGAAGGAGCACAGGTAAATGACTCTTGACTAAAGCATTATCCATGGCATCAGGCATCCCGATTGTAAAGGGTATGCGGATCAAAGCAATTCCCGCAAGCTGAGATAAACCGTGCTGCGGCAACAGCCCGGGACACAAACGCTTTGCCACACATCCCTTGGGAATAGGAACAAGCACGGGTGGAGCGTTATCTTTGCAACTCCTCACAATGAGCATGTAGTCGCCGAGACAAAAACGCAAAAGTTAGAATATGCCCTCAAGGGCTAGAATCCAAACACGAAGGCACACATTCCTTAAAGCGCTGCTCGACTCACCAGTATGACGATTCACATCCGAAGACAAAAAAAAGTTGGTGACGTATTCGGCAGGTTCCCTTTTATACTTTCAGGTACCTTTCTATGACGTCACAGGTCACGTGGACCAATAGGATTGGTGTTGTTTTACACGTGCTTCAGACGCCGGTCATCCTGGCAGCATTTCCCAAAATGTCCCCTAGAGGGGGACGCAGCTCGAAGTTCCCTTGAAGGGGAACGACCCAACACATAGCAGAGATCTAGCATTCTGCTCGCTTCAAATCAGACAGAGATGAAGTAGTGCTGTAAGATCACATATATTTGAATGCAAGAATTATAGCATTGATTTGAATTAATTATCGAGAGAGAGAGATGAAAGTTGCCTGTGTGAATTGCATATGTGCATCTCATTCTGCAAAAGTGAAGCTGTGAGTTTCGTTACTTCAAAACCTTTTACCCCCTAGTTGCTGAGAAATATAATGTAGCAATTCAGTATCGAAGCTACTATTTAAATAAAACTTGAGTGGCAGCATTGGCAACAAGTGTCCATGCTAGTGAATATTTCCATGTGTGCACAGTGCTATCTCCAATCTCTGTGAATGATCATCACGGGTGTCAATGAAAGCAGCAAAACAATATAGAAGCAATATAAGGTTAGCAGCAAAGAAACATTTTAATACTATCTTATCTGAGGGGGAAAAAAGCAAGTTGAATTAACTTTATACATAATGTTCCCTTTTAATTTTAAATTGACTGAAATGCGTTGTTAAAGCTCTACAAATGTCTTGACTGGTGTCATCATCAGAGATTGCCAGCTTTTCCTCACCCTCTTCTCTGTCCACTTCATCTTCCAAATTTTCCAGTAGGTCAGACTCCAGCATTCCACCGCTGCACAGAAAGCTGGAGTTTGGGTACTTGTGAAGTTGTGGTGTGAACAATAAAGGGTCTGAGATCAGGTGCTGGAGTGGTCCAAGAAAAAAACGGGTTCACTTTTTAGTCCACTATATTGTCAACGCCAAAAGGAATGAGGTCACTTTTGACTGGTTCCCTTTCTGATTCATTTTAAGTGAACTGGGTTTGGATCATTTAAAAGGAACTATATGTAAAAGCACCCTTAATGTGAAATTTACCCATCATGCACAATAAATAAATAATACTAATAAAAATAATAACTAATTAATTTTAAAAACTAAATGACCAGACTCATCATTGTGGAAAATAATAAAAATAATAAATAAAATGAATGAGAAATAGTTTTCTCTTGACAAAAATTGCAATTTTTTCAAATGGAAAATATTTCATTTCAATTAATTTATATATTTATTAAATGGCTAATAATAATTAAACATTTCGTATTGGACCTCCTCTGTTTTACTGTGAAATAAAAATATTTTGGATACCAAGCACATTTTTTGCATCATCTGAAACATGCCATTAGTGTCATTATTGATCACATATGTGTAGATCATTAGATTGTGTGATATTACTTATTCAGCAGGCATATTGTATACCCCACATACTAATGTAACTATTTTTTCCTTTTTTTTTAAAAATTCATCAGCCCCCTGTTGCCAAGAAAGACCCCAGTGCAGTGAATGCAGCCCAGATGTTGAGAAAAGGAACAGTTAAAATGGAACTGCATTCTAATGGCTCTGAGGCTCCTGTCAAAGACATCACTGATCATGTAAGAAAATAATTCCAGTATCTATGCTCCAGTTGCTGAATTTCATTAAAAAAAGTTAATAAAATTACTTTAAATACTAACCTAAAATAGTTATAAAATTCAAATTCAAGATTGTAAGAGGTGCAGAAAAAGTTTCCTTTCTACAAATTTTAAGTTTGACCAAGGTGGTCTTGCTGGGTTGAGTGTGAGTAGACCAGCTATGCAAACAGTGTTGTGGAAAAGCATAATTTTATACAGTTTATACACTTAACATTTGTGATGTAAATGAAAAACAATATAAGATTAAAACGAAGGGTTACGTAGGTAACCTAATTCTTTGAATGAAGTCAACACTCCACAGTATGATTCAGCCTTGATAAGGATGAGGTGTCAGGAGACAATATATCAAATTAACCATGCCCGCTTGCAATCACTGTCTATAAATACAGGTGCGAGGTAGCCAGTGCTTTCTCTTTTGCCGACTAGTGACAAGTGCTCCCCGAGTGACCACGCTGTGTGGCGTGTTGACTTCATTCACAGAACTAGGTTACCTACAGTAGAAGCAATAAAACTCAAGGAAACCAATTCATGTCAACGGAACATTTCATTAGTTTTCCCTGTTATTTACACAGTTAAATCAGCAGGTTTTTAGGACCTTGATATTGTCTACATAAGGCAGATCACATCTACTCTGCTGTTTGCAGGACAGTAGATGAGACTGTTGTAGCAACATCCAGATGATAGAATTTGACAAATGTCACAGATGATGACCAAGCAGCTGCTGCACACACATCCTCAAAAGAGGCACCTTTAAACAATGCCCAGGAGGCAGCCACTCCTCTTGTAGAGTGGGCCACCACTACCGTAGGAGGAGGCATCACTGCACGTTGATAGGCTAGCTCTATCAGCCTGACCACCCATTTTGCCAGCCTCTGCTTGGACACTGCCTGGCCTTGCACAGAGTACCCATAACAGACAAACAGCTGATCGGTATGCCTTATCTGTTGTGTGCGAGAAATGTATCTTCTCAGTGCCCTGACTGGGCAGATTAGATGCAGTCTGGATGCTTCTGTTGAACTGTGAGGAGGTGGATGGAAGGGTTCTATCACCAAGGGTCTGGAAACGAAGGAACCGGGCAGAGCTTTTGGCAGAAAGGAGGGGTTTGGAAGAAGTGAAATAGATGAGCCGCCTTCTCCTAATCTTAAACACGCAGGGTGCACAGAGAAGGCACAAATTTCACTCACCCTCTTAACTGAGGAAACAGAGAAAAGAAATGCAGTCTTCAACGTAAGAAATTCCATCCCTATCTCATCTAACGGTTCAAAAGGAGGTTCTGTCAGAGCCTTCAAGACAATACCCAGATCCCATGAGGGAATTAGCCAAGCTCAAGATGGACACAGTCTGTCAGTCCCCTTCAGATAATGCCTGACAAGAGGTTGAAACCCAACTGTGTACCTCCATAGCCTTCATGATGATCAGATATAGCAGCTACATACCCTCTCAAGGTTGATTCAGTTAATCCAGTCTCCAGCAGGAATTGGAGAAATGACACCATGGTGACCCCCTCAGCAAAGCAATTAACAACCAGGAGGTGCAACCAGGAGGACTTTGGCCCTCAAAATCCTCATCTTGGCTAGGACTGCAGGCAGTAGTGGGAAAGGGGGAAATGCATATAGTAGTACTGGGGGCCATTCGTTTGCCAGAGCATCCACCCTTAGGGGCCCTCTAGAGCCCACCATTGAATACCACAGGGGACAGTGTGTGGTTTCCTGTGTGGCAAAAAAATCTACTTTGGCCTTCCCAAACCAAAGCCAGATGGCCTGTACTACTGCTGGGTGAAGTCACCATTCTCCTGGTCTGGGACCCCCCTGGAAAAAAGGTTGGCTGCTACATTGTCCTCTCTCGGCAAATGTATAGCCCTCAGGGACACCCCTTAAATAGGTGCCCATAACAGGAGATCCTGGGCCTTCCTGTGTAGTGATATTGAATGTACTCTGTCCTGGTGATTTATGTATGACATAAATGTTGTACTGTCTGAACGAGCAATCACCTGCTTCTCCTGAAGCTGAGGAAGAAAATGGATCAAGGCCGAAATACTACCTCCAGCTCCAAGAGGTTTATGTGTGCTCCTATCCAAGAGGCATCCCTTTTTCCCTGTACTGGATTGCCTCGCCAGACAGTACCCCAGCCTGCCTGTGAGGCATCAGTTTTTATGGTCTCTCTTGAACATAACAGGCCCAGTTTGACTCCCTCCTTTAGGCCTGGAGTTGAGAGCCACCACTTGACTGCTGGAAGACAATCCAGGTCCCTTGGAATCAGTCGCTATCCATTCTCATATGGACTCACTTTGTACTTTGCTAACCATCGTTGTAATGGGCGCATGTGAAGCAACCCCAATGGTACCACCTGACTGACTGTCTCCAAGCAGTCTCCGGCCCGACCTCGCTGTAACTTGCTCCTTTTTGAGGAACTTGGACAGACACTCCTTCAACACTGACTACCTCTGTGGAGAGATCAGAGATGCTCTCATTATAGTCGAATTCAAACTCAAGCCTAGAAACTCTTTTTGCTGTTCAGAGTCAGCCCCAATTTCTGCAAGTGGGCTAAGACCACATTTGCGTTGATCCTGGCTTGCTGCTCTTTAGGAGAGCAAATTAACCAATCGTAGAGTTAATTGGCAATACGTGCAATATGTATACCCAGGCGACGAAGAGGAATGAGTGTCGCATCCATACATTTGGTGAAGGTGCGGGGAGCCAATGACAGACCGAAGGGAAGAACATTATACTCGTAAATATTGCCCTGAAAGTAGAACCTGAGGTACTTCCCGTGATCCTCATGAATTGGGATGTGGAAATAAGCATCTTGGAGATCCACTGTTGTGAACCAATCCCTTTGTCTGATGAAGGTTAAAAGGGTTGAAAGACAAAGTGTTACGGAATGGCAGTCGCTTTAAATGATTGAAATTCCTGAGATTCAGGATGGGCTGAAGACCCCCATCTTTCTTTGGAATCAGGAAATAGGTTGAATAAAACCTCTGCCCTATTGATCCCGAGGGCAAGCATGTTATTGCTCCTTTTCCTAAAAGAACTGAGACTTCGTCTTTCAGAGACCTGCACTGTGTCTCTTCTCTCAAAACAGTAGGAACAATTCCTTGATATTGGGGTGGCTTGGATTTGAATTGGAGCCTGTATCCGAACTCCAAGGTGCTCAGCTCCCATGTACATTGAGTGCATTGGCTCCAGTGGAAGAACTAAAACGTGAGGCCTGAGGTTTATAACCATCAGTGACGGTTTCTTCCACCTGCTGTACATGTGCTGGAAGACTCTGCCTGCTGTGTCCTATAAAAGGACTGCCGGACTCCTTGGGTTGGTCTTATGGGTGACCCTTGGGCAACAGACCAGCGCTGACCTACGAAGGCCTGGCTTGATAATTCTGCCCGAGCCCAATGGCTGCTCCCAGCTGATGTGCGTAGCCCACAAGTAGCTGGTGATCGACCCACTGATCAAGTCAGTTCTCTTGTCCTACGAGACTGATCCAAGGCTGCTTTTGCAGGTGGTCCAAAGACCTCCTCCAGCACTAATGGAGCTGCAATGACTGCCATGCAGTCTTGAGCAATCAGATTAGCTTGAGATAGCCATACCTGACGGCATGCTTGAACCATATTGGCCAGGGATAGCCCCAGGGCTTGAGCATGCGCACTTGTTCCTCGGATCAGCATATCAATCACTCGCAATTCCTCACCTGTCAAAGTGAAGAACAAATCCTGCAGCATACCCTCTAAATAAACCAAGTAGGGGTGTCCCCGACTAAGGATTTTCATAGTCGAATCATATATTTGGGGGCGGGGCAAAATTCATTACCAAGAGTCAAGTCAGACATTGGACAGTCATAAATACACAGGGAAAATGTGTAACGGACGCCTCGCAAACGGGGTAAATAATGTTTTATGTTTTGATTAAAAGATGGTTAACATTAAACGTCAGAGAAACCCTTAAGGGTTTTTTTTGTTTTTTTTGTTTTTTTTTTTACAATAGGGCTCTCATTATAATGTTATGTGAGTTATAACGTTCTGCATTTCTGTTGAGCTGCGCGCGCTGAAGATGACCAGTAGAATGAAGCATATGATAGCCGGTTTTCAATCAATGTGATTTAACTCATTTATCTCACATAGAATACGCTTCTTTATTTATATAACATAACATTAATATTACGACTTATAGGATATCTGCACAAAATGCCCCGAATGCACATGAACGCGTCTGCGCGGCTCCGAATGAACTCCTTTTGTGGACGCGTTCTTCACACAATAACATGCAGAAACACAACTAAACACTAAAAAAAAAATCACAGCATTTTATTATAATAGTGTTCTCATTATAATGGTATGTATATGACAGTGCCAGTCATAGTTATTAATATTCTGCATTGTTGTCCTGCTCGCACCAAGCGCTGAAGAGATAATCACCGTATAGTAGGCTACTACAATGAAACGCTTTACTGTAGTGTAACTCAACCAAATCTTATACGAGATAAATAATATATACACGATATAAATAAACCGACTGAAACGTTTTGAAATCACTTGTTGTACCCTACCTGATCAGAAAAAAAATTATGTGTTCCACTCTGCCTGTGTCAATTTGAGTCTTGTTAAAGATTTAAATCCCTGCCGCCAAAATGCTCCTCTGTCGGTGACGGATTAGAAAGCGAAACTTTAATCTATAGGGGAAGTTGGATTTATTCACGCACGTTAAAATATTTATTAAAGCTTCAAGATTCTTATTTACAGCGTTATCATAATAGGCTGTATATTAACTTATTGGGAGAAAACCGGTAGTTCGATGTGAAATCAGACACTGAGCACCCCCATATAGCCAAAATGGCATGATCATAACACCCCGCGAATATTCGACTGTGAGATTGGGAGTCGAATCAGGCTCCTCAAATCGAAGCATCGAATCGTCGACTATTCGGGGACACCCCTAAAACCAAGAGAAGAGAGTTTGTCTTGCCGACAAGGCATAGACATGAAAGTCTTTCCTCCACAGGGGATACCATGCCCAGAAACACATCTCCCTGGCGGGGTCGACTCTACCCCAATGCCCCTTACTCCAGGAATTGACAGTTCTCCATAACGATGAAAGCTGAGCTCCAAGGGGCTTTTTTGAGTGATGCCAGGCCCACAAACACATCACCCTGGCGGGGTTGACTCTACCCTAACGCCCCTGACTCCAGTTCTCGGTAACGATGAAAGCTGAGCTCCAGGGGCTGTGTGTCCGGCGAGGGCTCGCCCTCTCGGCCTGGCTGTGAGGGGTGTAGACCCTGGAGGAATTTCTGCTCGAAAAAACAACTAAGTCAAAAACTATCAATTATCCTGCCTTGCTTTTTAGGGTGTGTAGCATCTCTTCCAGTCCTGGCCATAGCCCCCATCAACATAGCAAATGTGGGTCTGATCTGAGGAGCTGTAGCAAGCCCATAAGCTACAGAAGTCTCCAACTCACTATCCCCCATTTATGACTGATAGATGTCATCTGGTTCTGAAGGCACAGAATTTATAAAAGGCTCATATTTATAAAAACTGTCTTTGACGTGGAAAAATGCTTAGTGTCACATCAGGGTCTGAGCAGACGTACACACTTTTTTTTTGTTCGAGTACTGCAGGTTTTTGGAAATGTAAGCTGTTCTTGCAGCTCGCTGTTCTAAATGAAAGAATTTGGATGATGACTGGTGATCTTTTATATGTTAATGACATTAATTAGGAGTTGTTTACAAGCAGAGAGCTGAAACCATTCATTTGCGATTCATAGTATTCACATCTGAAAGAGACCCGTACGTGCGTTTTCTGTACGTACGTTCATTTTATG
Organism: Onychostoma macrolepis; assembly: GCF_012432095.1. NCBI lineage: Eukaryota > Metazoa > Chordata > Actinopteri > Cypriniformes > Cyprinidae > Onychostoma > Onychostoma macrolepis. Next base: position 3,693,266 of record NC_081165.1, read on the forward strand.
AATCACATGTACGCATATTTGAGAGATGATCGTAAGATCAATTTTAAGATGGTTTCTGTGCAACATTTTATAAATGAGGCCCCAGACGCTGCCAATGAAAGCTCATCAGGGTGGCAGCATGGCTGTTTTGACAATGGCAACATGTTGACTGAGATGAAATAGAAAATAATATTTGTAATATATTAAATATTACTATTTAACTAAATATGTTATTTAAAAAAAAATCAAACTGGTAAAATGTGAATCGGTTTATTCAAGGGACAAAATTTAAAAAGAAACATCCAGGGTATGTTAGTGTTTTTATCTTGTGTCTCATAAAGTTGAATCTTTCTAGAATATAACTGAAAATAAATGGCATATGCCTCCCATGACAACTGGATTAAAGGCCTCAGGACTTAAGTCCTCATTGTCATGTGTCTTTCTCTCTTGTCCTTTATAAAGCTACACTTTCTTTCTTTCTTTCTTTCTCTGTGTCTACTGCAAAACAATATAATCAAACTCTAACAATGCTCCCAAATATTTTGCTGTTATGTCTTGCTCATTTCCTTTACAGGTGAAAGTAGCTGTGGGTGGTAATATACAAGAAATGCTGATACTGTTTCGTTAGTCATTCAGCAATCTAAAAGCTGGTTCTTTTATGTTTATCTTTATCCTTCATACATGGGATAAAAATAATATTTCACTGCATGCTGCTATTATGCCATCTGATGGCAACGAGACTGTATTTTCAGGTTTTATTGCTCTTAACTGTATTGCCTTGGCACTTCTTGATTATTTTCTCATGTTTGTTGCAGAAACTGGAGAGCAGAGTTAAGGAGCCAAAAGAGAATGAGTCCCCTGTGAGTCTGTGCATATAATCAATCCCCAATAAATATTGGTGGACCAAAAAGTTTTATTTATTTATTTTTTTGTAATAGCTGATTCTGATGTATAGAGGTGGCTAATACAGTACAGATACAATGCAGATATTATGTTCACAGAATACAGTTTAATTGATATTTAAATTTTAAGAAACAGTTTATTGTTTTCATTGATATTTCTGACTTTCTTTATTTCTTTCTTTGTTTATTTATTTATTTATTTTTGACAAGACTGTTGGTAGATTTTAGAATTGACAAAAGGGTTCCTTTTCTGTTTATGGGTATGGTTATCATTAATCTTGCCCATGTTTAGACACACTGTACCCCATAATGACAAAGAAAATGTATTAGGTTACGTATGTAACCCCAGTTCCTTGAGGGAACGAGACGCTGCATCCAAGAACGCTAGGGGAACGAGATCCCCACGCCGCCAGACTGACAAATCCCTGCCTAGTGTGGATGGAGCACAGCTAGGGCGAGAGAAAAAAGGCCACAGGTGGCTAGGTGAGCGGGGCCGGCGTCCCGAAGGCCAACTTCTGAAGAGTGAGTCTTGATCCCCAAGAGGGATCCTGATCCACCACATAGCAAACGCTCTCTGGCCGGAGGCCTCAGCCTCTTGAGGGAACATGTACTAGGGGGTGTCTACCCACTGAAGGTCACCGAGAAGGGTGCGGTAGGCCGGTATAGCCACCACGTAAACCCTCAGGGTGGAGTGGGTTAACCCTGCGGAGGAACAGGCCCGCACAAACTCTAGAACTGTACCAAACGGGCAGTTGGCTGGGTCGAGCTGGCAACCTCTGCACCATGAAGTGACACTTCACTTCAGGGTGTACAAGTCCCTTGTGTTGTGGAGAAAACATGTAACTAGGGGGTGCCTACCCACTGAAAAGCCACCGAGAAGGGCGCGGTAGGCTGGTATAGCCGCCACGTAAACCCTCAGGGTGGAGTGGGTTAACCCTGCGGAGGAACAGGCCCACACGAACTCCAGAACTGTACCAATCGGGCAGTTGACTGGGTAGAGCTGGCGGTCTCCGCACCAAGAAGTGAAAAGTTCCACTTCAAGGCGTATAGTTTCCTCGTTGAGGGAGCTCTGGATTGGAGGAAGGTCTCAACAACCTCGGTTGGGAGACCGGAAGCTATGGGCTGTGCCCCCTCAGGGGCCACACCTACAACTTTCAAAGCTCCGGGCGGGTGAAGCATCCATTCCCCGGGCCTCATCCCCTGCCTCGACGGGATATCTGCTCCCACACTGAGATGCCCAGGCATGTGAACTGCTCTCAGCGAGAGGAGTTTGTCCTGGGACCACCCAAGGATCTGGTACGCCAGCCTGTACAGGGGGCGTGAACGCAGACCTCCCCGGTGGTTGATGTAAGAGACCACCGCTGTGTTTTCGGTGCTATCGCACCAACACCAGTCTCTTAGGTCTTGGAGAAAGTTTCTGTGAAACACCGCCAGCATCTCCAGGCAGTTGATGTGCCACATGAGACGGCGAGTACTCCACAGACTGCGGGCAGGGTGAGGGACACGTCCGTTGTTGCAATGGAGCTAACGCGGCATCCACACACTTTGTAAAAGTGCGGGGTGAGTGCTAGGCCGAAGGGAAGAACCCGATATAGGTGAGCTTCGCCCTCAAAAGCAAACCTCAGGAACTCCCTGTGAGTGGGAAGGATGGAGATATGGAAGTATGCGTCTTTTAGATCGATCGTGACAAACCCGTCCTCAGACCTGATCTGAGACACGACCTGTTTGAGCATCTTGAACTTCAGTCTGCTGACTGAGCGGTTCAACTGATGCAGATCTAAAATGGGACGCCAACCCTCCATCCTTCTTGGGAACTATGAAGTACCAGCTGTAGAACCCGGAATCTCTTTTGTGAGGAGGGACCACCTCGATGGCCTCCTTCCTCAAGAGAGTACTCTACTTCTCGTTCCATTACCAGAACCTGCTCGGGGCCCACCAGAGTGGGATTCACCCCGTTGAAACGAGGCGGAGGAGAACCAACCTGGATTCTGTAGCCTCTCTCTACAGTATGCCGGTCCCATGGAGACACATTTGGCAGTAGTTTTCACGCTGCCAAATAGTCTACTAAGGGAACCAGTCTCTCAAGACTGGCCTCTGGTATAACCAGGGCGGCTAGCTCGGTGTCCTGGAACGGCACGCCGGCACGAGACGGCCAAACTAGCTGCTCTAGAGACCGCTGAAGGGGGTGGCGAGCATCTCAGGTCCGCTAGAAACTGACAGAAACTGAGATGTGTGCTCGCTGGAGATCACTGTGCCCTGGAACACCGTACGTGGCAGGGTTGGCAGAACGATCTCCTGAGGGCACTGAGGAGAGACGGCACCGTGTACCGCGATGTACGCCGCTCTTCCCCAGAGGGGCCTGCCCTCATAAGTTCTGGGCCATAGGCACCTGGACTGCCTCAGCCGAAGTCTCCTATTGAAGCGACTATCCTAAGTCTCACGTCATCTTCTAGGAAGACTAGACTGGTAGAACCAGAGCCTGCAATGCAGGACCCAATGAGACACACTTGGCAGGGGTTCCCACACCGCCAGGTGCCTACTAAGGGAACCAGTCTCTGGAGACTGGCCTCTGGTATAATCAGAGCGGCTAGTTCGGTATCCTGGAATGGCACACCGGCAGGAGAAAGCCAAACTAGCTGCTCTAGAGACCCCCGAAGGGGTGGCGAGCATCTCAGCTCTGCTATTTTTCCGGGCGGAAGAAACTGAGATGTATGCTCGCTGGAGATCGCTGCGCCCTGGAACACCGTACATGGCAGGGTTGGCAGACCGATCTCCTGAGGGCTCTGAGGATAGACAGGCACCGTGTATGCCGCTCTTCCCCAGAGGGGCCGGACCTCAGAAGTCCTGGGCCATAGGCAGCAGGATGTTTTAGCCAAAGACTATCCAGCGAGAGTGACGGTCCGCAGATCCGCCTTCTGCTAGAAGGCCTCGGCCCGGGAGCGCCACTCTGACTCCAAAATTCTGGGGAGTACGAGAAGTGACGCTCCCTGAATGAGGAGCTGGAACCCGGTTAGGGCTGCTCCCGCCCAGCAGCCCCTGCTGACCACCTCAACCTTCTCGGAGGAAGAGAGGTAAACATTGTGCTCTCATTCAAGAAATTTATCCCAAGAGGATCCTGTATACCATATACAGGTGCTGGTCATGTAATTAGAATATCATCAAAAAGTTGATGATTTATTTTATGAGATTTATTTCACTAATTCCATTAAAAAAGTGAAACTTGTATATTATATTCATTCATTACACACAGACTGATATATTTCAAATGTTTATTTCTTTTAATTTTGATGATTAGAGCTTACAGCTCATGAAAGTCAAAAATCAGTATCTCAAAATATTAGAATATTTACATTTGAGTTTGAATAAATGACCATCCCTACAGTATAAATTCTGGGTCTCTCTTGTTCTTTCAAACCACAATAATGGGGAAGACTGTTGACTTGGCAATGATCCAGAAGACGAACATTGACACCCTCCACAAAGAGGGTAAGTCACAGAAGGTCATTACTGAAAGGTGTGGCTGTTTACAGAGTGCTGTATCAAAGCATATTAAATGCAAAGTTGACTGGAAGGAAGAATTTGGGTAGGAAAAGGTGCACAAGCAACAGGGATGACCGCAAGCTTGAGAATACAGTCAAGCAAAGCCGATTCAAACACTTGTGTGAGCTTCACAAGGAGAGAACTGAAGCTGGAGTCAGTGCATCAAGAGTCACCACGCTCAGACGTCTTCAGGAAAAGGGCTACCAAGCCACTTTTGAACCAGAGACAACGTCAGAAGCATCTTAACTGGGCTGTGGAGAAAAAGAACTGGACTGTTGCTCAGTGGTCCAAAGTCTTCTTTTCAGATGAAAGTAAATTTTACATTTAATTTGGAAATCAAGGTCCCAGAGTCTGAAGGAAGAGTGGAGGCACAGAATCCATGTTGCTTGAAGTCCAGTGTGAAGTTTCCACAGTCAGTGATGATTTGGGCTGCCATGTCATCTGCTGGTGTTGGTCCACTGTGTTTTCTGAAGTCCACAGTCAACACAGCCATCTACCAGGAAATTTTAGAGCACTTCATGCTTCCTTCTGTTGACAAGCTTTATGGAGATGCTGATTTCATTTTCCAGCAGGACTTGGCACCTGCCCACACTGCCAAAGGTACCAAAAGCTGGTTCAATGACCATAGTGTTACTGTGCTTGATTGGCCAGCAAACTCGCCTGACCTGAACCCTATAGAGAATCTATGGGGTATTGTCAAGAGGAAGATGAGAGACACCAGACCCAACAATGCAGAAGAGCTGAAGGCCACTATCAGAGCAACCTGGGCTCTCATAACACCTGAGCAGTGCCACAGACTGATCACCTTCATGCCACGCCGCATTGCTGCAGTAATTCAGGCAAAAGGAGCCGCAACTAAGTATTGAGTGCTGTATATGCTCATACTTTTCATTTTCATACTTTTCAGTTGGCCAAGATTTCTAAAACTCTTTTCTTTGTATTGGTCTTAAGTAATATTCTAATATTTTGAGATACTGATTTTTGACTTTCATGAGCTGTACGCTCTAATCATCAAAATTAAAAGAAATAAACATTTGAAATATATCAGTCTGTGTGTAATGAATGAATATAATATACAAGTTTCACTTTTTGAATGGAATTAGTGAAATGAATCAACTTTTTGATGATATTCTAATTATATGACCAGCACCTGTATATCTAACTTCTCATAGTCAGATGAAATACATAAACCAGACAAGTAAACATGGTCTGATGTGAAAAGATTCATATAAAGAACTGATAATGACTGTAATGCACGGCAACGCGCTAGCCACTTGGTTATACAAACAACATCAGTCTCCTCGGCGAAAGATAGCTGCAGCAGCATGCTCTCACTCAAAGGAGGAAGTCAAGCTGGGTCCTGCGGACCATAGAGGGAAGTTACTAGTTCATACGCAGGCCACCTTGCTTCGGAGGCATTATTCAAACTTAGGTACAGGACAGTGATTCTCATGTTCTCTGGGTCAAAGTACAAAGTTTGCTTGCAAAAGGAGATTGTTCCTCTAGTGAACAGCGAGTCAGGAGAGAAAGGAGAGGTATCCGACAGACACATTACCACAGAATAAGCATTTGCATAGTTCATCTCAATCCTCAATGGTCACTGAAGGGTAGATTGGCCAGTGATTTGACGTCTGATGCAGAAATACTGAGCTTTGATTCCATCTGCAGTTGTAGGACAGCTCTATGAGGGTGAAACCTCTACCTGGGTGAAATCATCAGCAGGGTTATTATCTGAATCCATGTATTTCTAATTATTATATCCAAAAAGGTCTTGAATTTCTGTGATTTGCGTGCCTATGAATACTTTGTAGTTGCATGACTATCCAGTGTAATACGGTTGAGCCTGACCACATGATTGTCTGTCTGATGTTATGAAGAGTTCAAGGTTTTGGCAAGCTGAGCTCCAAACAATGCTGAGTTTAAAGCATTGTATGGAGAGCTGCTGTTTTGGTGCCACAGCGAGTCCTAGCCATGATGAGTGCAATGAGAATTTCATCACCCATTTATACTCTCTAAGCCACAGAGCCATATGCTTTTTCCGAAGCATCACAGAAGACATGCATATCAATTATGTCATTGCTTGCTGTTGTGCAACACCTAGACAGTGTTATTCTAGGCACCTAGGAAGTGTTATTGTAGGCCAGGAAGCTCTCCTTCACATCCTTGCCATTCTGAAATAAGATCAGCTGGTACAACCTATAATAATTTTGGCCCTTGTTGTGAAATGGATTATGTATCCAAGTGGATCATTCTGGCTTGGCAGGATGCGATATACATTCCGCTTTGAGGTTGATGCAGGCCTATGTTTATAGCCTAGAACAGGGGTGCCCAATATGTCGATCGCGATCTACCAGTCGATCGTGAAGGCAATACTGGTAGATCGCGCTTTAGGTCAGTGGTTCTCAACCAGGGGGGCACGAGATAAAACTAAAATATAATATATTCAATAATGTTATGACTAATATGTTAAGTAATGTAAAAATATATAGTCTATAAATAACAGCACCACCTTTCTACATATTCTGTGATATTCTGTGTTTCGGACTGTTTCGGAGCAGCAAACCGTTTCTCATCATGCTGTGTGGCTCAGAACCGCTATATGAGCATATGATACACAAACTACAGCTCTCGGCTGGATAAAAGAAGCCAGTGTCACACGAGTAGCCTAAAGTTTTGATGGACGACCATTGTAATCAAGGTAAAGATGATTACAGTGACATACAGGATCGTGCATTAGGTGCGCGTTGTGTCCGTTATAATTGATGCGCTAACGAACCGTGTATGTGCGCTCTCAGCACACTGATCATTATAACATCATATTTCTGCTTGAATACAGCTCAGTATATTCAGTATATTGGAAGCTAGAGGGCACTTTGTTGGCTTTAGATTGTTCACTGCCTGTGAGAATTGTAGCTGTCTTGGCTTTAGGGTTAGGAAAGGGTTTCTGCTCTCGTTAAAGTGGCTCTGCATGAACTGACCCTGTTGCACGCCTTGCTATTTGAATGGCCTGAGCCTTTCTTTCCAGCTATTCAACAAACTCTGGCAAGGTGTAGTCCTGGAACTGGCACTTTGAGCACAACCTAGCTGAATGGTTGGTGCATTCGGTGCTGGTGCTCTTAGCTCATTCTGAATTAGCTGACTTGGTTGACCATACCTCTGCTCTAGGGCATAGAACTGGGGCCTCATTTATAAAGCGTGCGTACGCACAGATTTGATTGTAGAGTGTGTGTGCGCTTAAATCCACGCCAACGCTCATATTTATAAAAACGGTCTTTGACGTGGAAAAGTGCTTAGCGTCACGTCAGGGTCCGAGCAGACGTACGCACTTTTTATTGTCGGAGTAATGCAGAATTTTTCAAATGTAAGCTGTTCTTGCAGGTCGCTTTTCTAAATTATGATGATTGGTGATATTTTATATGTTAATGATATTAATTAGGAGTCGTTTACAAGGCAGAGAGCTGAAACCATTCAATTGCGCGCAAATTCAAGATAATTTGCAATTCATAGATTTCACATCTGAAATAGGCGCCAGACGCTCGTTTTCTGTTAAATGCGTTCATTCTATGAATCGCACGTACGCATTTCTGAGAAACGATCATAAGATCAAATTTAGGACGGTTTCTGCGCAACATTTTATAAATGAGGCCCCTGGTGTAGGGAAATTGGATGTTAACATACCTCTTAGCTACCTAGCAAGCAGCAGGCAGTTGTAGATTGTCTAAGAGTACCTGATATTTGTAATCATCAGTCAAATGCCTGTGAGGGCCAAGGATACTGTCTAGTCCTTAAGCATCAGGAAACCACTCTCATTCCCTTAGGAGAAGACTGCCAGCTTGGTCTGGGTATGCCATGGGAGGGAGCAGTGGCTATTTCCATCAGTCTAGGTGCCACAGGTTTGACAGGATAATAATACTTGAAGGAGAAAGATTCTGAGGTAAAGAGTTTCGCCCAAGTGACTGAATAGTTGTGGTGTCGAGTCTCGAAAGGGAATCCCTACATATAAAGTTGTATATGTGATGCTAATGTTCAAATTATCAAAAGTTTTCAAACCTTGTAGCACGTTAAAATTGTTTTGAAGTCATAATATTGTGCAAGGAATTGTGCGAAAATTAGTCTCTCTTAATCAAAACTTGCCATGTAAATCATACATTGTGTGAAAAGGAATAAAAGTTTTTCCTGCCTCTAGTGTTCATTTAAACTGGAAACTGGAGTGATTCATACATATTTATTATTTATACACGGGTTGACTACTGCTCAAAGCCATGGCTGCTGAACACCTGAATGAGTGGAACTGCTTTGTGTTCCATACATGACTGAGTGCTGCACTAAGACAGGGGGCTGCTTGTGCCGCCTGAATGAGTGAGCAACTGGAACTGCTTTGTGTTCCATACATGACTGCACTGAGACAGGGGGCTGCTTGTGCCGCGCGAGTTAATGAGCGGACAATGTGCGTCTGAGCACTGTACAAATGCTCAAATGCTATAGTGAAGTTATCCCGCGCCATGGAGTCAGTTTTTCTGGACTGATGGACTCCAGGGTTCTCGTTGTTCCACACATGATTTCTGGAGCTCAACCAGAGTTATCAGTGGGTTTTTATTCACCAAGACCCTTCTCCCCTGATTGCTCTGCTCTAGGAAATTCCTGGTTGTTCCAAAATTTTTCTTCCTTTTAAGAATAATGAAGTCCACTCTTGGCAACTTTCAATGGAGGAGATTTTTGTAGCCTTCCCCAGAAGTGCCTTGGAAATGGGATGCATCTGAGATAAATTTCTAGTGTCATAGCAAAGGATCTGAATAGTGGTTTACTAATTGTTTACTGTATGTACAGTTGTCTGTGTGATATTTATTTATTTATTTATTTATTACTTTGCAAAGGGTAGAGAGGCAAAACTGTTTAACAGTAAAACATATAATACATTGTTGTATTTCAGGTAAGGTCAAACAGTCTAGAAAGACACTTTGTTGCTTCTCCTGTCACCGTCACTACAGAAAACATTACCTCAGAAACCACGACTCAAGTGACCAAGGTAAGAGACATGTCACCTTCAGTTTGAGAACAATATGCCCTCTGAGCCAACACACCATTGTTATTCAGCTTGACATAACTTAAAAAATTGTAGATAGTAAATGGACAGATCAATTTCTCTGCAAACATTAATAAGGTTAATATTTTAATAAAAAAAAAAAAAGCTTTAAATAAACAGGATGGTGGCGAAAGACTATAAAAATGCCAGCTGATGAAATCTTTTGTCAAATTAAATTCTTTAATGTTTTTAACTGGTTTCAGACAGTGAAAGGAGGTTATGCAGAGACCAGGATTGAAAAAAGGATCATCATAACAGGAGATGATGATGTGGATCAACATCAGGTAAGCAAAGACATGTAATGTGATGGTCAAGTGTGTACTTATTAAATATGAGGGATAATAATAATAAGCCAGATGACCAGTGCTGGTAAATTTTAACATGCAGTAAATAAATGTTGAAACCACATAGCCCTTTCATGATTGCTTACCCTGACTAAAAGACAATGTTCAGGCTGCTAAGACACATTCACCTGTATTTTTATTATTTTTATTATTTTCTTCTACTAGTATAAAATTCACCCAAAACTTTTTATAATTTAGTATGATTTAGAAAGCACTAAACCAGGGCTATTCAATTAGCTTCATTTGAGGGCCAGGTTATCGCATTGAAAATTTGAAGGGGGCCAAGTGTGTAGGGGCCGTCCCAATCTTTTTCATTGGGGGGTGGGGGGCTGCTATAAAATTAGAAATTAAAGATGGCATATTTTAAATGTGTTTAGTAGCATATTTTTACTAGCCTATTATTAAGACCAGTATCACTGATACCAATCATGTTACTGAGGTATCTATTAAATCAATTTTTCCCTCAATTTTAGCCATTATTTTCAACATTTAATAGGCTTTGAACTTGAAAAAATCTTAAACTATAAATTGTATGCATAAGCTATATTTATCAATATTTATTCAAGCTACAAAAGTTAATCAGCAAGCAGAGCAGTCAATTGATTTCTCTTTTTTTTAAATCTTTGATTTAATGTTACATCAGTCACAGACTGCACCAGGTTTCATTTTAAAACCAGTGCTGCCTCTTTAAATCTTGATGCACATGACGCAGATACATATCTGAGCAGACTTTCAAACTATAGGCTACTTCCTTTGATAATAACCATCTATGACCGATAACACTGTCTTTAAAACCGTTTAAACTAGAGTTGTGGTGGATATCTCATAACTCCCTCACACAAGCGCTTGTCAGCGCTGCTGTCTATTCATGTTGCGGTCTCCAGTAGATTGTAGTTATTTGAGTCTCTTCCTTTTTTTTCAGCTGGCCCAGGCCAGTGTTGCCACCTTGTGGACAAACTAATTAGTGCAAAATCAATTCAAGGCGTATGTGCGACCGCGTACTCTTCCTCGGGCCGATGAAGATGATTGGCGGGCCATATTCGGGCCGCCAATTGAATAGCCCTGCACTAAACCTAATTTAGCAATTTAGCACTATGTAGGTCAGCAAATAATGTAATGGTACATGTATATTAAAATCACTTTACTGTCATTAAAACTAACTTTCTGCAGGCCCTCGCCATGGCAATACAGGAGGCCAAACAACAGCACCCTGATATGCTGGTGACTAAGGCCATAGTGGTCAGGGAAACAGACTCTTCATGTGAAGAGAAACATCGAACATATGAGGTACAGCAAACATAAAGAACATTGGTTATTGAATTTCTAAAACTTAGAATTTCTTATTGTCCATTAAGGTGATATTTGAACATGTTAAACGTAAAGTCAAATGAATTTGAATTATAGGGTTTATCTCTGCAGTTAAATGATTGCACGTTTCTGAGCTTGCCTTAACTGTGGTACATCTCTCTTTCTCTCTCTCTCTCTCTGTGTGTGTGTGTGTGTGTGCTTTGCATTTGTCCAATTGTTCCAGTCTTGATCAATAGAAGGTGCTATTTGGAACATGGAGAGAAGATCAGCTCTGGTTCTATGTATTTCAGTTGAAAGGAGTTGAGCTACTTATGCTACTGAACAGTTTGCTCAAAACAAATCACCCATGCACCCAGTCCTCTGCCATCACACTCTAATCTGTCCATTTTAGTGATCTCCCATCATCTGGTGTCTTTACAATGTTCTGTACCATTCGGAGTACTTTCACCATATCAACAGTAGTCTGAATTATCTTCAGTCTTGTATAAATGTCAGTAGTTTAACATTTAATTAGAGGGGATTTTTAAAAAAATGCTGAAAGTGTTGGAAAACTAATACTATCATGCGTGCACTTTATTCTGTGACATCAGACTTAGTTCCTAGAATTACCTTTTTTGAGCTCACAGCTTTTTTTGAACTCTTCCTGAAATTGGAAATTGTAAAAAAAAAAAAAAAAATCCTTAAGATTTAGGCTTCCATTTAAAATTCATGCATGACTTTCAAGGAATTACCTGAAAAAGTATAAGAATGGACATACACAGAAGCTACGTACTTGATGGCCAGCTTCATATTTTTAAATAATATTTGATCAAGTGTTTGCTTGTAAATTATGAATATTTATCATTTCAGCTGTCTTATGCATATGCAGAAATTTTGGATGTTTGAAGTATAGCATTTTGAAAGATACCCACACCTGTTAATAAATGAAAAGAATGTATACCCCACATCAAAACAGCTGAACAAAGCAGAATTACATATGCCATAATAATAATTTTAAAAAAAATTCACATACAAAATTGAAATCCATGTGGCATTTTAAGTTGTGGGAAGATGTGGCAATGATTATACAAAAAATAAAAAAATAAAAATAAAAAACATTGCTTCTTCAACCTTTTTTTCAACTAGGTCAACTGAGTATCCTCAACATTAACTTGGCTCCATTCTAAATCTTGTTGACTTATTAGGTGACATTTTTAAGGCATCATTAACCTGACACAAAGGCTGTTCAGAAAGATAATTATACTGCTGTCTTAGAAACCTTTGTTGTCTAAATTCTAAGCAACACTTATAAATAAGGAAATTCCATAATAAATTTTAATGGGCTCAGTGAAAATATCCAATCCAAGATGGTGGTTGTAGTTAGAGAAATGTTGCTTATATAGAATCAATTAAATAATAATGTTTTATAAATAACTAAAAATGTGTATTTTTATTTTTATTAGAGTATCATGTCATTACATTGTTTATTTAAATAAATTTCTCAGTCTTCTTTGTGGAATGGTGTTTGACATATTGTATTGTTGAATGTTTTAGATCTTTTAAATTCAGTTGTTTCAGGATGTTGCCTTGGAAGGCAGTAGACAAAGCAAATCACAAGTTTGTGTTCTAGTTACTGATGCTTGATCAATAAAATTATTTTAGTTTTTTAAATATTATTTTTTAGATTTCCAGTGAGTTCTATTTAAGTTATGCTATATGACTTTGGCTTTATGACTTTTTTTATATGCTCGCTTAATGTGAGCTTCTGGGTTTTCCATCTCTATAAATTGTCACCATACAGCAGTGTGAATGTAACATTATATCTGACCTACAGTATGTGTATATTCCAATCAAAAAGCATAACACCTATTTAAAAAAAAATACATATAATTATAAAATTATGCATTGTCATGAAAAACAATCATCATATAAAATGTATGTTCTATGCATTCTAGTGCAGTAACCTAAAAGAAAACCACTAACAGAGGGGTACTAGATACTGTGAGCTCTTCCTTTCAAGACTTCTGCAATAATTAATGTTTAAAGATAAAACTGTGATTATACATACTGTGTTTATTCCACATTACATATATGCACCAATGTGTCACTGTTAACCATGGTTTTTGTCTCTGTATGTACACTACTTCTCAACACTTTCTCCTGAGGGATGGAAGCTTGGGAAATGTCTGCAGAAAAAAATCTGCAGAATTTTTGTGGACCTGCTCAAAAGTTAATCCTACTGTTCATTTTGGAAAAATGTTACTACGTTGTTGTGTTGAAGGGAGGGAAAATTCTCATATGTAGATGCAAGGGCATCATCAGGTTTCAAGCAGTTATTATTAAGAAAAAAGTTAATGGAATAAAGGACTGTTACTGAGATAAACATGACAACTTCATTGTATCAATCATATTATTTGATGTATAGCTTTGCTTTTGCTGTGTATTCATTATCAAACTACAAAATTAGCTTAGTTTTTAATTACTAAAAATTACATTGTTTTAATAGTTAATAATTGTCTTTTATTGACAACATATTTAAATTATCTTATAATTTTGATTAGATCAGATAACATTTTAAGCTGTCATGTTACATGCCTCACATGTTGCAAGTTGTCACATTTCATTCTTTTTTCAATTTTAAATGGGCCATTTTTGCTTGTCTGCTTTAACCCTCATAAGGACTTTGGAATATGACCCCAATCAACGTTTCCTTAGTTTAAAAAAAAAAAATGGTTCCCTTCATCTCAGTGGAATGAGATTTTGTGACTTTTCATCATTTTCTATCTGTATTCACATAAAAAAAATAAAACAAAATGGCTTGATTCTGTTGTTTGGAAGGTATGCAAAAATTATTATTATTTTTTTACAAATGTGGTCTTTGGGGTCAGTATGACCCCAATTGAAAATGAATGGCAAATGGGGAAAAAAAAATTAATAAATTTTTCATATGTTAAAAAAAAAAAAAAAAGATCCAGCATAAATCTGAAAATTTCCACACAGCAAATAAATCAATAAATCCTGCATAAATTTGAAAATGTCCACTAAAAAACGAAGCCCTGATACTAGAGCACAAATGTAATTTGGAACGAGCATACTCACTCACATATGTACACACACACATGCACACACACACACACACCATTCACATCTGCTAATTACAGTTGTTGTTTTTTTTTGTTTGTTGTTTTTTTTGTATTTGTTTTATTTACATTTAAGTAAAATAAAATAGTTTTTGGTGTCAAAATTGTTTTTATTTTAGATTGAAATAAATATGTGCCTGCAATCAAGTTTTAGTGGCAACTTGTGTGGCATTTCTGCAAATTTATGTGGCATTATTGCAAAAGCAGGCACTTTAAAATGTTAGATGTATTTTATAATGTATTTTATAATGTTTTATCATAATGAAAACAAAATATATTTACAAAATATATATCAGAAAAGTTGTGAGAGGAAACTATATTTTCTACAAGTTTTTCTCTAACCAGCAGATGGCAGAATTCTACACCTAACACCTAGATCAATATCCAGAAGCAACTTAAATCAAATTTAGATCATCAAGTGATTTTTTTCATAAAAATGTAATATTTTACATGCAAGCTAATGGTGTAGTTGAGGAATTTTGTGGTAGACAGGTACAAAAGTACTTATTTTCTCCCAAAACACAGCATTAATGTATAGATGAGAAGTAAACAAAACAAAACAAAACAAAAAGATATATTTACAGGTATTTGTATCATTAAAAATGTATTTATTTTTTACAGTTACTATATAATCAAGTTTGACTACACAGGAAACAAAGACCTTATGAGGGTTAAGTGCTCCTTTCTAAATACCCCTATTACATGTGAAATGAGTAAGACCTGTTTAATAACACACACAAAAAGCAGCACATATGTATTTTCAATCCAGATATGTCCATTCCAGAATCAGAGCTCATGGAGATTTCTATCCCAAAGCCTGCACCAGAGGGCATATGCATCCCTGAAACTGAGGAATGAGAAGATCTGATGAGAGTATTTGTTAAAAAGTACAACAGGAATGCTGATGAACGTGTAGAGGAGACCCTTGTACACCTGTGAAGTGAAGCTTATTACTGGCTGAGACAGCAGAGCAGCAGATGTTACTTGTGAATGCGCATTCTTGTTGAACAATTCTTGTTGAATGCGCATTCTTGTTGAACAATTCATTCTCTATGTGCAATAGAGAAAGATCAGAAGGTCAGAGCCAGTTTCTTATTCTCCTCATATCTGAAAAACTTATTTCTGATGTAGCCAAACCAATGGGCAGCATGTCCTTCCATCCTTCATCTTTAAGTTTCTCAAGAGCGATTGGCGATGCAAATACACAATTCACAAGAATCATTTTAGCTGTCACAAGCTGAGGGTGAATCTTAAGGCTTGTTGGTAATACTTTACGGTAAGGGTACATGAATTACCATGAATTCATGCATAAATTAATGTGTGAATTATGCATTACTTCATGCATAAATATCTCATGAATTATCAGTAACTAACATGAGTTCAAAGTCTTGAAAGTGATTAAAAGTTATTTGTGCTCTGCATTTAACCCATCCAAAGTGCACACACACAGCAGTGAACACACACACACCATGAACACACACCCAAACCTTTGGATTATGAGTCCGACCTTGGTCTCATCCTAAACAGCAGCCTAATAACAAACTAACACAGTCAGCACAAGGATAGTTTGCAGAGGTTTGAAGACAAGATGGAGAAAATCTTTGAGGATCTAGGATTGAGAGATCTAGTATTGCACCCTTTATTTGTCAGTTGAAATGCCATAGGCGGATTTTCACTTTTATGCACTGCTAAGATTTAGAGTAAAAAATAAAAATTAAAAACATCTTACCTACTGCAAAAAAAGCCACATCTTTTTCCAACTTGCATAGGATGATCTCTATCTTTCTTTCACTATCTCTTCTGATAAATTTTCATTCATTCTCTGTGTGCAATAGAGAAAGATCAGAAGGTCAGAGCCAGTTTCGTATTCTCCTCATCACTGAGAAACTTATTTCTGATGTAGCCAAACCAATGGGCAGCATGTCCTTCCGTCCTTCATCTTTAAGTTTCTCAGGAGCGATTGGCTATACAAATACACAATTCACAAGAATCATTTCAGCTGTCACAAGCTGAGGGTGAATCTTAAGGCTTGTTGATAACACTTTACAGTAAGGGTACATGAATTACCATGAATTCATGCATAAATTAATGTGTGAATTATGCATTACTTCATGTATAAATATCTCATGAATTAAAAGGAACTAACATGAGTTCAAAGTCTTTCATTCATGACTTCATGGATAAACAACACCTTAATTTACACATTAACTACAGTGAGTACATCATCATGATTTATGATTTATTATGCAAGATCATGATGTTTTCTTGGTTCACAAAAAAACAAGCTCTTTACTATCGTGGATACCATTGTGGATAAAGCTATGCTTATAGTACATGATTAAAAAACATTATTTTGTGCATGTAAGACTACTTGAATTATTAAAGGAATATGCAAAAATCCACATTACCTCATGCATGCATACAGGCTAGAACAATATATCAATTAAAGCAAGAACTAATGTTTTGCATTAAATATGATATGAGTTATGAGTTAAACATCTTTCATGTGGGTAAACTTGACTTGAGTGAAAGTTGGTTTATGCAATATTAAGCTATTGCATTAACCAACTTTCACTCAATGAGAAAGAAGCTTTTCAGCATGTGATGCCTTGAATTCTCTTCATTTGCTTAGTTGCACTAACACAACATTTAGTGTTCTCAGAGGCTCCAAACAAGTGATTCTGTGCATTGAAGCTATAACATAACTTTCTCTAAAAAAAATCTCTAAATCATGAAAATCTGTCGTCTGCATTGCAAATTACATGTCATTTCATGAGAAAGAAACATCTTTCATGTACTTGAGCTTTACTCTTAAAATTGCATTAAGCAACGTTCTCTCACTGAGAAAGAAGCTTTTCAGCATCTGTGGCCTTGGATTCTCTTCATTTGCTTAGTTGCATTAAACACAGCATTAGTGTTCTTAGAAGCTCTAAACTAGTGATTCTGAGCATTCAAGCTCTAACATAACTTGATCTGCAAAAAAGCTCAAAAACATAAAAATCTGTCTACTGCATTGCAAATTACATGTCATTTCATGAGAAAGAAACATCTTTCATGTACTTGAGCTTTACTCTTAAAATTGCATTGAGCAACTTTCTCTCACTGAGAAAGAAGCTTTTCAGCATCTGTGGCCTTGGATTCTCTTCAATTGCTTAGTTGCACTAACAACATTTAGTGTTCTCAGAGGCTCCAAACAAGTGATTCTGTGCATTGAAGCTCTTACTCATGAAAATCTGTCTTCCTCATTGCAAATTTCGTGTCATTTCATAAGAAAGAAAGATCTTTCATGTACATGAGCTTTACTCTTAAAATTGCAATAAGCAACTTTCTTTTTCTGAGAAAGAAGCTTTTCAGCATCTGTGGCCTTGAATTCTCTTCATTTGCTTAGTTTCACTAACACAGCATTTAGTTTTCTCAGAAGTTCCTAACAAGTGATTCTGTGCATTGAAGCTCTAACATAACTTTCTCTGCAAAAAATCTCTAAATCATGAAAATCTGTCTTTTGCATTCCAAATTACATGTCATTTCATGAGAAAGAAACATCTTTCATGTACTTGAGGTTTAGTCTTAAAATTGCATTAAGCAACGTTCTCTCACTGAGAAAGAAGCTTTTCAGCATCTGTGGCCTTGGATTCTCTTCATTTGCTTAGTTGCACTAACACAGCATTTAGTTTTCTCAGAAGTTCCTAACAAGTGATTCTGTGCATTGAAGCTCTAACATAACTTTCTCTGCCAAAAAGCTCTAACTCATGAAAATCTGTCTTCTGCATTGCAAATTACATGTCATTTCATGAGAAAGAAACATCTTTCATGTACTTGACCTTTCCTCTTAAAAATGCATTGAGCAACTTTCTCTCACTGAGAAAGAAGCTTTTCAGCATCTGTGGCCTTGGATTCTGTTCATTTGCTTAGTTGCACTAACACAGCTTTTAGTGTTCTCAGAAGCTCCAAAACAGTGATTCTGAGCATTGAAGCTCTAACATGACTTTCTCTGCAAAAAGGCTCTAACTCATGAAAATTTGTCTTCTGCATTGCAAATTACATGTCATTTCATGAGAAAGAAACATCTTTCATGTACTTGACCTTTCCTCTTAAAATTGCATTAAGCAACTCTCTCTCACTGAGAAAGAAGCTTTTCAGCATCTGTGGCCTTGGATTCTCTTCATTTGCTTAGTTGCACTAACACAGCTTTTAGTGTTCTCAGAAGCTCCAAAACAGTGATTCTGTGCATTGAAGCTCTTACTCATGAAAATCTGTCTTCCTCATTGCAAATTTCGTGTCATTTCATAAGAAAGAAAGATCTTTCATGTACATGAGCTTTACTCTTAAAATTGCAATAAGCAACTTTCTTTTTCTGAGAAAGAAGCTTTTCAGCATCTGTGGCCTTGAATTCTCTTCATTTGCTTAGTTTCACTAACACAGCATTTAGTTTTCTCAGAAGTTCCTAACAAGTGATTCTGTGCATTGAAGCTCTAACATAACTTTCTCTGCAAAAAATCTCTAAATCATGAAAATCTGTCTTTTGCATTCCAAATTACATGTCATTTCATGAGAAAGAAACATCTTTCATGTACTTGAGGTTTAGTCTTAAAATTGCATTAAGCAACGTTCTCTCACTGAGAAAGAAGCTTTTCAGCATCTGTGGCCTTGGATTCGCTTCATTTGCTTAGTTGGACTAACACAGCTTTTAGTGTTCTCAGAAGCTCCAAAACAGTGATTCTGAGCATTGAAGCTCTAACATAACTTTCTCTGCCAAAAAGCTCTAACTCATGAAAATCTGTCTTCTGCATTGCAAATTACATGTCATTTCATGAGAAAGAAACATCTTTCATGTACTTGACCTTTCCTCTTAAAAATGCATTGAGCAACTTTCTCTCACTGAGAAAGAAGCTTTTCAGCATCTGTGGCCTTGGATTCTCTTAATTTGCTTAGTTGCACTAACACAGCTTTTAGTGTTCTCAGAAGCTCCAAAACAGTGATTCTGAGCATTGAAGCTCTAATATAACTTTCTCTGCAAAAAGGCCCTAACTCATGAAAATCTGTCTTCTGCATTGCAAATTACATGTCATTTCATGAGAAAGAAACATCTTTCATGTACTTGACCTTTCCTCTTAAAAATGCATTGAGCAACTTTCTCTCACTGAGAAAGAAGCTTTTCAGCATCTGTGGCCTTGGATTCTCTTCATTTGCTTAGTTGCACTAACACAGCTTTTAGTGTTCTCAGAAGCTCCAAAACAGTGATTCTGAGCATTGAAGCTCTAACATAACTTTCTCTGCCAAAAAGCTCTAACTCATGAAAATCTGTCTTCTGCATTGCAAATTACATGTCATTTCATGAGAAAGAAACATCTTTCATGTACTTGACCTTTCCTCTTAAAATGCATTGAGCAACTTTCTCTCACTGAGAAAGAAGCTTTTCAGCATCTGTGGCCTTGGATTCTCTTTATTTGCTTAGTTGCACTAACACAGCTTTTAGTGTTCTCAGAAGCTCCAAAACAGTGATTCTGAGCATTGATGCTCTAACATGACTTTCTCTGCAAAAAGGCTCTAACTCATGAAAATTTGTCTTCTGCATTGCAAATTACATGTCATTTCATGAGAAAGAAACATCTTTCATGTACTTGACCTTTCCTCTTAAAAATGCATTGAGCAACTTTCTCTCACTGAGAAAGAAGCTTTTCAACATCTGTGGCCTTGAATTCTCTTCATTTGCTTAGTTGGACTAACACAGCTTTTAGTGTTCTCAGAGGCTCCAAACAAGTGATTCTGAGCATTGAAGCTCTAACATGACTTTCTCTGCAAAAGCTCTAACTCATGAAAATCTGTCTTCTGCATTGCAAATTACATGTCATTTCATGAGAAAAAACATCTTTCATGTACTTGACCTTTCCTCTTAAAATGCATTGACCAACTTTCTCTCACTGAGAAAGAAGCTTTTCAACATCTGTGGCCTTGGATTCGCTTCATTTGCTTAGTTGCA